>NC_138860.1:85074539-85674539 GCF_965194805.1 Balaenoptera borealis | reverse complement strand
GGAACTGAAAAGAAAATGATTGCCCCAAATACTGTTGTGACAGAATAATCAACAAGGCCTACCATGTAATTGTATATGGAATGAAAGGAAGCTGTGATGTCAAAGAAGTCTTTTGGATGATATCAATGACAGAGACAGATGCTAACTGGAAGTTCAGATTTGTTCAGTTGAAGTTCAGTTGTTAGATTGGTTGGTAGGAAAACCAGGTAAAAATGCTTATTAAGCATACGGAATTACAGGACATCTGCGCAAAAGAGAGGACAAGACCTAGACCTAAATTTGTGCATCAGCAACAAGAGACTTGTGGTTGCAGGGATGATAGCACAAAAACTAAAACAGGTAAGAAAAAGGACACAAAGAACACCTCAAGAAATGCCTGTTACAGTCACAAGTAAATCAATGACATTAGAACACTCCTTCACACCCTACACAAAAATAAACTTAAAATGGCTTAAAGACTTAAATATATTTAATAAGACATGACACCATAAAACTCCGAGAAGAGAACATAAGCAAAACATTCTCTGATGTAAATTGTAGCAACATTTTCTTATGTCAGTCTCCCAAGGCAATAGAAATACAAGCAAAAATAAACAAATGGGACCTAATCAAACTTATAAGCTTTTGCACAGAAAAGGAAACCATAAACAAAATGAAACAACAACCTATGGAATGGTAGAAAATATTTGCAAACAATGCGACCAACAAGGGCTTAATTTCCAAAATATACAAACAACTCATACAACTCAATAACAAAAAAGAACCCAGTCAAAAATGGGCAGAAGACCTAAATTCACATTTCTCCAAAGAAGACATGCAGATGGCCAATAGACACATGAAAATATCCTCAACTTCGCTAATTATTAGAGAAATGCAAATCAAATCTACAATGAGGTATCACCTCACACCAGTCAGAATGGCCATCATTAAAAAGTCTACAAATAATAAATGCTGGAGAGGGTGTGGAGAAAAGGAAACCCTCCTACATTGTTGGTGGGAATGTAAATTGGTACAGCCACTATGGAAAACAGTATTGGGGTTACTTAAAAAGCTAAGAGTTGCCATATTATCCAGTAATCCCACTCCTGGGTATATAACCAGACAAAGCTATAATTCGAGAAGATACATGCATCCCAATGTTCATAGCGGCACTATTTACAGTAGCCAAGACATGGAAGCAACCTAAATGTCCATCAACAGATGAATGAACAAAGAACATGTGGTATATACATACAATGGAATACTACTCAGTCATAAAAAAAAGAATGAAATAATACCATTTGCAGCAACACGAATGAACCTAGCGGTTATCATACTGAGGTAATTCAGAAAGAGAAAGACAAATATCATATGATAACACATATATGTGGAATCTAAGATATGATACAAATGAACTTATTTACAAAACAGCAACAGACTCACAGACATAGAAAACAAACTTATGGTTACCAAACGGGAAAGGGAGGAGAGAGAAATTAGGAGTTTGAGAGTAGCAGATACAAACTATTATATATAACATAGATAAACAACAAGGTCCCACTGTATAGCACAGGGAACTCTATTCAATATCCTGTAATAAACCATAATGGAAAAGAATATGAGAAAGAATATATATATATATATGTATGTATAGCAGAATCACTTTGCTGTACATCAGAAACTAATACAACATTGTAAATCAACTGTACTTCAATTAAAAAACAAAAAAATGCCTGTTTCAGGTTATGGAAGAAGGAAGAGGCAACCTGGAAAGAACAGGGCAATGGAAGCCAAAGGAATTTCAAGATAAAAGAGTTTGAGCAACAGCATCATATGTTCAGAGATGAAGATGAACAAACCTAAGGGAAGTAGAAGGAGTGAAACCCATAGTTCAGATGAGTGAGACGTGAATAGAAAGTGAGTAAATACAGGCAGGTTGTTAGCATACTCCATTTTCTCAAGAAATATGGCAATTAAGAGAATATAATCAAACGTTAGTTTGGGGTGAGGCATAGGGTAGGGGTAGACATATAAAAATATGTCTATAGACTGAGCTTGTGGAAAGGGGCAAATGAAAAGTACAATTTAAAAATGCAATAAAATATACGTGCTCAAGAATACAACTAAGACTGATCTTAGTAGGGACCAGGAGATAGGTTGGGCTGCATGCGGAAGTGTTACTCTCATAAAAATCAAGGCATCCTTTTACTGAAAATGTATAAACATTTTGAACTAGAAGAAAGAGAAATTGACAACTCATGTGCAATGGCTTCAATTCTCAAAGAGAAATAATAGCTGAAACTTCCACTGAGAATAAGAGGTAGAAATGGTGTTGGTTGCAGCCGTACAGCTGTAGGCAATTGGTTAGAAAGTGTATGGATAAAAAAGTATGAATACAAAGATTGTCAAATGCTCTGAGGGCCCAAAGTGAGAAGGCATAAAGTTTTGTGAAACTATGGAGCATTGTTATTACTTTCTCTGCCAATACTCAGAAGCCTGAGGAAAGAAAGGAAACAGAGCAATTTACCCAGAATTGGAGAAATGACTGACAAATTAGATCAGTATCTTGGGAATGGAAGATTCTAGAGCTGCAGAAGAAGTACAGTTTACAAGTGTGTGGAAGGGGGTGAGACTGCTCAGGGAAACAAGAGAAGCCAGAAAGAGGTTATTGGGCTGAGAAAAGAGGTTGAATTCTGGAAGCTGATGTTGATAAAGAGCAGATTCAAAAATGAGGGATTGGGAGTGGTAGAGGATAGGAATGAGGAAAAGCACAAATCAAAAAAAGTTATAAGTAAAAATATATTTTAATATATATGTATATGTATATATATATATATATATATATATATAAAAGAATATATAAGAATACATATATTCTTCAAATCAGTAAGTGAAAGATGAATAGCCCAGTTAAAAGAAGGGAAAGGATAGGTTACAGGAAATCTACAAAAGATGTTCAAACAATAGAACTTCAAATACCATAGTATTTAGGGAAATGTAAGTTTTTAAGAAAATAAGATATTATTTTTTGCCTATTAGATGGACAAGTATTCAGAGATTGAAAGTAATCTATATTGGTGACACTTAAAAAAACAAGAATGAAGCATAAATTGCTATAACCGTTTTGGTGTGTAATTTGGCAATACCTATTAAAATTCTGGATGTTCATATCCTGTAACCCAGCATTTATATTTCTAATATTTTGAGGAATGTAGCCCACAAAATATTTCCACAAGTACCCAGAGATATATGTACAGGATATCCATTGCAATGTTGGTATAATAATAATAAATTCGAGGGACTTCCCTGGCGGCGCAGCAGTTAAGAATCCGCCTGCCAATGCTGGTCCGGGAAGATCCCACAAAGCAAGATGCCACGGAGCAACTAAGCCTGCGCACCACAATTACTGAGCCTGCGCTCTAGAGCCTGTGAGCCACAAGTACTGAAGCCTGCGTTCCACAAGTACTGAAGCCCGCGCGCCTAGAGCCCGTGCTCCGCAACAAGAGAAGCCACCGCAATGAGAAGCCCACGCACTGCAACGAAGAGTAGCCCCCGCTCACCACAACTAGAGAAAGTCTGTGTGCAGCAACGCAGACCCAATGCAGCCAGAAACAAATTAATTAATTAATTAAAAAAAGAAGAAATTTGAGACAGCCCAAATGCCTATTTATAGAGAAAATGGACCATGGGATATCTATGTAATGGAATACCTGCGTGCTCAACAGCCATTAAAAAGAATGAAATGGATTTATATGTATTAAAATGGAAAGATGTCCAAGATATACTGTTAAATGAAAAAGCATAAAGTAAGTATTATTTTGTAAATAATAATAAATTATGGTAAATATAGAAATTGAAGCTGGAGAAATCCACCAAACTGTTAACAGTATATCTCTAGAGAGTGGGATTAATAGGAGATTTCTATCTTTTGGTGTGTATCTCTGTAATGTTTGAATGTACTATGACTTTACATTACATTTATAATTATGCAAAACAGAAAGATATAACAATTTTGTTTTAAGGTCCATCACTAAATAGATGGTACCTATTATAGTGAGTGGTTTTGTTTCAGGCTTTAGTTTTTCCTGGAAAGAAAGGGATAATACCCTTGCCTTCCCTCAGTTCCTTCACACAATTTGAAATGGTATGGTCAAGGGCAAGAGAAATTTGGAAACTGAAAATATTTTTTAATCGCTATAATTAGTGTTACCTGGGAAAATAAAAGTTTGGGGGCTGGGACTATACCTCATTCTCCATTCTGTCCTGAGGATCCAGCACAGTGATTGACACACAGTAGGCATTCAGTAAATATTTAATAAATATAGCACATCTTTCAGGAGAGTTACTTTTTTAAGGTGTGATGATAGTTTAAAATTTTGTCTAATTGAAACAAATTAATTTTGACTACATGATATGCCCATGGTACAATATAAGCCACCCAATTCTCACCTTGAAGCCCTGGAGTGCATCCCTCCAGAAATATTCTGTATACTTATAAGCATACACACACACACACACACACACACAAACGCACACACACATGCACACACATCCTATGGAAGTTTTTTTAAATGAACCAAATAAAACCTTAGAGGAAATAGTAGTAAATTTTGCATTTGAAGTATATGTACATGTATAATAACTAATGCTAAGTGAAATAGTTTTGACTTTTCTGATCCAAATGTCCTAAGTAAATTCTTTTTGAGGAAAAGGGGAGATTTTAGAGCTTCACTGTTCTTGTTGGCAAGTAATTCTCAAACTTGAGCATACATTGCAGTCACCTAGAAGGGCTGGTTAAAACACAGGTGCTGACACCTCCAAAGTTCCTGATTCATTAAAGCTGGAATGGGGGTTCAAGAATTCACATTTCTAACAATTTCTCAGGTTATGCTACTAGTGCAGAGAATCATCGCAGAGACCAAAGAAGCTGGCTACTGACCCAACTTCTACCACCCATGTGATCCTACTTAAAAGGTATTACTTGAGCCATTAACCTTGGCTGCCCCAGCCCTAGCAGAGTTGTGGAAATATACTTCTACTGATCTAGGCTCCAATTTAATCTAGTGGGATCATTTTCTCACTCAATATGGGAGTGTCTGAAACTTGATCCTGTTTTAGTTGAACTATTCATGATGCTTCTGAGTTCAGTGTGGGAGTGGGGAAGGGAGAGAGCCACCAACCACTCTCCTTTTGTAAGAAGGGGTTGATGAAAAGAGGAGAGGCTGCCAAGAGACAGTGCTTGAGTAGGAGGAGACTGCCCTATCAACAGCCAGCTTTGGATATCACTCTCTCAAAAGGTAAATAACTACCTGTATTGCCTTCCTGGTAAAGTTTTTATGGGAATAATTCCAACAATTCTTCTGAATTGAATAACACCTTTCTACAAGCTTGGGGAATACTAGGGAAATGACTGAGGGAAGTAAAGAGCTTTTCTTCCTTAGAGATTTTTTGAAAAGCGAAATTTTCATTTGAGAAGGGATGTCTTGGGCACAGTCGTGTTTGAGGCAAATTAGGGGGAACTTCTGTTAGTCCTATTAGCTAGAGGAAGTCTTTGATTTTAGGGATTATCGTTAAGAAAGCTTCATTATTGTATTTCTTCACCATCACCTCTCCCTTCAGACTAAACTTATGGCCATGAAAGAATCTGGGTCTTTTTAAGTTTTGGGTTTTTTGTTTTTTGGGTTTTTTTTAAGAAATATAGGGCACTACAGATGGGAAAAATTAAATGACTTGGGAAGAGAACACAAGGAAAGGAGAAGGTGATTGATCTTTCTGGAAAGTGTTAAGTGAAAGAGGGACTGACATTGCTATAGATCTGTAAGTAAGTACGGTTATTCTGTTTCTTACTTTAGCAAGACCAAATTTTACATAAACCAATAGATTCAGGCCCTACCTCTTTTTCCCTATGCTAGTCCCGAGCAGTGCTGCTATTCAACCCAAACAAAACAGGAACTTAAGTGCTACTTTCAAAAATTCTAAGGCAGTTCTTATCTTTGGAAAACAGATCTTGAATTTACCACTTTATCTGTCATTTGTATCTGTCAAGAAAAGCTATTTTATCTAAGGGTTTTCAGAAGAATGGAAACTGAATATCCAAGTCTCCAATAATTTATTGTGATCTTTTCCCATTCTAAAAACTTTAAACCTAATTTTGTATTAAAAATCTTGTTTTCTTTTTCTTAAAGAGAGACCTCCAACTTGTATAAACTTCAGACCCTATAAAACCTGGATCAGATCCTTACATTTGAAAATAAGAGCCAAGAACATACGTCATACTTGAAACCAAAAGAACATCATCCTTTTTCTTTTCTCTTTTCAATAAGAATGGGTTTTACTTTTTTTTTTTTAATAATGAAGCTGCTTTTCTTTCTTTTTTTTTTTTTTTAATTTAGGGAAGGCTCTTTTATTTATTTATTTATTTTTATATTTATTTTTGGCTGTGTTGGGTCTTCGTTTCTGTGCGAGGGCTTCCTCTAGTTGCAGCAAGCGGGGGCCACTCTTCATCGCGGTGCGCGGGCCTTTTCACTATCGCAGCCTCTCTTGTTGCGGAGCACAGGCTCCAGACGCGCAGGCTCAGTAGTTGTGGCTCACGGGCCTAGTTGCTCCGCGGCATGTGGGATTTTCCCAGACCAGGGCTCGAACCCGTGTCCCCTGAATTAGGAGGCAGATTCTCAACCACTGCGCCACCAGGGAAGCCCGTGTTTTACTTTTTAAGGGAGAGAGAGGAAAGATAGCCTAACAGGGGCAAAATTAGTTTGTTGAAATTTGGCAGCTATGAGTGAGAAGTTTGAATAAGTAAACTAGAGAACTTTGATTCAAAGTTCAGGAATTCAGATTTAATTGGAGGAGAAGAAGAATCAAAGATAACTTGATGTTTTCAAATTTCCAGACATTGAAGGTTATCCGTCCCTCTGTAGCATACAAGGCTGTTTGCAAACCGCCCCCTACCTGAAATTCTCTCATGTCTTCTAGTTTTCCTACTTGTAACTATTCCATCTGTGGTTCCTTGACCTCCTTCCTCCACCATAAATGCAGACATTCCCTTGTTTCTAATTCTACTTTGACCATCTCATCTACTCCTGTGATTCAACTATCCTGTCCTTGGGTGACTATCAGCTCTAAAGATCTCGCTCTTCTTTACGCCTAAACTTCAGTCCCATGTTTTTGCCTCCTGAGCATAAGCCACACCAGTACCTTTAAATTCACCCTACCCTCAGGGGCTTTGCAGGAATGATTAGAAGGCTGATGCGACAAGATTACTTTTAAAGGTTCCTTCCAACTCTGAGATTCTATGATTTTATACCTTTCATTTTCATGTATTGTCAGCTCCAACATACTGAATTAAGCAGTATTTCCCCACAAGTTCCCATGCTTCCTTGTCTCTATCACTGTTCCTTCATCTGGAGTGTACTTTCCTTACTCCAGATTGAGCTTGACCATCACTTGTAGAAAGACTTCTGTGACTAATCCTACCCCAGCTGAGTTTGTTAATCAGACAAGGGTCATCCTGTCCATTCTCATCACCCAACAGAAGCAGAGTGTTCCTTCTGACACTGGAGTCTCTACATCAACAAACATTTCCTACTAGGTGTGGGCACTGTGTTAATCTATGTTGCGAGAAGTCACAAAAAAAAAAAACCAAAAACTTTTAGATTTTTGCCCTCTAGAAGCTCATATTAATGGAAGAATTTCAGGTTAATTGTTGTCTCATGCACCCTCCACATTCCTGCCAGTCTAATATTTCTAAAACCACCATCTAATGGTATAATTTCCATGCTTAAAAGCTTTTAATGGCTCCCCACTGATTGCAAAGTTGAGTCCAGAGTCTTTAAAGTGACATATAAGGCCCCTAGGATACTGCTTCTGCCCATTCGGTGGGAGAATACATCTCAAATACTTACTGAACACTGACTGTTTCTCAAACATACTATGCTGTCCTCCCTTAAACTTTCATGTTTGTACTTGAAATATCTTCTCTCCTGCTTCTCCCCTTTCCCACTTTTATCAGCTCGGTAAACTCCTACTCATTCTCAGGCCTCAATTCAATTCAGGTATTTGCCTCTTCAGTGAAACCTTCCTGATTCTTCCCTTTGGGTTCCTTTCACACTTTTATCAGCGATTGCTTTGGAATTATTTATTTTCATTCAGGAGGTATATATTTTTCTTTATTTTTCTCTTTAACTTTATAAAATGGAGATGGTTTACATAGTATATAAAATCATAGCTAGAAATCTGTAGTAAGGAGAATAAATGATAGAAACACAAGTCTCTTGAAACGCAATAACGGAGAGAAGTTGGAAAATTATGAACTATCCAGACTGTAAAGGGTCTAGTGAGATATGTAAGTACCAGGGTAAAATAATATGACCTTTTTGAGGGACTGTAATGGATAAAGAGAAGGTACATGCCTGCAAATGTAATGAGATAGTAAAGAAATATATCTAGAAAGTGACATCTGAGGTATATACAAATGGATAAAGACACAGGCATGGTATTAAAACTGCAATGAAATTGCTTTTCTCACTACAACTCAGTTATCAGCAAGTACATATTGAATACCCAGTAAGTGCTAGGATGCATTTCCCATTCCAGTTACAAAAATTCAAGAGAAGAGCTTTGGCCCAGCTTGGATGTCTACCCCAGACTGCTGAACTGTGGCAGCCAGCATGGTGGAGCCATGTCAGAACACGGCAGCTCTCACAATAGCCATATGGATGGACAGGAGGGGAAGTGTGGGGCAGACAATTTCATAGAGGCCCACTACCTTCTGTTCTGGCATTTATCATTCTAATACCGGTGTCATAGTTGTATGGATATGTCATCTCCCATACCAGACTGTAGGTTTCCTAAAGACAGAAATCAGGCCTTGTTATGCTACGTATCTTTTTATGCCCACAGAACCTAGTTTTTGTGCTTTACTTATTAAATGGTAAATGGTGCACTGAAAGCAAATTGAAAGTTGATAGAGTTCATATAGTAATAGAGACAGATCTGTTTGCAATCTCTAGTTCCCAAACCACACAAGTCTGTAGGTAAAATAAAGTGACAAGAGCAATGATAAAGGAGAATTTCTTGACTCTCCCATACCCTAGGACTGAGGTTTGAGTGAACTCAGGGGAGGTGGGTCAAAAAACACTTTGCCTCATAGAGACTGTATTGTCAGAATATTACCTCTGCTCTGACTCTAGCTAAACCCACAACCTAGACTATTTCTTCCCTTAGGATGAATTTTTCACCAGGGAAATTTCTAGTTAGAAATAAACCAGATGTCTGGAAGACCAATTCCCAACCATCATAAAGACTTGTTTTTTTGTTTGTTTTAAAGATTTAATTTTATTTATTTTTGGCTATGTTGGGTCTTCGTTGCTGCGCCGGGCTTTCTCTAGTTTGTGGTGAGCGGGGGCTACTCTTCATTGCCATGTGCGGGCTTCTCCTTGTGGTGGCTTCTCTTGTTATGGAGCACGGGCTCTAGGTGCACGGGCTTCAGTAGCTGTGGCACGTGGGCTCAGTAGTTGTGGCTTGCGGGCTGTAGAGTGCAGGCTCAGTAGTTGTGGTGCACAGGCTTAGTTGCTCCGCGGCATGTGGGATCTTCCCAGAACAGGGCTCAAAGCCGCATCCCCCGCATTGGCAGGTGGATTCTTATCCATTGCACCACCAGGGAAGTCCCAAGACTTGTTTTGACACTTAAATTCTGGGACACACACAGGCTAAGCTTAAACTGGAATCCTTTCTTCAAGTCATATCATACATTGAATATCTATTGCATTTCTAGCACCAAATGAACCATATGTAACCCAGAGTAGTTGTCAGCACTTTGAACTGTGGAACTTCTTAGCCTCCCCTCTCTGCTGCTGTTACACACTATCAATACAGCACAACTGTGATATGGGAAGAGTTTGCTCTAGAACTCCACTTGAATGAAAAAGTAAAACAGCATTGACTTCCAGACACTCCATAGCAAGAGAAAAGGTGCAAGAAATGAGGAACATAGTAAACTCAGAGAGGATAATAATAGCGAACACTTATATAGCAGTTGTTAAGTGCCAGGCACTGTGCTGTGTTCTACATACACTTATTTATTTAATTTCAACATCTGCGTCATACGATTATTGTATTATTATCCCCATTTTACAGATGAGGAAACCAAGGCTCTAAAAAGTTAAGTAACTTGCTCAGGATCACCAAGCTTTATTAGAGCCAGGATCCAAATCCAGAGGGACTGACTACAGAATTCATGTTCTCCACTACCATCTTATATTTCATGACTGCTATTGAATTGTTCTCATTGGGGATTGACTTATCTGGAAGGAAAGCCCTTTGCCCCTCCAAAACCAAGAATTGCACGGGCAAGCAAGAATTTCCAATGAGCTCTCTCTAAGCTGGTCCCTCTTCGGCTCTTCAGAGGACACCCCCACGAACACATAGTGATCTCTGGAGCCAATGAGTTCTGTATGCCAAAGAATTTTTGATTTCTGATAATATACTTGCAGTGCAGGAAAATTGTTCTTTTCCCTGCCTTCATCAAGCCTAATACTTTTTTTTAATATTTATTTATTTATTTTGGCTGCGCCGGGTCTTAGTTGCTGCACACAGGATCTTCGTTGGGGCGTGCAGGATCCTTAGTTGTGGCATGTGGGCTTCTTAGTTGCAGCATGCAGGATCTAGTTCCCCGACCAGGAATCAAACCCATGACCCCTCCGTTGGGAGCGGGAAGTTTTACCCACTGGACCACCAGGGAAGTCCCTTGATACATTCAAAAGAAGATATGTAACATATTAGTTATGAAACATAGTAATAAATGAACTGTTATGAACCCATGGCCCAGTTTAAAACATATAGCATTACCATTTCAGTGCATCTACCTGTGTGTTCTTTCCTTTAAATCATCTTCCTGCCTCCCTCCCAGAAGTGATCATTATCATGAATTTTCTATATCACTCCTTTGCTTTTTCTTTTTTTTTGGCTGTGCACCCGGGCCACAGCAGTGAAAGCGTCAAGTCTCAACCACTGGACTGCCAGGGAAATCCCTCCTTTGCTTTTTCAAAAATAGATTTATCACATAGGTATGCATCCCTAAATAGTGTATTGTTATTGTAAATAGTGTTTTATTTTGAGATTTATAAAAATAATATAATAATGTATGCAATGTTCTGTAATTTGCTTCTTTCACTCACTAATATGTTTCTAAGAGTCACCCATATTATTGGATGCAACTCTAGTTCGTTCACTCATTCTTTTCACTGCTTTATAATATTCGATTGTGACTATACCATAATTTTTGTGATAATTCTCCAGGCTGTGGTCATTTGAGTTGTTTGGTTTTTGCTTGTATGTACAATGCCACAGTAGCATTCTTTTATATTTCTCCTGGTATATACACGGGAGTGGAATTGTTGGGTTGTGGAGAATATGTATATTCAACTTTACGAGGTAATGCTAAATGGTTTTCTACAGGGGATTTTTATCAATTTGTACTTCGATACCACTGATGGGCAGTGAGTGTATAAGAACTTTGCATGAGTTACATCCTTGCCAACACTTTGTATTATCAGACTTCTTAATGTCTACCAATCTAGTGGATAAAAAAATAATATCTGTATTTCAATGATTACTAGTGAACTTGAACACCTTTTCATATATTTTTGTACCTTTAATGTTTCTTTTTTTTAACGCCAGTTCATGTCTTTTGCTAATTTTCCTATTATTTGTCCTTTACTTATTCAGTTGGAGGAGTTATTTTTCTAACTTTGGATACTAATCCTTTTTTAGAAATATGTTTCTCCGAGTTTGTGATTTGTATTTTAACTTACTTTATCGTGTCTGTGGTGATCAGGAGTTCTTAACTCTGAAGTTAAACTTATCCATCTTTTAAAATATATGTTGTGCCATTTGTGTCTGGTTTAAGAGATCTTTTCCTATCCTGAGGTCATAAAAACATTCTGTATTTTCTTCTAAACCTTTTAAAGTTTGCTCTTGACCATAGATGTGTTTTTTAAAATCGATATCCTATTTTCCAGTATCACTTATTAAATAGTCCATTCTTTTTCTGCAGTCAAAAATGCCCATTCTGTTATAACTCAAGTTTCCCTAAATGTGCAATTTGTTTCTGGGCTTTCTAGTCTGCTCAAATGGTCTATTATCTACACATGCACATATACCCCATGTCAAAAATGCTATAGCAGGCTTCCCTGGTGGTGCAGTGGTTAAGAATCCGCCTGCCAATGCAGGGTACACGGGTTCGAGCCCTGGTCTGGGAAGATCCCACATGCCGCGGAGCAACTTAAGCCCGTGAGCCACAACTACTGAGCCTGCGCGTCTGGAGCCTGTGCTCCGCAACGGGACAGGCTGCGACAGTGATAGGCCCGCGCACCGCGATGAAGAGTGGCCCCCGCTCGCGCAACTGGAGAAAGCCCTCACACAAGACCCAACACAGCCAAAAATAAATAAATAAATAAATTTATTTAAAAAAAAATACCATAGCTCTGTAATAGACCTTAATAACTGATATGGGAAATCTCCCCACCCTATTCTTCTTCTTTAGAATGTCTTTTTAATTCTTGGGCCTGTGAGCTCCCATACACAATTAAGAAAATCAGTTTGTCAGTTTTCTCAAAAAACCCTGATGGGATTTTGGTGGAGTTACACTGCCTCTAAAGGTTAATTTGGGGAGAGTTGGAATTAACAGTTCTACCATGTTGAATCCATAAATATGGCATATCTCTCTATTTACTTAGGTGTTTTTAATGACTTTCAGTAAAGTTTGATAATTTCTTCCAAACAGGTCCTGCTCAACTTTTCTTAGATTTATTTTTAAATACCTTATATATTCTTATGCTATTGTAAATAATGTGTTGTTGTGTTTTTTCTTTGACCACGTCACATGGCTTGCAAGATCTTAGTTCCCCGACCAGGGATTGAACCTGGGCCACGGCAGTGAAAGCGCTGAGTCCTAACCACTGGACCGCTAGGGAATTCCCAACGGTGTCTTTTTTAAATTACATTTGCTTATTGTTTGTTACTGGCATTTAGAAATGCAATTGACTTGTGTATCTCATCCAGACACCTTGCTAAATTGCCTATTTCTCATATTTTCTGTAGACTATTCTGAAGGAAATGACATCTGTGAATAATGAACATTTTTGTTTTTTCCTTTTAAATCTTTATTTCTTTTTTCTTTTTTTTCTTTCTTTATCTTATTTTACTGCACTGGCTAGAACCTCCAGAATGATGTTGAATAAAGTGAAGCTAGTGAACATCTTTGTCTTGTTCCTGATTTTAAAAGGAAAATCTTTCAACTTTTGACCATTAAGTAGGATATTTGCTATACATTTTTTGTTGTTGGTGGTACCTTTATTGGGTTAAAGGTGTTCCCTTCTACCCCTATTTTGCTAAGAATATTAATATGGGCATTTTATATTAGTATTGAAATTTATCAAATGCTTTTTCTGCAACAACTGACGTATTCATATGGTTTATATATATATATATACATGCTACACTTCTACTTCTGGGATAAACTCAGCTTGGTATCTATATCCATCAAGGCTAACTTGCAGAGAACAGAAACCATTCTAGCTATTCTAAGCAGAAAGGGATTTAATACATGGAATTAGGATGTTTTTAGTTTCACATTACCAAAAAAACCCCCAAAGCCAACTCAAATGTGATTAAACAATATATGGAAAAGTATGAGTTTGCTCAGTGTTGAATGCCTGGTTCTATAAATCAAGCTTGTTAATTGTATTAATCAAATATTCTATATCTTCACTGATTTCTGTCTAGTTGACCTATCAATCATTGAGAAGAATGTGTTTATTATCCACTACAATTTTTATCAATTTCTCCCTATAGTCCTATTGTTTTCTTATTTCTCTTGAGACTATTTTATTAGGTGCATACAATTTAGAACTGTTACATCTTCCTACTGAATTTTGCCCTTCATCGTAATGTTATTCCTCTGTATCCCTAATAATGCTTCTGGTCTTAAGGTCTATTTTGTCTGACATTAATACAGCACCTCAGTTTTCTTTTGGTGAGTATTTACTTAGTATACATTTTACTTTCAATGTTTTTATGCCTTTAAATTTTAGGTGAGTCTCTTATAAACAGCATATAGTTGGATTGGGGCCAAGACCGAAAAATAGATGTTTGTCATTTTTTGTCTGCTCAACATCCAAAACCTCTTCTTACTTGACGGAAATCTTCCTTTATGTGAGTCTGTGAGAGGCAGAACATCATTTTCATTACAGTGCCTAGAGATACCAAATATTCCCTCTTCCACCCTGTGGTGGCTAAAGTGCTGGGGCATGACTCAGCCTTGACCAGTCGGATGCTCCAGCCAGGGTCTGGAATATTGAATGACACAAAGATGACACAATTTATAATTCAGGCATGGCAGAGGCAGCAGTATCCAATGACGGTAGCAGCAGTGCTCAGCAACAGCAGTGTCCAGTGGTGGTAGTATCCAGTGCCGACAGTGCCCTAACCAGACTTTTCCTGTGCTGACCTTGGCTGTGGTTCTCAATGCCTGGCCTCTCTTGGTTTCTGCTTGTTTTATAGGACCAGTTCTCCTTCTGCTTGATTCTGGAAGTCACCTGATCTCTTTATAATAAATACCCTTTTTTGCTTAAGTAAAGGAAACCCTGTTTCTATCGCTTGCAAACAAAAATCCTGACTGATTTAAAAGTGTTCTTTCTTCCTCTGGAATTGATGAAGAGGAGATAATATGAAAGGGGAATATGTGAGGTCTGGATTTTCTGGAGCCATTCTTGTTACAACAGGAAAGCCAGCCTCGGTATAAAATCAACATAGAAGAAAGGTAGACATAAAAAGGCAGAACCCTGATAACGCCTTGAATCTCTGGATCCAACCATACCTAAAGTTATCCTTACTCTGGACTTCAGTCTTATAAGTCAATAAATTTCATGTATTATTTAATCTCACTTAAGTGGACTTTTCTGTGTCTTGCAACCAAACACATCCTACCTGATACCTTTCCATTCTGCCTTTGAAAAGGAATCCCTCGTTTGATTCTGCAATAGGCTTTTAGCTGCTATTCTTTCTTTCCTAGTTGAACTCCTCATAAACTATTTAAAATCGTGGTGTCTTCATTTCCTCACTGCCCTTTCCTGCTTAATCCACTGAAGTCTGGATTCCTTCTTTACCACTCAGCTAACACTATCCTTTTACATCAGCAACAGTCTTCTCCTTTCTTAATTCAATGCCACATTCTCAAAGTCATTCATTCATTCAATGAGCATCTTTACATGCTCACTTTTGCAAAGTGTAGTATTACGGTCATTCATTGAACAGATACTTATTGAACATCTAATGTATGCCAGACTTTTAGATAAAAAAACAAATTATATAGGGTCTTTAGTCTCATGTAGGATTACTGTTTTATGAGACTAGACAGAAACTAACGATAATAAACTATAGTGAATGTTACTAGAATATCTCCCTAGGAAATTAACATTTAAGCTAAGGCCTAAAAGTTGAATATAGAAGGATGGGAGTAATGCAAAGATAATGTTAATAGAAAAGGCATGGAGGCAAACGAGGATCATGCAAAACTCATGGAACTGTGAGAAGCCCAGCACTGCTGGGTAAAAAAGTACAAAGAAGAGAGTGGCAAGAAACAAGATGAGACCAAATCGTGGACAGCCTTGAAACCCCATCAAGAAGTTTGAAGACAGTGGGAAGCTGCTGAAGGATTTTAATCAGAAGACTGATTGATTTACATTTGTTAAAGATTGCTTTGTGGTTTGGAGGAGAATAAGAGTGTTTTCAGGAGATCAGAGAGTATTTGCAGGTGTCTGGCATTTGGTGGCCTAGAGCACAGGGGTGGCCATAGGGATAAAGAAAAGGGAATTGATCTGAGGCATATTTGGAAAGTAGGCCCAAAAGGATATTGACAGAGGTAGAGCGTGATAAGCCACTGAAATGTGGAACGCAAAAATACACATGACCCTGCCCTGAAAGAGCACTGTAGAAAGGATAAGGCACATAAAGAATGTAATACATACGTAAATGAGATACATATCTTAAAGACGGTACAAATATCTACCAGTCTTCCCCCATTTTCCAGCTACCAGACTAGTTTTTCTCTCATCTTCAGTTTAGGAACACTTCCTTACAATTCTCTGCCAAGGTACAACTCTGCCCATTATGAACGCAATTCTTGATATTCTTTCACAGAGCAATTTAGTTCCTCACCATCCCAATTAATCTTTTATAAAACAATATTTTAGCTTTCTCTATGTGTCATCAAAAGTCCCATTAAACCAGTTTTCACAACAAATCTATCGGCATTTTTTCTCTCTAGGCTTGGATAATGTTCAGGGCTCTTTCTCTCATGATGTGCTTTTCATGAGCTCACTAGGGTTATCTAACTGCAGATCCCTCCAGGTCAATGTTTCTCCTCTGACTGGTCTTTACAATGCTGAATCCGAGTTTACCTCCAGCCATTTTCTATTAAGGTAACCATCATCTTAGCAGGAAGCTCTGTTGGGCTAGATCCTCTTTTATGTGACCCCCAGGCTGGTCCCTCTCTGTGGTCCATATCTGGTCCTCAAGAAAAAAAAAATTCCCCTTGATCAATTCAATCTCAACACTGCCTTCTTCTCTACTGCCACAGGCTTCTTCAGCCAACCTCTTTTCTTTCTTTCTTTTTTCAAATTTTGTTTTACTATGGTAAGAACACTTAACATGAGATATACCTTCTTAACAAATTTTTAAGTGTATGATACATTATCATTAACTACACGTACAATGTCATACAGCAGATCTCTAGGGTTTATCCATCTTGCTTCACTGAAACTTTATGCCTCTTGATTAGTAATTCCCCATGACTAATGATGTTGAGCATTTTTTCATGTACTTATCGGCCATTTGTATATCTTCCTTACAGAAATATCTGTTCACATCCTTTGCCCAATTTTTAATTGGGTTGTCTTATTATTTAGTTGTAAGAATACTTTAGATATTCTAGATACAAATCTCTTATCAGATATAAGATTTGCGAAAATTTTCTTCCATTGTGTGGGTTTTTTCACTTTCGTGATAGTGTCTTTTGAAGCTCAAAAGTTTTAAATTTTGAAGAAGTCCAATTTATCTATTTTTTTTCTTTTGTTGCCTGTGATTTTGATGTCATATCTAAAAATTCTTTGCCAAATCCAAAGTTATGAAAATTTACTCCTTTTTTTTCTTCTGAGTTTTATAGTTTTAGTTCTTACATTTGGGTCTTTGATCTATTTTGAGTTAATATTTATATATGGTGTGAAGAAAGGATCCAACTTCATTCTTTTGCATATGGCTATTCAGTTGTCCAAGCACCATTTGTTTTCTTTCCTCATTGAATGGTATTGGCACCCTTCTCAAAAATCAGTTGACAATACATATATGAGTTTATTTCTGTACTCTCAGTTCTATTCCATTGATCTATATGTCTATCCTTATGCCAATACGACACTATCTCAATAACTGTAGCTTTATGGTGAGTTTTGAAATTGAGAAGAGGGAGTCCTCTGACTTTGTTCTTTTCAGTATTGTTTTGGTGGATTAAGCTGTCTTTTGTTTTTTGTTTTTTGGGGTTTTTTTGCTGCACCACATGGCATGTAGGATCTTAGTTCCCTGACCAGGGATTGAACCCACACCACGTGCATTGGAAGCTCAGGTTCTTAACCACTGGACCACCAGGGAAGTCCGATTAAGTTTTAATAACTGAACCTGATCACTTCTGCAACATACCTGATTTTTAATTAAGACATGGGAATGACAGCACAAACATAGTGATTAGAAAAAATAAAACAATTTTATGTTCATACCTAATAAGTTTAGACTCTACAAGAAATTACCTAGAGTAAGTACTCAGAATTTGAATAAATATTAGAGAACGATTTGAACTTCACACAGAATTGGGGTGTTCAAGACAATTTTACCTGGATTTAACAGAGCAAGGAAGCCCCAGTTGATTTCTGAGATACACATAATTGCTCATGTTTTGCCTTGGAGTATTTCTTCCGATCTTGCATGTGTGTATTTCTTGAAGGTCACCTATACTAATGTTATCAGTTTCACAAGTGCCTCAAATAAATCTTGCTAATTTTTTTTTTGAAAACCCTCTGGTTTCAACATAGCATTATTAAGAAAATACATATATACATATACAAACCAGTAAACTTGTTTTATCCTTTTTTGCCTAGGAATATGACAAATCTGAAGACATTCCTGAGGAAGTAGCTACAGCTGGACAAGGGTAAAGAGGTGTGTGTTCTCATGGATGATTCAAGCCTGTCCAGCAGTGTTGATGTAGACAAAGGCTTTGCCATTGCCTTTGTTCTTCTTCTTTTTTTGTTCCTAATGGTGATGATTTTTCGGTGTGCCAAGTTGGTGAAGAATCCCTATAAGGTCAGCTCTACAACCACAGAACCATCTCTGAGCTGAACTATGAAAAAGCCTGGTAGACCTCCCTTCACAGGAGATTTGAAATCTTTTATACAGACATTTATGAAACAGACTTTTTATTATTTCACCTCCCTATTTCTCAGCCTTCTCACTCTTGCATTCCACAATAGGCACATGAGGTTAAGTTGAGAATAATAACAAGGATGAAACACAAGCCAGTCTGTGTTGTTCCTATTCAGGAAAATAGTTACCAAAGTGGGACAGAGACAGGTTGAACTTATTGATTAAAATAAGGCCATGGGTTTCAATCCTCCAGTATCTAATATTCTTAAGATAAGACAGTTGGCCATAATTTTATGAGGTAATGTAATATAATATCATGATGCTTGGTAAGGTGCATCTAAAACTAGAAGCCCTCCTAGAGGTGGCCCTAGGAAGTCCCTTTAGTTATGCAAATATAAGGCCAGCAGGAACCTTATAAGGGAAGAGTCTTACAGGACCTTTTTAGTGTGTGAGGTTTTATAAAAGGTGATGCCCTGGGGCTTCCCTGGTGGCACAGTGGTTGAGAATCTGCCTGCCAGTGCAGGGGTCGCGGGTTCAAGCCCTGGTCCGGGAAGATCCCACGTGCCGCGGAACAACTAAGCCATGCGCCACAACTACTGAGCCCGCGCACCTAGAGCCCGCGAGCCACAGCTACTGAAGCCCATGCGCCTAGACCCCGAGCTCCTCAACAAGAGAAGCCACCGCAATGAAAAGACCATGCACCACAACGGAGAGTAGCCCCCACTCGCTGCAACTAGAGAAAGCCCGTGCGCAGCAACGAAGACCCAACGCAGCCAAAAAAAAAAAGCTGATGCCCTTCTCAAGCAGGCAGAGCTCTGTGGTAGAGGGGAACAAATTTGCCTTGGGTGAGCCCCTTAATCTCCCTCAGCCTACATTTCCTCATTTGCTCATTTATAAAATAACATCTAGTGGGTTGAAAAGAGGCCTTCAAAATGATATGTCCATGTCCTTACCCCTGAAATCTATGAATGTGACCTTATTTGGATAAAGGGTCTTTGCAGATGGAAAGTTAAGGATCTCAAGATGAACTCAACCTGGATTAGTGGGGTGAGCCCTAAATCCAACGACAAGTGTCTTTATAAAAGACAGAAGAGAAGACACAGAGAGAGAGAGAGAGAGAGATGAAAAGGTCATGTGAAGATGAGAGCAGAGATTGGAGTTCTGCAACCACAGCTAAAGAATCCTTGGTGGGAGCCATCAGAAGCTGGAAGAGGCAAGGAAGTATTCTCCCCAGAGCCTTTGGAGGGAGTGCAGCCCTGCCAACACCTTGATTTTGGACTTCCAGGCTCCAGAACTCTGAGACAAAATTCTATTGTTTTAAGCCACCTAGTTTATGATAATTTGTTATGGCAGTCACAGGAAGTTAATATATAATACATGATGATGATGATGATGATGATGAGTGTCACAATCAGCATCCCAGGGACCTTTTAAGAGAAAAGAGAAGGAAATCATAATGCCTACTCTCCAAAGTCTGAAGTTACGGAAATTTGGTAGAGTGAACTAGGGCTAACCGGCAGGAAAGTCTATAAGACAATTCACTAGAAGGAAAGGAGGCATCTAGGCCACTGACCAAGGCTCAACACAGGTTTGGCTGAAGAGAATTGGTTCTAGCACAGTAAGTAATAGAGACTAAAGCTCTCAAGTCCAGCCAGGCTGGCCAAATGTTCTAGGCAACAGTGACCTCGCACAGGAATGTGAACTAAGAGAGTCATAACCTTGGAATCTAAGTGTGGGGCATCACTTGGGCTTGTGCAGGGACTTGTACCAGCATGCAGTCACTTCAGAGGAGACTTGTATCCTTGGGACCATGCTGAACCAGGCTTTAGCAGCAATACGAAATGGTATGGAGACATAACTCTAGCCATGCACTGTTAGCAGAGACTTGATAATTGTCTGTGTTCCTGATTCCTGGAAGCAGGGCTGCCCCCCTGCTTGGCCTGAGTAAATGCTCAGGATTATTTGAAAATGGAGGCAGGGAAACTGGAGCCTTCCACTGGAGATACTAGACTTTGCCTTCACCAGAACAGATGGTGCTGTATTGGTTAAACTGGAGAAAGAGAGAAAGAGATGATTGTACCCTTATTGGATGAAAAGAAATTCAGGGCAAGGTGCAGGTCAGGGTAAAATGAAAGCAGATTAAGATTGAAGCAGTACTTGAGGGTTACATGTGTTCCCCTCCAGAAGCTCAGAAATTAACCTTTTCTCCGCCTTCTAAAATAAAATGCAAGACAAACACATGGTTAATGAGAGCATCCATATATAGTCACTAGAGAGTGACAGGTTTGATTGTTATCCTACTTTCTCCAGTAACCTATCCAAGGGAAAAAAAAAATGCATCAGTCAGAAGAAATGGATCATATGTGGAAGCAGAAAAAGAGGAGCAACCCAAGGCAAACTCACACAGGGCCAGTGTGAATGCTGTTCAGGAAAGAAGGCAATTAGCCATTGGACAGCTGAGTATTTCTAGGCTCAGTAGCCAGATAGTCCTTGGTGTGGACATTCAGGGAGCTGCAGCCCACAGACCTTGGGTCTGTCTGGTTTTATTGCCCACATTACCTCTGTTAATCTGGTGTCCTTAAACATTCCTTTCACTTACCTTAAACTGGCGGCTTAGAAATCCAGTGGGTCTGCAAAGAAGTTTTATTGGGCCAGACCCCCTCCAGTGTAATCTACAAAGCGTGTGTGGTTGTGTGTTGGGTTTTGTATTTGCTTTTTGAGTTGACATTTTAAAATTATTATTGTAAAAGTAACAAATGCACATAATAAAAAAAATTTTTTTCAATCATTACCTAAGGATAAAAATGCAGAAAGTTCCTAGACATTGCCTTGTTTCCCAATCCTTCTTTCTAGAGGTAACTGCAATTAAAGTAGTTTGTTTTTGCATATATGTGTATCTTTCCAGACATTCTTCTTTTCTTTTTATTTTTAAAGTAATATTTTTGAATAAACTATCTATTTTCATGTTTCAAAAATCAAAAGGTATAAAATGGTGTACTGTAAAAACTCTTACTCTCACTCTTGTCCCCCACCCTTCCATTTGCCCTCTTCAGAGACAACCACTGTTAATTTCTTAGGTATCCATCCAGTGATATTTTATGTATATGTATAAAAATGTATATTTTTACTATTATTTAACAACTAATAGCATGGTGTATACCATGTTCTGCACTTGTTTTTCTCATTTAATAAAGTATCTTAAAGATCACTTCATATTAATACACAAAGAGATTCCTTAGCCTTTTTTTAAAAACACAGCTGAAAAGTATGCCCCTGTTTCGGTGTGCCATAGTTTGTTTAACCAACCCTTGCTGATGAAAATTTATTTTGTTTCTAAATATTTTGTTATTTCAAACAATGTTGCAGAAGATAATTTAGCACTGTATGTCATTTCGAGGGTATGTATTTTAATTCCTAGAATTTGAATGCTGATTCAGAGTATTGCAGAATTTACAAAATTTTTGAATTAGTTGTCAATATTCAAAACTCAGAAGCTTTCATTAAAAAAAAATATGGGTTTTTAAGTTCACTTGAAAAATTGGAGATCTGGCAGCATTGTATGTGTCACACAGGACAAAAATTAGCTAGAGCTAAATATCATCAACTGCTCCCTGTAGGTGAGACACGTATTTCCCAGGTGACCACAGTCCTCACTCACCCCATTTTGCTCCTTTACAATACTTTCCTGATGCCTGAAACCCTCTGAGTTTTTAATCCCTATGTTCCTTTGTTTTGATTCTGAGATCACACAGTAACCTTCAGATTATGATCTAATTTCCCCCAAGTCTGTCTCCAAGGAAAGGATCATTTGGCATTCCAAGGTTCTGGCCCCCATACTATGATTTCTCATGATCAAGTACTAAGTAGCATATGGTTGTGATTTTTCAACATATCACAATAGATTACAGGAGTGAATATGCTGAGCACACCAACATGAGCATTCCAATTGGTGTATCAGTTATTTATTACTTCATATTATTAAGCTGACAATAAGCTGTCTACTTCAATAATTTGTAAATTTTAATAATGTGAGTCATTTATATCAGGGCCTCATCATCTCTGACAAGAGTTAGTCTTCAATACTTAACAAAAACGAAGCCAGAGCTTGGCTCCCTAAATATTGCCCTGGAAAGGATTATACAGCTCAAACCTGCCTTTCCTATAGTGCTTCTCAAATTTTAGTGAGCAAACAAATTACTTGGAGGTCTTATTAAAATTCAGATTCTGATTCAGTACATCCGGAGTGGGGCCAGAGATTTAGGTTCTCTAGCAGGCTCCATGATTGCATGTTTAGCAACAAGTCCTTAGAAGACACTTCCCTGAGTCCCACTGCTGATCTACTGAACTGATCACTTCACCTCCTCAGGGCAATGAAGAAATCAGACTGGAATGTGATGCTCCAAATAGCCCCTGTTTCTCTTCAACATCCCCATTCCTCATTTCCACCCCCAGCCCACCCACACACACATCAGAAAGCTGAAGGAATCTAACTAATAGAAACATAATCAGGGCAGAGCAAAGATTTCCCTTTAATCATCACACATTACAGAGCACCGCATGTACGGGGCAATAGGTCAGTTGCTAGGGGAAAGATGATTAAGATAGGAACTCAGTCTTGAGATGATCTCAAACCAGCAGAGGAAACACACATACACAGATAACAGACAAGTGGAAAGGAACTAAGGTAACAGAAGAACAGAGGCAAGAGTTAATTCTGCAGGGGGTAAATGATGGTCTAGAACAATGATTTTTTTTTTTTTGGCTGTGTTGGGGCTTTGTTGCTGTGCATGGGCTTTCTCTAATTGCAGTGATCAGGGCGTACTCTTCCTTGTGGTGCGTGCACTTTTCATTGCGGTGGCTTCTCTTCTTGCAGAGTATGGACTCCAGGCGCGCGGGCTTCAGTAGTTGTGGCTCGCAGGCTCAGTAGTTGTGGCATGCAGGCTCTAGAGCGCAGGCTCAGTAGTTGCGGGGCAGGGGCTTAGTTGCTCTGCGGCATGTGGGATCTTCCCGGACCAGGGATTGAACCCGTGTCTCCTGCATTGGCAGGCAGATTCTTAACCACTGTGCCACCAGGGAAGTCCCTAGAACAATGATTCTTAAACTCTGGTCCCAGTACCAATGGCATGGGCATCAACTGGGAAAATCTTAGACATGCAAATTCTCAGACTCCACCCAGACCTACTCCAAGTGTGGTGTGGGGACAGCAATCTGTGGTTTAACAAGCCCTCCGGGTGATTCTGATACATACTAAAGTTTGACAACTGCTGGTCTATGAAAACTTCACAGAGAAGACATTTGAGTTGGACCTTAGAGAATTAATATTTCACCAACAGAAAGGGAAGGGTCATTCCAGGATATAGATCACAGTAAACAAAAGTATGAAGATATATAAGTGAAATGCATAAACTTGTTGGGTAAATAGCACATAATCAGGCGTGTGAAAGGAGAAATGGGAAACACGGCCTGAGAGGTAAATTGGGGCCAAATTATGAAGAGCCTCAAATTTTATACTGTAAAGTTTAAACATAAAGAAAACAGTTTTAAAGCAGGGGAGTGACATGATCAGAGCTACTGATAGAACTGATCTACAATAAGGCCTATCAATTAGGAGACTATTTTGTCCTGGCAAGAAATAAGATCTAGGGGACTTCCCTGGTGGTCCAGTGGTTAAGACTCTAGGCTTTCAATGCAAGGGGCGCGGGTTCAATCCCTGGTTGGGGAACTAAGATCCCACATGCTGCGTGGTGTGTCCAAAAAAAAATAGAAAGAAAGAAGAACAAAATAAAGGCAGTAGAATAGGAAAAGAAAGGAGGAAAAGATATAAAAAGCATTCATAAGCTAGGATAAACAAGCTGTATTGTATAAAGGTTTAAAACCACAAGCTGTAAGGCCAAACTGCCGTGCTCTGACACTTTTTAACTTTGTGGCTTTGGGAAATTTATTTAATTCTGTGCCTCAGTTTTCTCATCCATAAAAAAAGAGACAATAATATATACAATGGAATGTTATTCACCCATAAAAATGGATGAAATCTTGCCATTTGAGACAATATGAATGGATCTGAGGGCATAATGCTAAGTGAAGTAATTCAGACAGAGAAAGATAAATACTGTATAATCTCATTTATATGTGGAATCATAAAAAAAAAAAAAGACCACCAAAAACCAATTTGTACAGAGAACAAATTGATGGTTTCCAGACATGGTGGGGGTCGGGGCGGGGGGGGGTTAGGTGAAATGGGTGAAGGGAGTTGAAAGGTACAAACTTCTAGTTATAAAATAAAGAAGTCATGGTGATGTAATATACAGCATGGCAACTATAGTTAATAATACTGTATTGCATATTTGAAAGTTGCTAAGAAAAAAAATCATAAAATTTCTCATCACAAGAAAAAATTATGTATGGTAGCATGTTAACTAGAATTATTTTGGTGATCATTTTGCAATATACACAAATATCAAAAAAATTATTTGATACACCTGGAACTAACATAACGTTGTAAGTCAATTATACCTCAGTTTTAAAAATTTAATTTAAAAAAAGGAGACAATAATAATAGTTCCTACCTCATAGGATTATTATGAGCATTAAATTAATGACTGTAAAGTGCTTAGAACAGTGCCTGGTATGAAGTAAACACTCAATAGATATCGTGTGTGTGTGTGTGTGTGTGTGTGTGTGTGTGTGTGTGTGTGTGTGTTTTATAAGGAGTAATATGTCTAAAATTTCTAGCTCAGGTTAGAAAATAATACGATCATGAGGGGAGTCTGGAATATTCTGAATTTCAAATATCTAGAGGAGACATTTATTTCTCTGTACCTCAATTCCTGGTGTCTTAACAATTAGAAATAGGCACTTAGCGTGGTCCCAGGAAACTGGTGGGCAGGTGATATGAGCATAGGTGAAAGTGTGGTTACCAGGAGAGGATTTTAAAAACTCTGATGATCCCGGCTGCTCAGGGCCTATTTCCAGTCTTACAGAGCAGGTTCTGGGGACTTCCCTGGTGGTCCAGTTGTTAACACTCCAGGCTTCCAATGCTGCGGGCACGGGTTCTATCCCTAGTTGGGAAACTAAGATCCCACATGCATGCGGCACGGCCAAAAAAAAAAAAAGGAAGGAGGTTCTGTTTTATACTTTTTAGATGAAGTTAGATGCAGTTAGTGTAAATATAGCTGAACAAATTAAAGCAATAATGAGAGTCTGTGGTAGTCAATAGTGCTGATTCATCAAATACATCTGCTTCTCCCTCCTTCCAGAGATGAGACGTGACTGTTCTTCCTGGCCCCCTTGTGTTTGGGTAGGGCCTTATGACTCATTCAAGCCAATGAGGTGAAAATTAAAGTGTCCTGAGTCACTGTAATTGCCAACGTGAGACCCTCTAGTGTTCTCTCCTTTTGGCAAGACAGCTCATCAGCCTGGGTTTCTGAGTAGCTATCATGAGCAGAGCTCCACTGTCAACTTTCTAGAGATGATTATGCGGTGTGAGCAAGTAATATGTGTTTTTGTTTTAAGCTTTTGGAGTTGTTTCTGCACGTAGCATAGTCTATCCTGATACAGATACTATTTAAACACATATCAAATTCTTAAAAACTAAACAGTTACCAGGGACTTCCCTGGTGACGCAGTGGATAGGACTCCGTGCTCCCAATGCAGGGAGCCTGGGTTCAATCTCTGGTCAGGGAGCTAGATCCCACATGCATGCAGCAACTAAGAGTTCGCATGCCACAACTAAGGAGCCCACCTGCCGCAACTAAGACCTGGTGCAACCAAATAAATAGTTTTTTTAATTTATTTATTTATTTTTGGCTGTGTTGGGTCTTCGTTTCTGTGCGAGGGCTTCCTCCAGTTGCGGCGAGTGGGGGCCACTCTTCATCGCGGTGCGCGGGCCTCTCACCGTCGCGGCCTCTCTTGTTGCGGAGCACAGGCTCCAGACACACAGGCTCAGTAGTTGTGGCTCACGGGCCCAGTTGCTCCGCGGCATGTGGGATCCTCCCAGACCAGGGCTCGAACCCGTGTCCCCTGCATTGGCAGGCAGACTCTCAACCACTGTGCCACCAGGGAAGCCCCCTAAATAAATATTTTTAATAAATAGTTAACAAATAGTCCTAATGAGGGTGTGGGGGAAGAGATACTTTCACAGATTTGCTAGTGGAAGTAAAAATTGTTTCAACCTTTTGAAAAGTAATTTGACAGCAGATCCTAATAAAAATGGGAGAAAGTACATTATTTTTTTACTCAGATTCCATTTTGGGGAATCTCTTTCACAGAAATTAAAGTACTACAGCAAACGGATGTTAATGTTTATTGTTGAGTTATTTGTAGTGCCTAAAAATTGAAAACAATCTAAATTCCTAAATATGGTTTAGCCATATTATGAAATATTATGCAACTGTTAAAAAGACAACTTTTATCCTTTTTATTGACTTCATGTGATGTCCACATGTTAAATGAAAACAAAACATAACAAAAAAATCCACATGTTTGACCTTGTACACCCAAGCCTAGAAAAGTAAGCTGTTTTATCTCAAAGGAGCAAGGGATGGTTAAGTGATGGGGTGGAGAGGAAATTTTCATATTTTTATTACATCTTAATATTCGACTTGTTACAATTTGTACAACTTACGTAATAAAACAAACTCAAGTAAAAGTGAGAAACAATTCTAAACCTAAGAGTGTTTGCCAACTGAGCCTTTACACAATAAACTTAGTATTGCTGCCACCAGTTGGGGGTGGTGGAAGAGGCGGAGCTTCTGTAATATACTCTAGGCCACGCCCACTTTACCCGGCCAGCCGTTTCTCACGTGTGCCCTGGAAGGCTCTGCCTCGACGCATGCGTACTCGCCTGAGTTTGCCCAGCCTTTGAGGGGCGCCCTGCACCTTTGGGTTTGACCCCGTCAGGCTACCGTCGCGACAACCGGAACGGCACCTCAGGTTTGCTTCCGGCGTCTTTTTTTTTTTTTTTTTTTTTTTGGCTTCCCCTTCCCTCCCTCACGCTTCTTCCCCTCCCCCTGCTCCCTTTTCCCTTTGGTTTCGTTCTTTCCTACCGAGGCCGACCCCTGAGTCGTGAGTCTGGGCTCTGGTTGGTGAGAAAGAGCCATCATAGCTGGAAGCTGGGAGGTGTGGGAAATACTGTTAATTGAGGTATTTGGAGACCAAGGGCTTGTATGGACTGTTTTGTTTGTGGTAGGAGGTCGGGCGAGGGTGGGAAGGAGGTCTTCCCCGGGAGACTAGCGGGGGCGGGGTTGAGCTGGCTTTGCGGGTGGGTGGGACGCACCCCTAAAATGGATAGCGCGGGGGTGGGGCGGTGTGTGGGCCAAAGAAAAATGGAGGCAGTGAGAACTGGCGCTGGGGTCGCACGGCGTTATGGCATCAGTTTTGCTTTAACCGTTTGATCGAAAAAGCAGTTAACACCAATGTAAGTTGTATGTGGGAGTATTTGAATTGTCGATTTTAGGTAGCCACGTTTTTATTCCCAAATTGCTTTATTTCCTTTTACTTTGGGGAAACCTCTGCTGCAAGCTTTTGTGTCCTTAAGTATTATAGACTTTTCAAACAGGAAATTTCCACACAAAAGCAAAGTAATGTAAGGGGAAAAGTAATTAAAGAGAAAACAACGAATTAGGGAGTTGTAGACCAAACCCTCCCCTCCAGGTGGGGAGTATTTGTTCAAATTAGGCAGAGCGTGCAAACAAAGATTTATCTCATTAGTCAGTTAAAGAACACAGACCACAGAAATATCTTCCTCAATAAATTGGTTCTCTTCAGTTTCCTAAAACATTATTTTCGGTAGCTCCCTGTTGCATAATATATGTCTTCCGTGCCCTCTCAAACTTTTACATTTTATTCAGGCCGATAGTCTATAGCCTACAGGAGATGAGAACTCTACAAAATCTCAGCTTCAGATACTGGAGAATGGGGAAAGAGAATATAGAATTAAACCTAACTACGTATATTTGAGTAACAAGTAGCGGAGTAGGAATGAGTTTTATTAGGGGACTGAAATTCTCTATTGCAGTCATAATAACTCCAAAAGTAATTCTAGTTTCCTGCTCCATGTAGAGGACAACAGTATGTCCTCCCTCCCTGGGTGCATTGGTTTGGATGCAGCAACAGCTGCAGTGGAGTCTGAAGAGATTGCAGAGCTGCAACAAGCAGTGGTTGAGGAGCTGGGTATCTCTATGGAGGAACTTCGGCAGTTCATTGATGACGAACTGGAAAAGATGGACTGTATACAGCAGCGCAAGAAGCAGCTAGCAGAGTTGGAGACGTGGGTAATACAGAAGGAATCCGAGGTGGCCCATGTTGACCAGCTCTTTGATGATGCATCCAGGTAAGAACCACGTAGGAAATAGGAGGAAATCTACCTATTGGCAGACATTTTTAAAGTAGTATAATTGTTCATGACATTGTGCACTTTGTACTTTAGAAGGTACAGATATGTAGAACCTTACTCTTCCTCAAGGGTTAAGGACCATAATCTGACCTCACAACCACCCATATAATATAATATTCATCTATCAGAGGCTAATATGCTCAACAGTAGGGGAGTCCAAGTCTTGACTCCCTTCCCCTTCTTTATACTTCACTCTACTTCAGAGCAATTGTTTTGTTTTCTTAGTAGAATCATCTAGGGAGTGCATATTATAAAGACTTGCTGTTTTATGTAACTGAGAAGCTTTAATAAGTTCCTAGAGCCCTGTTTCTACTCCTAAACGCCCAGAAGATTTGTTTCTCCTGCCCTAGTTGTCACTTAGAACATATTTCCAAATAACAACAAGGTAAATAATGAGGTAAGGTTGAAAGGACCGTGCTTTGGGCTTATTTTGGATTTTTGAAGAACTAGTCTGGAAACCACTATTTAAACATTTTTCTATGGGATAAGCATTTAAAATTCAAAACAGAAACTCTTTGGAATATGGCCTGTTTAAATAGAGGTCAGTGTATACTGAAATATATATAAATTCTAATAGCTTTTACACCTGCTTCTGCTGGCTTTGACCTTTTCTACGTGTGTTCCAATATTAGGGCAGTGACTAATTGTGAGTCTTTGGTGAAGGACTTTTACTCCAAACTGGGACTACAGTACCGGGACAGTAGCTCTGAAGATGAAGCTTCCCGGCCTACAGAAATAATTGAGATTCCTGATGAAGATGATGATGTCCTCAGTATTGATTCAGGTAAGAGATGAGGCTATGGACAGGAAAGTCTCAGGATTAAAATTGAAACGTGGGAAGATGAGCAAATAGAAGATAAAAGAGAGGAGAAACCATTCTCACTAACTCCATATTCCTAACTGTTGGACTTGTCTGTTACAGAAAAAAAAAATAGAAGATTGTTAGTATTGATATCATAGATTTTCACTTCTTGCTACTTCCTGATTGAATTATTCTCCTTTCCCCATTCTATGTAACCTGTATTCTGAATTCCCTTGCTTTTCTTTATAGGTGGCATTAGCACCTATGTATATATCTCAAAACAGATTATTTGGTTTTGTCTATTCTTTAACAGTTTTTTGTTTGTTTGTTTTTAGTTTATTAATTTATTTTTGGCTGTGTTGGGTCTTCATTGCTGCGCACGGGCTTTCTCTAGTTGCGGCGAGCGGGAGCTACTCTTTGTTGCAGTATGCGGGCTTCTCATTGTGGTGGCTTTTCTGTGTTGTGGAGCACAGGCTCTCTAGGCACACGGGCTTCAGTAGTTGTGACACACAGGCTCAGTAGTTGTGGCTCGCAGGCTGTAGAGCGCAGGCTCAGTAGTTGTGGCGCATGGGCTTGGTTGCCCCGTGCGACTTGGGATCTTCCCGGACCAGGGATCAAACCCGTGCCTCCTGCATTGGCAGGTGGATTCTTAACCACTGCGCCACCAGGGAAGTCCCTAGTGTGTAAGTCTTAATGTCCACGTTATGTTTCATGTCTGTTGGATACTCCACCTAGGAGTGGAATTGCTAAGTCTTAGGTAAGTGTATGTTTGAGTTTTTAAGAAACCGCTATTGTGTTTTCCAAAGTGGCCATATCATTTTACATTCCCACTAGCAAAGTGGGATTGTAGCTTTTTTTTTTTTTGGCCATGCTGCATGGCTTGTGGGATCTCTGTTCTCCAACCAGGGACTGAACCCAGGCCACAGCAGTGGAAGCCGGAATCCTAACCATTAGGCCACTAGGGGACTCCCTCACATTGTGATTGTAGTTTGCATGTTCCTAAAGACATTGAGCATCTTTTCACATACTTATTTGCCATTTATGTATGTTCTTTGAGGAAATATCTATTCAAATCGTTTTGCCTTTTTTAAAAAATTGGGGTTTTTTTTATTATTGACTTTTCTAAATCAATATATAAGTCTTCTGACTTATTATACTTTAGGTACAATTCATTTATCAGATCTATTTTACAAACATTTTCCCAGATGTGGTCTTTTCATTTTCTTAATGGTGTCTTTTGAAGAATAAAAATTCTTAACGTAAGAGTTGAGGGTAGTTGGTTGGTTTGTTTTGCTTATGGCTATCCAGTTGTTCCACCACCATTTGTTGAAAAGACTATTCTTTTGGTATCCTTGTCAAAAATCAGCTGGCCATATGTTGTATTTGAGGGTCACATTGAACTAAATGTTTATTTTTATACCAGCACCACACTGTCTTAATTACTGTAGCTTTACAGTAAGTATTAAAATCACTTAGTGAAAGTCCTCCAAATTCATTTGTATTTCATATATAATCCAAATAAATTTTAGCATCAGCTTAACAGTTTACTAGAAGTTTTTTGTGGCTCCCTTAGGATTTTCTATGTATTAGACCATGCTGTCTGCAAATAGTCATTTTACTTCTTCCTTTCTAATCTAGATGTCTTGTGTTTTTCCCTTGCCTTATTATGCTTGCTAGAACCTCCAGTATGATGTTGAAAAAAGAGCAGACATCCTTTCCTTGTTCCTGATTTTATCAGGGAAGCATTTTATGTTTAGGCATTAATTATGATGTGAGCTGTAGGTATCCTTTATCGGGTTGAGAGAAGTTGCTTCTATTCCTAGTTTGCTGAGAGTTTTTATAATAGCTGGATTCGATTTCAGATTTTGTCAGCTACTTTTTCTCTGTTGTCCTCAGGTGATCATATGGCTTTTGTCCTTTATCCTATTAATAGGATGTATTACAATAATTATTTTTTATATGTTAAACCAATCTTTTGTTCCTGGAATAACTCTCGCATCCCCACCCCCCACTTTGTCTTAGTGTATAATCCTTTTTATATGTTGCTGTATTGGATTTGCAGATGTTTTAACAATTTTTGCACATATGTTTGAGGGCTATTGGTTTGTAGTTTTATTGTGATATCTTTGGCTTTGGTAGCAGGTAATATGGGCCTTATAAGATGAGTTGGGAGGTGTTCCTTCCACTGAGTTGTGTGGAATGGTATTATTTCTTCCTTAAATGTTTGATAAATTAAGCAATGAGACCATCTTGGCCTGGACTTTTCTTTGTGGAAAGATTTTTTTAAAATAAGCTTTTTAGTTTGGAATCATTTTAGATTTATGGAAAAATTGCAAAGGTAATAGAGAGTTCCTGCATACCTTTCACCAGTTTCTTCTAATGTTAATGTTACCATGGTATATATTGGTCAAAACTAAGAAACAAACATTGGTACATTACTTTTATCTAAACTCCAGACTTTATTCAATTTGTGGACTTTTTCTGTTCCAGGATCCAATCCAGGATATCACATTGAATTTATCGTGGGGAGATAAATCACTAATCCATTTTCTTTACCTGATATATCTATTTTAATATAATCACTAATCCATTTTCTTTACCTGATATATCTATTTAGATTTTCTATTTCTTCTCAAGTTGATTTTGTTCATTTGTGTCTTTCTAGGAATTTGTTCACTTTATCAAAGTTGTCTAAATTATTGCCATAAAGTTGTTCATAGTATTCCCTTATGATCCTTTTTAATTTCTATAGGTTCTGTAGTGATGTCCCGTTCATTCCTGATATTGGTTATTTAGATCTCCTCTTTTTTTTCTTGATTAGTCTAGATACAGGTTTATCAATTTTTGTTCTTTTACAAGGAACCAGTATTGGGGATTCATTGATTTATTTTTGCTACTGTTTCTCTTTTCTATTTCATCGATTTCTACTCTGATCTCTATTTTCTTCCTTCCACTTTTTTTGGGTTTCATTTGCTCTTCTTTTTCTAGTTTCTTAAAGTCAAAGCTGAGACTATTGACTTTAGACCTTTCTTCCTTTCTAATATAAACATTTAAAGCTATAAATTTCCCTCTGAGCATTGCTTTGCTGCATCTCATAAATTTTTATATGTTGAATTTTCATTTTCATGTAACTCATAAATTTTAATTTCCTTTGTGATTTTTTTCTTTGACCTTGGGTTTCATTTTTAACCAGGCACTCTTGGGTCCTCTTTGCGTATGCATATTTTAGCAGTTACCCAAAAATGTATAGAGAATTTATCTAAGCCTGTCTGTGGCTCTCTCATTTTCAGAATCTCCTCGTTAAATTTACTGGTTTGCTGCTTACCCTAAACAAGAGCTACAACCTCAAATTAGCAAAGCTGCTTGTTACGGCTAGCACCTCAGTGATAAAGCTACAGTTTTTGCCCACCAAGCTAGAGGTGGAGCAGGGATGGGAGCTGCCCCAGGCAAGAGATCCATAGACTCCCACCTTTGTTACCAGAAGCTTTAGCAGTTTTTCAGGAATACTTATCAATCTATTGTTTGCCTTTGGTCAAATTTCCAGTGTCCTAAAATGATTTTTTTTTAAATTTTTTGGCTACATTGGGTCTTCGTTGCTGCACACAGACTTCCTCTAGTTGCAGCGAGCAGGGGCTACTCTTCATTGCAGTGCATGGGCTTCTCACTGTGGTGGCTTCTCTTGTTGCAGAGCACGGGCGCTAGGCGCACAGGCTTCAGTAGTTGCGGTGCGTGGGCTCAGTAGTTGTGGCTCGCGGGCTCTAGAGCTCAGGCTCAGTAGTTGTGGTGCACGGGCTTAGTTGCTCTGCGGCGTGTGGGATCTTCCCGGACCAGGGATCAATCCCATGCATTGGCAAGGGGATTCTTAACCACTGCACCACCAGGGATATCCTGAAATGATTGCTTTTGACAATTTTGTCTGGTTTTATACTTGTTTTCTGCATAGGGGGATTGTCCAATCTTGTCACATCACTATTACCAGAAGTGCTGTAGTTTTGCCTATTTTTGAACTGTATAAATGGAATCTTAGACACTGTATGCATTCTTCAATGACTTCTTCAACATCATGCTGATGTGTGATGCTTGGTTCAGTTGCTACTGCAGTATGGTGTTCCATTATGTGAATATGCCACAGTTTATCTAGTCTCTGAAGAGTTGACATTTCATTTGTTTTCAGTTTTTTTGCAATTGTAAATAATGCCCTAAATATTCTTGTAAATGATTCTTGATGCACATGTGCAAGAATCTTTTTAGGATATCCTAGGGTACTGTAAGATAGGATATGGAATTTTCAACCTTACTGGATAATTAGTGACCAAACAGCTTTCCAAAGTGGTTGTGCCAATTTATATTTATACCACCAGTGGCTGAGAGTGGCCTGTGTTCCACATCCTTGACAACACTTAGCACTGTCATTTTAAAATTTGATTTCCCTGTCTACAGATGAACTTGGGAATCTTTTCATGTGTTTGTGAGTCATCTGTAGGTTTTCTTTTTTATGTCTGTTCATGTATCTTGCTCATTTGCTCAACTTTTTTTTAATTCATAGGAAGTCTACCTATTATTCCTATAATTATAATTACTAATCCTTTGCAGTTATAAAATGCACATATCACTCCAAGCTTATGTTTTGTCTTTACTTTTTATGTTATTTGTTAATAAACAGAAGTTCTAACATTAACATTTTCTTTTATGGTCATTGCTTTTTATATCCTTACTGCCCTGAGTCTATAAAGGTCTTACATTGCCTTTGAAAGTTTCATAGTTTTGTCTTTCACATTTAAGTCTGAATTCCAAATGGAATTTATTTTTTGTGTAATATTCAAGGTATTTTCTTTTTTTATGTTGTTCTTAAACAGTTTTCCAGCACCATTATTGAAATGCATCCCCTCCTGTTGATTTACATTGCCTACTCTATCATAAATTATTTCCATATATTTGTGTGGGTTTGTTTCTGGACTTTCTGTTCTGTTTCACTGGTCTGTCATTTCCTCCTGTTTCTATAGAGCCTATCACTGTGGCTTTATAATATCTTTTAACTCTAGTAACCTCAGTTTCTTGTTCTTCTTCACAGATGTCTTGGTTCTTTTTCACCTGTTGTGCTTATATTTATATTTGAGAGTTAGCTTGTCATGTTCCCCATTTCCCCCCCCCCCACCAATAAGAACTCCCAAACCATTGACATTATCACAAGATCAATTTAGGAAGAGTTGATAAATTCATAGTATTTGACTCTCCTATACAAAGATCATTTATGTAGTCCTTAACATTTTTCAGGAGAGTTGATTAATTTTCTCCGCGGAAAGCTTGCACGTCTTTTGTCAGATTTATTCCCAACTACCATTTTCAGTAGCCACAAAAAATATCTTTTTTAAGAAAATACATTTCCAACTAGTTGCTGCTGGTATATAGACATGCAGTTGACTTTTGCATATAGATTTTTGTATCTGGCAATCTTACTAAATTTTTATTTCTATGATTTCATTTAAGTTTTCTATGTAGACTGTCATCTGAAAATAATTGCAGTTTTTCCTCCTTTCCTATACTTATGGCAGATAAGTCTTGTTTTTCTTGTCATATTTCACCAGCTAAGACCTTTATTATAATGTTAAATGGGAGTGATGATGATGACAAGGACTTCCTTGTCTTGTGGCTTGTTTGGTGGTTTTTTTTGGTTGTTTTGTTTTTGATAGGTAAGAAGTGGATTTATGTAGAGAGAAACACAGTCCACAGACAGAGTGTGGGCCATCTCAGAAGGCGAGAGCGGCCCTTGTGGCTTGTTTTAAAGGGCATGTTTTCATCTTATACTATTAAGGCTGATAGCTTGTTACAGGTTTTCGAAGATGTCATTTGTCAGGTAATAGAACTTGTCCCGTATTCTTAGTTTGCTGGGAGTTTTTATCATGAGTAGATGTTGATTTTATTGAACATACCTTATATATCTAGTAAAATTATTATGTGGATATTTTTCTTTAAATCACTAAGTTTTCCAACCTTATAGTCCTTGGATGACTCCAACTAAATATATCTTTTTTAAACATTTCTGGATTTGTTGTGCTGATATTTAGGATTTTTGCATCTTCACTTTTATAACAGAGATAGGCCTATAATTTTTTTTTTTTTTGCTACTGCCCTTCTGTGATTTCAATATTGAGATTTTGGTGGCCTTGTAGAATGGAATAGGCAGTATTTCTCCTTTTAGTTTTTGGGAAGTGTTTGCAAAATTGGAATTATGTATCCCTTGAGTGTTTGATAGAATTTGCCTGTGAAGCCATCTAGGAATCTATTTACTTTGCGCAAAGCTTTTCTATTTCTTTGAGTCAGATTTGGTAACTTGTAATTTTCTAGTAATTTATATTTTTTCTTAAGTATTTAATTTATTGGTGTAAAGTTTCTGCTTATATTTAGCAAAGCTGGCCATTTTGTCAGACCTTTCATGCAGATGACTATACTCCCTCATGCTCCCTCTGTCCTGTTCCTCATGTCTTAACTTGGTGACTTAGAGTTCTGGAGATGACTGATGGTAATAGTTGCACAGTGACATGAATGTACTTAATACCACTGAACTGTGCACTTAAAAATGGTTAAGGTGGTAAATTCTGTGTTATGTGTATTTTGCCACAATAAAAAAAATTGGGGGAAAAAAGAATCAGATTTGTAGGTCCTGATAGGGAATACTTTCCTAGTTATTTTAAGGGTGGAGATAAAAAGCAACATAAAAACTGCATGAAGGGGACTTCCCTGGTGGTCCAGTGGTTAAGAATACGCCTTCCAATGCAGGGGATGCAGGTTCAATCCCTGGTTGGGGAACTAAGATCCCACATGCCGTGGGGCAGCTAAGCCTGTGCGCCTCAACCAGAGAGCCCACATGCCGCAAACTACAGAGCCCACGAGCTCTAGAGCATGCACGCTCTGGAGCCTGTGCACCACAACTAGAGAATCCCGTGTGCCATCCCGTGTGCCACAACGAAGAGCCCACGCACCGTAACGAAAGATCCTGCATGCCACAACAAAGATCCTGCATGCTGCAGCTAAGACCCAATGCAGCCAAAAATAAAAACAAAAAAACTGCATGTTGGGACTTCCCTGGTGGCGCAGTGGTTAAGAATCTGCCTGTTGGGCTTCCCTGGTGGTGCAGTGGTTGAGAATCTGCCTGCCAATGCAGGGGACACGGGTTCGAGCCCTGGTCTGGGAAGATTCCACATGCCGCGGAGCAACTAAGCCCGTGAGCCACAATTACTGAGCCTGCGTGTCTGGAGCCTGTGCTCCGCAACAAGAGAGGCCGCGATAGTGAGAAGCCCGCGCACCGCGATGAAGAGTGGCCCCCGCTTGCCGCAACTGGAGAAAACCCTCGCACAGAAACGAAGACCCAACACAGCCATAAATAAATAAATAAATAAAGAATCTGCCTGCCAATGCAGAGGACACGGGTTCGAGCCCTGGTCTGGGAAGATCCCACATGCCATGGAGCAACTAAGCCCATGCGCCACAACTCCTGAGCCTGTGCTCTAGAGCCCGCGAGCCACAACTACTGAGCCTGTGTGCCACAACTACTGAAGCCCACGCACCTAGAGCCCATGCTCCACAACAAGAGAAGTCATTGCAATGAGAAACCCGCGCACTGCAACAAAGAGTAACCCCCGCTTGCCACAAATAGAGAAAGCCTGCACGCAGCAACAAAGACCCAGTGCAGACAGACATACATACATACATACATACATAAATAAATAAATATATTAAAAAAAACTGCATGTTGAGTGTGAGTAAAAGGATGAAGGCAGGCTAGAATACATATGTAACTTTGCAGAATATCTTTGGCTGCAAAAGATACTGTTAATATTGGTTATTTCTGAGGCAAGTAACGAGAAGCAGGGGTGGGAGGGAGACTTATTTTTGATTGTGTGTCCGTTTATAATGTTTGAATTTTTTACCACATGAATGTATCTAAATACATTTTAAAGGTAAAAATCCCTGCAAGATTAATAACCGTTCTTCCTTAATTTGTCCTCAAATATAGAACATGTGTTTTGAAGCCTTTTACAGTTGTGGAGTTCTAAGATAACAGGTATTAATCATATGCCATAGTCACAGTTCTTTGAGGAATGTGTGCACATGGACAGGTGTGTCTGTGTATTCTCTCCAAGGTTGAGTTCATATCAAATAAATAATTTCGTATCCTAACTTTTAAAACTTAATATATATCATTAGCATTGCCTCGCGTTATTGAAGATTCTTTATGAACCTCATTTAGATATGTTGTAGTTTATTTAACTATTTTTGTTATTTTCAGAAATTTACATTGCTTTCCATTTTTGTTTTTATTTATTTATTTTTGCTACTCCCCCCCCCCAGTTTTATTGAGATATAATTGACAAATAATACAGTATTAGTTTAAGGTATAAGACATAATGATTTGATATGTATGTTTATTGCAAAATGATTACCACCATTGCCTTCCTTTTTTTTTTTAATTTATTATTTGGCTGCGTCAGGTCTTAGTTGTGGCTCATGGGATCTTCATTGCAGCATGCAGGATCTTTCGTCACAGTGTGCGGGCTTCTCTCTAGTTGTGTGTGGGCTACAGAGCACACAGGCTCAGTAGTTGCAGTGTGCAGGTTTAGTTGCTCCACAGCATGTGGGATCTTAGTTCCCCGACCAGGATCAAACCTGCGTCCCCTGCGTTGGAAGGCGGATTCTTAACCATTGGACCACCAAGGAAGTCCCCCCATTTTTAAATATATGTTATAAATATCTAAAATTTCACTGTACGATACAGTAGCCACTATCCACATATGGCTATTTAAATTATGTGAAATGTGGGAATTCCCTGGCAGTCCAGTGGTTAGAACTCCACACTTTCACTGCCAAGGGCCCAGGTTCAATCCCTGGTCAGGGAACTAAGATCCCGCAAGCCACGTGGTGTGGCCAAAAATAAAAAAATAAATTATGTGAAATGTGAAGCCTAGTATTTTCCAGAATGTATAAAGAACTCTTACAACTCAAGAGTAAAACGACAAATGACCCAATTAAAAATGGGCAAAAGATTTGAATAGATATTTCTTCAAAGAAGATGTGAAAATGACCAATAAGTATATGAAAAGATGTTCAACATCATTAGTTGTTAAGGAAAGGCAAGTCAAAACTACTTTATACTTATTAGGATAGCTGTAGTTAAAAAGATAGACAGTAATAAGTGTTGACAAGGATGTGGAGAAATTGGAACCCTCTAAATTGCTTGTGGGAATGTAAAATGGTACAGCCAGTTTGGACAAATCTTTCAGTTCCCCAAAAGGTTAAATCTTATGGCCTAGCAATTCCACTCCTAGCCATATACCCAAGAGAAATGAGAACATATGCCCACATAAAAACTGATACTCAAGTGTGCCTATCAACATTATTCATAACAGCCAAAAAGCGGAAACAACCCAAATGTCCATCAACTGATGAATGGATAAATAAAATATGGCATAGCCATACAATGGAATATTATTCAATCATATAAAGGAATGAAGTGCTGATAAATGTTGCAACATACATGAATCTGATATGATGCACCACATATAATATGACTCCGTTTATATGAAATATCCAGAATAGGCAAATCCATAGAGACACAAAGTAGATTAATGGTTGCTGGGGGTTGTGGGAAGGGTGGAATGGGGAGTGAGTGCTAATGGGTATTTTCATCACTCCGAAAAGAAACCCCATACTCGTTAGTGGGGTTTCTTTTCAGGGTGATGAAAATGTTCTAGAATTAGATAGTGGTGGTGGTTGTACAACCTTGTGAATACACTAAAAACCACTGAATTAAACATTTTAAATGGGTAAATTTCTTGGTATGTGAATTATACCTGATTTTTAAAAATTTTTTAGTAAAATTTAAAATTCATTTCACGTGCTTAGTAGCCAAATTTTAACATATTGGACAGTGTAGATACAGAACATGTTTATCATGGCAGGAAGTTCTGTTGGACAGCACTACTCAAGAAGAAACATTTTTGCTTAATTCACTGACTATATTTCATTTTTCAAATCATGCAAATAACCCATAAATAAATTATTGTTATAAGAATTCAAATATTTGGGCTTCCCTGGTGGTGCAGTGGTTAAGAATCCACCTGCCAATGCAGGGGACACGGGTTCGAGCCCTGGTCTGGGAAGATCCCACATGCCGTGGAGCAACTAAGCCCATGTGCCACAACTGCTGAGCTTGTGCTCTAGAGCCCGCGAGCCACAACTCCTGAGCCCGTGTGCCACAACTACTGAAGCCCAAGTGCCTAGAGCCTGTACTCCTCAACAAGAGAAGCCACCACAATGAGAAGCCCATGCACCGCAACGAAGAGTAGCCCCCGCTCGCCGCAACTAGAGAAAGGCCGCGCATAGCAACGAAGACCCAACACAGCCAAAAAATAAAAATAAACAAATAAATTTTTAAAAAAAGAATTCAAATATTTGAAAACCCCAAATCCCACAGAATATCACCTGTCCCAGTACTTTATCCCCAGGTAAGCACTGTTACCTATTTGCTGTGTATCTTTCTGAATGCTTTTGGTACTTTCACATAGATATGTATATCTATATCTAGTTTTCAGTTGTTACCAATAATGTTTCCATGGTAATCCTGTTAAGTAGCTTAGTTCTTGATTTCTTGGAAATTCTTATGTGTAAGTCCCTTACACTCAGAGTTTTTCTCATCTGTAGGTGATGCTGGGAGCAGAACTCCAAAAGACCAGAAGGTAAGTTGGGATGGGTAAGAGAAGGGTGAGAGATAAGACACTGAAAATGGGAGAAACTTCTGGCCTGACCATTCAGTCAGTTCAGCCATCAGCATATTATCATTCACCCTTCATAATCAGCCCTATGGGTTGCAGTTCTCTAATAGGTGTTAAAAGAATGCAAAAGTTTCTTATAGATGCATGCACTGAGTGCTATATGAATGTAGAATTTGGCAGTTAAATTAATCAAGGATAGCTTCCTAAAGCTGATTTCTGAACGAGATTTGTAAGAAAGGGCAGGTTTTGCCTGATAAAGTAACTATAAGCTTCTAAACATAACTCATTCTATTTTGCTTTTTAAAAGACAAGTTCTTATTCTCGAGAACTGGTGCTACATATATACAATGGAATATTACTCAGCCATAAAAAGAAACGAAATCGAGTTATTTGTAGTGAGGCGGGTGGACCTAGAGTCTGTCATACAGAGTGAAGTAAATCAGAAAGAGAAAAACAAATACTGTATGCCAACACATATATATGGAATCTAAAAAAAAAAAAAATGGTTCTGATGAACCTAGGGTCAGGACAGGAGTAAAGACGCAGACGTAGAGAATGGACGTGAGGACACAGGGAGGGGGAAGGGTAAACTGGGATGAAGTGAGAGAGTGGCATTGACATACATACCCTACCAAATGTAAAATAGATGGCTAGTGGGAAGCAGCTGCATTGCACAGGGAGATCAGCTTGGTGCTTTGTGACCACCTGGTGGGGGGGGATAGGGAGTGTGGGAGGGAGACGCAAGAGGGAGGGGATATGGCGATATATGTATACATACAACTGATTCACTTTGTTGTACAGCAGAAACTAACACAACATTGTAAAGCAATTATATTCCAATAAAGATGTTAAAAAAGAACCGGTGCTACTATTTTAAAACTTGTTTCCCTCATCCCCTTCCTTACAGCTCCGTGAAGCTATGGCTGCCTTAAGAAAGTCAGCTCAAGATGTCCAGAAGTTCATGGATGCTGTCAACAAGAAGAGCAGTTCCCAGGATCTACACAAAGGTTAGAGTCAGGAGGCACCTTGGTATAGGTGCGGGCGTGAAATCCTACACAGAGATTTCATGGATAACTGGCTTTGTTTTAGCATTTCAGAATCCTTCTCCACCTCTGTTTGGTTCTTTTAACACCACAGATTTTCCTTGCTGTCTGCTTGTCTTTTCTCCCCCCGCTGAATAGCTTACGGGATCTTAGTTCCCCAACCAGGTATTGAACCTAGGCCCACGGCAGTGAAAGTGCGGAGTCCTAACCACTGGACCACCGGGGAAGTCCCTTGGCTTAAGTCTTTTGTCTGCTGGTTTTCAACTGTGTGATGGCTTTGTCCAAATACCTTTTTAGCTCCATGCTCATGATTTCTTCTTCCAGATGAAGGTTAAAGAGAAGAGAGTAACTCAAACCCTTAAAAAGAGGTCTGAGGGAAGCTTTGTTTGTAGAGTGTGGCTGTTAAGAGATCCCTCCCAGGAAAATGTTTTATAAAATGCTATGTGGCATTTAATGAGTGGTAATTAATGTTATTAATAAGGAGTTGGAAATATTTGGTTAAAGTGAGATGGTCTTGAGTTACATGTGAATTTCAATTCAAGTTTTTCGTGTTAGCATAAACAGTTGATTCGGCTGTGTCTTACATTTCTGCCCTTGGCCAAGAGAGCAGTAAAAGTGGCTAAGGATCAAAAGATTACCCCACTTGCCCCAATAACCCAGTACTCTCTTTATTTTTCCATTCTTTCCCCAGTCTATGCCATATCTCTTTATGCTTTCTTCCTAGGAACCTTGAGTCAAATGTCTGGAGAATTGAGTAAAGATGGTGACCTGGTAGTTAGCATGCGCATTCTGGGCAAGAAGAGAACTAAGACGTGGCACAAAGGCACCCTTATTGCCATCCAGACGGTTGGTATGTTCAAGCTAGAGGAAGAACTAATGAAAGACAACCTGCAGGTCTCCAATGCTGATTGTTTCTTTTCCCCATAGCCTTGCCTTTTGTCTCTCACGTAGCAACCAGGATTCACACAGAAACTGATGGTTTTTAAAATTTTTTGTTTATCTTTCCCTTTTACTCAGGGCCAGGAAAGAAGTACAAGGTGAAATTTGACAACAAAGGAAAGAGTCTTCTGTCAGGGAACCATATTGCCTATGATTACCACCCTCCTGCTGACAAGCTGTATGTGGGCAGTCGAGTAGTGGCCAAATACAAAGATGGGAATCAGGTCTGGCTCTACGCTGGCATTGTAGCTGAGACACCAAACGTCAAAAACAAGCTCAGGTACCTGGACAGAGGATTGTAAAGAGAGTGGGAGCCGGGAGCACAGCACCTGCCCTGTTCAAGCCACAGTCCAGATCTTACAATTAGCTTTTGTGTTCTTAGTCCCCAGTGGCCAGAAACGCTTTCTTTGCCATGGAGTCATGTGGATGATTCTTTCTCGCTTCCCCCCCCCCACCCCTTTTTTCTCCTTTTCTCAAGGAGAAAACTAGGTAGGGGAGAATAATTCAGATTGATTAATGGTTAGGGGGAATAGAGAATACATATAGAAGGAAGAAATGGAGACTAAATGTTTTTCAGCAGTGTAGGAATCCGACAGTGTAATGAGAATAAATAACTTTGGGGAAAGTGGGGATATGTTGGTTAGATTAAGGGAGAATTCTAATATTCTTTTCCATTATGGTTTATCACAAGATATTAAATATAGTTCCCTGTGCCATACAGTAGGACCTTATTGTTTATCCATTCTATATGTAATAGTTTGCATCTGCTAACCTAAGGGAGAATTCTTAACTCTTGGGGTGGGAAGAGAGAATAGTAGGAAGAAAGTAGTGCCCCAAACATCTTCCCTGGAGTGTGTCCTGTTTGTGATCCAGAGGCGTGGAAGCTATGATAAGATAATTTCTGTCGGTCATGTTAAATATCATAACCCCCAATCTTTCTACCATCACTCTTTCCTTATAGGTTTCTCATTTTCTTTGATGATGGCTACGCTTCCTATGTTACACAGTCTGAACTGTATCCCATTTGCCGGCCACGTGAGTGTCCCTCCTTTCTTCCTTAGTTCTATCCATTTCCTCCTTTACCTTGTATTTCTTCTTAAGACAACCAATTAAAAGGCCCTAATGTTTTTGGTGCTTTAGTCTCAAAGAGGATAAGTTTGATTAATGTCCTTTGAGAGTTGCAGTTTTATTTGCTCATCTCTAGTGCTGGGTCTTTGCAGCCAAAGAGTCAGACACTAGAAGATCATGACTGACCTTGAGTGGATGCTCATATTGTAGATGTCTTTTGATTTCATTTCTGAGTGATTTAGGTTTGAGAAGATATTACTTCTTTCCTAGTCTCATGCTTAATCTAACATTTGTATAAATCTGTAGTCTGCATAGTGCTTTCATAGCACTTTCTCATGGTGCTTTCTATAGAAGCTGTATTAGATGGGGGCTTCATAGTGTCCTCTATACTTGTGACTCTGGCTTGGGAGAGACTCTTAACAGAAGCGACTGTTTTTAATTGCAGAAGAGTCAACTAACATGGCTGTGTTTCCACATAACATGGCAGTAAATACATTCAGGGTCCCTTAAAAGCCTGATAGAGCATGAGAAGGAAGGACAGGTTTTTTTAAATCAATTTCATGGTGCCACCTGATTCTTTTTGATTTACCTTTAGACTTACCAAGTTAGCAAGAATTTCCACTTGACTTTTCCTAAGAAGAAACATCCATTTTTATGAAATTAGTGCCTCACCTATGTTTTCATATTGCTTATCTAGTATTTACTTGATTTGAGTGTATATCTACACATTAGGTTCAATACTTTTAGGTGATCTTGGTTTTGCTTCCCTTGAGGTTATGATTTCTTCGTTTATTTTTTCTCTCCCTCCCAACCTGAAAAATACCAAACGTCTCCTTGCCAACCATTTTCCCCTATCAAGACATGCCCTACCTGCCCTCTCTCAGCCCTACTTCTTCCTTGGGACAGTGAAAAAGACTTGGGAGGACATAGAAGACATCTCCTGCCGAGACTTCATAGAGGAGTATATCACTGCTTACCCCAACCGCCCCATGGTTTTGCTCAAGAGTGGACAGCTTATCAAGACTGAGTGGGAAGGCACGTGGTGGAAGTCCCGAGTTGAGGAGGTGGACGGCAGCCTAGTCAGGATCCTCTTCCTGGTACTCTTCTTCCCTAGAGTTTTAGAGGCAGGGATATGGGTGAGATGGGGGAGCATAAGAGGCAATAATGATGATGATTTTGTAGAAATGCCATAGTTTTCCTCTTTCTAACCCGCTTACCTGTTCTTGCTGTTTTGGGTCAAATTTTACTTTATCTCTTTTTTGGTTCCTGTATGAGTGGTTATTAAAAATAATTTCCCTGAATTTAATTATGACACTAATCTGCATGACAGTGTTTTTGTTTTTCTCCAGGAGTATCCACAATGCATGTAGGTACAGAGAAGGCGGCTAGTTCTGTTTGCCAGGGTTAGGGCTTTGAGAGCATAGTGGGACAAAAAAGAAGGATCAGTGAATTCAAGATCTTAATGATCTTTCAAGGCCCAGTTTAACTCTTAGATCTTCTATACCTATCCTTTTCTTCTGTCTCATGCCTTTCTTAGAATTATATTTCTTGTCTGAACTATTTCAGCCCTTTGATCCTAAGGCCTTATGATCCTTGTTACACTTCTTATACTCATATAAACATCTATCCCTCTTATAATTTTTTACACAAGGAATGTATGTGTTTTTGTTTTGGGGGTTTTTTTTTGTTTTTTGTTGTCGTTGAATTCCTGATGCCTGTCATGGAGCCTGGCACATAAGTTTATTGAATAGATAGGGAATTCAGGGCTCATCAGAGAGATTTCGCCCAAGGGAGGCACATAGTATATATTCTTCACAAGCGGCGGTGTAGATTCTAGCCTTTAACCCACTCCCCCCGCCACTTTTCCTTCCTCCCAATCCCCCAGGATGACAAAAGATGTGAATGGATCTATCGAGGCTCCACACGGCTGGAGCCCATGTTCAGCATGAAGACATCCTCAGCCTCTGCACTAGAGAAGAAGCAAGGCGGACAGCTCAGGACACGTCCAAATATGGGTATGTCCTGAAAGATACCCTGGGAGAAGGAAGAAATGGACAGACCAGCAAAGGGGTGTATGTACAATGGCTATATCCTTTGTTTGCCAGGATGACACTACTGACTCACTGAAAGCAGGACATGTGCCCTGAATTGTTTCCAGTAGTGGTGATGGAGTTGTGATGCTGCCTCCACATGCTATATGGCTCTGATTTGTTCTAAAAAACACATAAAAATCTGAAACAACTGGCTTAGGTTAGGGGTATTGTTGGTAGTAATTACCTCTGTTATCCACGTGAAGATTATATGCTTTGTGTGTTATCTGTGGTCAATTTTTTTAAAGCCCAAACCGGTTTTGTTTTTGTTTTTATATATTCCTGGCATACTTTCTGGTTAATTTTTCCTGACAACATTAGTTGATCGAAGAATGCGTTTTTGAAAAATTTTACCAAAGTATAACATAATTACTAATGTAAATCGTCTGAGGCAGGAAGATAAAATCTTGTTATTTAAGTAAAAGTCAGCCTGTGCCAATATTCCCACTCATTGGTGTAAATAGTGAGATCCGACAGTCTTAGCACTTAGTCAAAATGTTTCCATTGTTGCTTTTTTAGATTATATAAATTGAGGATTAGATGTGTGCATGAATATAAATGACACAGCTTTTATCTTCTCAATGGTCAATTTCCTTTTTCCTATAGGTGCTGTGAGGAGCAAAGGTCCCGTGGTCCAGTACACTCAGGATCTGACCAGTACTGGCACCCAGTTCAAGCCAGTGGAGCCCCCTCAGCCTACAGCTCCACCTGCCCCACCTGCCCCACCTGCCCCACCTGGTCCACCTCTGTCTCCCCAGGCAGGTGACAGTGAGTGAGTGCTATTCCTTCTTTTTCGCCGGTTTCTTTCATATTGTATTTTCTGTATCCCTTACTATATGATCTCTAATCTCCTAGAAGCTTGGAAAGCCAGCTTGCCCAATCTCGGAAGCAGGTAGCCAAAAAAAGCACATCCTTCCGGCCAGGATCTGTGGGCTCTGGTCATTCCTCCCCTACATCCCCTGCACTCAGTGAAAATGCCCCTGGTGGGAAACCTGGGATCAGTCAGACACATAGGTGAGAAAATCTCAGGCTCTCTGTTGGGGGTGTTGGCAGTGTGGACTGAGTGGTCACTGTATAGGGAGGTTCCTTGGCCACAAGGGGTCTAGTTAAGATTATGATGGTGAGAAGTTTGAACTTGAAAAGGAAGCTTTAACCTTGGACGTTTCCAGGAAACAGAATGTAAAAATAATTGAATTAGAAACTAGGTGCCTAAAAATACAATCACCAGAAAGTCATTTGTTAAGATTGCTTATTGAATATGGTGTCATCATTGATACAATAGAAAGGGAACTCTGTAGCCTCTTTCCTTGAATCATGGGAGTCAGGGCATTTATAGGACACATAGCAGGAAAAACTAGCATTAGTAGAAGACTGGACTCTACTTCCATAAGTCACAGGCAAAAAAATTTTAGGAAAATGTATGCTGTTGAAATAGAGATATTATCAGTCACTGAAGAGTAACCAGAGCGTGTCATTGTCCAGGTTTAGTAAGGCAAGGGGAAATTTGACTTTCTTGTATCATCTTTAGCTTTAAGAGGACAGCTATTTGAAAGGTTAGAGAAGTGGTTGAGCCAGCTGATGGGCTAAGTGTACACCAGAGAGGTGCTATTGCTTTCTTATCTGAATTCTTGCATCTCATTTGCAGATCACCTTTAGGATCCACAACCTCTGCCCCAGCACCACCAGCTCCCCCAGCACCCCCAGCCTTCCATGGCATGCTGGAGCGGGCCCCGGCAGAGCCCTCCTACCGCGCCCCCATGGAGAAGCTTTTCTACTTACCTCATGTCTGCAGCTATACTTGTCTGTCTCGAGTCAGACCTATGAGAAATGAGCAGTATCGGGGCAAGAACCCTCTCCTAGTCCCACTACTATATGACTTCCGGCGGATGACAGCCCGGCGCCGAGTTAACCGCAAGATGGGCTTTCATGTTATCTATAAGACACCCTGTGGCCTCTGCCTTCGGACAATGCAAGAGATTGAGCGCTACCTTTTTGAGACTGGCTGTGACTTCCTCTTCCTGGAGATGTTCTGTTTGGATCCATATGTTCTTGTGGACCGAAAGTTTCAGCCCTATAAGCCTTTTTACTATATTTTGGACATCACCTATGGGAAGGAAGATGTTCCTCTGTCCTGTGTCAATGAGATTGACACAACTCCCCCACCTCAGGTGGCCTACAGCAAGGAACGAATCCCGGGCAAGGGTGTTTTCATTAACACAGGCCCTGAATTTCTGGTTGGCTGTGACTGCAAAGATGGGTGCCGGGACAAGTGAGTTGGTTAAGGAATTGCTGGCCATGCCTCCAACTTTGTTGTGATTGTCTTTCTTTCCACTTCTGTGCCTTATACTGCACTCCTCCTTTCCTTACCTCCCTTTACCTCCTTAGCTGGAGCTCCTGCCATAAGGCCTCCATGAAAACTATGAGACTGAGAGGCTGGGGCCCCACAGCTTAACCTTGGGTGCATGTGTCTTATGTTCGTTTCTCTGATTCTCCTTTTCTTTTGCTTCCCTCCATTATGCTTTTGGTTGCCACTTGTTTTGTTCTCTGTCTCTTTATCTTATTCTCACTCTGTCATATTCTTACTGTCTTTTCCTTTCTCATTTACATGTATGCAAAAAGAAAAAGAAATTTCACTACTTTATCACCATCCTTTTATCAGTAGTAACTTCCTGCCTCTAAAGAAAGTCTCACAGCTGTAGCTGTTGTACCCTTCTATTTTATACAGGTCTAAGTGTGCCTGCCATCAGCTAACTATCCAGGCTACAGCCTGCACCCCAGGCGGCCAAATCAACCCTAACTCTGGCTACCAGTACAAGAGACTAGAAGAGTGTCTGCCCACAGGGTAAGTAGTCAGGGGAAAGTGAAGCACCTCAGAGACTGAATTCTTGTTTTTCTGTGCTTGTAACAACCATCAGAATTCTAAAAATTGGAGCCAAAAATAGGATAACTGATACAGACATTTTATCAATTAAGCCTTAGTTACTGAATTCCCAGCACATGTTTCTTCCTTGAGCTTTCCTCGAAATGAATACATATAATGATTGAATAGTATCTAGCAATTTTTTGTTGCAGTAAAAGATCACCTTGATTTCAGAGCTGTACGATTATTCTAACAGATTGTGGTTTACTCTGGCAAGCAAGATGTGTTCAGAGAGGAGACCTGATTATATAGGACTTTGTAAATCAGAATAAAAATTAGAGTCAAATTCATGATGTGATGGGAAGCTGTTAGAGAATTTTAAGCAGGCAAATGATGTGATCTGCCTTTCAAAGATTACTCTGACTTCTCTATGAAAAATAAGTCTTTAGGGCAGCAAAAGTAGAATTTGGTAGACCAATTAGATACTTTCAGGAACCATAGGTAAGAAGTGGTGGTTGCTGGGGCTTGTACTAGAATGAAGGTGGCAGTAGAGATGAAAGCGGATACACTTGGGGATGCACTTGGAGGCAGAGCTGCAGAACTTCATAGATTGCGGAATGGGAGGGAAAGAACAGAATCAAGGACAAGTCCTAAATTTTATACTTGAGCAACTAAGTGGATGCTGGTGCTTTTTACCGAGATGGAAGACTAGAGCTAGAGTGTCAGGTCTGAGTAAAATTCAGCTTCTGTTCTGGCCATGTTAAGTCTGAGATGCCCGTCAGGCAACCCAAGTGGAAATGTCAAGAAGGCATTGAGGACTTCCCTGGTGGAGCAGTGGTTAAGAATCCGGCTGCCAGTGCAGGGGACACAGGTTCGAGCCCTGCCCCAGGAAGATCCCACATGCCGCAGAGCAACTAAGCCCATGTGCCACAACTACTGAGCTGGCACTCTAGAGCCTGTGAGCCACAACTACTGAGACCATGTGCCACAACTACTGAAACCCGTGAGCCTAGAGCCCGTGCTCAGCAACAAGAGAAGCCACCACAATGAGAAGCCCGCACACCGCAACAAAGAGTAGCCCCCACTCGCTGCAACTAGAGAAAGCCTGCGCGCAGCAACAAAGACCCAACGCAGCCAAATAAATTTATTTATTTAATTTTTTTTTTTTTTAAGAAAAAAAGGCATTGAGACTTCTGAAGAGAAGTGTAAGGATTGGGCATAAAGAATTAGGAGTCATCAGCTCAGGAGTGGTAGTTAAAGCCTGGACGAGTTCATCTAGAGAGAATATTGATAATAGAAAAGAGAAGGGGCACAGAGTAAGCCCTGGGCTCTCCAACTAGAAATTGAGCAGAGGAGGTGGAGCCAGCATGTGAGATTGAGAAGGACAGATCAGGGAAAGAGGAGGACAGTGAAAAAAGTGGGATATAATGTGGTAAGCTGAGTCTATATGAATATGTGAACTAATTAGCCTAGTGCTCAAGATACATAATTAACAGAGAGGACAGAAAAGGAAAGAATCATCAGTGAAATAATTCAGATGTTTTCCCATAATGGAAGGGACTGTGTTTCCAAAGTGAAAAGGCCAATCAGGTCCTAGCATAACGGATGAAAATAGATCCCCACTAAAACACATGATGATAAAATGTGATCGTTGTGTCCGCAGAACACTGAGGACAAAAAGAAAATACTAAAACCTTCTAGAGAAGAGAAAGAGACCACAAAAGAAACAAGAATTCAAAAAAAAAAAGAAAAGAATTCAAAGTGACTTCGGCCTTCTCAAAATAACATTGGAAGCTAGATGGCAATTAGGAATCTGTTCAGAATTCTAAGGAAAATTATTTCTAACCTAGAGTTCTAAACCCAGGAAAGCTATCAGTTGTTGGTTAAAGTAGGCTAAAGCCTTTTTTTTTTTTTTTTTTTTAATTTATTTGGTTTTGGCTGCGTTGGGTCTTCGTTGCTGCACACAGGCTTTCTCTAGTTGTGGCGAGCGGGGGCTACTCTTCATTGTGTTGCGCAGGCTTCTTTTGTTGCGGAGCGCAGACTCTACACACGCGGGCTTCAATTGTTGCAGCACGCAGGCTCAGTAGTTGTGGCACGTGGGCCTTAGAGTGCGTAGGCTTCGGTAGTTGAGGTGTGCGGGCTCTAGGGCTCGTGGGCTCAATAGTTGTGGCTTGTGGGCTCTAGAGCACAGGCTCAGTAGTTGTGGCACATGGGCTTAGTTGCTCCGTGGCATGTGGGATCTTCCCGGACCAGGGATCAAACCTTTGTCTCCTGCATTGGCAGGCAGATTGTTAACCACTGCGCCACCAGGGGAGTCCCTAAAGACATTTTTTAGACATGAAATACCTCAAAATTTTCCATTATTTTCCCTCTCAGAAAATTACTGGAAATGTTTACTAAAATGGGGGAAAAAGACAAGAGAGAAGAAGGCATATACTGATCCAGGAAACAGAGGCTCCAGCTCAAAAGAGGAGTGAGGGGAATCCCACATGATAGGGAAGTCAGGGGGGCTTCCAGGCTGACAGCTGTGCACCAGATGTAGAGAACAGCCAGTGTCAGAGCAGGTCAGATTTGGCTGCAGGAGAGACTTCTGGGAAAGGGGGTTTGATAGAAAACCTGATGGGTTTGAGTATCTTCAGAGGAGATTGAGACTACTGGGAAAATCAGGACATAAATTTGAGCTGAGTGCATATTGAAAACTAAACAAAGGAAAAGACACCTGTTAGCTTTAGCTGCATTGTATCATTTATGTTTTAATTATAAACAAAGAAAATTGAATCTTTTAACAACACTTAGATTTGATAATGCTGAGTAGTAGGTTCCTGTTCATTATATCTTTTTTACATGTTTGAAATGTTTCATAAGAATATTTTCAAATAACCACAAATATGTCACTCCCCTGCTTAAAACTCTTTAAAAGCTTTCCACTGCACTTTGGATATTATTCTAACTCTTAATCTTGGATCACAAGACAATGTACTATCTGGCCCCTTCCTATCTCTCTACTTCGAAAACTGTTCCAACCACACTGATATTCTTCAGTGCCCGGATCCAGTTCACCCAGTGTTTGCCAGCCTACCTCAAGAGGCTTTGTACGTACTGTGCCCTCTTCTGGGCATCCTTCCACCGTTGTTTGCATGATTATCTTCTTTAACCTTGAGTTCTCAGCTTTAATCTCACCTCCTCAGAGAAGCCTTTCCTGGTCACTCTAAAACTAGGTCATTTTCACTCCCTTAATTCTCTCATTGAGAGTGTGTCCTTTAGTATCTGTGACAACTTTATTTTATTTGTTGACTTGTTTTTGTTCTCTTTTCTGCTAGAAGGTAATCTCCATGAGGGCAGGAACCTTGTCTCTCTTGCTCACCATTGTATCACCAGCAGCTGATTTACCCAGTGTATGGCATATAGTAACCATTCAAATTTTGTTGAATGAATGAATGAATGATACTCAGTATAGCTACTCTGAAAATCTCATGTGGTGGTTAGACCTGAGTTCAAATTCTGGCCTTGTTGCTTCCAAGCTGATCCTGTTTTATCAGCTCTAAACAGAGGATATGAGCGCTAATACCTTCCCAACCCCGGTGGGGTTTTAAGGGACCTAACAAAGATGTTTTGTTTCTTTTTTTTTTTAAGATTTATTTATTTTCATTTATTTTTGGCTGCATCGGGTCTTAGTTGCAGCGCATGGGCTCTTTGTAGCAGCACATAGACTTCTCTCTAGTTGTGGCGTGCAGGGTTTTTTTCTTTCTCTAGTTGTGGCACACAGGCTCCAGGGCGCGTGGGCTCTGTAGTTGGTGGCACATGAGCTCTAGTTGAGGTGCGCGAGCTCAGTAGTTGTGGTGCGCAGGCTTAGTTGCCCCGCAGCACGTGGGATCTTAGTTCCCTAACCAGGGATTGAACCTGCGTTCCCTGCCTTGTAAGGTGGATTCTTAACCACTGGACCACCAGGGAAGTCCCTTAAATGTGTTTATTTTATGTATCTATTTCTACAAATTGACTTATGTTAATGGCTCTGAATCCATATTCACCTCATAGTTTGCTTAGCTTTTCTCCAGTTGTTAGGCATTCTGTCATTCACTGTTACTATCTGTAGTGCTATAAATATCTGTATCAGTCACTTTTCCCCCTTCTGAGTTATTTCTTTGGGCTATATTCCCAAATGAATCAAAGAGCATAGACAGTTCAGTAAGTCTGCTCATTTAGATCATTACCTGATAAATGATGACACCTTAAAAATTATAAAAGTTCTGTGGATGTAATGGATGCTCTAGTGATCGTGTTATGATTGATTTTATTGTGACCTCCTCCCAGAGTTTATGAGTGTAACAAACGCTGCAAATGTGACCCAAACATGTGCACAAACCGGTTGGTTCAGCATGGACTGCAGGTTCGACTGCAGCTCTTCAAGACCCAGAACAAGGGCTGGGGTATCCGCTGCTTGGATGACATTGCCAAAGGCTCCTTTGTCTGTATTTATGCAGGTTGGTGATGAAATGAAAGGGTTGCTTTCTGGGGTTAGGACATGGTGGGACATTGAATCATAGACAAGTTGAACTTAAGAATGCTTAACATGTGAACTGGGGGAGGGGAAGCCAGGATTTTCTTCTATAAAGAACATGAGCGATGTGCCTGTCTGGGTGGATCAAGAAGGGACAAAAGTGCTTCAGGAGGATGAGAACAAAAAGGGATGAAATTGTGGACATGATGTTTCAGCAGAGAGACATGATAGTAGAGTCCAGTGTGTCATTTTTTCCCACATCACTCCACTCCACCCAGAGATTTAGCATAACTGAAGAACTCTCTTTTGGTAAACAAAGTAAAGAGGAAGAATGGGATGGCAGAAAGGGCAAGATTTAAAACTATAGTAAGTTCCCTTTACTCTCATAGTTAAGACACTAAGAAGGAGGTATCATCAAAGAGAAATGAGACACCATAATGGAGGCGATTTGACTCTCTTTGCTGGTGGGCTGGATATTGATGGAATGAACTTTATTCTTTCTAAAAGCACCTCATAACCCTAGAAGGTCTTTCTCTTCATTCCCAGGCAAAATCCTGACAGATGACTTTGCCGACAAGGAGGGCCTGGAAATGGGTGATGAGTATTTTGCCAATCTGGACCATATCGAGAGCGTGGAGAACTTCAAGGAAGGATATGAGAGTGATGCCCCCTGTTCCTCTGACAGCAGTGGTGTAGACTTGAAGGACCAGGAAGACGGCAACAGCGGTACAGAGGACCCCGAAGAGTCCAATGACGATAGCTCAGATGATAACTTCTGTAAGGATGAGGACTTCAGCACCAGCTCGGTGTGGCGCAGCTATGCTACCCGGCGGCAGACCCGGGGCCAGAAGGAGAATGGATTGTCTGAGATGCCTTCCAAGGACTCTCGCCCCCCAGACCTTGGGCCCCCACGTGTTCCTGTCCCTCCATCGATACCTGTAGGTGGCTGCAATCCACCTTCCTCTGAAGAGACACCCAAGAACAAAGTGGCCTCGTGGTTGAGCTGCAATAGTGTCAGTGAAGGTGGCTTTGCTGACTCTGATAGCCGTTCATCCTTCAAAACTAGTGAAGGTGGGGAAGGTCACGCTGGGGGAGGCAGAGGGGAGGCTGAGAAGGCTTCCACCTCAGGGCTGGGCTTCAAGGATGAGGGAGACATCAAGCAGCCCAAGAAAGAGGTAAGCAGTGGCAGGAAACTCTTGAGAATTGTGGCTTTTGTATAACTTTTTTGTGGTTACAATGTAGTCTCACCATGGGTCTTTTTTTTTTTTTGGCCGTGCCACGCGGCTTGCGGGATCTTAGTTCCCTGACCAGATATCAAACCTGTGCCCCCTGCAGTGGAAGCGTGGAGTTCTAACCACTGGACCGCCAGGGAATTCCCTCATGAGTCTTCACATGCAGATTATTTACTTGATGGATATTTCTGTGGCAAATCTGATTAACCTACCCCTAATACATTCCTAGTGTTGGTTTAAAGAACCAAATTATTTTAAAATCAGCCTGCTGGGGGGAAAGTATCTGATTTATTCCAAAGTGAAGGGTTTATAAGTAATTTTTTTAATTGCTATTTCAAGTTATCTACATCATTGCTTTCTTTTATTACAGTAGAATGATCTTACGTGAATTGTATAGTAGAATGATCTTACAAGAATTGATCGTACGTGTATTTTTAATGATGTTGAAATTTAGCACATTACAGGTGGTGAACTGTCCCTTGTCCTCGTAAGATTCTGCCCATGGTGTTTTCCGTGTACATTAATGCCCTATTGTTGGGAAGGGTTAAAGACCCCTCCCAGGGGGGCTTTCTGATGAGAATGATTGTTACTCTTAACTTGCAGAGTAATTTCTTCACACACACCCCACTTTAGATAGTGTACCTCTTACTGGCTAATGTCTTTGGAGGTCATTTGAGGTGAAGTCTGTCATCGTTGGGTTTGTTATCCAGGACCATGAAAACATTTAACCCTTCACTTGCTCTCTTTTCCAGGACCCTGATGACCGAAACAAGATGTCAATGTAAGTGCCTCTCTCTTTGACCTTTTTCCAAGTCTACCTTCTCTAAAGCCTACAGAAGTAGCCTAAGAAACTGCCAGTAACCTGACCCCTCTCATGTCTTCCTCTCCCATCAGAGTTACTGAAAGCTCTCGAAATTATGGTTACAATCCTTGTCCCGTGAAGGCTGAAGGACTTCGCCGCCCACCAAGTAAGACTAGCATGCATCAGAGCCGACGACTCATGGCCTCTGCTCAGTCAAACCCTGACGTAAGTGACCTTTCTCAAGCTGTACCTTACCCAGCCTTCTGTTTTATTCAGAGTCTGAGTAAAGGAACATTCTCACCTCATCAAGTCTGTCACCATAATTACTGTTACATATCTTATTTCTCTGCCTTGACTTCCTGCCTCATTTTCCTTCACCCAGCATCTAATCTTGCTGTAGTCTGAGCCCCTTTCTGCGTAACCATAGGTAAAAGCAGGGATTCAAAAGGGCCCTCTCCATTTACCCTTATTCCTTCTTTTCACCCTTCCGCTTCCCCAGGACATCCTGACACTGTCCAGCAGCACAGAAAGTGAGGGGGAAAGTGGGACCAGCCGAAAGCCCACTGCTGGTCAGACTTCAGCCACAGCCGTTGACAGTGATGATATCCAGACTATCTCCTCTGGCTCTGAAGGCGATGACTTTGAGGACAAGAAGAACATGTCTGGTAGTCTGGAAGAATTTGGGGGGTAGTAGGAAAGAACCAGTTCGAGGGAAAATTCAGATCCTGAGAGTTGAAGCATCTCTGGGAGGACTCCCTGACTCCCACCTAAACTGTTAATATCAATGTTTGACACATCCCTTCCCTCTCTTCTTCCCAGTTCCCTAGTCTTTTCCCTCAGCTCCTTTATCCAGCAGATCTAATCCTGCTTGAAAAAAATGCCACCTAGGCTCTTTGCCTCAGAGTCCCAGCTTATTGGTATTCCTGAGCTGCCCTGGGTGGGATAAAAATGGAAGTAGAATGTCCAGTCATGAGGCAGGACAGGCCTAACCCCATTCTCCTTCCTGTCCAGGTCCAATGAAGCGCCAAGTGGCAGTAAAATCAACCCGGGGTTTTGCTCTTAAATCAACCCATGGGATTGCCATTAAATCAACCAACATGGCATCCGTGGAAAAGGGGGAGAGTGCACCTGTTCGTAAGAACACACGCCAGTTCTACGATGGGGAGGAGTCTTGCTACATCATCGATGCCAAGCTTGAAGGCAACCTGGGCCGCTACCTCAACGTGAGACCCCTTTCCCTTACCTGTATGTGCTGATAATCCCATGGTCCTCACATTTCTAGTTCTTCTAACACAACTATATAAACCCACCTTTTCTTGTTATAAATTCTTGATCTCAAAGGATCTTTCAAAACTTCTCTGTTGTGATGGGGAGGATCAAATGGCATTGTTTTCATCCAACTCTCACTCACCCCACAAAGCCAGATTCTGTTTCCTTAGTTCTTATTTGAATCTGTCCTTAACCCTATAGCACAGCTGCAGCCCCAACCTGTTTGTCCAGAATGTCTTCGTGGATACTCATGATCTTCGCTTCCCATGGGTGGCCTTCTTTGCCAGCAAGTAAGAGGGAGTCAGGGAAGGGGATGGTTGGGTAGGAAAAGAAGCCCAAGGTTGGGGAGGGGCAAGGACTACAGAAATTTGAAGGGCCGCTCCTCCATCTGTGATCCAGCGCCACCTGCATGCTCAGTCACCCCAGGTGCCTGGGTTATCTGCTGTTTCACCACACTCCTTCCTTTTCTTCCTCTTCAGGAGAATCCGGGCTGGGACAGAACTCACCTGGGACTACAACTACGAGGTGGGCAGCGTGGAGGGCAAGGAGCTGCTTTGCTGCTGTGGGGCCATCGAATGCAGAGGGCGTCTTCTTTAGAGGACAGCCTTCTTCCTAACCTTCCCAACCCTTCCTGAACTGCCCTTTCCTCAGGAACTGGGTCTTCCTGACTGATGAATTCTGACCCCCAAGTCTCTAGTCTGGCTACTCCCCCAGCTCCTAGTAGATAGAAATGGGGGTTCTGGATCAGGAGACCCCTTCCACTGTGGTGCTAGCAGGCAGGGCCCCTCCCCACCTCCTGAGGCGTAGAGGTGGGAGACGTCACCACTCTAAGCTGGGCCTGACATCCCTTCAGTCCTCCTGTTGCTCACCCCTCCCATCCTACGTTTGTTCACGTGTTCATGCTTCTAACAGACTTTATTCCTAGAATGAGGGCTGTGTATTTTATTATCCCTGGTTTGTATTGTTTCTTGAAAGTCTTTTAACAAGATGTTAAAACTAAGATTGTGATTTGATTTCTCTCCCTCAGCTCCCAATTCTGGGTCTTTTGATGAAAGATCTGTTTTGCCCCCATCCTTCCCAGTGGGCAGCTGTCATTAATCTTGACCTTTCTCTACTTTTGCTTTTTCTTACTTGCCATCTGAAATTTTTAAATGTTACATAACTGTGAGGAAGGCATGAGGAAGACTACCTTAGTTTATTTAGTTGATCCCTCTTCTCAGTTCTTAAGAGTCTCAAACACTTGTTGCCATGTTTTACTTAATCTTTAATATATTTTAATTAAAAAAACCATTAACAGTACATTTTGGTCTGAAGTGGTCCCTCTGCTGAAATGCCAGGCGCTAGCTGTAATTCTGGCTTTAAAACCAAAACCCCAAATGTTTAATAAATAAAAATTAGAACTAGTTGCCATTCTATTCCAAACCAGCTAGCCTAGGGAAAGAGGCCAGAGAAAGGAGGCAGTAAGGTCTTGGACCTGTGACTACAGGGACAGCTGGCAGAGAAGTAACAAAAGACTGTCTGAACAGTCCCCATTGTGGCCCCCACTTTTTGGCAGAGGTAGGATAAGGGTCATGTGCACCCTCCTACGCTCAAGTTCATTTGTATCTTAGGAGGGAAAAAGTTAAAAGCTCAGCTTTGGTTTCTGGTCCAAGTTAGGGAGAATAGAAAGGTGAGCCTTGGTCCAACTTTGGCAGAATGAGGCCCACGGGTGGGACAGTAAGGCACGACCCTGGCTCTGGAGGTCCGGGAGTCAAAGGCAGACAGCTAGGGCCAGATTCTGAAGAATAAGGAATGTGAGTTGTGACACCCACCCCCGGAGCTGAGGAAAGGTCTCGAAAGCAATAGAAAGGACAACTTGGAAAGTAGAGAGGAAAATAAGACCATCCCCCCCTCTAACAAGGATATAACCAGCCTCCCCTTCCCTGGGGATAGGCTGGTTAGCATTTGGTTTAAAGGCAACTGGGTGAAAAAGCAGCAGGGGTGGGGGCACAGAGAACACCCTCCTCTTGCTTCCTCCTTTCTCCCCAGAACTTCAGGCGACCCTGTGGGGAGAGTGGGGTAGTTCCTTGGCTTTATGCTTTAATCTGAGGGGCAGCAGGGACAACGGTTCAGTCATTCTTACGATGGTTGTTATTGAGGATGGGGTGGCCGTTGGCTAGGGGCCGGCTCTTTGCTCCTCCCCCAGCTGCAGCCTCCTCCCCCTCTGAGCTCTCTGTTTCTTCCCGGTCACTGCGTTCATCTTCTACCAGCTGTGGAAAGGGATGGGAAGGGTTACAAACCCCTAAGGACTGCCTCTCTCCGTAGGCTTTTTCCAGCTACACCCAGGGCCCCACAGTAGTTTTTAGAGGGTTGCTGATACGGGAAGGGAATTTGGGCAGTACTAGAGTTGAGGGGAGTAGGGCCTACACAATGGGGACAGAAGCTTCACCTTTCCAGTTATGAACTTGTGGGCCATGCGCAAAATGAGGTAGGCCCAGAAGATATGCAGCAGCTGTAGCACTCCCATCATGAAATTGAAGAAGTAATAGCCAAAGAAGGCCGGATAGAGCTCCAGTGGGTACACCAGGGTGCAGTGCAGGATCCTTGGGATGAAAAGGGAGAGACAAGAACTGTGAACACAGAAAAGAAGGGATTAAGATGGAGGATTGAAAATGTGGGTGCAGAGCGGGGAGACTCCTGATTTCTTGAAAACAGGACTATAGTGTGGCCTCCTACTCACCAGAAGGGCAGGATGACCAGTCGGGTGATGATGAAGACAATGGCGAAGACGATGAAGATGTTGTTGCAGGTGTTTTTCCATCCCGCATAGTTAAACATCTTGGCTGACTGTGTAGATAGCCCCCATCCATCATGAGCTCCTGACTCTCCCGTATACGTTCATATGTACGCCCCAGTTACCACACTGGCTCTGTGCCCCCAGCTTCTTGATCCCAGGAACATCCACCCCCCCCCCAACCACTACCCCCCCACCCCCACCCCACCGAAAATGGATAGAGGGACAGAAGAACCTGCACCAGGGTCTCTAGGCTTGAAGAAATGCCCAGAAATCCTGACCTCTAACAGGTAGTCAGAAGAGTCATGCAGAGCCATGATAAGAGTCCCTGCTCGGACGTAACTGGCAAACCAGGAGAAGCTAATGAGGATGATGGTGGCCACGTGGTGGATGATCTGTTCCTTGAAATCCTGTAGAAAAGATGCAGCCTCCAGAGGACCTTTTCCTGGTCCCTAGCCTACATTCTTCCTCCCCCTCACCTTTAATTCTACTTATCCCACAACTCCATCCAAAGCACCCAGAAGTCAAAGGGGAGGCTATTCATCCCAGGGCTTCATTTTGGCTCCTAGGCTTAATGGCACAGCCCCTTGACCCACCTTTCGCTTGACATCAGAAGCAATGCTGAAGAGCAGGGACCAGTAGAAAGACAGTTCAATCATGTAGTACCAATACTGGGAAGGGATGAGGCTCTGGGAGAGGGGAGAGAAAAGAGGAAGGTAAGGGACCCCAGAGCAACTGGACTCAAGGGTCTCACCTCTCCAAACCCAGCCCTCCCAGAACCTGAGGTTATGTTTAGCACCATGACTCCAGTCCTTTCTGTCACATGTTCCGAGATCATCTCTTCACATGAATGTGTATGTCCTAATCCTATCCTACACTGGTTCTCTTAATCACCCCGTGTAAGGAATCGGGACCCATCTCGTACCTGTATGGGATATCCCTCCCAAACTTTCCTCATGTCATAGAACCAGGGTTTCTGCAGAGAGATGGTGAGAGGTTAAAGGAGGAAGGACCCAAATTCTGTGGCCTCATCCCACCTTGCCAGAGAATCTACTCCCACCTCCCAGGAATCCCCACTCACGTCTACAATGACAGCCATGCCGGCAATGAAAGCAATCAGGTAAAACGTGAATCTCCAGCTGGAAGAGGAAGCAGAAATAGCTAGGAGAGAGGGGTGGGAGAATGGCACAGCCCTCCAACCAACCCCCAAGTACCTCCCTCCAGATACCCTCTCACGGATATTAATAACCAAATTTCCCTCCTCAGCCGGGTATAATCTCCCTGCATACAGCTATGACCCACCCCTCCCAGCAAAATACATCAGACCTTCCTCTGCCACCCAGTTTCTCTTGCTCCAACCTCCCCTACCTTGCTTCTCGGAACTTCTTGAGGAGACTGGGCCGGTCCTGGTTGCGGCGGCGGCGGAACCAGCGCTCTACCTGGCGGCCAGAGAGCCCGCTCTGCCGTGACAGAAGCTCTACCTCTGCCTGAGTGTAGTGAAGAAGCCCATTACACTCCGCTTCAGAACTCAGCAGCACCCCACCCTCTGCCAGTAATGACCCAAGTTGCCCCCACTGCCTTCCCATCTCTTCCGCCACCAGAGCTGGCATCCCAACCCTATCTCCTCCTCACTCCCCACCAGAACTCTTAACTCCCAGAACAGGGTCTGCAGCTCATACCTGTTTGGGCTGCTTGCCACTGGTCAGGTAGAAATGCTCCAAAGTGGGGTTGAGAGGTGCCCGCAGCCGAGTTTTCTCTTTTACATTCAGGAGGGCAGCCAGTGGTGTAGCCACGTAACTGGGGAAGGGATATGAGTGAGGACCGTCGGGATCTCTTGAAGCACCTCAGTCTCCTCGTAGCCCCTAAGCTAGGGGGCTGGCGGGGTGGGACTGCAAGCTCAGACAACTTTATCCTGGGCCTCAGTTTCCCGGCAACCCCCTCTCTGGCTGCCTTGGGCTGCCCATAGCTGACAAAGCTGCCTGTGTTCACTAGCGACCAGGCGGGTGGAGGGTGAGAACAAATAACCATTGAAGGAAAGGGCCTGGGGGTGCTGAGCCCTCAGAAAGACAATGCTGCCTTCAGTGGGGGGCACACAGTAGGCAGGGACCTGGGTGGTGAGAACACCAGGGTCCAGGACCAATTAAACAGCAAGAGACAAACTTGAAGTACAAGAAACTGTGTGGCTGGCAGCCAGGGAAGGCATAGGGGTATGTTGGTATGCTCACAGCTCAAAGAAGTATCGAATGATGAGGAAGAGCAAGGCCAGGGGTAGAGTGATATAGAGGTCTGAGGCTTTGGCGTAGACACGTCCATCTCGGTCTTCTAGATCAGCCCAGGTTAAGTTCACAGGGAGCCACAGCCGTTCCCACCAGAAGTAGTCATATAAGGTCTGGAGCATCCTGAGTGAGGAAGGGGAAGGTAGAGGGCATCAAAGCAGGCAGCAGTGCAAGAAGAGACAGATGAAAATTTTCAGTGTTAACAGAAAGAGCAGGGGCAAAGACTCAAGCCCTGGGTTTTGGTCCTGGCCGTGTGGACAAATCAGTTTCCCCATCCGAAATATGGTGGCTTTCCAGTTCTAACATTTACTATGCACATCAACCAAAGGTGATGCTAACACCCCGTAGAAGTCCTGATTCCCTAGACTTAAGAATCTTGGGGTCTCTCCATCATTTTGCTATCCTCATGTGGAGGACAGGCGGGATCTGGCCCTAGAAGCTGTAGCCAACAATCTTAACTAAAGTCAGAGGCATCCTCCCTTCCCCGCACTCTCCAGCCTCCCCCTAGTGCCCCCAAGCAACCCATAACTGGAAGCTTCCTTGCCAGGGAAGCCCAAGAAAGGATTGCAGGGTTGGGGCAAACCCTTCCTCCTCCTTCCCTATAACCCACTGAGGCAGCAGGTCTTAGGGAAAATTAAGAGGCCTGAGTAAAGCAAAATTATGCTCCCAAAGAATGCTGAGCTCCAGGACAATCAATGGACATCAAAATATTGCACACAAGATTAATACCCCATGCCAAGCCATCCAGTTCCTAAACATAAGGCAGAAGAGCCCTATCTGAAGCCTATCCTCAGAAACAAAATGAAGACAAGGCTTCAGGGAGTCAGGAATTGGGGGACAGAGAGTCGAGACAGCAGACTAAGACAGCTGGTAGAATTAGGAGCTATTTCTTATTAAGGCTCATCTAGAAAATAAAATACTAGTCTGCGTGGGGAACACCCATCACAAATACCCTCAGCTAGGAAAGAGCTGCTGCTTTCCCCCGCCTCCCCCCTTTCCTCCACTGAAAGAGAAAGGATCTACAGGGTGTTAGTGACTACTTGAATACCTGAATGAATAAGGGAATGATCTGGGGCCCAAGCGGGGACAGCAGCTGCTTGGAGCTGAGAGAAGCAGCTAGATGATCCTGAAGAGACAGTGATGCTGGGACCACACAACACCTGGCAGTCCTGGGACTCAGCAGTGAACCCAGTAGGATGACAAGGGCAAATCTGCCAGGCTCCCGACCCCTCGTCCTCCCAGGAGGGAGGCTCGGTGGGTGGTATCCAGGCTGGCCTTGAGACTAAAAGCTGACACAGAAGGAAGGTGTCAGGGAGGAAAGAGAGTTGGGAGATTGTTCTCTGCTGTGAACTGGAGACCAATTGGTGCTGCTCTCCAGCTGAAGGCTGATCATATCACAGCTGAGCTGGGCTGCTCCTCTGACGGCTCCGCCCCCACCCACCACAGAAGCACTTGCGAAATCCCTCTCAGCCTGTCACGGGTCTGTATTCCAGCTCAAGGACTTTACCCTCTTGTCCCCACTCCTGGTCACTGCTCTCTCGTAGGTCAGCACCGACAGTAAAGGAGCTTCAGCTCCACCCGCCCCCAGCAACACACACACACACACACACACACACACACACACACACACACACACATATTCCAGGCCTCAGCTCCTGAGGGTACTGCCCCTTCCCCCTCCACCTCAGCCAGAAGAAATACTTAATTAGTTAAAGAGATGGAAGTCTTTTGAACTGAACAAAATTAAAACACAATTATCCACAGTAGAACTCTTCCCACGCAACCAGGCGTGCGCACACACACCCTTCTCCTGGAGAGAAGTTGTAAAAAATTTAGTCGAGAAGGGACAAGGCAGAATGCCTAGATGTGGTGGCACACCTCTGGCTCTTCTTTTCCAACTTTTTTGCTTAGCTTGATTGGAGGTGAGGAAATAGACCTGCCCCAGTCACCTACCTCACTGCTATATCTCTTGGAGCCCAACTTCTCCTGCATTGAGGTTTAAAGCCAAGGGCACTGTCAGGCCTAGAAATTGGGTCCCATCCCTGACCCGGTTTTCGGTCAGTGGAAACCGGCAGGGAAGTTTCTCTCATCACAGATATTTTGAGGATTAAAGATTCAGAGGGCTGGCTGGGGTCCTGGAGGGTATGAGTGGAGCCCCTCTCACTGATTCCTGGGGTCCAGGAATGTCTTATGCCAGTCTGATCCCTACAAAGAAGGTGAGGAGCTGGGGAAGTAGGCAGAGGGTCAGAGAGAGGTCAAGGGCAAGCGCCTGGACAAGATCTCAACCCCAGCACAAGACAGCACCTGTCCCCTTCCTGCTCCAAGCAAGGAGAGTGGAAGATGGTGTGAGCAGGAGGGCATGATGTGTCAGGAGTTCAGAGAGGCAAATTCTGAACGAGGGCTCTCTCACACGTGGGTTTCAGGCTGTCTGTGACCATAGCCCTCCCTTGCCACCCAGTACTTCCATTAGCAGAGGAGCAACTGCCCCAGCCCTGCCCGTCACCCCCCAGGGCCTAGCCCAGCAGGGAGAGGCACCAGATTCAGCAGGGTCAGGACTTCTGACTCCATGTGAGGGGGAAGGGAACACAACAGGGGCTCCCAGCCGGCCTCATTTACACTTCCCCACAGAACCAATCAGTCTGCTCCCAGTGGCATCCCTGGCACACCCAGCCAAGTAAAGGGATCCCACAAACAAAAAGCTGGGTCAAGAAAAGGGGATGTTCCCTCAGGATAGGGAGACAACCCTGCTTTTCTGGGTCACGTTACTTAATCTCCTGGTGGAGAAAATCACACCTATAGATATTTTTCCACTTACAGAATTTACTCCCACACACACGACAAGACAATAGGGTGTGTGTGTATCTCTCTGTCTCTCTCTCTCTCACAGACACACATTCTGCCCCAGAGACCCAGACACCATTTTCTGAGGCACAGGCTGGAGAGGGGCCAGCAGAGCGGGGATTTCGTGGGCACTGGATTACCAGCAACTTGAACAGGGCTCCGCCCAGCCCCCAACTTTTGCCCCAACTCTGACTGACCTATCCCAGACCCTCACCAATGGATGAAAAGGGGCAGAAAGTCCCCATGGGGGCTTGTAGACCCAGCTGGCTAGGAGGGCAGAAGTTTGAGTCTGGGACGAAGGGATCTCACAGACTCAATGTGATAACGGTCCCAGCAGCTCTCAGGTTGGAGGAATAATTGAGGAAAATATAACAGGATCAGTAAGTAAGGGAAGAGAGAGTGACAAAGAGAGGGTCCCACAGACTCCCAGCTTCCACTGAAGCCTGAGGGACTACAAAAAAGAAGTGAAAGAGGACCTGAATAGTCCTCCTTGTTGAAAACTTTTTCAGGGAGCGACAGCAGGTCATGAACTAGAAGGCAGTGAGCAATGGATGAAGCCAAGAAGAGGTGTGTCATTGCTCCAGGCTGCAGTATAGGTCCCAAAATTTTCGTTTTTCTGGGCTGCCCCACCAGAGGCCCCAACACACCCAAATACTGCATGAGACTACAGCCCCCAGGGGCAGGTGGAAGAGGAAGATGGGGGGTGGGAGGGGGTGTGTGCAGAAGGCACAGTAAAGGATCAGCCAGCCTGTGGCTAGTGACAGGGGAAAGTGGCCCTCCTTCCCAGGGGGAAAGCTGGCCAGAGGCCCCAGTGAAGGGAGTGGATTGTGGGGTATCACGGCAGACAAGGAACTCTCTCTCTTCAAAACAGAGGGTGTGCAGGTCACTGTATGGTTAGGGCCAGGCCCAGCGGGAGGAGGCTGCAGACAAGCCCTTACCCTTAGGAGTCCCATCACAAGCACTGTGAGCCACCCACATCGGGCCCAGTCACCTCGACTCTGGTACGGGACAGCAACCCTTCCAACACAGATGTGGGAGGGAGTGATTGCCTGCTGGAAGCCTTCCCTGATTCAATTCTCTGGAAAGAGGGGCTCAATCCATTGCTCAGGATCCTCAGAACCCCATGCTTCCTGGACCTGGCTACTCAGGTGACAGACCAGATTTTGATGCCAAGAACCTGGCTTGGGAAGTGAACCCCTAAGCTGAGACCAAAGACTATCATCACACACATGCAATTAACCTACTCACCAGAGAGCTTCCGGGCCAAAAATTAGCCAGGAGGTGAGGCCCAGAAAACCAGTTTCACCAGCAGCTCCCACGGACCGCAGCCACACACCCCATAACGGTATAAGAGCCTTAGCCTTGGGGGGCCGGGATAGACACTCAGAGCCGCACCTTCCTGTTTCCCGTTAAGCACATGGACGCTCTGACCTCCCTCCCGGAGTGGGCACAGTGAACCGGTAAGAAAAAGCAAGACCCTCCACTCTCCTCCCACTCTATAGCCACGGGACCCTCCGGGCCAGGGGCCACGCCGCGGGCCCGCAGCCAGGCAGGGGGCTCTCATGCAAGTGGTCACCGGAGCTGCCTACTCCGCGACAAAGGGGCGCCTGGGGCTCGGCTGTCCGCGAGCAGCCCCGCGTCCCCACCTCCCGGCCCCTACCTGTTGCCCAGGAGGGCTCCTCCGGGCTCGGGGCGGCGCGCCCGGGGACGCCCAGGCGCACGGCCAGCCTGCCCTCGGACGGCGCTGGGGGCCCGGCCGCTCCCGCGAGGCGCTCCGGCCCGCCCTCCCCCAGGCCCGCCGCCATGAGCGCGCCCGGCAGAGGCCCCGAGCCAGCTGCGGCGCCCCGCGCCCGGGCCCCTCTCCCCTCCTCGGCCCGCTGCCTTCCCCGCCGGCCCTGTCCGTGGAGCCGCGTCCTCGCGGGCCCCCAGTTCTCCCAACTTTTTCCGCGCCGCGTCCCGCCCCACCCCTGCGCGCGGCGCCTCGGGGTCCCGGGAGGCCGTCCCGACTCACTCGGCGGCGGCGGCGGCGGCGGCGGCGGCAGCGGCGTCGCGGAGCTGGCCGGGCCGGGAGCCGCTGCTCCGTCTCTCCTCTCGTCCGAGCTCCGTGCCCCCTCCGGACTGGCTCCGCTCACTCCTCTCCTCCCCCTTCCGCCCGCCCGCCTGCCAGCTCCCTCCCTCCTCCCCCTTCCGCCCGCCCGCCTGCCCGCTCCCTCCTCCCTCCCTCCCTCCTCCCTCCCTCCTCCCTCCTCCTCCCCCCGCCCGCCGAGCCTAGCCGAGCTGAGAGCGAGCCCAGGCAGCCCGGGAAAGAAAGGCCGCGAGCAACACAGGAGCCGGGAGACTGGGCGTGGGCCTGCGGCCCGGCGACGAAAGGGGAAAGGAGGGCGGGCGGCGGGACCGGGGCCTCGGCGCGGGACAGCCGCGCCCAGCCCCCGCCGCCTGCCACCGCCCCCTTCCCGGCCCGCGGCCCGGGGCGGGCGGCGGAGCCCGAGGCGAGGACCCGAGCCCTCGCGGCGCCCGGCCGGCGGCCTAGCCCAGTAGAATCACCGCACTGGGGGAGAAGTCCCCGATGAGGGCGGGCAGTGTGGGGACTCTCCCAGTCTCTCCGTTAGAGGTGCGCTGTAGTCCCGGGGCACCCTGGGACAGACCCGCGAGGTGCCCGGGGATCGGGGCGCGGAGCGGTCGGGCCGCTGCACCACTCCGCCCGCCCCCAACTGAGGTCCTCGACCTCCGCCCGGCTGCGGCCCCCAATTCTCTGCCCGACCGATTGCCACACTTCCCCCCCTCCAGCCCCACTGGGCAGCGGAGGGAGGGGGGCTCCCCGGCTCCCGGCCGGCACAGCCTCTGCGAATCCATCCCAAGTGCCGCGCGCCGAGGCCGAGCACCTCTCCAGGGCCGACCCAGGCTGCGGACCCTCGAGAATCGGCTGCCCTTCCCAGCGCAGAGCCTGCGACCCCTAGGGCGTCCCCCACCCAAGACCTGCCTTAAAACTCACAGCGTTTCCACCCAAGTGCTGTAAAACCTACCCCCAGTGGCACACATAACCTACAGTAGCAGACTCTGAAGGAGCCAAACCCCAACTTTTGTTGTGTAAAATGTATTTGAGTTTTAAATCTAGACCACGTTTATCCGTATTCAAAGTCATGTTTTAAAATGTTTTTCCCTTGGACTGGTAAAACTGATGTTTCATGAAGAGGCAACATGTTTATCCTAGAAAACTGGCCTTGATTCCTAATGAGGACAGAGTGTGACTAAGATGTGTTCGAGGGTTTGTTTAGAGAGAGAGCCCGCCTAGTAGAGGTAACTTATTTTTTTACCTTAATGAAATGGCGTTTTTATACTGTCACCGTTAGAACCTGTGACAGTAGCTTGTTTCATGGTTTATCTAGACAAGTTCAGGTGCTTTGACAGTTCTCTTAGGAAAGAATGTGACCTCCCACTAATCCAGTTTGAGAGCTTGGCCCTCGCTTAAGACGCTATCTGGAGAGGTAGAGAGGCAGAGGCTGACTGACTTACAAACTTTTCCTTTGCTCTTTGCAGTGGGACCCCCGGCCCAGGCCTACATTGGGGAAATGAGACTTGGTCCACCCCCTGGCCCCTGGCCCCTCGCCCCCTGAACCGGTACCCAGGGGACTCTCCAGCCTTTTTTCAGCCCCAGACTTGCCTGATTTTCCAGTTCCCAGCAACCCCTCCAGCCCTTAATTTCTTTGCCCCAGGCTGAACTTTATTAGCATATCATATCTTTCTACCCCCCCTTCCTTTGCCTTCCAATTCCTAAGTCCCCTCTATCTGTCTTGAGTGCCCTTCCCAGATTCCCTTTTCCAGCAGGGTTCCAGTGTCTCCTCTTAGGGCCCCAGCTAAACTTTGGGTACCCCTCTTCCCCCTCCCCATGTCTGTCCTACTTGGCGCCCCTCCTTTAGTTTCTGAACCCTTTTCTCGGGCGTTTTTCCTAGACTTTCCCAAGTCCTCACCAGACTTTTTAAATGATTCCTCAGAGAACTGAAGACCAGTTAACTTTCTTTTAAGATAGCAGTGGGAGGGGAAGTTTGGGGCAGAAGCTGAATAGACAAGGCCTGAAAAATAAAGATAAGAGGGTGTACCCCTCCCCCAGGAGACAAAGGAGAAGGTGGATGGAGAAAGGGAAACGGCCTCAGGCAGCATTAGAATGATGCTACCAGTTTAGAAACACAAACACACACACACACACACACACACACACACTCTCTCTCCCTCTCTCCCTCTCTCTCTCTCTCTCTCTCTCTCTCTCTCTCTCTCTCTCTCTCTCTCTGCCTGTTTTGGACCAAGAGATTTAGATCACTCTGACCCATCCCCCACCACCCTGGGCTGGCATGGCCACGCCCACAGTGCCCCAAGCTGCCCGCCTTGTTGTGACTCACTTCCTCTGTATGGGCTGCTGAGGTGTCCGGAGGCGAGGCTGAGGACACAACTAGGCCTTTGGCCTGGGATTTAGGTATCTGGGACAGGCAAAGACATGGACCCCAGTTGTGGAAAGTGGATCTTGGTCTTCCCAGGTCAGGCCGGCTCGTGCAACACAGAAACCTATTTGGATAAAAGAGTAGAGCATGGCTAGTACGTGAGCAGAGGGATTGAGGTGCCAGGAATTCTGGGGAGAAAAAGTTTTATAGCAAGAGGAAAAATGGCCAGGAGGAGTTTCTATGTATTCTGAAACCATGCAATGCAAAGTATTTGCAGAAAAGCAATATGGACTTAGAGTTGAACAAGTTTTCATGAGTCAACAGCTAAGACTCTGTATGTTACTTACTGCTTATCCTCCTGCATTCCACTAAGAGGGACCCCAAGTCAGCCATGCCCTTGTGAATGAAAAAATGTTGCCTGCCATATCAGTAAACAAAGGATGTTGCAGCCAGCAAGACATCACGTTACAGGGACTTCCCTGGCGGTCCAGTGGCTAAGACTCTGAGCTCCCAATGCAGGCGGCCTGGGTTCGATCCCTGGCCAGGGAACTGGATCCCACGTACCGCAACGAAGATCCTGCATGCCTCAACTAAGACCCGACGCAGCCAAATAAATAAATAAATAATTTTTAAAAAGAGAAAAGGCATCACATTACAGCTGCCCTGACAGTGAATCCTGAGAGAACTCAGGACGGAAACGGGATGCCCACCATCAAGCTATCAGCCACTGCAGCCACACACACACCCCCAACAATGCACCCTGAGGAGACTCAGGATGGGAAAACACAGGATACTGGCCCCAGATAGCTGAGATACATATCAGAGGAATGATTTCAGTGAGCCCAGACTTTTGCATCTTTCCATACATAGAAAAGTGCTAAATTCATTAACTTGACATGTCTTATTTTCTTTAATGAACAGTAATCTTTTGATATTCTTTTTTTTTTAAATAAATTTAATTAATTATTTATTTATTTGTCTGCGTTGGGTCTTCGTTGCGGTGCGCAGGCTTCTCATTGTGGTGGCTTCTCTTGTTGCGCAGCACGGGCTCTAGGCACGCGGGCTTCAGTAGTTGCGCCACGCAGGCTCAGTAGCTGTGGCTCGCAGGCTCTAGAGCGCAGCCTCAGTAGTTGTGGCACACGGGCTTAGTTGCTCCGAAGCATGTGGGATCTTCCCAGACCACGGCTCGAACCCATGTCCCCTGCATTGGCAGGAGGATTCTTAACCACTGCGCCACCAGGGAAGTCCCTCTTTTGATATTCTGACTGCCTGGTTCTTGTTACAAAACTCCTATATATCCTGCTCCTCCCTCACCTCTTCAGAGCAGTCCCCCAGAGCTGTCTGAGAGGCTGCGTCCCAGGCTTAAGCCCTCAGTATTGTCTGCCAAATAAAACATAATTCTCAACTTTTATGTTGTGCGTTTTTTTTCAGTCGACACCCTCATCTGAGTGATGAGGAAAACACTGAAAAGTTAGGAGACCTGGATTCTGGTTCTAACACTACGGGCTCTGGAAGTCACTCAGCTTCCTTGAGTCAGTAACAAGAGGGTGGTAGACCAGGTCATCCCTAAGATCTCCTCCAACTCTGAAATTCTAAAATTTAGAGCACGTGGGTGGAGGGTGATTTAGTAAATCTGAAAACAACCTCAATCTGGCCCTGGAGTTGAACAAAACAAAACCCAGGGACAAAAGGAGTGAGATTCCACCAGCTTCAGGCGAGCATTTGTGAACACATCACACACACACTCCTAGGCAACTGGGACCACTCTTCTGCCTCCAAATTCAGGATTCAGCCTTGCAGGTCAGCCAGCAGTACCTTGCAGAGGTTTGGACTGCGGAAACAGGAGCCCTCTCTCGCCCTTCATTTCCCCCTTAGCCTACTTGGAACGTGCGCCCAAAAGAGATTCTGAAGGGTACAGAAAACCAAAGGCACAGGGACCCTGGCTGTGGAGCCGCTGTACTACGGTAACCCAGCCTAGAAGTCTCCTGCATGTGTCCTGAGGTCTGTCTCAGCAGGGTTGCTTGCGTAGATGTCTACCTGAGGCTCTTCCCCGACCCTGCCTGCCCACCAAGTTCACCTAGTAACCTGATGTCCTCGGGAGACTGCACTTCCCAACAAGTGGGCCAAGAGAGCCCCTGGATATCTGTGGGTGGAGCCAGAGCCTCAGAGACCTCAAGTGGCCGCCAGGGGTCTCGAGGCTCTCTCTCAGTGGGTTTCGATGGCCTCTTGTGGCCAGATTGGGGATTGGCAAGAAAGAAGTTGCAGAAGAGAGCCAAGGTTGGAATTCTTAGGGAGATGCTAATAACAGTTATCTCTATAAAATAACATAACAATATTAATTATTACATATTAGTTAACATTTTGACATGTGTACCTACCATTCTGTGCCCAGCACTCTTCTAAAGTGCTTTACATGTATTAATTTATTTAATTCTCACAATAGCCTATAATATAAACACTGTTATTATCTCCATTTTGACAAGGAGGAAACTGAGCACAGAAAGGTTAAGGTGGTTGCCAAGGTCACACAGCAGACCAGAATTCTAAGTCTAAGGAACCTGGCTTCAGAACCTTTGCTTTTAATCACCATGCTGAAACTGCATCCCATTTTTCAGGTTGCCAGGTAAAATATAGGATGCTCAGTTAAATTACAATTTCAGACAAACAACAAGTAACTTATTAGCATAGTATATCCTATGAAATATATGGGTCATACTTAATACTAACAAATTATGTGTTGTATTTACTAAATCAGGCAACCCTAATTTACAAGGCACTTTTCTCTGCCAAATGCCATCACACATATTACCTCATTTAATCCTCCCAGGAAGCCTATTCTCAGGTGCCCCAGGATTCCCCCTCCCCATCCCCACCCCCCCACACTTCATCTTCTCCCAATATTCCCTTTTTTTTTTTTCAGGTAAAGAAAACAGAGGGACTTTCCTGGCGATCCAATGGTTAAGACTCTGCGAACCCAACGCAGGGGGCACAGGTTCGATCCCTGGTCAGGGAAGATCCCGCATGCCACGTGGCATGGCCAAAAAAAAGAAAAAGAAACAGAGACATGATAGAGACCTGAAGTGACTAGCTGAGGTTGCAGAACATAACAAGTGGCAGAGCTGGGACTGAACCCACATTCTCCAGCAAAAATTGGTGCGTGTTTTCCACTTTAACAGGAAAGAAAAGTGAGAAGCAGTGATTGCCACCGTGGAAATCTCCCTTTATAGCATCTCCTTAGGCCTGGTCTGCTCTGAGGAAGAGCTGCCGGTCCCTCCTCAGAAAACCAGTGAGGACCTTCCTAGGGTGGGAGAGCGACAGAGGAATGGAGACAGGTCTCTGGCTTCTGTGCCCAGCCCCCAGCAGACCTGTCTAGGGCAGCAGGAAGGAGACTGCTCCCAGACCCTAGGGAGTTGGCTGTGAGATTCGAGTACGTGTCTACTCAGGGGCCCCTGAGGCTCCCCAAGACTGTTTACCTGCTGCTCTGTGCACAGACAGCCTCCAGCCCAGCTGCTGGGGTTGCATCACCTGCAGCTAAAACAGCCCTGGCGGCCAAAAGGCAACACAAGGAATCTAAGACACAGGGACCCAGGGAGCCTCTTTCATCTCCCTGTTGCCTTTTGGAAGCATGGTGCTTCTGCCCACAGGGAACACCCTGTGCATTTTTCTCTCTTGACTCTGAGCTGCTCCTATCCCCGGAATACCTGTGCCCTTCCTTCCCTGAAGATTTACACAGTCCCCTCCCCCCGCCTCCTCACTCTACTACTCTCTTCCAATCACTCCCGCTCGCTACTGCTCTAATACCCCTCTGGGATGCAGGCTGGGGTGCCCTGCTGGTATGTGCCCCAACAGGTTTTTCCGTACCAGCCTCCAAATCAGCCTGGAGCCTGTCTGACCTGCACCCCCCACCCCCCTTTCCAGGGAGCTGGAGTCAGAGGCAGAGCCAGGTCAGAAGCTGGACTTAGAGACTGGGCTTCTGTGGTCCCACCTGGCCCCGCCGGGACGGCAGTGCACAAAGCCTCCTGTGTCGGGGCTGAGCTGCTGAGAGGTCAGCGGAGTTCTCCGCATGGGTTAAGGCCAGTTCCTGGGAGGAGAGATGCTGGGTAGGGAGGTGTTGGCACGTGGGACCTTGTGCAGCCTGGTCCTCTCCCGCATTTGGGAGGGGCTGAGAGGATAGCTGGGCTGGTCTGCTGGAGAGGTCCTCTGACCGGCTGTTCAGCTTGGGCTGCACACACACCCTCCCCTGTACAGGCCACACAGGAGCTGGTGCCCATACACGGTGCGCTGCCGGGCTCTGAGGACACCCACTTCACCCCCAGCACCTCTGGTAAGCACTGGACCTGGGCTCTCATGCTGGGGCTCGGGGGGGAGGGAGGAACTTGTTGATCACTTGAGCGAGGGAGAAAGGAGTTTTCCTTTTCTAACATGAGTGCCTGCTTCCTTCTCCAGGCCCCCATGTACCCACAAGAACACATACTCATATCAGCTCAGAGACTGCACCTGCTGACCTAAAGATCCCAGCTGGAGACTCCGAGGGTGAAAGGCGCACAGTGGTGGAAGCTCTGTGGGCAGGGCGGGGGGCTTACTTGGAGGCTGGGGCTGAAGGTGGGGGAAGATGCTGTTACCTCCCGCCGCACATACTTAATCCCTCTGCCTCGCCTCGCCTCCCTTACACTACCCCAGGAATACCCAGCCAGGCCATGGAAGGAAGGGAGGTGACCTCAAAAGGGGATCATCCACCTCAGACCAAGGGCTGGGGAGCCTTGGGACCAACCCTAGAGTCTGGGAGGGTTTGTTTGGTGCTAGTTCTAGCAGCACCCCTGATCAAACTTGCTTCCGGAAGGATGGTGAGTGGTGGGGAAGGTGGAGGCAAGCCCACTTGGGCTCCCAAACCTGCCAAGCAGGTTGTTCTTTTTTTCTGCAACAAGGGAAAAGAATGGGTAAAGGGAGTCCAGGCTCCCGGACCTGGGGTCATAAAGCGGCCCAGAAAGGCTGGGACGTTCCCCTGAATTGGCTCCTGTGTCCCTCCCCCCCAGGGCATCCAGTCGCACCATGTCTGTGACCAGCGGGAAGATGGGACTATCCCTGGCTCAGGAGATCTTCAGCCACCTAGGCCTTGCCAACACGGTAGGCGCTGCTGGGATTGTAGGAATCTTTTTTTTTATTACGTCAGCACAGGGGCTGGGGGGTGGGACGGGGAATAGGAAAGGGAGAGCTGGCCCTGAGGCCATGCCCAAGGCCTGGCCGGGGCACTGGGGAACGGGCAGACTCTGGTACCCCCGTGCTCTTACAGACTGCAGCTTGGGGCACCCTCAGAACCTTCTTGAGCTTCAGTATAGACAAGGATGTGCAGAGGCTGCTGAGGGCCATTGCAGGCCAAGGTGAGCCCCTTCCCTCTGCACTTGGGCATATTACCTTTTAGAAACCAGTCTGTAGACCGAGAAGGAGCCCGGAAGGAGGAACTGACGATACTCAATAGAGTATCTCCTGGGCACGAGAGAGGAAGTTTCACACTGCTGCTGATGTAACAATCTCATATTATTTTGTAAACATAGAGCAGCTCTCTTTTCCTAGGTTTACAAACTGTCTTGTCAAGAGTAGAGGAGTGAGCTGTGGTTAGAGATAGGTTAGTTGACCCACCAGGGCACCAAAGCTAAAATTTTTGGCCCAATTAATGTCTAGGTGGCCAAATACAGATATGGATTCAGTTGCCAGAATGAGGATGGTGATAACACTAGAAAAAATAACAAAAGAGCCACCATTTCTTAGGGGCTCCTTTTGTGCCAGGGCCTATGCCGAGCACATTACACGTTTCAGTGAATCCTCACATCCACACTCACATCCTTGTTTTATAGATGAAAAAACTGAAGTACAGAGAGGTTAAATACCTTGCCCAAGGTCACACAGCTATTAAGTCACCTAGTCTCCTACAATACACATAATGATCCTATAGGACATGTAACTGCCATGTATCAATTCCTGGTCTATATCATAGGTGTTGGTCTATCCTATAAGCTATAGCGTACTCTTGGCACCCAAGACCACCTTTCTCCACACTGGTCAGACTTTGTTCCGTGTTATCCAAACTTAAATTGGTGATCTTGGTTTGAGTAATTTCGTAAACAGAATCCGGTCATTGTGCTCGTTGAGCTAGGTCTCCTAGTACAACTGTCCCCAAAAACCTATAAATAAAAAAGCTCACCAAAAATTTGAAGATGGAATAGCTTTTTGTATACTGGTTGAGAAACCATCATGCCTGTTAACAGCTATTCAAGACAGTACATAGAAGCATTTATTTTATCATCCAGAGATTTCCATTTTGACAGTAGATTACTGTACTCATCCAATAAAGCCTGTACTATTATAATGAGTGAACACTAAGATTCATTTGAAGAGTTGTGGTTATCTAAATTCCTGTCATAAAAACAAACTTATACCACAGCAGTAAATGATTGTAAAGTATTTGGATTACAGGACCTAGACTCCTGGATGTAAATGCCGGATTTATCTTAGAAGTAGGAGTCAAAAAATAATACAGGCCTATTTTTCTGAACAAATTTTTAAAAAGGAAAAACTCAATCAAGACACTTCCAAACTATTCTTTTATGAGAGAAATGTGAAAACATAATTGTGATGAATATTTATTCAGAAAAATGACCTTTAAATGACAGCTGATTCAGGACAAATTCAGACCAATCTGAACCATAAAATGAAGGTTCATTATAAAGATCCTAGGGTAGTATGAGATGCCAAATATATTCTCAAGTAACAAGACAAGAATTATGTTTGATATAGGTTTGGTGTAGAGGGTACTTGTACACCATTGGGAATATTCAGTTAATGAGTGACTCCTACCCCAATTCTATAACTAAGGAGTAACAAGAGTTGGAAGAAGGGAAGAATGGATACTGGGAAGCATTTGGCAGTCTTCATCACAACATAAAACCAATGATACATGGAATTCAAAAGAGTAGCCATCAGGGAATTCCCTGGCGGTCCAGTAGTTAGGGCTCCGTGTTCTCACTGCTGAGGGCCTGGGTTCCATCCCTGGTCGGGGAACTAAAATCCCACAAGCCACAGCCAAAAAATTAATTAATTAATTAAATTTAATTTAAAGTGAAAAAAAAACAAAGAGTAGCCATCAGGCCCACTGACAATTAGGTAATGAATGAGTCCAAATAAAATATAGCATCCTGTATTCACTTCATCTTTTTTTTTTGGTTTCTTTGTGGGAGTTTATGATCTATGGGGCTGCCCTAAGTGTAGGTTTCAGGCAGTTCTGGGAAGGGTCTCAGGAGTCAAGTGACTGAGAAAACTCTGAAAAAGAGGATAATAGGAAATGATGACAGCACCAGTGCACAGCTCATGACACAAACAGGTTTTTTGCAACCAAAAAAAAATTTTTTTTAACATTTCTTTCTTTTTTTAAAAAAAAAACATTTATTTATTTATTTGGCTGCACTGGGTCTTAGTTGCAGTATGCAGGATCTAGTTCCCTGACCAGGGATCGAACCTGGGCCCCCTGCATTGGGATTGTAGAGTCTTAGCCACTGGACCACCAGGGAAGTCCCCAAAATATTTTATTATAATCAGTTATAGCTCATGATTTGAATATGTACTATATCTCTATTATTTCTAAACTGAACCCTCCATTACCATCTTTAACCAAAAGGCAAGAGGCCTGGTGCAGGAATGAGAGAAGGACAATGATGCTGAACCCCAGGGGTCCAACCAGGAGAAACTGATGTATAAAGATGAGGATAATAAGACGACCCTGGTAGGTCAGGATCAGAACGGGAAGTCACATGACCCTGCTCCCTATCAGAGCCCCATCAACTCAGTTTAAGGACAGGGTGGGTGTATCCTCCTTGGACTTTCTCGAACTTGTAAGTTAAAAACAGTCTTTCTGGATTTCATGCTGTAAATCTTTTTTTTTTTTTTTAAGATTTTTTTTTTTTTTTGCTGCATTGAGTCTTTGTTGCTGCATGCAGTCTTTCTCTGGTTGTGGGGAGCGGGAGCTACTCTTCATTGTGGTGCACGGGCTTCTCATTGCGGTGGCTTCTCTTGTTGCGGAGCGCGGGCTCTAGGCGTGCAGGCTTCAGTAGTTGTGGCATGTGGGCTCAGTAGTTGTGGCACATGGGCTTAGTTGCTCTGCATGTGGGACCTTCCCGGACCAGGGCTCGAACCCGTGTCCCCTGCACTGGCAGGCGGATTCTTAACCACTGCGCCACTAGGGAAATTCCTCATGCTGTAAGTCTTTATAGGTAGCCAGTCTCCTCTATCTTTTCTTGAGTACCTGCCCTTGGAGCGAGGCTCTAAGCTAGTGGCAGGGCCAGGAAAGACATGGATGGAACAAGTAATATTCCAGTAATATTCCCCACAGCAACCGATCTTTCCTGCCACATCATCTCCTATGAGGATGGACAGATAACTTTTACCCTCACATAATGCATATTTCTCTTTTCCTTGACTCTCTCCTCACCAACACTCTCTAGAATAATTCACCATGCGGTCCAATCCCTACTCTGTGAGAATGTCACTACCACCACATCCACATTCTGTTTCTTCCTCCACCAGGAAACTGAGACAATTACCAAGTCCTGATGCGCATCCTTATTTCTCGAAGTGAGACTGATCTTTTAAGTATCCGAGTTGAGTTCAAAAAGAAATTTGGGAAGTCCCTCTACTCTTCCCTCCAGGTGAGACTTCGCTGGTTCTTAACCTGGAGCCCCGGAGCTTCACCCCTAACCTCCACACTGCGCACAGTGGAGCATAGTCACGTCCTGGAGAACTCATGGGTCCTTGGTGAATTTAGTGCAGGACTCCAGGCACCACACAAGCTCTGGGCCAGCACGAGGGAGAGGACAGAGTACCTGAGCCATAGTGGTGGTGGGTCTTTCTAATACTTGACTTTCTTGTCTGCAGAATGCAGTGAAAGGCAACTGCCGGTCAGCCCTACTAGCCCTGTGCAGGGCTGAAGACCTTTGAGGCCTCATCCCCACATGACCTTCAAGGATCTGAGATTCCCATGGATGGCTGAGCCTGCAGGAGACCAGCTGGGCCTCCAAATAAGATAACCCCTCACTTGAGCACCACATGTTCCAGCTTCTTGTGGAGTCTGGAACTCGAAGTTCCTCTTAAATCCCTTAATTTCCCTCATCTCAAAGTGATGTCTGCACCTGGGTCCCCTAGCTCTGTCTTGGGTATGCGATAATGGGATCTCTTTGATAGTTTCTGCTCTACTCATTCTTTCCGTATTCTGGCCAGCACATCTCACTGATATTTGGATTCTTTTGGCAAGCTTCACTGTCATTTGTGTTCCCTGATTGAAGTTTGGGTGGAGCAGGACATGGGCTGGGAGGAGGCCTTGAAGCTGGAGGTGCCTTTCATGTGCACTTGGATATTCAACAGGAGTCCTGTTTGAGGCTCTAGACTGCAGTTGTCAACAACCCCCCTCCCCTCGGTGTCTCCCCTCACCGCCATTAATCTCTCTTCCCCAGGAAATTTCAGGTAAAATAATTGAGAACCAGGAACCACAATGAGGTCAGAAATGGTTAGAGGTAGCAAAGGACCATCTGTATGACCTGAGAAGCAAGCAGAGGATCAAGCTACCCCTCCCCTGCATGGGAAGATTGGGTTAGCAGGGTGCACAATCCCCAAATTCATCTGTCCAAAGCAGGAACTTGGAAACCCACCTCCCAAATTATAGTACTACTTCCAAAAGAAGACCTATCGAAAACAGATAAAAAACAAAAAAGGAAAAAGCAGGCTTTGGCTCCCCCTGCTGCTTGTATTAGAAATGACAGGCCACCCCTTCACATCTTTTTACCTCCCCCTCCCCCTTTTTGCATTCCTCAACTGAGTCAAATACTTAACCCCATAGCTGCAGGGTAAGGCAAACAACAGACCTCAGGAAAGAAGTTTTATTTCCAAACCCCTAGGAAGGCATTACAAATAATGGAGATAGAAACCCAAAATTAAACCCTGAAACAAATGGATGGATACGGGTGGGCCTGCAGGAGCAGAAAGTAGGGGAGATGGGTTCTAGACAGGGACCTCACCCTGGAGCCTGAGTCTGTATATTAATGTGACTATTCTGGGGAAAGGGAGTTGGGAATCAGAAATCCTCACCCCACCAACCCCAATGTTGCCCGGGATGGTTGGGAGGAAGAGGAGGCAGCACGTGAGGGCAAAGACGTCACCAAGTCTGACCTTGGCATTTACTGCCTGCTCTGATCCCCAACGTCCCATAAATAAGTTACCCTGCATATCTCAAGTTGAGCTGGGGAGCAAGCAAAATAGCCCCAGCCTCTGAAAGCGGAGGCAAGGCAGCCTGGCACTGAGCGGGGCTACAGGAGGACACAGTCGGACTCTTGCTTCGGCCTTTGCCGACGCTCGGCAGCTGGGCGTCCAAATGCAGCTCCTCTCCCCTGTATCAGATTTAACAGTTGGTCACCCATCAACTGTGGAAGAGCCCAGGACAGAGACTCTAGATGGAAGCAGGGTCAGGATTGGGAGGGGCAGTGGGGAGAGAAAGACAGGAAGGGACCCAGGGGAGAGGGACAGACAGGAGAAAGGCCGTGAGGGAAACCGTGAAGAGACATGGCAGGAATAACAAGTGTCCGGACCAGGGGAAGCAGGAGTGGCACGCCAGGGATGTGGGAACGCTGGAGGGGCAGCGCTAAGGGCAGGGGGAGCAGACCCACCTGCGGTGACAGGGCCCGTGCTCCCGCGGGCTGGGCGGCTTGGTGCTGTTGGTACTCCTCTTGCTGAAGTTGTTGGGCCAGCTCCAGGTCGCTAAGACCCAATGTGCCTTGCGACGGCTGCTGCTGCAGGGACAAGGCGATCAGGTAGTCCTGGAGAGGGGAAAGGACAGGGGTGGTGAGGGAGGCTGGGGCGGGGGGATGTCCAGGCTGCGTTTAGGTTTCCAAACCAGCCTTTCCTGGGAGTTCCCTGGCAGTCCAGTGGTTAGGACTCTGAGCTTCCACTGGCAGGGGGCACGGGTTCAATCCCTGGTCAGGGAACTAAGATCCCACAAGCTGTGTGGCCAAAAAAATAAATAAATAAATAACGACAACAACAAAAGCAGCCTTTCCTCATCCTTCCAATTCTCCAGTTCCTTCTCCTCCAGAGCAACACAGACAGCCAAGTATTTTACCTCTGGTGCCAGAGAATACACACCAAGTGCTGAGATGGTCCGAAAGGTAACAGAGAGGAGAGGGGCATGGCTGTCATACGTCACAGTCTCTAGATAATAAGATGCAGGCAGCTCGCACCTGTGGCAAGAAGCTCTCTGAGGCGGACATGCTCTCTGCACCCTCCCCAGAGGCCCCACACACCTGGTCCACCTGCCGCTGCTTTTCTGGGGAGCCACTCCCACCTTCTGCTCCAGGTCCCTTGCCTAGGGAGTGACTTAGGTGAAAGTCAGAGTCACAGAAACAGCTGTCTCCGTCCACGTTGTGCAGGCTCTCCCACACCACTTGCTCCTCCTGTAGAAAGCCCTGGTCGGTGACCAGTAGGTACAAGTGACCCTGCAAAGAGGAGGACAAAGTGCATTGGTGGGACAGGTGACAGAGGCACCTATCTGAGATGCACAGAGACCATTGGAATCAATCGGTGTGCTAGCTGGAACGTGTCAGTGTGGGGATGGGGATCTTTTATAAATATGCGCGGCTGTGGGGAGAAGGAAGGGCTGTCTGAGTCGTGGTCAGCTGGATGTGAGTATGGTGGTCACTGTGGTCAAACATGGAGTCCTCGGGCTAAAGTCCCGCATACGACCCTGCTTCCTACCCTACTTCCCATGGTTCTCTGGGCTCGCCTGATGTTTATAAGGATAAATCCTTTGAGAACCAAAGACCTTTCCCTCTTCTACTCAATTCCTAGAGAGCTTAGACAATTTTTAGCTTTGGAAAACTATAGTATTGTTCAAAAATTCCACTGCCCCTTCCTGGGAGAGGATTTACACTTTCTTGTCCCACTGATGGCACGCTTACTCCTTATGGCTCGCTCTGGCCAGTGAGATGTTAGCAGAACTGACATTGTCATTTCCAGGCAGAAGCACTAAAAGCACGCGTGCGGTGTGTTCCCCACCCCCGCACTTTCCCCTCCTATGTTCCAGATAAAGGCTGTTTTGTCAGCCTGGGCCCCAGAGTGAAGATGATGTGGGACAGAGCTGCAGCCAATCTGCAGCGGACGTGCAACATGAGTGAGAAATAAACCTTTGGGGACTCCCCTGGTGGTCCAGTGGGTAAGACTCCGTGCTCCCAATGCAGGGGGTTCGGGTTTGATGCCTGGTCGGGGAACTAGATCCCGAACACATGCCGCAACTAAGAGTCCGCATACCGCAACTAAGAAGTCTGCATGCTGCAACGAAGATCCCGTGTGCCGCAACTAAGACCAGCACAGCCAAAATAAATAAATAAATAGATAGATAAATATTTTTTTGAAAAAAGAAATAAACCTTTGTTGCGGTAAACCACAGGGAGTCAGGGGTCATTTGTTATCACAGCTTAAGCTACTTTATCCTGACTGAAACACTGACCCAGAAGAAAAAGGCATGAGGGAATGACAGCACTCCAACCCCCCACCTCCTAAACCCTCATCACCTTGTGCTTAGTCATAGTGCTAAAGTGGTTGTTCCGGAAAAAGACGCTAAGTTCGCCCTCCTTGGCAGCTGTTGTTAGCTCACACAGACCATGGTAGGTCAGCTGTGCGGCGGTGGTCTCCAGGAACTGCTCTGCAATCAGGCCTGGCAGCAGGGCACAAGAAAGGGGGGGGCGGGTGGCTTAAATGCAAAGTCCACGGTAGGATCATCCAGAGAGCCCCTGTCAAAGCCCTAGGGGTCAGTCCCACCTTGCGAAATCGCTTCCTTGAAGCCTGGCTGTATTCATTCATTCAACAGATTCTAACTGAGCAGCTACTTTTTGCCAGGCATCGCACTAGGTACCGGGGGATACGTCAGTGATCTAAATAGACAATTCCCCAAACTCCCTCTCATGGAGCTCACATTCTAGTGGGACATGATGGTGGGGAGACAGACAATAAATACTAAACCTAAGTAGCCATCATTCCCTCCACATAAGATCCACAGAAGAGAAGGGAGGGAGGTCACCTTCTGTCACGAGGTTGGTGTCACTGGAGTGCTTGCAGGTGATGATCTTCTCTACCAGTTGGTTGTAACTCAGTTTCCCAACTGCACTCACAGCCTCAGGACTCTGCATGAGCAGCGGGGTGGGGTGGTATCAAAAAAATGGAGATCTTTTTCAGGAAGGAAATGAAGCAAGCCCACAAGGACGGCAACCCTACGACCAAAGCTTCCTGAAACTTTTGAGGTCTGAAGAATTGACCTATTTCCATATTGTTTGCTTGTATTTGAATGTTACCCCCCAAAAAGGTGAAAATTAAAGGAATTCTGCACTGGATCCAGCCTCTAAGCCCTAATCCCCTCCCAAGCCAATCTACTCCCTACCTCCCTAAACCCCTCCACACAAAATTTTGCTTCTCTCTCAGCTTGAGCTGACTGAGTCTCACTTGCGCCCCCTACCCTCACCTGTGGATCAACAAGCCAGCCATGGTACAGAGGTACGCCTAGTAGGTCAAAGACGCTGCACTCAGGTGTATACTCAAAATCAGAGACACCTGTGAATCGCACATTGACATCCAGACCTGTGGCCAGTTTAGGCAGCACTGTCATTGCATCGTCCACATTCTGGGGTAGAAAAGAAAATAATGGATAGATCAAATCAACACATTGTATATTTTAAACTTACACAGTGCTATAGGTAAACAACAAGGATATACTGTATAGCACATGGAATTATACCTAGTATCTTATAATAACCTATTATGGAATATAATGTGCAAAATACTGAATCACTACTCTGTACACCTGAAACTAACACAATATTATAAATCAACTATACTTCAATTTAAAAAACAAAATAAAATGGAAAAAAAGAACCTTACACAGTGTTATATGTCAATTAAATCCCAGTAAAACTGGAAAAAAAAAGAAAATGATGGATATTCTAGCCTCCCCTCCCCCCACTCTACTCCCACCTCCAGGAAAAAAAAAAAAAATTTTAATCTTGTTGCTTTTCTTCCCTGGTGTTCTCTTACAATGGAAATTCCTCCCTTGTCTCAACCCTTCTTTATCTTATGTAAATGAACATATTTTCTAGGGCAGAGATACACCCTCCCCCTCCTGCAGAAAGAAATTATGGTTCAAGGAACCCTCCTGAGAAGCATCAGAAAGGCCTCTCTTAATAGCCTGGGTGTCCCCTTATAAGCCTGCAAACCCCCATGTCCACAGACCTTTCGCCTCACCTGCTGAAAATTAAGCTGAAGTCCTTCTGACTTCTCCTGGGGTTTGATGGACAGAAGGCAGTCTCCTACAAGACAGGATTCCTTATCAGCTTACCCTGCCAACAGTCCCAAAAGCTGCTTCCTCTTCTTCAGGAGAATGGAGGTAATGTCACAGAACCACAGATTTTCAGAGATGCAAAGGGCCTTAGTTTCTCAGAGGAAGAAATGGGCCCACAAAGGTGAAGGGTACACGCAAGGTCACATGTGAAAGCTAAGGGAAGAATTGGGGTGACAACCCAGGACTCCTGACACCTTGACTTTTCATTTTCATTCCCCAGCCTTGCAGAGAAGCCCCACAGATCTTTACCTTCCCTGCCACATAAGATCCCCGAATGGGGAGTCCCTCAACACTCTGGATTTCTGGCTGAGTAGATAGCACTGGAAGCTTTTGGGTAATTGCTCTTCAAGGCCCCGTCACTCACCAAGATGGGCCATGAGCTCATCTGATGTGATCACTTCCTTCTGAGGTGGCAGCTTCACCTGGAGGCAAAGAGTGATCAAAGTGTTAGCCAGGTGTGTGCTTTCCTTCATGGAGCACTGAAGGAGGAACCCACAGAAAGGCAGGGGGAGGGCAGGGGTTGTCCAGCAGTCAGGTGTGGTGGAAAAGAAAGGCTTGCAACTGGAGCAAGGGAATGAATGTGGAAAACTGCAAGGCATTCCCATTTGCTAGACAGTAGAAGACAGAGGAGTAGGACAGATAATTGTTTTGTTTTGTTTTTACGAATATCTTATCTCATTTGTTCAAGCTGGAGAAATAGGAAGAATAATCTGGAAAGTTTGGTTTGAGAAAATCAGAATGATCAAGGTTTTCTGAGCCCCCATCCAAGCTCTCTCTTACCTTCCACTGAAGAAAAAGGATGTTCATGATGGCGATGAGAGGGCAAGGGCCGTTAGTGCTCTGGGTGATGATGGGTGTCCGTTCTCCCTTCCAGGGGATCCACTTTACACAGTAGAAGTCTAGCTCAGGTTGTCGGGACCTGGGGGACTGGGGAAGCTCTTGGGGCCAGGAGCAGGCCCCCACTGTCTCTACCTCAGGCTGTGTCCCCTGGGCTGGCCCTTGTTGGCTTGAGCTAGCATCAGGTGGAGGAGACTCGAGGTTATCCTGGCCCTGGGCCGGCAGCAAAGCTTCATCTACTGGCTCCTGTTCTCCAGCTGCCCCAGCAGCCTCTTCGGCATCCTTGTCCTGAGGGGGCTCATTGGGTTCTGACAGGACCTCGTGGTTTTCAGGGCTGACCACCTCTGCAGTCCTGGCCTCACCACGGACTGGATGCTCAGGCTGATTGTGTTCCATGGTCAGGAGGGGTCAACTGAGGGCCACCAAAGGACTTTACTGTCCTCAGGGACTGGCTTAATCTAGGCTTGATGTGCAAAAGAGAGAACGATCCAATAAGAAGGAAATCATTGGGCTGGAACGCAAACAGAGCCAGAAAAGTCTTGGAAAAGGAATGTAGTGCAAAAGGCTCGGTTAGCGTCTGTTAGCCACTCCTGGCTACAGGTAGTACAGCTTTGGGGTAAACAGAAGGGCCCCAGGCCAGGCTCTTTCACCTCTAACTTGCTGTGACCAGATAGGACCAACAAGGGTACAGGACTTTCAGGCTTGGGGGGGATGATTCCGGTGAGACTGAAGACATTGGGTGGCGTCAGCTTCCCTAAAACAGGAAGGACAAGGAATGGAGACAAGACAGAAAGGGCGGGTAAAAGGAGAAAGAAGAAAAAGAGGAGGAGAAAGAAATGTTAAAACTATACTAATGATTATTAATACAGTGATCTTTAGCTCACCCTGTAATAGGCATCATGTCAGTAAACCCCACCATAGCCAGAATGAGAGTAATTCCTCTACCCTACCCGAACCCTGTCCCTTGGCTGTTCAGGAAACATCCTGAGCACAAATGGCTTATATCTTTAGGGCCATCTTCTCTCTGCCTCATCCCAAGGGCAAAAAGATGAACAGTCATATAGTGCTTGGGGTGAAGAATAAAGAGAGTCAGTACCATGCCCCTAAAGGAGAAACACTGGTGAGAAAGAAGTCTCTCTCCTCAAAGGACTCCACCTTCACAACTCCAGCTTTACACAATCGCAAACCACAACAAAAAGATCCTGGGAGGAGCTTCCTGTAGGCTGGAGAGGGGAAATGCAGGCCCTGGGGACTTGAATCAGAGATCGGTTCTGATAAGTAATTTCAGATTAGACGTACAAAACACACACACACACACACACACACATCCCACCCGACCCCATTCTTCCAGTAAGTTTCTCTTGACAGCTAGAGTTGGGATAGTGACGTCTCCTCAGGTCCTCTATGCTCCAAAAACTGCCCAAACCCAGAGATACTCTCTTGCCCACTACATGGAATATGAAAATACTGATTATTGATTTCTGTAAAACAAAAAATGCTCCGTCTCCACTCCTCTACCTGTGCATATGTTCTTTCCATCTATTCCCATCTAGGTCATTTTAGATGTCAACTCTGGACCTGTTTAACCCGCTCACTACCAGCGCTAAGCATAGACATTTAATTAACACCATGGATCGTAGATAATAAAAAGCCACAAACCCTGCCCCCTGGAAGACATCTCCCTTCAACCTCCTTACTCCCCTCGCCCCCTTGATCAGGGTGAGAAAGGGGGAGAAATTAAACTTGTTAGAAATCTTTTCTCTTGCTTCCTCCTAACCTGAGACCATGCTTCCTTTTGCAATCCGGCAGGAATTTAGGGCTAGGGTAAAGCCTGGGGGGTGAAGTTGAGGAACAGAAAAGTCACCGAAATAAGCCTAGTCACCCAAATTGATCATCCTCCTGATTCGAATATAATTTATGCTAGCTGCATCTCATTTACATGTTGTTGATTTAGAATCATAGTAGCAAAAATTGCCTGCAGGCCTTATGCTTTTTTTTTCCTCTCTCTCCTTTTTTCCTCCCTTCCCAAATGACACTTAGGATGAGTCTTAGAAGCAGAAACCAGAGCCTGGGACACTTTTTTAAAAGCTTGGAGAAAAACAGCACTTATTTCTTAGCTTTTCTGTCCAATGCCAGAAATGATCAATAATTAAGCGGGGGTTGGGCCACTAGTTGGCCAGGCCAGTGGGCCAAAAGAACCCAGGAGCTGGATACCAGAGGGAGCTGGGTCTCAGAGAATCTGGGCAAAAAGCTAAGTGGGCTAAGGCTTCAGAAGAGGGGCCAGAAGTGTGATGGAGGAGTTCCACTCTACAGGGAGCACGCCTGGTGGGTTGGGCATGGAGTATTTCAGAGCAGGAGAGACTCTGAGACTCATAGGTACTCAAACAAATCAGGATTTCATGCTTTTCCTCTTTTCTTAACTCAAGTCCTACACTTTCTCTCCAGCTGGAATTATCCTCTGGTGGCGGTAAGGGAGTCAAAACAGCCCTGGCCCCTCCCTATAGCCAGAGGCAGTAAATAGCCAAAAGTTGGAAGAAGCATATAAACCGGGTATGTAGCTTCAAGAAGACACCCTCGCCCCCTGCCCTGGCTCCCCAGGAACTTTACTCTCCCCTCAAGTGCTGACTGCCCCACTCTAATCTCCCTCTCACTCTGACCCAAATCTTCATGCAACTAATGATGTAGATTTTCCCCTCAGAATAAGGCAACCACAGTGCCCTGTCTACTTGCTAGCAAGGGAGAGGGGGAAGGTGTCATTAAAAGGAGGAAGTGTAGGGACCAAGCAGCATCTCTTTTACATACTCCTGCCTGAGCTCCGCTCGAAATCCAGACTTAAAGAGATCCAAGGTGGAAGGACAGCCAGTGTCACCTCCCCAGAGCTGGAGAGGAAAAAGAGCAGTGGGGGTTAGGAGAAAAGGCGAAGGAAATGGTTAAAACAGTTTTTACCTTACAGAAGTGGGTGCTGTTCCAGGACTTAGAAGGGTGTTCAACTCTGGCAATGCGATGGCGGAGGTGGGTACAGGGAGGGGCGCCGCCACAGTCCCAGCTGCCTTCCAGCTGTCAACGCCAGAGCTTATACAGGTTTACCCAGGTTTACGAGCGGCGGTCCTGGCTGGATTGTGGCTACTTCCGGACTCACGCCCACGACCGGGGGGCACTGGAGGAGGGTGCAGGCAGGCAGGGGTGCAGCCCAGGTGCTCCCAGGTCGCTCAGAGCGTCTTCGGGGTTTCTGAGTCGCCGAGTCTAGGGCGTGCGCTCCAGGCCCTGTCTACAAGCTGGTTTTCAAAGGAAGTTTGTGGGTTTTCTTTTTTCTTCTTTCTCTCTCTCTCTTTTTTCCCATCAGGACAAAGAAAAATCAGTCAAGGACAAGCTCCCCAAAGGAGGAGGAGCCTGCCCAGCACTGGAGGATTTCCATTAGGGCTTTCTGACCTGGTCAGCAGCTTGGTGATCAGCAGTGAGGGAGAGAAACAAGGAGAGAAAAACAACAGACCCTTTCTCTTCCCTCCGCCTGCCGCTGGAAGGGACTGAGCACTTGTGCCTCTCTGGTGAGAATAGGGAAGAGCAAGGGCCCTTGCAGAGTGGGGAGGAGCAGGGCTGGACAGCAGCAGCTTGTTGGATCTCCCCGGGCATGGCAGTCCTTTGCCCTGGATCCACAGAAGCAGGGCCAAAGAGCGTGATATTTCCATATTTATTCAATAAAGTGAAAAAATCCCGATCCCTTCCAAGTCCTTACCGTATCATTTTTTTAGTCTAGAAATGAAACCGGTTGGGCTGTGCCTGGGTAATGCAGAAGGTGTGGAAGAAGCCCCAGGCTCTAGGGAAGAGTGCAGCAGGGAGAAAACTAGCTGAGCAAGCAGGAGATCCAACACCCCTGTGCTCTAGTCCTTGTTCCCACCACGGGCCTCAGCTTCTCATCTGTCACCTCCTCTCAATTCCTAGCTTGGGGAGCAGGAAAAGCTGGTGTGAGACTGGTGGTAGGAAATAAAGGGATGGGTTAATAAATGGGGGAACGTTTGATGATGAGAATATCTTTATTTGCAGTACTCTGCACTACCCTGGGGCTGGAAGGTGCCAGTTAAAGGAGGCTGGAACCCTACTCTACGTTCCGAAGGGCCCTCCAAGCTCTACGTACAGGGCTGCCGCAGGATGAAACTTCAAGCAACTCCGAAGGCTGAAAGAGCAGTTGGAACAATGAGGGAGGCAGGGAGCAAAGAACCCAGGTTACAACAGTCCAGGAAAGGAATGAGACATTTGCCGACGCTGTAGAAAAAAACAGGCTACAGAAAAGAAGCAGCAGGAGTTGGCGAGAGACTGTAGGTATTAAGTAAAGAAGAGAGGTCAAAGACTATTCTAATGTTTTTATAACATGGATAATCACGCAGTTGGTGGCAATGGGTCAGTTTGGTAAGGAAGAGAATTCGAGAGAGAGATGAAGAGCTGTTTTTGCCCGGTGTAATTTAAGATGTCAACCAGATGGGCGGTGTAATATACGGAAAGATGCTATACTTAGCCTGACTCAAGAGGGAAAGTTCAGATGCCACAAAGATAGGTTATGTGACACATACACACTTGTGATCTCAGAAAATTCTCCTTCCCTCAATTCTTGGGGCCATTTCGGCGCTTCGAGACTACATTTCCCAGGACGCCCTTCACCACGCCCCATTTCGCGCCTCCGGCCCCCACTTCGCTCCTCCCGTGAGTCCCTGGGCGCAGAACTCGGCCTCCGCCGCTGGGGGCGGGGCGACGTCGGACTCCCGGGGCCCTTGCTTACGCACTTCCTCCCGGGGTCCGGGCCGAGTCGCTGTGTGGCGGGTTCGAGTCCCACCTCCCGACTCGCCTCAAGCCCCTGAACCCGGGGCGGGGCTCATTCGCCAGTTAACCTCTCCGCGGCGAGGGGCGGTGGCACACCTTGGGCTTCACCATGGAGGACTATCTGCAGGGTTGTCGAGCTGCTCTGCAGGTAACGGACCCCTGTCTGTGATCGTAAGGAATGGATCCGGGGGTTCCGGAAGGACGAAGATGTGGGACCTGGGGAGCTCCGAGGGTCTATGTGGAGGGAACGCGGAATTGTGGGGTGGGGGCTTGGGATCTGATCAGGCTTGGGGCCTGAGGAGTGAGGAACGAGAACCTAGCCCTTGAGAGTGGGAATGCTGCTCGGTCACCCCACTCCTGAGCTGGGGGCTCCTGCCTTTGGGGTCTGCCCGAGAGCGGGGAGGCGGAATTGTGGGTCTGGGTCCTGCCTCTGAGCCGCTGCTCGCTGCCGCTGGGTCAGTTCCGTCAGAAGGATCGGAGCTGTGCCTGCGCGAGGTGTATTTGTTCCTTTCTCACCGCCCCTCTTTCAGTTCTCCGCTCACGAGGCCTCCCTGGCCCACTGGTGAACCCCGGGGGTACGAGGGAAGCTGTGCCCACGGCTTTGTTGCCTCTGAACGGCGGTTTCTGTCTGGTGGGCCTAACTCATTCTGAATTAAAAATGGTCGTGGTGTTTTGCTTTAAATCTGTTTTTAAGGTAAACACACACAATACAGCAGGCATGTCTGTTGACGACAACTTGCATTCCTTTGCCTCCAGTTTTCTTCATTGGCCTTAACACACACAAATTACATAAAAATCCATGGCCTGGACTGGATAAGCACAAAGTGTGTTTGGAATCAAAACTATAAGCATGACTCCTGAATGCTTTGTGGCTTATTTTTGGTACTCTCTGAGCCAGTTGGAATCTCGCAGCCTTGCTGACTGGTCATGCAGCCTTAAGCCGCTATCCGCAGTTAGCAGCAAAAAGCTGGCCAGAGAGAGGCTCCAGGAGGTCACCTGGCCCCCACTACTTCAAGTTACACTGCCGCTGGAGAAACCTAGACAGATGGTTGACTTTGTTTCCCTTTTAAATATCTTAAACTCTACAAACTCCCCTGGGCGATAAGATTCTGGTCTTTAACAAATCCTAAAAGTCACCGAATTCCTCCTGCAGACTCAGCTGCTGTCATAAATGAATGTCCTCACCTGAAGAATAGGGGTGAAGTTCAATTTTAACACCAATTACACCAAATTTTTCCTTGTGAAATACAAATTTGGGGAAAGTTGTTTTAATGCATAAGGCAATTTGGGACCAATTCATTTTGGTTACCTCTGATTTCCACCACAGGGAACTCATTGGAGGACTAATATAGAGTCTTTGTGGCACCATTCCAAGGGCCAAGAAGTTGGATTTTGTTTCCCCCAATAACCCAAATGACCAGTCTGTTTTCCACCATTTGGTAAAGAGTCCTTGAACCTGAAACCTCACCAGATAGCATTTCATTGCGTGCATCTAGACTACAACATCTACCCTCCAGAAGTGCCCCAGCTTAAGAGTATATCTTCCTCAGGAATATGAAGCTGAAAAATACTGGATTTTTTCAGTATTACTGATATCCTGACCTTTCTCTGTCTGCATTCATCCCCCAAGGAGCAAGATCTAGATCTTCCTTTTTCCAAACTTGTGAACTTGTGAAGGTGAGGTCATATCTTAGCGCTCTTACCACACAACCTGGCCGGGGCCAGGAGAAATGAGAAAATTAGACTCTAGCAATGTTAGTGGGTGAACTGGTGGCAGGACATACAGGTGGACACCAACAATTTAGATTGCTTTTAATTATAGAAGTAGTAAATGTACATAGGGAAAAATGTTAATACAAAAAGGATATGAAATTAGAAAAAGAAAAAGATCCTTTTTCTTCTCCCTATCCAATTCCCCAGAGGCCACACTGTTGTTTCTTGTGTAAAGAAAGACATGATTTAGACAGAGACACTATTAAGTTTGAGTGTTGCTATTAAACCACATATAAGTTTTAGGAAATTGTGAATGCTTGCCTTTTACACAAGACAGAAACAGCTGATAAACCAGCCACCTCTCCTGCTGATACCATATTTTCAGCTTTTGATACCAGAGAAATTTTCTACAGTCTCTGCCACAATGATAGTAGGTTGTTCCATTTACAAGAAATCCTGTTTAACTTAATGTCCTATTCATGGTGAGTCATCTTTCACTTTTAGTAGGGAAAAAACAATCTTTGCTCAGGGTGGGGCTGCATTCAAGTTTAGGTGTTCATCCAGAAGCTTTGCATAATCTGTGTTGTCTGCACTTCTCAGGAATGAGGCAGGAATCAGGAGTGGCTGACTATCCTTAGAAATTTGCAGTCCTTGCATCAGTATCAGTCAGTCCCATTTTCCCTGCTGGGAAGGCTTCTCTATCTCTGGCTCCTTGTCTCCTTTTTTTATTTCTCCCTCATTAACTAATTTGTAGAGTAGGCATCAGACCATATGCAGCCTTGGAAGGGAAGTGGTTGGCTTTGCCAGCCCTGAAACCCATCCCCTCTCCCCCCATGTTGAGGCCACAAAGAACATCAGGATACAGTCATTTCAGCTAGTGGGTTTTTCTTTGTTTTTTGGGTTGTTTTGTTTTGTTTTGGCTGCGTTGGGTCTTTGTTGCTGCACGTGGACTTTCTCTAGTTGTGAGTGGGAGCTACTCTTCGTTGTGCTGTGCGGGCTTCTCATTGCAGTGGCTTCTCGTTGCGGAGCACGGGCTCTAGGCTCGCAGGCTTCAGTAGTTGTGGCACGCAAGCTCAGTAGTTGTGGCTCACGGGCTCTAGAGCGCAGGCTCAGTAGTTGTGGCACATGGGCTTAGTTGCTCCGTGGCATGTGGGACCTTCCCGGACCAGGGCTCGAACCCGTGTCCCCTGCATTGGCAGGCGGCTTCTTAACCACTGCTCCACCAGGGAAGCCCCAGGTTTTTTAAAAGAAGAAAAAAATTTATATCTACTGGTGGCTGTCAGATTGTATTTCTTCCATTGGCAGCTCAGGTTTCCTTATGCTCTAAGTATAGCTATATTTGCCCTGAACTCTTCCTCTGATGGTCAGAAAACTGAAGCTTGTGCTTTCAGCTAGTGGGGGATGGGGTGGGGGTTAAGAGTTAACACATGTTTTTCCTAAACGAAGAGGAGAATGGTACCTTGTAAGTTAGGCATCCATATACCCGACTTGCCCAGGACAGTCAGTTTATTGAGACACAATCATTAAATGCACCCCTTTTCATTCTCAAAAGTGTACTGGTTTGAACAACAAAGTATATAGTCACCTAACTTGTATGCTACGTTAAGGATTTGTGATACATGCCCATGAAAAGATAGCGAGCTCCTTAAGGTAATAGTTAAGTTCTGTATGAGAATCCCAAGTGCCAGAAGCTGGAAGTGCAGGGGAAGAGACTGCTGTGGCCCAGGTGCAGGGAAGGCTTCACAGAGAGAAGGGGCTTTCGGTCGGGCTTGACTGGACAGCAAGGGCTAGAGAAAGGAGAAGACGGAAGGGAGCTCATCTGTACTACTACAGAGTAGGCTCTTGTGTGCGATCTCATTTAATCCTCATAACAACTTCATGAAATTGGTTACAGTAGTATCCTTATTTTTATATGAGGAAAAAAGAGGCTTAGAGAGGCCAAAGTCCCACAACATGAAGCAGAGCTGAGATTCAGCTCCAGTCTGTGGTCTTTTCAAATGGCAGTTCTGCTGCTTTCAGACAGAGAAGAACAAATAGTGCAAAGGACAGAGCTGGGAATGTGCACGTCATGTATTGTGGGTGGCAAATGGACCAGTCAGGGTGGGGTAGTGGTGGGTGCTGACAGGGGAAAGGAATGCCACCACCTCCCTTGGTTGTTCCTGTTCCAAGATTTGCTGAAAGTCCCAGAGTATTCCTTTCGTGTTAGTTCCTTTTGGTCGTTCTCTGAGCTTGACTGAGCACAAGGGATTAGTTATTCACCTTCCTCTGGGGGTCATTTCTCCCCCCCTCAGAGCCATGAAGTTGCATTTGGTCCCTACTTTCTGCTTTTCTGCTTTATCTTCTCTTGGTGCTGGGGATCTGACTGATCCTGATTCGGCTGCCACTTGGAATGAAACAGCATTAACATGAGTTTTGGAAAGATTCTCCGAGGGCCTCTTCAAGCCCAGCAATAGGCCTCTCCCCCTTGCTCTGCCTTTTCTCTGTTTCTCTTCCCTTTATTCTCCAGAGTCAGGGCCATATGGCCTCTCATGTTTGTATAGTTCCCTCTCTAGAGAACATGGTGCCCTCCCTTACTGCTTCAGTGATCAAGTTATCTCAGCAGCCACTTATCTCAAGTGCTTTGTTGCCACTTTGGTCCACAGCCATCTGGGCAGTTCTTGGTATCCAGGAAACAGAAGGGCCTTCTCTGGTATCAGGAGGACGAATTGCAAGTCAGAGGAGTTAATATAGGCCTTGGGTCTTGGGTACAGAATTCTCATATTGTGTTGGCAAAGAGTTTAATATTGAAAAGAATCTTCCCACTCCCATGCTGTTCAGTATGAATGGGTCTTGGCTGCCACCCTCTTGAAATAGGCTTAGAGAAATGGGCACAGGGGAGAACCTAAGGGCAGACTTTCCCCAGAGGCCCTTTGCCCAAAACCTTGATAGATAACCTCTGCCTTTTGTCCTTCTCTCTAGGGATGGGAGTAGGAGATGGAGAAGAGGGTGGTTTAAAAATAAAAACCTTTCTAGTTACGAGATAGGACAATTTATACCACCAGAAGTCTTCTAAAATTGTCCCTTTCTGGCTTTGGCTTTCTGGGCAAGTGAGGGGAGTAGGTAACAGCCAATACAAGGAAGATGATTCTAGGTTCTCCTAGATTCTCTTTTTTCCTAAAGTTACATTACTTGATAAACTGTTCCTTGTTATGTTTTACTCCTCTGAACACCTTTCCCACTTTTCTAAACTCTTCTATCTAGCAAATCTTCCCTGATTGAAGAAGCCAGAGTGGATTTTCACCTTTCTGTAACCCAGTAGTTCTCAACTGGGGGTGACTTTGCGCCGCAGGGAATATTTGGCAAAGTCTGGAGACATTTTTGATTGCCATGACTGGAGGTGCTGCTAGCATCTAGTGGGTGGAGTTTGGGGGATTCTGCCACACACCGTGCAATGCACAGGACAGCAGCCCCGTGCTGAAATCAAGAAACTAGTGTGTCACTTTCGTCTCTCTTATTCCTTCCTCTCTTTCAGGAGTAGGCTGAGATAGAAATTCAAAAGTAAACTGGTAAGATAGAATCCTTGTGCCTAAGCCGAGCCATGGACTGTATAGTCTCATTCCACCTGGCCAAATGCTTCTACTGGGGATGAAATAATAATTCTTACAGTGCCTACCCCTTGGGTTGTTTTGAGGATTAAATGATTAGCTAATGCATGTAAAAATATTAGAACAGTACATGGGGGACTTCCCTGGCGGTGCAGTGGTTAAGAATCCGCCTGCCAATGCAGGGGACACGGGTTCAATTCCTGGGCCGGGAAGATCCCACATGCCACAGAGCAACAAAGCCCGTGCGCCACAACTACTGAGCCTGCGCTCTGGAGCCCGCGCGCCACAACTACTGAGCCCGTGCGCCTAGAGCCCGTGCTCCATGACTAGAGAAGCCACCACAATGAGAAGCCCAAGCACCGCAATGAAGAGTAGCCCCTGCTTGCCGCAACTAGAGGAAGCCCTCACACAGCAACAGAGACCCAACGCAGCCGAAAAAAAATTTTTTTAATACATGGCACACTCAATAGATATTTCAAAACAAAACCCCTCTCTTTGCTATTGTGGGCACCTTTAGGTTTTAATGAATTTTATTTAAAATTCTGGTAGGGAGATGCAAGGGAACAAGATTAATAATAACGACAGATATGCCTCCCTCCTCAGAGTTCTTATCAGCAGAAACTTTCCAAAGCTTTAAAAATAAAAGTTCCAGCAGCAGCAGCAACTGTTCTTGCTTTAATCTGAACCTGCTGCAGAAAGTGTCTGTTTCTTGGGTGTGAGAGTGTTGTTTATATCTGGTTATGGTTGAAGCTCCTCTGGGTAGGGGGAGTTTTCATGGACTAGATATCTAAATAATGGACTGGATCTTACTTTTACCTTTATTTTCAAAGTCTGTTCACCTATTCTCATGATTTAGAAGTGCAAGGATTCTTTTCCCTATTTTAAAAATGGGGGAAAAGTACAAACCAGGGTTGATACGGTTTGAATACATCAGCTATCCCAGATGCTTTACTTTTGACTTCTCCCCAAGTGCCCAAAGAAGCATAAGAATCAGAGAATGATTTACTGCTGTTCTTCTGAAAGTTAACATTCAAGGAGACAGTGTAGTAGAGAGGAAGGAGCACTTTTCCACTAACTAGATATGCGTGGAATGCTTAAAGCTTAGCTAAAACACTTATGCCCTCTTAGCTAATATCCTTATCCATGAAATGAGGACCCATAAGACTATATGACCTACCTCCTCTGTGGAGATCAGTGAGAGGATGTGTGTGCAGCCCTACATGAGTATAAGGTAACAGGAAATGGATAGAGATGCTTCTGTTAATTTCCCACTGTCCTGCCTCTCTAGGAGTCCCGACCCATACATGTTGTGCTGGGAAATGAAGCCTGTGACTTGGACTCCATGGTGTCAGCTCTCGCCCTGGCTTTTTATCTGGCAAAGGTGAGTACCTAGGAACAGAGTGCCTTAAAATGAAAAGATTTGGATTCAAGACCCAGCTCTGCTACTTAACAGCATTTAGCCTTGGGTAAGTCAGATCCCTGAACTTTGCTGAGTCTCCTGTCACCACCTATAAAATCTGAAATGGTAATATTTTGCAGTGTTGCTGTGAGGATCAAATGAACAAATGTATTTTGAAGAATTTGTAAACTATAAAACAATATTCAAACAGTTAATTATTGAATTCCTTATGGGTATCAGTGGTCTGTGTATGTTCCTCATGCCCATGTCAGCTCTGGAGGACTGATATTGCCTTCTCTCCAGCATCTAGAAGTAGGTCTTTTCCATGAGTTGTCTTGTTGACCTTCGTGCTATTGCTAAGAAGGAGAGAGGGCAAGAGTCATCCTTTTATTTTGATAAGACTGGGTAACTGCGGCTTTGAGGAAGGCAGTAACTTACCCAAGATCATGTCTCCCTTGGTCCCAATAGTCTTGTGACTTTTCCTGTCCTATTACATAACATAGCCATACCTTCTTTTCACTTTCCTCTCTAGACAACTGAGGCTGAAGAAGTCTTTGTGCCAGTTTTAAATATAAAACGTTCTGAGCTACCTCTACGAGGTGACAATGTCTTCTTCCTTCAGAAGACTCACATTCCAGAGTCCCTCTTGATTTTCCGGGATGAGATTGACCTCCATGCATTGCAGCAGGCTGGCCAGCTCACCCTCATCCTTGTTGACCATCATGTCTTACCCAAGTAAGTGGAAGAAAGTTAAGCTGATACTTACCATGTGCCCTGGGCTGTGATGAGTAAGGTTTTTAAAGGGTAGAAGAAAGAATGTTTTCTCACAGGATCTCACAGGCTAAGCATTGTTGATGGATGATATCAGATATAGAAAGACAATACAAAATATTGTCAGTTCTCTAGTTATACAAGTAATAAAAAGAAATAGAAACATGGAGAGTTCAAACTAAAGGATAACTCAGAAATATTGTAAATCTACCTTTGGTATCATTGTTTTAAGATTTCATGGCAGATTTATTACAATAGAAACCTTTGAATAATGGTTACAACTGCATTTTTAACTTTTAAAAAGTTAGCAAGATCATTTCCTCCATAAAGCAATATCTCTTTAATGCTATTTAACAAACGTACACATCTATGATAATCCCATCCCTAATTTAGGACTGGAAAAAAACTGCCAACAAAGCAATACAAGTACAAGACCTTCCCAAGTGTGTCTGGCTCCTGCTAATAGTAATATGAATATTTTTTCCTTAAGCACACTGGTTATAGCAGGACGTTGACAGAGGACAGCCTAAGGGTAATAACCCATCTATCCACTCGCTCACTAATAAATTTCTATTTAGAGGACGAAGGTGAGGTAGAATCTCTGCTCTCAAGAAGCTGTCAGTCAGAGGAGGGAACTAGGTAAACAGGTCATTGTAATGGGTGTTAGAGGTAAGTGGTGACCGTCACTCTAGGGGACAGTAGTTACATGCAGGATGGAGTGGTTAAATATGCAAGAGGAGAGTAGAGGGGAGTGTCAGGAAAGGTTTCCTAATGGAGTTGATCCTTGATCTCAGTCTTGAAAGACTAGGTATTTGCTTGGTGAATGAGGAGTTGAGGTAGTTAAGAAAAGCAAAACGCAGGCAGGTATGAAATAGCATGGTGAGTTGGGAGAACTGAGATTTGTTTTGCATAACTGGAACATAAAATATGAGGGAGGAGTAGGACATAAAAAAGATAAGACTAGAGAGGTAGGCAGGGGCCAGATCATGGAGATCTTGTAGGCCTTGCCAAGGAGATTAGACTTTATTTTGAGCAGTGAGGAACTATTGTTAATTCTATTTATTCCAGATCCTAGCAGAACCAAATTTGCATTTTTCAAATGATCTTTCAGGTAGTCTTATGGAGGACAGTTTAGGAGGGCACTGGAAGAGGTGTTTGGTTAAGGAACTATTGGAGTAGTTCAGATGAGAGAGGTTGAGGGCCAAGAATAAGGCAGCAGCAGAGGGTTGGAAAGGAGGGAATGGATGGGAATTGAGCCAGAAGCCACAGATGACCTGCATGAAATTTGGATATTAAGTGAATTGAGGGAACAGGAGAGATTTAGATGTTGGGTGTCCAGGTGTCAACTGGAAAGACAACCCTAAAGGATATCAAATATGTGGGTGAGATACTGGTAGCAGATACTTCATCAAATTCACCTATACGATGTTTAAAGATGGCTTCAGTTATAATATTTAAGAGAAGAACTGAGAGAAGTGAGGCAGAGGTAGAAGTGATCAAAGGTCTAAGTGTCTGCCTAAGATGTCTGTTTTCTTCATGAGTAAGGTGCAGCTGGAGTGCCCCTACCTATCTTTCTTTCTCTTTTCCCCCACACCTCCCCCCTTTCCCACACAGAAGTGACGCAGCCTTAGAGGAGGCAGTAGCAGAGGTGCTAGACCATCGGCCCATCGATCAGAAACACTGCCCTCCCTGCCATGTTTCAGTTGAGCTGGTGGGGTCCTGCGCTACCCTGGTGGCCGAGAGAATCCTGCAGAGGGCACCAGAGATCTTGGACAGGCAAACTGCAGCCCTTCTTCATGGTGAGGGTGGCTTGGGGGTTGGGACCTGATTAGTTCCTTTATTCCCATGCCAGAGAAGGGAAAGTGGAGAAGTCTAGACTCTTCCAGCCTGACCACACCCTCTCAAAGCCATTTAGTAGATATGAGGGAGGGGATTCTTTCAGGGGGCAGTTAGGCATTAAAAAGGCTGTGGGATACTTTGTCCTTTGGAGGCCTGTGGAATACTTTGTTGGAGAAAGCAGAAAGGAAGCACAGAACAACAGACCTAGAAGCTGCCTATTAGTAGCATTGTATAATGGAAAGAGGACTAGCCAAAGAAGCAGGAAATGAATTCTAATACCATTTCTGCCCAGGAAGTAGTTATATGACCTTGAGCAAATCTCTTAACCTTTTTTGTTCTTATTTTCTCCATTTGTAAAAAAAAAAGAAAGAGAAAGAGAGAGAGAATTGGATTAGACTATCTCTTCCAGCTGGAATTTGGCCTATGGAAGAGAGGTCATCTCTCTCTGACTAGGTTTCAAAATCTCCAAGAATTGAGATATTTACACTTCCTTTCTACCTTTTCCCCATTTCCCTGCCTACATTTTAGTTTGGATTTGGGCTGTCTTACTCAGGACATTGTCCCAGTTTGTTTTGTCTTCAGTGAGTTGCCATACAGTCTCCTTTGGTGTTGTGTCCATTTGATTTGAGGGTTATGTGTGTTCTAGTTGTCAGGCATGGAGGCCACAGGATTTGAGTTCTGCCATCCTCCTTCTCCACAGGAGCAATCATCCTGGACTGTGTGAACATGGACCTTAAAATTGGAAAGGCAACCCTAAAGGACAACCGGTATGTGGAGAAACTAGAGGCCCTCTTCCCAGATCTGCCCAACAGAAACGATATCTTTGATTCTCTGCAAAAAGCAAAGTTTGATGTATCAGGTATGAAGTGTTAAACTGGTGGACAAAAGCCTTGTTCGTTATGTTCTTGAATACCATCAAAACAATTTCAGAGCGTTCATAATGATTTAAGCTTTATACCAGAAAGAAGCTAGGTAGTGTGTGAATCTGATCATGAATTAATCAGTCATTTACTGGATTGTTCTATCCTGGCTATTGGGTGGATGAGAAGGAATATATTAAGAGTCTCAGAGGTTTCCAGTCTAATTAGAGAATATAGACATATAAATAAAGTATGCTGAGGGAATACAGTCGTCCCTTGGTATCTGCAGAGAATTGGTTCCAGGATCCCCCACAGATACCAAAATCCTCGGATACTCAAGCCCCTTACATAAAATGGCATAGTATAATGAATACAGTCGGCCCTCCTTATCCGTGAATGTGAAGCCTGTGGATACAGAGGGCCAACTCTACTGAATTATCAGAGTGAGATCTAGATAAATAGTTAGGGAAGCAGAAGAAACATTTAGGGTGAATATACAAAGGACGAAGGAAGAGAACAAAAAAACTTCCATGATTTGTTACCCAGCTACCACCTGTTGACGTAAAAAAAAAAAAAAAAGAGAGGTCCCACTTGTACTTTTAGAAAAGTAAAGCAACACAGAATGGGGAAAATCAGGAATAAAAGCCTCTCTTCTTCCATTTACCCTTCTCCCCAGAGTCCCTTGCTCTAAAGGTACCTATTGTGACCCAGTAATCGAAAGTAATTTTTTATTTAGAGTAAATTTCTATTGGGACTTCCCTGGTGGTTCAGTGGGTAAGACTCCACGCTCCCAATGCAGAAGGCCCGGGTTCGATCCCTGGTCGGGGAACTAGATCCCACATGCATGCCACAATGAAGATCCTGCATGCCACAACTAAGACCCGGTGCAGCCAAAATAAATAAATAAATATTATTTTAAATGAATAAATAAATTTCTATTATATAATTACATCCTGAGTTACTAGCCCTGTTCATTGCCCCAAAGAGAGGCTGTGTTTTTCCTCTTCCTTGACCTGTCTTGGTGTCCTCACCTTCCTGGTCTTGGGACCCTGGGTTCTCTTGGTTCTTTTGTTTCACCCTTAGTCTCACATCCACTTTCTAGGACTGACCACAGAGCAGATGCTGAGAAAGGACCAGAAGACCATCTCCAGACAAGGCACTAAGGTGGCCATTAGTGCAATATATATGGATTTGGAGGTAAGAGCAAGATGTAGTTGTGGGTGGAGAGAGAAAACCTTTAGTTTTGTATGTAACTTTGCCCCTCACTCCTGGCTCACCTCCAAAATGTATCTTACCCCTCCTTTTCTCCATCTCTACTCCACAGTCCATCGTCTCTCACTGCACTACTGTAATGGCGCCCATGCTGGTTTCCCTGCCTCCACTTTTGACCCCTGCAAACTGTTCTCCCCACAGCAGCCAGAGTGATCTCTTTAAGACATGTCAGATCGAGGGGAGTAACCTGGTGGTCTAGTGGTTAGGACTCAACGCTTTCACTGCTGTGGCCTGGGTTCAGTCCCTGGTCAGGGAACTGAGATAAAAAAAAAAAGATATGTCAGATCCTATTGGCCCCCTCCCTTTACTGCCTTTTCATTGCACTTCTAATAAAATCTAAAGGCCTTACAGTGGTTTATAGGGCCCTCCTTTATCAGGCCTTTGTCCTTTTCTCTGACTTCTTCTTCATTCCAGCCCCATTCCTACACTCACAGTACTGTAGCCACCCCAGTTTTCTTTCTGTTTTTCAGAACCATTAAGTTCACTCTAAGCTCTCAACTCAGAGCTTTTGCACTCCTTTTGCAGAGCTGGCTCCCTCTTTTCATTCAGGACTTAGCTCAGGTGTCTTCTCTTTTAAGAGGTTTTTCCTGACCACCCTAACTAAAGTAATATCCTCCGTGCTCAAAAATCTCTAAATATTACTTCTTTTTTTGTACATGCAGCTTGTGGGATCTTAGTTCCCTAACCAGGGATTGAACCTGGGCCCCCTGCAGTGGAAGTACGGAGTCCTAACCACTGGACTGCCAGGGAATTCCCATTTTGTTTTCTTCATAGCACTTAGCACACTGAAATAATGATGTTTCATGGTTTCCTTGTTTATTGTCTATATTCCTCTGCTAGTTTATCAGCTCCACAAGAGCAGAGACCCTATTTCTTTTGTTTCTGCTGTATCTCCAGCACCTTTGACAATGCCTGGCACATAGTGGATGCTCAGTGAATTTTGTCAAATGGGTGAGTGAATATAACCCTGATAGTGGTATTTTAATACCTGGTTCCATATCTTATTGGTTTAAATCATTCAACTGATCTGAACACGTACTCTCATAGACTGCACAGCTTTCTCCTAAATAACATGTAAAAATTTTTACTAAATAATTAACTGAAACAGAATAGCATGGCCTCTTCCCTTGCTACTTATAACCTAGTTTGGTAACCAAACATAAGAACACAAAAGGCTTGCCGAGTACCATAATCATAGTACAAATTGACTCATTAGAAATGCTAAGGATAAAGAAAAACCCTGATCTAAAGCAGCTGGTAGTATTATTCATTGGAGGAAATACTGCGTGAGATTTTGGAGAAGAATATAGATAGATAGACAAAGAATGAAGAGCCAAGGATGCAGTTGTCATGTGTCTGTACTTATTTGTATGCGCCCTTGTTCTGTTTTAGAATAAAAATACCCTCAAGGTAGAGACCTTGCTTGATTGATTGCAAGAGCAGGATAGCCTTGGACATACCAGGCACATTGTGTACATTATCATTTTTTAATTCTTAAAACAATCAAGTTTGGTAAATGATTTATCCTCATTTTACAGATGAGGAAACTTAAGTCCAGGGATCCTTGATCATATAGCTGATAGGTAACAGAGCTGATTTTCAAACCAATTCTGTCTGAGCCCGAAGCCTCACTCTGTGAGGCTCATAGAATGGCCTCATAGAAAGGCTCATTCTCCTCATTCTATATATTGCCTTCTAGCACATAAATAGCACAGAGTAAACATTAGATACCTTTTTTATGGAGTACAAGTCCCAGGTTAACATGCAAAGAAACCCTTCATAAGCATCTTCTGTTGAGGGAGATAATGAGGATCCAGCGGCAGCCCTCATCCCTGTCCATTTCTTCTGTTTTAGGCCTTTCTGCAGAGGTCTGGCCTCATTGCAGATCTCCATGCCTTCTGCCAGGCTCACAGCTACGATGCCCTGGTCGCCATGACTATCTTTTTCAACACTTACAATGAGCCAGTGCGGCAGTTGGCAGTTTTCTGTCCCCACGCAGCACTCCGAGTGACGGTGAGTCCCTGTCCCTTCTCCAGCCTCAGGACCCTACAGAGTTCTGCCTATACGCACTGTCCTGTGCTGTAAAGACCTCTCCTTCATTCTTGTATTTATCCAGAGGTCCTTGATCTGTTTCCAGAATCTCCACTACCCGCTTTTTTCCATTCTCTCTATGTGTGAATATCCTTAATCATACTCTTGTTGAGAAAGGGAGATTCCAAAGAGAACTGGAGACACAATTCCTACTTAGAAGGAATTGAACTCAGGTTAAAAGGACGTGTTATAAATCTGGAGTTAAAACTTGATCTTTGGTTTAATCATTAATTCCTCACCCCTGAAAATCAATTCCTTTCTTTTTACCTTATTGCCTTGAAAATTGGAAACAGACGAGAAACCTTTTCTACTACTTAACCAGTTTGTGCTAACTCTGTAGAGAAGTGGTCTAGGAGCAGGTTTGTTTTTTTTCCCTGATCTTCCATTTGGCCACCTTTCCCACCTCCTCCCCTTTCTTTTCCTCTGTTGGTTACTGATAAGCCCAGGGAAGAATTTAAAAGTGGACTTAAGGCAGTCCAGGGATTCTTCGGATTTCTTAGCAGTGAGGACTGCTGAAGACTGGTCTGAATACAGCTGGATAATCTTTTTTGTGCATAAAAGGTATGTCTGCCCCTTCCCACCTCTCTTTGCCTTTATCTTCTCCTCCAGGAAGCAAATGTAATTTCATTCAGTGGAAAGTAGTTTGGCATTGTGGAAAGAACTACAGCTTTTAAAGGCAGATAGATAGGCTTTTCTGTCCCAGATTTGCCACTTACTTGCTCTTTGACCAAAGGCAAGTCAGTTGACTTCTGATTCTGTAAATGTCATATTACCACCTACTAATTAGTGTGATGTAATCATTAAACATAATATCATATGTAAGGTTCATTGCTGGGCACAATGTTCTCTTACTAATCATGTCATGAAGGAAAGGGTGCTTTGACCGTAAGAAGTACCTCTCCCCACCTTCCGAAATCTCCCCTCCTTCTCCCCACCATGGTCCCTCTGGAACTCTGTAGGTATCTGATAACTCTACCATTGCCCGGGCTGCCTCTGTGCTGGGAAATGGTAGTCCTCTTTTCACGGTCTGCCCTACCATTTCCTCTCATCCTCCTTTGTTAGGAATAGTATAATATAGGAATTTAGAACACCAGCTCTGATGACAGACCTGAGTTCAAGTATCAGCTTTGTTTCATTCAAACTTGACCTTTGGCGACACATAGTAATCAAACTGACAAGAATTAAAGACAAAGAAAAACTATTAAACACAACAAGGGAAAAATGACAAATAACATACAAGGGAACTCCCGTAAGCTTAACAGCTGATTTCTCAGCAGAAACTCCACAAGCAACAAGGGAGTGGCACGATGTATTTAAAATGATGAAAGGGAAGAACCTACAACCAAGATTACTCTATCCGGCAAGGATCTCATTCAGATTCGATGGAGAAATCAAAAGCTTTACAGATGAGCAAAAGCTAAGAGAATTCAGCACCACCAAACCAGCTCTACAACAAACGCTAAAGGAATTTCTCTAAGTGGGAAACACAAGAGAGGAAAAGGACCTACAGAAACAAACCCAAAACAATTAAGAAAATGGTAATAGGAACATACATATCGATAATTACCTTAAATGTGAATGGATTAAATGCTCCAACCAAAAGACACAGGCTCACTGAATGGATACAAAAACAAGACCCATATATATGCTATCTACAAGAGACCCATTTCAGACCTAGGGACACATACAGACTGAAAGTGAGGGGATGGAAAAAGATATTCCATGCAAATGGAAATCAGAAGAAAGCTGGAGTAGCAATACTCATATCAGATAAAATAGACTTTAAAATAAGGAATGTTACAAGAGACAAGGAAGAACACTACATAATGATCAAGGGATCAATCTAAGAAGAAGATAAAACAATTATAGATATATATGCACCCAACATAGGAGCACCTAAATACATAAGGCAAATGCTAACAGCTATAAAAGAGAAAATCGACAGTAACACAATAATAGTGGGCGACTTTAACACCTCCCTTACACCAATGGACGGATCATCCAGACAGAAAATTAATAAGGAAACACAGCTTTAAATGACACACTAGACCAGATAGATTTAATTGATATTTATAGGACATTCCATTCGAAAACAGCAGATTATACTTCCTTCTCAAGTGCACACAGAACATTCTCCAGGATAGATCACACCTTGAGTTACAAATCAAGCCTCGGTAAATTTAAGAAAATTGAAATCATATCAAGCATCTTTTCCGACCACAACAGTATGACATTAGAAATAAGTTACAGGGAAAAAAATGTAAAAAACACAAACACATGGAGGCTTAACAATACGTTACTAAATAACCAAGAGATCACTGAAGAAATCAAGGAGGAAATCAAAAAATACCTAGATACAAATGACAATGAAAACATGACGATCCAAAACCTGTGGGATGCAGCAAAAGCAGTTCTAAGAGGGAAGTTTATAGCAATACAATACTACCTCAAGAAACAAGAAAAATCTCAAGTAATCAATCTAACCTTACACCTAAAGGAGCTAGAGAAAGAAGAACAAGCAAAAGCCAAAGTTAGTAGAAGGAAAGAAAAAGATCAGAGCAGAAATAAATGAAATAAAAACAAAGAAAACAATAGCAAAGATCAATAAAACTAAAAGCTGGTTCTTTGAGAAAATAAAATTGATAAACCTTTAGCCAGACTCATCAAGAAAAAGAGGAAGAGGACTCAAATCAATAAAATTAGAAATGAGGGACTTCCCTGGTGGAGCAGTGGTTAAGAATCCACCTGCCATAAATGCCCACCGACAGACGAATGGATAAAGAAGATGTGGCACATATATACAATGGAATATTACTCAGCCATTAAAAAGGAATGAAATTGGGTCATTTGTAGAGACGTAGATGCATCTGGAGACTGTCATACAGAGTGAAGTAAGTCAGAAAGAGAAAAACAAATATCATGTATTAACGCATATATGTGGACTGTAGAAAATGGTACAGATGAACTGGTTTGCAGAGCAGAAATTGAGACACAGAGGTAGAGAAAAAACGTGTGGACACCATGGGGGGAAAGCGGCGGGGGGGTGGGGGTTGTGGTGTGATGAATTGGGAGATTGGGATTGACATGTATACATTGATGTGTATAAAATGGATGACTAATAAGAAAAAATAAATAAAAAATAAAAAAAGAATCCATCTGCCAGTGCAGGGTTTGATCCCTGCTCCAGGAAGATCCCACATACCACAGAGCAACTAAGCCCGTGCACCACAACTGCTGAGCCTGTGCTCTAGAGGCCACAAGCCACAATTACTGAACCCATGTGCCACAACTACTGAAGCCCACGTGCCTAGAGCCTGTGCTTTGCAACAAGAGAAGCCACCACAATGAGAAGCCCACGCACCACAACGAAGAGTAGCCCCCACTTGCTGCAACTAGAGAAAGCCCACTTGCAGCAACGAAGATACAACGCAGCCAAAAATAAATAAATTAAATAAATTTAAAAAAAACAAAATTAGAAATGAAAAAGAGGTTACAGCGGACATCGCAGAAATACAAAGCATCATAAGAGACTACTACAGGCAACTCTGCGCCAATAAAATGGACAACCTGGAAGAAATGGACAAATTCTTAGAAAGATGTAGCCTTCCGAGACTGAACCAGGAAGAAATAGAAAATATGAACAGACCAATCAGAAGTAATGAAATTGAAACTGTGATTAAAAATCTTACAACAAACAAAAGTCCAGGACCAGATGGCTTCACAGGTGAATTCTATCAAACATTTAGAGAAGAGCTAACACCCATCCTTCTCAAACTCTTCCCAAAAATTGCAGAGGAAGGAACACTCCCAAACTCATTCTATGAGGCCACCATCACCCTGATACCAAAACCAGACAAAGATGCTACAAAAAAAGAAAATTACAGACCAATATCACTGATGAATATAGATGCAAAACTCCTCAACAAAATACTAGCAAACAGAATCCAACAACACACTAAAAGGTCATACACCATGATCAAGTGGGATTTATCCCAGGGATGCAAGGATTCTTCAGTATACGCAAATCAATCAATGTGATACACCATATTAACAAATTGAAGAATAAAAACCATACGATCATCTCAATAGATGCAGAAAAAGTTTTTGACAAAATTCAACACCGATTTATGATAAAAAACTCTCCAGAAAGTGGGCATAGAGGGAACCTACCTCAACATAATAAAGGCCATATATGACAAACCCACAGCAAACATCACTCTCAATGGTGAAAAACTGGAAGTATTTCCTCTAAGATCAGGAACAAGATAAGGACGTCCACTCTCGCCACTATTATTCAACATAGTTTTGGAAGCCCTAGCCACGGCAATCAGAGAAGAAAAAGAAATAAAAGGAATACAAATTGGAAAAGAAGAAGTAAACCTGTCACTGTTTGCAGATGACATGATACTGTACATAGAGAATCCTAAAGATGCCACCAGAAAATTACTAGAGCTAATCAATGAATTTGGTAAAGTTGCAGGATACAAAATTAATGCACAGAAATCTCTTGCATTCCTATACACTAATGATGCAAAATCTGAAAGAGAAATTAAGGAAACAATCCCATTTACCATTACAACAAAAAGAATAAAATACCTAGGAATAAACCTACCTAGGGAGACAAAAGACCTGTATGCAGAAAACTATAAGACACTGATGAAAGAAATTAAAGATGATACCAACAGGTGGAGAGATATACCATGTTCTTGGATTGGAAGAATCAACATTGTGAAAATGACTCTACTACCCAAAGCAATCTACAGATTCAATGCAATCCCTATCAAATTACCAATGGCATTTTTTATGGAGCTAGAACAAATCACCTTAAAATTTGTATGGAGACACAAAAGACCCCGAATAGCCAAAGCAGTCTTGAGGCAAAAGAATGGAGCTGGAGGAATCAGACTCCCTGACTTCAGACTATACTACAAAGCTACAGTAATCAAGACAATATGGTACTGGCAAAAAAGCAGAAACATAGATCAATGGAACAAGACAGAAAGCCCAGAGATAAACCTACGCACCTATGGTCAACTAATCTATGACAAAGGAGGCAAGGATATACGATGGAGAAAAGACAGTCTCTTCAATAAGTGGTGCTGGGAAAACTGGACAGCTACATGTAAAAGAATGAAATTAGGACACTCCCTAACACCATACACAAAAAAAAACTCAAAATGGATTAGATTCCTAAATGTAAGACGGGACACTATAAAACTCTTAGAGGAAAACATAGGAAGAACACTCTTTGACATAAATCACAGCAAGATCTTTTTTGATCCACCTCCTAGAGTAATGGAAATAAAAACAAAAATAAACAAATGGGACCTAATGAAACTTAAAAGCTTTTGCACAGCAAAGGAAACTGTAAACAAGACGAAAAGACAACCCTCAGAATGGGAGAAAATATTTGCAAATGAATCAATGGACAAAGGATTAATCTCCAAAATATATAAACAGTGCATGCAGCTCAATATTAAAAAAACAAACTACCCAATCCAAAAATGGGCAGAAGAGCTAAATAGACATTTCTCCAAAGAAGACATACAGATGGCCAAGAAGCACTTGAAAAGCTGCTCAACATCACTAATCATTAGAGAAATGCAGATCAAAACTACAATGAGGTATTACCTCACACCGGTTAGAATGGGCATCATCAGAAAATCTACAAACAACAAATGCTGGAGAGGGTGTGGAGAAAAGGGAACCCTCTTGCACTGTTGGTGGGAATGTAAATTGATACAGCCACTATGGAGAACAGTATGGAGGTTCCTTAAAAAACTAAACATAGAATTACCATATGACCCAGCAATTCCACTACTGAGCATATACCCAGAGAAAACCGTAATTCAAAAAGACACATGCACCCCAGTGTTCATTGCAGCACTACTTACAATAGCCAGGTCATGGAAGCAACCTAAGTGTCCATCGACAGATGAATGGATACAGAAGATGTGATACATATATACAATGGAATATTACTCAGCCATAAAAAGGAACAAAACTGGGTCATTTGTAGAGACACGGATGGACCTAGAGACTGTCATACAGAGTGAAGTAAGTCAGAAAGAGAAAAACAAATACCGTATGTTAACACATATATGTGGAATCTAGAAAAATGGTACAGATGAACTGGTTTGCAAGGCAGAAATAGAGACACAGATGTCGAGAACAAACGTATGGACACCAAGGGGGGACAGCAGGGGCGAGGTGGTGGTGGGATGAATTGGGAGATTGGGATTGACATATATACACTAATATGTATAAAATAGATAATTAACAAGAACCTGCTGTATAAAAAATAAATAAAATTCAAAAAAAAAAAAAAAAAACTTGACCTTCAGCAAGTTACCTAATCTAATCCTCAGTTTCCCTACCTGTAAATGAAGGTAATAGTAATACCAAACTGTAAGGTAGTTGTGAGGATTAAATGAGGAAATTAATATTTGAAAATGGCCAGACGTGGCATGATGCCTGGCATACTTCCCACCCCCACTTGATCTATTTATTCTTTCTGCCTGTATTGTTCTCCTGACCTCAGTATAGTAGATGCTTGTCCCATTTCAGCTAAGGATAGAGTTCAAGTTTTTGAGCACAGGAATACCCTTGGAAATAACAGTATCCTAGGAGCTGGGAATCCCAGGTTCTGGTTCAGACTCTACCATCGTCTACATTCAAGGCACTTAATCTCTCTGGGCTTTGGTCTACTTATTAATAAAATGAAATATATCATCTCAAATGTTTCTTCTGTTTCTAAAATACTATGTGTATTAGCTGATGTGCCTTTGTTGTAAGCAATAAAACAACCCTGGATGACTTAATTTAAAAAATATATTTTTTCTCCTCTATAAGAGAAGTCTCTTAGAAGTCTCAGCTTTTTGCTTCACCACCTTATGTACCACCTCCCCATCTTGTCTCCTTTTTAGGTCTGTGGAGTCCTGGAACGCTCCCACTCTCCGTCCCTGAAGCTGACCCCTGCCCCAAGCATCCACCCTAACCTCCAAGCCTATCTTCAAGGCAACACCCAGGTCTCTCGAAAGAAACTTCTGCCTCTGCTCCAGGAAGCCCTGTCAGCATATTTTGACTCCACGAACATCCCTTCAGGACAGCCTGAGACAGAGGGTGTGTCCAGGGAGCAGGTAGACAAGGAATTGGACAGGGCAGGTAACTCCCTGATTCCTGGACTGAGTCAAGATGAGGAGGAGCCTCCACTGCCCCCCACACCCATGAACAGCCTGGTGGATGAGTGCCCTCTGGATCAGGGGCTGCCGAAATTCTCAGCCGAGGTCATCTTTGAGAAATGTAGTCAGATCTCGCTGTCAGAATCTACCACTGCCTCCCAGTCCAAGAAATGACTGTTGGGAGGGGAGGGGCAAGTGAGAGAGATTGTTTGAACCACCTGAATGCATGTTTTGAGATGTTTCAGCAATTTTGTCTTCATTGTTCCAGGATCTGGTATACTGTTATCATAAACCTAGGAGGAGAAAGAAGTAAAGGAAAGCTGAGCTGGCTTTCTACCTTTTCCCCACAGTCTACCAATCAAACAAATTTTATTATTTAATTTAACTCCTTAAATCTGCACTGACTCTCCTCTATTCCATTTGCCAGGGTCATGATGTAATAACATACACAGTTCCAGCAGAGTGGCACAGAAAGAATGTATACCCCAAAAGTGCCCTAAGTCAGGCTTTTTAACAGAACCAGTATTTCTTATGGAACCAAACATTCATTGTCTCCAGTGTTCATTTATTTTCTTATGAATTCAAGTATTTATTGAACACAATACCTACTTTTAGCTTCTTCCAGTTTTTAGCCTTTAGTTGATTTTCACCTCCATGACTCCTCTTTCTGCCCCCAATTAGGTGATGGTGTCTGATTCCCAGTTTGCTGAATTTCTATTCTGAGCTTATTGTGACTGTTTCAGGATTGTTTGGGAGCAGATTGGAGGCTATTATCTTCTGTCCTGATCAGCTGGCCTGGCTCTCAGTTTCTTTGGATCCCTCTGTCTCAGAACCACAGGGACCCTGAAGAGACCCAGAAGACCCCTTGTTCTTGAGAGTTCAGGAGACACCTGGGAAAGCCTTAAGACCTCATGGGCACTCTTCGCAAAAGACAGTAGAACTACAATGAGACCCCCGGCTCTGTCGATTTCTTATCCATCTAATTTTCTCCTTGAGCATAGTAGAAGGAAACATGGAGTTCATACCGAGTGCCATAAACTGTGTGTCTTTTGTCCAGACACTCACTCCTCTAGATCTCATTTCCCCATCTGCAAAACTGATGTTCCCTGGTTTCTGTGATCTGCCTGTTGCCACACCGTCCTTTCTTGCCTCCGCTTCTCTGGTTTTTTGTTTGTTTGTTTGTTTCTGTTTCCCTGGGAATGCTCAGGGTCACTGAATTGTCTGTTTATTTGTGATTGTGTACCAAGGTACTCAGCCTCATGTAGCATGTACAGGGGTATGATTCATACCATGGTGACCCAGCAAAGAGCTCCCTTCCACTGACTTGTTCTGCATGTGTAGAGTCTCCCTTTTCTCTTCAGACCAACCTGTTCCCCCTTTTCCTACCCCACAGCTCTGTTCCCTGTACGTTTTCAACAGTTTCGCTGAACAGTGGGGTATGTGATGGTTTTGGCATGATGTCTTCATATGAGGGAAACTGACTTGACTTTGAGGGGATGTTTGTAGCCATTGGAAGGTAAAATAGTGGCGTGATTACTGAACCAAAGGAATTTATGTTGTGTAACTTGGGTACTTTTATTTTGCATTTTGTTAAAGTATTAAATACTTTTTTCCTGTTTGGGGCCTTATTGTCTCTTTTTACAACTATAATCAGGCCTTTCCCTCTGATAATTGTTTTAACCTCCTCAAGATTCATTTCCCTTCTTTCTGCTGTACTTACTGTCTTCCTTCTGTTGACTCTTTTTGGGAATAAGGAGCAACAGTCTTATGTCTCCCCTCATCCTCAGCCTTTCCTTTAGTTTGTTTCTTCCAGAACCCTCTTTATAACATACTTCTGTGTCCTTGATTTTGCTTATGCTTGAAAAGTAGGCCCACGATAGTCTTAAAACTAAAATGGTTGCTACCATTACTTTTTTTTTTTAAAGCAGCTTCCAGAAGGTTTTAAGGAGTCTAGAAAATTGCCTTCCTCGACTCACCCAAGACTAGCCGCTTTAGAATATGTAGTCTCCTCCCCAGAACCCGCCCCAATAGGCATGGTTTCTCTTTTGTGCAAACCTGCTTCTTGGGAAGGGAGGTGGCAAAACCTGTTTGAAGGTGAGGTTACTTACCTGCCTTCCACCCTTCCCTCCTCCTTGGAGGCAAGAGCAACAACAGCTGAGACAGAATAAGGGGATACAGACGTGTTGGGGAGCTGAGATATCCGGCTCCCCGACAACTCCAAGTGTTTAAAGGCGACAGGAAGACTTCTGAAGATGGGAACTGTACAAGAGGAAGGAGAAAAGACATTAGATCTCAGGTAAGGAAGACGCTGGCTAACTTGATTGGAAACAAGGAGTGAATAGTCTTAAGGGACTTTCCCACCATCCAGCTCTTTCCAAGTCAAATCTCGGGTTCCTAGAGGAGATAAGACTGTAAGAGAATTAATTTGCAGAGAAGGGATGGAGGTGGCTTTAGGTAGGAAATATCAGTGAGGTATGGGAATTAGGGAACAAGGGATTCCAGGATAATTCCCTATTGCTTTTTTTTTTTTTTTAAGGAAGTTTCTATGTTTTGTTTTTGATAAATCTGCCCCGTTTTCCGCTTTCTAATACCCACCCTCCAGAATGGCCATCAGGAAAGCTGACCCAGAACTAAATTAAGGTCCAGGTTCTCCTTCCCAGCAAATCTCTCTTCCTCCTTACCTTCTTCCCCTACCCCTCTGCCATGGTTTCCCCTCACCACTCCCTAGTGTGGTGGAGGAAAGGCAGGCCTGACTAGGTGACATCTTCCCCAACTTTGCCCAGTGACAGCTGGGCAGGTCTGTCGGGTTCCAGCCAATTGTAATGTGAAATACCTCTCACCCCTACTGTGCAGGTGGAGCAACTGCCAACAGGTAAAAATAATTAGCTTTACCTTCCATGCCTGCTCTGCTCCTAAACCCAACTAGGGGTGATGGCTTTCTAACAAGTGGTGAAGGTGGTAGAAACATCTAGGAGACAAGAGATCTGACTTCTTTTTAAGGCCTGCCCTCTGCTCTGTACCTTCATTACTGCTCTTCATTCCAGTTCCCTTAAGACACTGCCTGGTTTGTCTCATAATAATCTTTTTTTCTGGGAGACTATCTATAGGGTCGGGGAGAATGCAGAAACAGCTGTACTAGGAGCATCCTTGAGACTTGAGGAACTGGAGCTGAAGGAAGACTGGCAGGATGAAGAATTCCCTAGGTGAGGAAGTATGAGCGAGGCTGGGAAAAGGGAGGGCTGGTCACAAATGGAGGGCAGCGATGGTAAACTGGGACTTGAAGGAAAGAGGTGGGGAAAATAAAGAAGAGGTGATAACATCATGGCGGGGAGATGGAATTGATAAGTTGATACCAGCTTAATGCCTTTAGCCTATATTTCTTCCCCCTTTTCATCTTTTCCCCTCTAGATTGCTTCCTGAAGAGGCTGACCCTTCTGGAGATCCTCATAATCCTGAAAGAGACTCACAGGCAGGTACGTAAATTAGAACCCAGGCCTCCCTGATTCTGGTCCAGGGAAGGGTTATGCCACCCTATCCCTTTGCAGTTCTACTTCCCAAATGTCCCGTGTTAGTCCTTCTTTAGAATTCACACCATATTATCACTTACATAGACAGGAATTCTAGTATCCCCCACCAACACAAACCCATCTTTCTCTTCTTTTTTTTTCCCTCCTCCAAACCCAGGAACCCCCAACACTTTAGCCCCGTGTGGCCAGCGCCCCATGCGTAAGCGTCTTTGTGCCCCAGAGTTGCGACTGAATCTGACTAAGGGGCCTGGAGATAACGGAGCTTCTCCCACCCACTCTGTACCTTCCTCTCCTGATGGCAGTTCTGACCTGGAGGTAGACGAGTTGGAGACACCTTCAGACTCGGAGCAGCTGGACAGTGGACATGAATTTGAACGGGAAGGTGGGAAAGAAAGCTGAAGACTGAGCTGGTAGAAGTAGAGGCCAGTGTTAAAAAAGCTCAGGATGGATTTAATGGGACTGAAGTTAGAACTAATAAGGGGGGACCAAGAGGTAAGACCAGCAAAATTTCCTCAGAATGGAAAGGTAGAGCTTATTGGTCCAATGTGAGAGTAGTCAGTATAGGGGGAGAAGGGGGTACTTCATTTATTGAGGGAAATTTTATTGAATAGCTGTTACATTGCTATCATTGAGCTAGAACTGAGTTATAAAGATGAATAAGATAATCCCTACCCTCAGGGAATTCTCTGTTTAGTATGAAATAAACACATACACAAATAAATGCAGTTAAAGGTTATGATCTACATGTGTATAGGGTACAGTGTAAGCAGGGAGAAGGCAAAGGTCAGTTCCACCTGAGAGGTGTTAAGAAAGACTTCACAGAGGATGCCATTCTGAGCTTATCAGGTAATTGGAGAGGCATTCTAGGTGGAAGAAGCAAATTGGGCAATAGCATGGCATGGTGGGGAATTCAGAGTATTAAGTATGACTATTTAGGTATTAAGGAAAACTTTGTTTCTTCTCTACTCACAGCACTTTTGACACCAAATGTATGGGTTTTCCCCACACCAACCAATTCTCCAACTCTCCAGACACAAATTGGGTGTCCTACAATTCAGTCACGACACTTAACTGGAGTTAGCACAGACACCACAGGTTAAGGGCTCACCCACAAGACTGCCCCAGACTTCAGACACCAATCACACGTCCAGGTTGTCACCTGTGCTTCTGACTGACAGGTGATAAATCAGAGGTGCCTGCCACCCCCTCCTCAGTTTTGATAATGTGCTAAAACAGCTCACAGAACTTGGGGAAACAGTTTACTTACTAGATTACAGGTTTATTATAAGAGGATACAGATCAGGAACAACCAGAAGGAAGCAATACATAGGACAAGTTATATGAAAGGGGGTGTGGAGCTCCGTGGGTGCACCACCCTCCCAGCACCTCCATGTGTTCACCAACGCAGAACCTCTCAGAACCCCTTCAGTTAGGGTTTTTTTTATGGAGGCTTCATATGTAGGTATGATTGATTGAATCACTGACCATTAGTGATTTAGCACAACCTCCAGTCTCTCTCCCCTCCTCAGAGGTCAGAGGGTAAAAGTTCCAAACCTCTAATCATGTGGTTGGTTGGCCTGGCAACCAGCCACTCATCCACAGAAGTTTTCCAAAGTCACCTCATTAACATAAACTTCTGTGGTTGAAAGGGGCTTGTTATGAATAGGAAAAGATACCTCTTTTACCTTTATCATCAGGAGCTGTTTTAGAAGCCAGGAACAAAACCAAAATATATATTATTATATCACAGAATATAATATATATTCTGTGGCTGGGAGGTGAAGAGAGAATGACAAAAGACTGTTAAGTAGGCAAGGGTTAAATCATGGAGGTCCTTGCTGCCACATTGAGTTTAGATTTTATCCTGTAGGCAATGGGGAGTCCCTTGAATGGTTTTAATCAAGGGACTAACATGATCAGATTTGATGGCTTTCAAAAGATTGAAAACAACCTAAAGGTCCATAAATAGGATGTTAGTTCTACAATATTACAGTACATCCATACCATGGAATACTAAATACTAGGCACTATTTTTTAAGATGAAGCAGTTCTTTTTATTTCTATGGAAAGATCATGCAAAATTAGTGAGTATAGTATATTGTATTTTATGTATATTGCCATTTGAGTGAAAAAGGGAGAGAAGAAAAGAAACCTTGCTCCAGCAGTGGTGTAAAGGGTAGACTGGAGGAAAACAGACAAGAGGCAGGGAGACGAGTTAGGAGGCTAGTACTAAGGCCAGATGAGAAAGGCTCAGAACCTGTACCGGGACACTAATAGTGGAAAGAATGATAAAAGGATATAATGGAGATAGATGGAGGAGGATCTGGGGTCCTGTTGGCTTGACGGCTGGTAGAGAAGAAAGAGTCTCTGTTGACAAAGAGTTTTCTCTCTCAGGAAACTAGATGGATGGTGTCATTCATCAAGAAAGAATATGAGAGAGAGGAGGAAGAGAATGAGTTTGAGTTGCATTTGGAGTCTGGTGACTTGGAGATGACAGAGAAACACAAAATAGTGATGTCCACTCTAGGCATTTAGGGATATGGGTCTGGTGGTAGGAGAGAAGTCTGGGTTAGAAAGGAATCATCGCCTTACTGGCAGTAATTGAAGACATGGGAATAAACAAGCTCACCCAAGGAAGGAAAAGCATGGGCAGAAAGAATCTGGAAAAATGGCAAGGGCCATCAACCTACCATAGTGTAAGGTTACCTCCAGGCCATTGTCTAGTGAAAAAGTGAAGATAATGAGTCACAGGAAAGAGAAACCAGCAAGGGGTTGGGTTGATCGGACAAACTAGGGCTAGAGTCATGGGTAAAAAATGAGGAATTAGATGTTGAGGTAATAAACTCTAAGAATCTGAGGAACTTACAAGATACTGAAGGTATGTATTCTGCCTTGTTGATCCTTCCCCATCCCTCTTTTTTAGATGAGCTGCCCCAGGCAGAGGGCCTGGGGGCCAGTGAGGCAGCTGAAAGGCTGGGCCAGGGTTGTATGTGGGATGTGGCTGGAGAAGACGGTCATTGCTGGAGGGTGTTCCGAACAGGACAGCGGGAGCAGCGAGTGGACATGACCGTCATTGAGCCCTATAAGAAAGTCCTATCTCATGGAGGTAATGGAGGGGTAAGAACTGTGACTTCTTAAGTAAAATGCCGAAGCTGGAAATTCAGTTATGGGTTCAGAATCCTTCCTGCAACTTCTAGAGACCCTCAGAGTCTCTCAACCTAAACAGATGTACTGTCCATCAATACTTATTTGTTGACTGAATGAGTTTTCCCCTTCTCCTCCCCAGGCTACCATGGTGATGGCCTCAATGTTGTCATCCTCTTTGCTTCCTGTTATCTACCCAGAAGCAGCATCCCCGACTACACCTATGTCATGGAACACTTGTTTAGGTGAGGTGGAAGGCTTAAAGTGCTCCAGAGTGGATGTTAGAGAGGGAAACATTCAAAAGAACCCCTTCTCTGATCAGTAACTGATTGTAGAGTCTACAGTAATGTGCCTCTCACTCCCCACAACCCCAAACGCATACCTTCCCTGACAATTTCATCTCCCCAGGTATATGGTGGGTACCCTGGAGCTGCTGATAGCTGAAAATTATCTGCTTGTTCACCTGAGTGGAGGCACAAGTAGGGCCCAAGTTCCACCTCTGAGCTGGATACGCCAGTGTTACCACACCCTGGATCGGCGGTGAGCCTCTAGGACAAGAGGGCTACCATGCTCTATCTTATCTTTTTCTTTTCCATCTTTCCATACTTTCTTCCATTCAATCTCTTCCACTTTTTTTTTGACCGCGCCATGTGGTTTGCAGGATCTCAGTTCCCTGACCAGGGATTGAACCGGGGCCCTGTCAGTGAAAGTCCGGAATCCTAACCACTTAGCCACCAGGGAACTCCCTCTTCCACTTTTCTTTGTCCCTCTATACCCCTTTCCAAGCCTCTCCTATCTTCTGTCCTCTCTTGGAGTCATGGAAATCTAGTTTCAAATCTTGCCTTTATCACTTACTACCTTTATAACTGTGGACAAGTCACTTAACTTTCTGGGACTCAGTTTCCTTCTCTGTAAAATGTCAATGATAATACCTTTGCCACTGAGTATTTGAATCAAATCAACATGGCGCATTGCCTGGCACATGGAAGGCAGCCCTTCCTTTTCTCATAGTCTTGCCATTTATTTCACTTTTCACATCTCCATTGTCTTCTTTTCTTGTCTGCCTTCATCCCTGACCCTTATGCCTTTTTTCCTTGATATCCCTTTTCTTGTTTCCTTTCTTCCCTCCGTCTTCCATTTGCTCACTTTTCTCTTCTTGTTCCTTTTTTTTTCTCCTCATTGGTCTTCACCTGATCATGGAGGGATGGAGGAGTATACAAAAGGAACTATGGGAGCGTAGGGCACAGGAAAGAAGTGGGGTAGAGAAGGCCAGGCTTAGGTATTCCAAGAAGAGAGTTTCCTAAAAATGAGGAGGCTAAGCAAGATGGATGGAGCTGAGATTGCAGTTAAAGGAATGGGGATTCGACCCAACTATCAGAGAAATCTAGAAATTAGAGAAGAAGGGAAGGAAGTTAAAGTACAGAAGGTAGCTCCACCTGATCTTCAGGCATGAAGGTGGAAGGAGAGTGGAATGGTCTCATGTTCTTCTTCAGGCTCCGGAAAAACCTGCATGCCCTGGTGGTTGTCCATGCTACATGGTATGTGAAGGCATTCCTGACACTGCTTCGGCCCTTCATCAGGTACTAGCTTGGGGGACAAAGACCCCGTTTCCGCTCTCCCCATTTTCACAATCAAGATTAAGAACTTCTTGCCCCACCCTGACTCTTTCTAGCCTTAACCACTCTCTACTTATTATGTTTCCCTTTGTAAGGATCTCCAGGAGCCCTCTTCCCCATATAAAACACACTTGGTTGATCCTCTCTTTTTAGTTCCAAGTTCACACGGAAGATCCGTTTTCTGAATAGCCTTGGAGAGCTGGCCCAACTCATCTCCTTGGATCAGGTCCACATCCCAGAAGCTGTCAGACGGTGAGTCCTGGCTTAAGGATAAAAGTTTGGGATGGGATGTGTAAGAGCCAACTCCCACTTTCTTAATGCCTTGTTGGAACAAAGGAACTAAAAGACAGAGGCTCTGCTTTCAGAGGCTTCAGTGTATCTGGGAAGACTCCATACATGCAGGACACTACTGTATCCAACAAGAACAAATGGAAAAAATTAATCCTATAAGTGCATCAAGGAATAAAGGAGTAATCACAGCACAGAATTTAGAGGAAATTCAGACCAGCCCTAGAAATTAAGAAGGGATATGTTGGCAGTGAATAGGAGAGAATATCCAGTGGGGGAGGGTTGCTAGAGAGCAAAGGATCCTACATGATGACCGACCCAAGCATCTAATCTACCTCTTCCAGTTCACCTGGCTTCTCTCCCTAAACCCCCGAGTAAAACCCAGTCTGCTCCTTTACCACTTTTTTCCCCTCTCTTTCTCCTAGGCTGGACCAGGATCTCCATGGCTCAGGAGGGACCTAGCATAGGACTGGAATAATGAGCTTAAGAACCAAGCAAAGATATTGATCTGCTTACACCCTAAACCCTGAAACATCTGAGCTGTTTTGTAAATCAACTCATCCTCAATCCCGTACCACTGGATCTTCACATCTCAATGGGATGTCGTTCCTTCCATGACCCTGACTTCAAAGCAGGGCTCTGAGGTTGGGAACCTGATGTGCTGGGTGACTTTCATTTCAGCTGGAGGGGTGCATGTTGTGGCATTTTATATAGGACAGTGCAAAGCTGTGCTGCTTTAGCTGTAGAACCTTGGGCAAATAACCTCCTCTCTTTGAGTCTGAGATCCTTTCCACCTGGGGTATTCTAGCAGTCTGTGAAGGTGAGGGGTGGATGGGGAGGGCAGGGCTCCTGCTGGGAGCCAGGAGTCAGTGCCCTAAATGTTGACGAGCCATTCTGTTTCCCTCTTTCCTTCAGTAGTCTCATCTGCTGCCTGTGAGCCTGGGGAGGGGCATTTTCAAAACCTGTATTTTGTCCTCTTTAGTAAATTCAGATCTGTAGTGATTAATAAACTGCGATGAGAGATTCAAGCGCCGCGCCGAGGAAGTGTACTACTCTTTCCCCAGCCCCTTGCATCACAATCCGTCTGTCGGTTCTGGCACAGGAGTTCTTGCTGCAGAAGTTCCCTGGGATTTTCAGCTGAGCCCCTGGGCCTGCCGGAGCTGACCCGGGGGGAGAGGGCCTGGGGGAGGGGCGTGGCGCGCGCGTCAGAGCCCCCCTCCCCTCCCCCGCGGGCCTCGGTTCTAACGACCCGGTGGGTCGAGAGCCGAAGGGAGGGAGAGAAGGTGGGAGCCCCGGCCTTCCTCACTGGCCTCCCTCCCAGCCCCACACCGTCCAGCCCCATGGTCCCCGCCGCCGGCGCGCTGCTTTGCGCCCTGCTGCTGAGTCTGGGGCCCCGGGCGGCGGGGGCCGAAGGCTTGACTTCGACCGCGATGCCGCGGAACAGTCTCCGCTTCGGGGGCCCTATGACCCGCAGCTACCGGACCACCGCCCGGAGCACCCGGAGCGTTGTTTCCCAGAAGATGAGGGTAACAATGGAGGATGAGGACGACGTCGTGGCCGTGGCCGACAGCCTGGCAGGCCCGGCCGCTGCCGAGCTCTTGGCCTCCACGGTGTCCACAGGTAGCCGGTCGCGTTTGTCGGCGGAGGAGGATGGGTCTTTGGAAGAGGGGGTTGTGATTTACGCCAGAAAGAATAACACCGAGTTGGAGACTCACAATACGACTTCCAGTACACCTGGGGGGCCTAGCCCAGGGTTTACAGCGAATGACCAGGATTCCGAAATCAGGATGAGTTCAAGCCAGCGGCCCTCCACCTGGAAGGCTAACGTGGACCAGCTGCTCTCCGACACTACCCTGAACCAGTGGTCAACAGCACGGTCCACCCGGAACCAGTGGCCACCGCCCTCGCCCACAGCCATGCCAGCTCCCGAGGATCTGCGGCTGGTGCTGATGCCCTGGGGCCCGTGGCACTGCCACTGCAAGTCCGGCACCATGAGCCGGACCCGAGCCGGGAAACTGCGTGGCCTTTCGGGGCGCCTGCGAGTTGGGGCGCTGAGCCAACTCCGCACTGAGCACCGGCCCTGCACCTACCACCAGTGCCCCTGCAACCGCGAGCGGGAGGAGTGCCCCCTCGATGCAGGTCTCTGTCCTGACACCAGCTGCACCACTCAGACCACCACCAGGGCCACCACCACTACTCCCTTTCCCCCACTAGTCAGCCGACTCAGACCCACCCCCTTCATCCCCAGTCTCAGGCCCAACCCAGCCCTTGCTTTTTGGAAAAGGGTCCGGACTGGGCTGGAGGATATTTGGAACAGTCTGTCTACAGTGTTCACAGAGATGCAACCAGTAAGTGTCTAGTGATGAGCCAGCATCTTTGTTAAGGCATCTGAAAAGTCCTGATATCCAGAACCCTGTTGCTAAGCCAGCCAGTGTGTCTGCGTGAACTGTTGCTTATGTTTGGTTATTGATTCATAAAATGCATTGGTTATTCACATTATTGTTAGCCATTGATTCCACCTATCATTTCTTGAGCAACTGCTGTTTGGCTATTAGGCAACATGTAGGTCATTAGATGATTATTGACCAAACTGTTAAGATTGTAGATATATAAAGAACTCTTGATGTGGAGATAGTTGATGGATGTGGAAGATTTCGTAGTTTTCAGCTTATTAACGCAGCTTAACAGTAACAGCTGCCAATATCTGAGGTCTTCTTATGTGCACTCTACCTGGATCAGTCCTCACAACAACTCTATGGTATTATTATTACCACTTTACAGATGAAGAAACAGGGGGTTTACAAAGTTAGTAAGTAGTGGAGTCACAGCAGGATTTAAACCAGGTTTGTTTGACACTAGTGCCAATGCTCTTAACCACTACTAACCCAAAGAACTGTCCTCCTGGGATTATTCCCAGAAACTTAAGAATTCTCAGGGAAGGATAGTCCTCTACTTCACCAAAAGAGCTACCAAAGTTCCTGATCGACCTGATAAAATATTCTCAAGGTCTCAGGATGACAGGACCTTTGGGGAAAGGAGAAGGACAATAAAATATATACTTGGTCATTCTGTCAGTTTCTGTTTTCGTCTCTCTCCTTGCTGTGTCTAATACCATTATTCAATATAAAAAAGAAGCATAAATAGTGGGCAGCAGTGTTAACGGAATGAGGGTTTGTGGGGAGAGGGAGATGAGGCAAGGAGGGGAAAAGAATATGGATGTGGTTATATTTTCCCTTTTCTCTATTTTGTTTCCTTACCCAGATAAACAGAAATCGGAGGTAATGGCCACTTCAACCACAAGAGGAGGTGTCAGCATCTCAACCTCTCTTCCCCTTTCAATCCCAGCACCCACTGGATATTTTTAGTACAGAAAAACAAAACTAGAAAAAAAAAACATTTTTTGGTCTTGTGTCTTTCTACAGAGGTACCTGAGGGAGGGGAGACCATAAATCTCTTGAACCTTAAGACTGAACTGTGTACTAGCAGCATCTGGCTTGGTCCCTTCCACTGTCCCCCAGGATAAAAATGTTGATATTGCTCATCTTCTTCATTTCCAAAGTTGTTTTTAAACAAGTACTTCTTTAAAGACTTGAAAAATCTCAGATGAATGCCAAGAAAAAGGAACAGGAAGAACAATGAGTTGAGCCCTTGGGAGGTGATGGTTATCTTCTCCTTGCCTTCACGACACTTGGCCTTCTCTCCTCAGAAAGGGCAAGGTTGGCACAAAATTCCATGACAGCCACTTTCTAGGAGTTGCCTTCATTAACCACGTCTACCCTTTAACCCAACACACACCTGTAGTGATTACTCTGGGACTATTTTGCTTAAACTTTTTTTATTTGAAAATGTATTTAAAAGTCCAACAATTTTTAATATAAATTATGACTCTCAAACCCATTCCCATCACTCTAAATATTGTTAAAGTGATGGTAGCATACACATTACAGAAGGTAGCTAAAGGTGAGAGAGCACCAAAGAAAAGATTGTGTCTAAAGAATAGGCAGTAGAGGGACTTCCCTGGCCGTCCAGTGGTTGAGACTCCTGCTTCCACTGCAGGGGGTGTGGGTTCCATCCCTGGCCTGGGAACTAAGATCCCACGTGCCGCGTGGCGTAGCCAAAAAGAAAAGAATAGGCAGTACAATAAGGCTCAAGATCAGGGTGACCGGAGATTCCAGGAGTTCCCCCATCTTTCTGCCCTATCCTGTTAACCCTTTAGATCTAGTATAACCCTCAGGCTATTCAGCTACTTTAGGCCAACAAGATGAGCTACTTTCAGAGCAACTAGCTAGACTGGAATTGAGTACATTGGGAATGTATCTCTATAACCAAGCTTAAACACTAAAAAAAAAATCTGCAGGAAATACACTGAAATTAGAACCTCAGTCACTATAGGTGGGGGCAAACTGGATGGATGGTGGAATCAGCAGAGTGGATCTTAGTTCTCACATTCCTGACCCCCACTACCATTAAACAGGATTCTTCCTGTTACTGAGCTAATGAGACCTCCGCCTTCTCATCTCAGAGCAGGCAGGAGCTCATCTGTTCTGCCCTCCTAATCACCCTGCAAGGAAGGGGCCAGAACAAAACACCTGAGAAAACTGAAAATGCCTAAAGACCCTACTACTCCTACATTATTTTCCCACCTAAAGCAGACTCTTCAGCCAGGTGGGCAGTGGGACCTGGTCTTCAGACAAAACTCCCTGAGTCTTATTTGTGTCTGGTTCTAGGACTAGGGCACAGAAACAGAGCTTAAAATTTGGGGAGGATAAGCTGGGGTATCTATAGCTCTACTGTTTTTCACTCCCTCCCTTCCCCAATCCCCCCATACCCTGTTCATGTCTCCACACTGCAGGAACCCCTCCTCCAGGGAGCATAAGGATGGAGAAGCACAGTACACGTCCATCACAGAGACATGAACCCATGCAAGCACAAGCAACACACAATAAAGAAGTGTTTGGAGATTATGTGCAGCCTTATTGAACCTACTTTACACAGGGCCCTAGTTCATCCATGACTCAGGCTTAGGATGAACAAGTAGAAATCATCTGAGAGAAAAATATCTCGACTCTATAGCGCAGTGGCTCTCAACTGGGGGTGATTTTGCCCCCTCGGAGACATTTGGCCATATGTGGGGACATTTTTTGTTGTTATAACTAGGGTGGGCCAGGTATGCTGCTAAACATCCTATAATGCACAGGACAGTCCCTCACTACCAAGAATTATCCAGCCCAAAATGTCAAAAGTGCCTAGTTTGAGAAAACTTGCTCTAGAGGTCTTCCGGCTCTCATGCCGGAGAATCTTAAGATCACTCAAGGATGATTGTTTTCAACCTATTTATTTCACCACCACTCCCATTCTCAGTGATCAGTAAGTCTACCCTGAGACATAACTCCTAGTTTTGCTGCATTCTGGGTTTCTCTCCAAGATCCCTCTTCTTGCTCTCTAGGCCAGCGGGGAGGTGGGCAGAGGGCAGATCCCCAAGACTTCAGGTTAAGACCCACCTCTTAACTCTTATCCAGTGGGAAACAATAAGGCTCCTGACAGGGATGGGGTTAAGGATAGAGGTAGTAGCAGGATGGGGGTAATTAAGAGAACTCATCTTAAATTGAATTTTTAATTAATTTAAAAAAAAAAGGGAAAGATCTTAGGGAGCCAGCAATGCTACAGAAACATAGGGTTAGAGGCCTACCTAGAGAAAGACCCTGGTATCGGCAGACAGATACTGAGGGACTGAGTTTCAAGTCTGAGATCTAAAGAGAAAAAGTAGACTAGCCAGTGGTCACCCTCCCAGACCCTGCTTGACGTCTGCTTCAGTTCATTCCAGGACGAAAGATAAGGGCAGGGAGGTAGGGAGCTTCTTAGCAAAGCCGGCTTCAGCTTTGGTAATCTCACCTACCCACCACATTTAAGGAGTTCCAGGTTAAGAGTTTAAAAACATATGGCACCTAGACCGTCATTCAGGAGAAGGGAACTCATTCCAAGTTCCCAGAAAACTCCTATCTCAGATCTGATAGTGTCCAGGGCTTCAGCTGAGCTCCTTCTGGCCAACCAGTAGTCACTTGGTCAGTCCTGCTGCCTTGACCCCATCTCCAGGAGGGGCTACAGCCAGAGGGAGTAGAGGGAGTCCAGCCCCCAAGCCATTTGAGGCACTATTAGACAGATAGGGAAAAGAGGGGCCCTGGGGTTACTGATTCTAGGAGGGAAACTGGTAGGGCCGGCATCTCTTCTGGGCTGGACAGGGTGAAGGCTGGACACACAGCAGAACCTGATTAAAGGAAAAAGAGAAGAAGGAAGATTAGCCTCGAAGAAAACCTTAGGGAGAGGGTACCACCTGGTTCACACTTAACTATTTCCACAGTGCGCTCTTTTTTTCTATTTCTATCTGTCTGCACATTCCTTTCTCTCTGCTTTTCTGGATCCTACATTTTTGACTCTTCCATTCTAATTCTTTCTTCCTCCCTTCACTTTCCATTCTTGCAGAGGATCACGGTTCTGAGGCAGGGGGCTGGAGGTGTTGGATGGGTTTCTCTAATCACTCACCAGTCGTATTGGAGCTACAAGCCCCTAGAATTGCTCCACGGTCTGTCTCGGTTTCCCTTGGATCTCATCTGCTCCTGAACTGCACCTGTCTGTGAAAAAGCACATGTGAGACCCTCTCCTAAATCTTCATATGGCATGGTAAAAGAGCTCCCCTGTGCCCTCCGGGGAAGAGGTTGACCCCATCTCCTTGACAATAAAATCAATCTGAAAAGGTTAAAACTAATCTCTATTCCTCCAAGGGAAGTCTCAATGCCTCCCTTCACAATGACCTTCATGAGGATGAGACAAAGTGGGTCTTTTACTAGTAAGATTCTCTCACAAAGGACTCTCCCATATTTATCTGTGTTTCATAACTGGTGAAAAGATTCCTTCACTACCTCCAAGCCCATTTCCCTTATTTTGAGAGCAGAAATGCATATTAAACATTACTTAGGATAGAGGTGCTCAGCCTTTTCCCTGTCCCAACACTCCCAACCACAATATGACTTACTGTGGCGCTGAGACAGCAGTTCTTAATTAATAGAAGGAAGGGTTATGGTTTTTGGAAAAAAGCCCTCCAAGTAACTATTAAGTATATATATCCTCCATCCAATGAAGAACAATCTGCTAATTGTAAAGATGAGGGAGCCTAGGCCAGAGACTTGAAATGTCAGATCTCAGATTTATGCAGCCTGTGACCAGGACTAGAATCCTAGCTTCTTGCTTCCCATCGAGTATTCTGTTATGCCCTCAGCTTAAACTTTCAAAAAAGGGCACAGTTCTAGCCCACAACCTCATATCAACCTCTCCCCATTCCCTTGTTACCATGCCAAGTCCATCTCCGGCACCCATCTCCCCAGAGCCAATGTGAGTCAGGTGGACAAAATTCATTGGTTCCCCAATCATGGTCCGGTCAATCCGTCTCCTCTTCTTCTTCTGATTGGAGAAGACAGGGAGTTACGTCACAGTGGAGAAAGGGAAAAGAGTTGAAAACCACTAAGGGACGAGCTAAGGGCCTGGTGGGAAAGGGGATACGGCATTATAGCAGGGAAATCACTAGGGTATGAAAGGCAAGGTTAGAACAACACAAACAGAGAGAGGACACAGGCAGGGTGGTAAGGGCAGTGGCCTGCAGAGTGAACACTGGACAAAGAAAGGACATGTCAAAGTCACCTCTGGCTGATAAGGAAACAGTGGGGAAAACTGACAGGTATTAAGCTCCACCTACAACCCCTGTCCAACTCAAAATGGACGGGAAAAAGAAGTGATAGCTAGGACTGTTCACTTCCTCCCTCACCCAGTCCCCTTCATTCCATGTACACACCTGCCAGGCCATAGAAGCTATCCTGACAGAGAAGGAGGCAAGAAGTGTGCTTTTTAGACGGCGGATCTTAGACTGACGTATCTACGTCCCAGTATACGGTAACTGGTTTCTGTGTGTTGGGGTGGGGTGGGGGAGACTTACCGGCTGGGGTTTCTCTACCACACAGCAGCCCAGTTTGTGCCAAAATTCACTCATGTTCCCCGATGGTTCCAGTTTCACGCCTCTGCCTGAGGCCCCAGAGGGCTCTTGCTCTGGTGCCTTGACCGCCCACTCCTCACTCCCCTCAGGTGTAACAACACCCTGGGTTTACTCAGCTGGACAGGTCTAGAGAAAGTGGAGTCCTCGGAGCCCTTAAGCTGAGCGCTGAAGGTCAGTGTCTCAGACCCTGAGAGACTAGCAAGGTCGGAGAGTGGCGTGGGCAAGCAGGTACAAGGTTATGTCTTCCACAGACCTGGAACCCTGGATGAGCAGAAAGTAAAGAGAGAAGAAAAGTTAATGAGAAATCTCCACTCCCCCACTCTTTGAGAAGGCTCCTGAGGAGCCCATATCTTCTTGCTCCCCTGTAAAGGCCCTAGTCCTACAACCAACACTAACCTTCTCCAAACATAAGAACCTCGAAGTCTGACTCTCAGAGAAAGGCAAAGAACCAAAAGGGCACCAAAGGGTTAAGGAACAGTAGCTGCTGGTACCCACGGAGGGGAGAGGAAGGGGGCTGGAAGCTAGGAAGAGAGGATGGGAGGGGACTAAATGATACTGGCAGAAATGAGCAAAGTTTGGGGGTGCTACAAGCTCCACCTCCCTTCTCCCTTGGTTTAAGGCAGAAGGGGAGGGGCATTTAAGTGACTTTGAAGAGGAAATGGTGGTTTTTTGTTCTCACAAACAAGGCCTCCACCCCTGACCCTCCCTTTTTCCTTACCTTACTCTGAACACCTAGATTTTCTTTAAGACCAAGAGAGGCCTTGACTACCTAGGTCCTAGGTGACCAACTGCAGCAGGTTGGAACCTAAGACTTTCTACAGTGAGGAATTTCTTCCCTCTCCGTTCCCTGCCCTTGTTCCTCCTCATTTCCCTCAACTGAGATCCAACCCCTCCCAGAAGCCATTTAGCAGTTTATTACTTGACCTTGAGATCCTTCCTGAGGGCTGCCTACACTGTTTTATCTGTGTTCTGTATCAATGCACTCCTCTGTGTGCACCTCTGTTTGCACATATGTGGCATGACCCTATCACCATGTGTGTGTCTTGTGGAGATCATCTGTGCACAGGTTGTGGGTACACGTGCCAGGTATCTTCTGTCCCATGAGGAATCTTTTTCCAGCCTCCCCACCCTCTTCACATGTCCTGTCGTGCCACTCTGCTCTGTCTCACACCCCATAGGGCCTGGGCCTCCCTCCCTCCCTCCTCCCCTCATGCTGTGACCTGTTCTCTCTTCCCTCCTTACCACTTCCACCCCCAATCTTCATCAGCCAACCAGACATGAGGAACTTCCCAACAGCATTAGTGTCCAAGGAAGAACTTCCTCCCCTCTTCATTACTGCCAGCCAGGGTAGGGCACATATAGGTTTCCTCTATTTTCACTGCATTCCCCTAGTCCTATAATACAACCAACCTCAAAGATTCCAAACAGGGCAGTTTCATGCACATTACACTTTAGCCTGAATAGGAATCTCCCCTCCCTCCAAGATTGGAACCCTGATGCTCTGGCACCCTACACTGATCTAAGAACTGAGAGGGTTTTTTCTCAGCCTTGAGATGAGATCACACAAACACTGTGACACAGCTTCTGAGGGATGGAAGGACCCGAGAGTCCAGGCTTTCTCTTACTTCCCTTCCCACCACTGGAGGGGAGGAGTAATGAGACAGGGCGGAAGTCAGAACACGGCTGTCCAGAGAGGGGAGCTGTGGTCAGTGGGGAAGTCAGTCAGTCACAGGGTTTGTCGTGATGGTGGTGGTGTTGGGTGGTAAGGGTTGGGGGGGGGGGTGGAAGGGGATGAAGAAAACAATGAAGAATCAGAGGAAACCCCCAACACTACCAGACACGCTGTACTGAGACTGGACTCTCCCCCAACACCCTCCTTGCTCAAAGCTGAGTGAACAGAAGTGGATGGTGGGAGGGAAAAGGAGAGAAGAGGGGGAGGAGGAGAGAGGGAAAGGGGCAGTGGAGGGAACAAGGACGTTTCTGTTCCTTTTCCAGGGACCTGGCCAGGGCTGGGTGGAGGGAAAGTGTGTGTGTGGGACTTGGCATGAAATGACCAATGATGATGAGAAGTGACCAGGAAATTCCATTCCCTAGGACACAGGACATAAGGGTCTCTGAAACCTGGGGGTGGGGTCAGCGTGAGGAGAAGACTGGGCAGGGTGAATGTGGTGGTGGTGGTGGTGGTGGTGGTGAGGGGGGAGGGGAACAGGCCAGAAAAGGAAGTAAGAGTGATTGGCTGCCACTCTCCTTTAAAATATCTAGAGAAGAGTGGGTTGAGGAAAAATGAAGTCCTCAAGTGGTCAGCCCAGGAAGAAGAGGCACCTGAACCCACTACACGCTATTTCAACTCCACAACGAAGGAGAAGGGCTGGGTAAACAGTAGGAGGGGTCAGGATTAGATCGTATAAGGCCATACCCTGACAGCCAAGTAGTGCTGTGACCTGGGCCTGAGTCCCAAGTAGGAAGGGTGAAATACAGAGCTGGAAAAGACACCAAGGTCACAGTAGAGCTTAAGAGCTTTAAAACTATTGGGGAGTGAGCAGGAGAATGGATGGGAGAAAGGTTCCAGGGAGGAAGGATGTACAGAGGTAGTTCCCTGGTCCTGTTCTAGCCCCAAACCGGTTTTCCCGGTCCCGCTGACTCCAGCCCCAAGGCCTCCTACCCGCTGCCTGACAAGCCTTCACAAGAAGCAGCTGGAGAGAAAGAGAAAGAGAATTGAGAAAATGGAGCGGGCAATTCTGGCTTTGAGCCCAGGGCTGCAGCTGGTCCCCTATGGAGACCTCCAGACATGAGGGCTGCTGCGGGGCTCTGGAGAAGTGGGGGTGGCCCCCAACTTTCAGTCAAGTGACAGGCATTTGCCCCAGCACCGACCGTGCCCTTCCCCAGGCAAGGTCCTGTGGAGGCTTAAGAGGAAACAGGGCTAGGCCCTCAGCTCCCCCTGCCCAATAGGTTCAGTCACATAGGCTCCATTTCTGCCCACCCCCGGACTCTACCCAGAAATTCTCTGCTCCTCCCAAGGCTGAACTAACATTGGGCCTCTCTGTGAATCTTTCCGACTTTGTCACTGTCTGGCGTGGCTGCTTGTCTCAGATTTAGACCTTCCCGGACCAGCTCTGCTTCAGTTTGCTGGCACACGCCAGCACCGAGGTTGGTGAGTCTCAAAAGAGACCTTCTTCCCACCTCCCGTCTCCCCCCCAACACTCCAGACCCGTCTTCCCTTCTGCTCTTCACCGGCCTCACCTGCGCACCGCCGGAGCACGGACAGGGACGGCTCCTCAGCCGGCGCACCCCTTTCGCCACCGACCCAGCATCTCGACAGCCGTGGACGCCCTCCTCCCCCACCCCCAGCATCCGGTGCGCCTCCGCCTGACTGGGCAGGCGGGGCGCACGGGCCGAGGGACCGAGCCCGAGGCCTCACCTGCTCTGCTCCGGCATCCAGGCGTCCGGCGCCAGCTGGTGGGGGGCTCCCGCTCGGTGCCCGCCAGCGTGGGGTTCCCGGGCTCGCTCCTCGGCGCGGTGGGGGAGCCGAGGGCGGAGCGGCAGAGGTGCGGCTGGCTGAGGGCGGAAACGGCCGCGACGCGATTACGAAACCCGTCCGGCTGGGAGCCGGGCGCACAGCCCCGCTCTGGACTGAGGTGGCGCTGCACGACGGAGGGACGTGGGAGGGGCCTCGGAAGCCCCCGAGGGCCGCCGCCCCTGCCGGGAAAACCCGGGAAAGCGGACCCTCGAGGAAGGCCTGGCACCGAAGCTGGACTCTCCAGAATCGTGCGTTCCGTTTGCGCGTCAGGCGTTGCGGGGCGAAAGGAAGCGGAGCCCCTAAATCCTCCGGCCCCCCACCTAGTTCAGAGATTGGCAGAAGCACACGCATCCCCGATGTTCCTGTGCCCTACCGCAAATGCAATAGGGCTAGGTTTATTTACCCATTGTGAGGGTGGGAAGGCAAATCGGGAGGGACGGAGGGAAAATTTTTGTGATCTCAAAAACACTTCGGGTAACCTGAAATCCTTAAATTGGGGAATAAAGGGACACTCCTCTTCTCCACGTTGTCTAGAGTCAAGATTTTTAATCCATACACCTAAAATTAGAGGACAATTAACTACTCATTCATTACACCCTCAGTCTGCACGGGGGAGCTGGAAGAGCTCGGGAATCAGACCAATAAGCCTACGGAGATGCTTTAGTCCTGTCTCCCTCCCTCAAGTGTTCTGGAACCTATCATTTGAATTAGCCGAGTCAGGCCGGGAGGGGGCGGGGAGTCCTTCCGCCATTCTTAGGAGGGGCTGCATTGCAGGGGGAGACTGAGCAGACTGACTCAGTCACCGAACAGAGAGGGGGTGAGAAGACAAAGCCGTCAAAGCCCCAACAGCTTTCTTGTTCTCCAGCCCAGAGCAGACGTCGGAGCCCCCGAAGTACTCCCTCCATCTTTGGAACACGCTAATAATTCACTGATAACAGGTAAACGAAACCGGGGCGGCGGCAAGGGGCAGAAAAGATAGTAGGTGCTTCTAGTTAGGTTGAAGACCCCAAATGAGGATGGGGTTGGGGTACAGTTCAAGAGAAGCGAAGGCGGCGCTGTGAACAATAGGTAGTTATTTGTTCACCGTTTTACATCTTTGCTAAGATCTCCATCCATGCCTTATAATCCTTTACACAGATATTAATTTCTAACATTTTACATGTAGTTATTTCTCAGCATTTATCTCCTTATTTCAATTGTCAGTTTGCCTATAACTTATTGTCCTGAAGATAATAAAATTATTAATTTTATTATCTTCAGTTTAGTAATCTACATCTTCCTTTTCAAGCTGTCAATTTGTTCTTCCAGGTTTTTGATGAATCTCTAGTCCTGCTGTACCACTCTAGCCTCTACTTCCCTGTATTTTCAAATGTTTTCTGTTGTGTTCCACTGATGTGTCTACCCTCACCCCAAACTTATTTGTCTCCATAGGAAGGAGTTTGGAGGGAGAGATATGCGATAATATTGAGATAATATTGAGATTAATCCTGATCTTTCTTTTAACAGTCTCCTTCTCCCATTCCCAAACCTTTTCTCCAAAGAAAGAGGCAGTTTGAGGTAGGAAGGTAAGGGCTTCTGTGCTGGAGAACTGCCTGATCCCATATTGAAATCAGTACAGTCCACAAGAGCTAGGTATGGGGGCAGATTCTGGAAAAGGAATGCTTATTTGCAGCAGAATGAGACACATATAATGAGATGCCAGAGAGGTTCCATTCCCCTCCACCACCATCCCTTGTCCTCCCCTCTACAGTGGCAGCATGACACAGCAAGGCCCTGTTGGGTAGGCCCTAGAGTCCCACTGAGGATCTGGACAAAGGGTATCTGGGCGTGTCTGTGTGGCTCAGAGAGAGCCACTTTATGCTATGTATTTGCTAATTGTGTATCTCTAAGACTAGACAGTGATATTTAGAAATTACCTTTGCCTAAAATACCTGAATAATTTAAAATGAAGGATAGTGGGAAGCATTTATTGAACATATATTGTGGTACAAGGCACTGTCCAAGCCCTTTAAGATAAGTAAATGAGAGATATAAAGATAGATGAGCTATGGGTAGAAAATATTTGGGGAAGAGAAAGCTAGCTGAAAAGGGACCCTGTGCAAAATTTGGGTATTTGGGAATTAAATCCATACTATGTTAAATTTAAAATGTTCGGGTATTTTAGCGTCAATTTTCGGTGCAGTCAATGTTCTTGACTTGATTTTAAATGCTGTATATACTTGATTGAGTGCCTTTCCGAAATGCATTTGGTACTCTGTACATGTCTCTGAATCAATGGCATGGCTAGAGATTTTGGGCCTTAAGTTAATATTTTGTACAATTTCCTTTACCTTTTTTAATTGCAAGAGAAGCTCTGCCAGACACTCAGAATTGTTTGGACTGTTTTTATACATATACTGATTGAAGAAAAGAAGTCAGTTTGTCAAAGAGCTTTTTCCCTTTCTCAGATCCTATCTTCCTCTCTTCTGCCTTTTGCATTTTCACCATTCATATCAGAATCACACTTAACCCACTGAATATCTGTTCTTCAGGAACTAAAAATTCTTGCAAGTTTTGAGAATATTGGTATAGGATTATAAAAAGCTGCAGGCAACTATCTATGTACAACACATCAAAAAAGAATCAGACTGGAAATTATGAGACCCTATCCAAACTGACTGGATAATTTCTAAGGTGTTTTCTAGTTTTAAAATTCTATGCTTTTTTTTCCCCCCTATGATTCTATTTTTTAAAGAGCCTATTATGTGCCCAGCATTATACTAAGCTCACTCTGGAGGGGACTGGTAAGGGAGGGGATATAAAAGAAGCCAGCTAGATTGGGAAACAACTAGTACTGTTAGTTTAAAAAAATCCCCATGGGAAGAAGTCAGTAATGCTGCTGACGCCTAAGGTTTGCTTCTTACAATCTCTACAGTCCCAGACTAAGCCAGGGTTGGCTGGTTGATAGGAACAACATTTTTTGTAGCTTTCTGTGCACTTGCCTCTGCAAATTACTGTGGAGATGATCAGGGCTGAATATCATAGGATGATGACCTCACCTTTTCAACATGCTCCCCCACCCTTTTCCAGCCCCCGAATTACCCTCCTTTTAAGCAGCTTGTCTGCTGAGTAATGCTCAGTTCCCAGGGTTTATTTTGGAGCTTGAACCTAAGAAGAAAAAGAGTAACTCTAACATTAAAAACATCCTAGTCTACCCACTTACCATTCCTAAAGCCCCTACACTCACACATAACTGAATTCTAGATTAAGGCCTACTTTTTCTGCCACATTATATGGGGGCATTGTGGAACCTATTTAAGGCCACTATTTAGGAGTCTCAAGGCCTGGCGAGAGCCAATGGACTCTGTTGGAGGAAGGCCTTGTGAAATGGGGGTTCTATTTTTGGAGGCAGTGGAATGTTCTTTCTGCTCCTTTGGGAACATTTCAACTAATGCTTCTTGCCCCTTCCCTTGGTTAGTAAGCAGCAGGGTGGAGGCTGCAGGGAGGTATAATAGGCTAAGTTCAGGGTGTGGGTGGAACGGGCAGGAAAGGTGAGAGAAGTACTCATTAAAACATGGAAAAGTATCTAATTCTGTTAAAAGATTTTCTCCTTCGAATCTAAACTTTACTTTCCTTACCCGAAATTTCCAATCCATTTGCTCTATCATCAGGTGTATTCTAGCACTGGGTCAGAGAAGCGATCCTGTTATGGCATAGGAAAATTCTTTTAGCACCTGCATTTTGTTCTGAAGGGGAGGTAGGCTAGAGAGAAATAGATGGGCTGTTAAGGTTTATCTGTGGGGTTATAAATGAGAGTGGCAAGGTATTCATTGTATTAAATACTAAGGGAAAATTAGTCAGCAGCCTTGAGTGTTTTTTGTGTTTAAAGCCCAGCACTTGTGAAGAAGGTACAAAGTAGACTGGTTTTTACCCTTGGGGAAACTCTCAGTTCCTTGAAGGAGATAAGATTATCCCTATACAAGACATGTAACAGTGATCTGTAACCCCAAACTGATATAGTCAGGTAAAACTCTACAGGCATTGTGGGAGATACTGGAAGAAATAGGGTAGATGGAGCTGAGTAAGTTTAAGGATGTCCAGGAAGAGGTGAGTTTACAGTAGGGTTTAGAAAGCAGGGAGGAAAACAGAAAGTAGAAAAATCATGGAAACTCTTTTCAGAGGTACCATGACCTATTAAACCAAAGGCAGGAAGAAATCAAGAATATGAAATATAGTAAGAGTTCAGGGGAAAGATTCCTCTAGGGACTTGAATGGAGTCTTGAAACTTCGATAGTATTTTAAGGTGGAGAGTGGAGAGAGTTAAGAAAGACAGGAATAAGCATAGCTGTAGCAGAGAACGTACTACTGCTAGGAAGAATGGGGCCAGATTCTGGAAGGCCTTGAAAACCAGACCCAAGCAGTAGGCAGTAAATAAGTCATTCCAAGATGGGGAGGAGTTAGGAAATGGTAGAAAATGGTAATAGAGGAAGATTCCTGAAGCTTGTCCTAGGGAACTTGGATTATGTACAGAGGCAAATGGGGATGTAAAGTTTCTCAGTAAGGAAAGGCCATGGGCCGCAAAGAGGTGGCAATACCACGAAGACTGATAAGTGGTTTCTTTCTAGGAAGTTATGAGGGACCCTGTGAGTAGCCAGTACAGCTCCTTTCTTTTCTGGAGGATGCCCATTCCAGAACTGGATCTGTCGGAGCTGGAAGGCCTGGGTCTGTCAGATACGTCCACCTACAAGATCAAGGACAGCAGCGTTGGCAAAACGACGGGGCAAGCAACCGGAGCAGAGCAGGAGAAGAACCCTGAAGGCGATGCCCTCCTCGAGTACAGCACCTTCAACTTTTGGAGAGCTCCCATTGCCAGCATCCACTCCTTTGAATTGGACTTGCTCTAAGCCCAAGACCTCTCTCCCACCACCTTGCCCTCCTTTCCTGCCCTTTCAAGCCCCTCCTTTCCACCCTTTTACCCTATCAGTCTTGCTCTCTCCCCTCTATTGTGTTGAGGTGGTGCTGATGAATCTGCCAGAGTTGTGATTTATTTATTTATTTATTTATTTATTTAATTTATCTATCTATTTTTCTTTCTTATCAGTTTCTCTCAAAAACCATCAAGCCACAAAGTAAAGGGTTCAAGCAATGGAGTATTGGGTCACAGGGATTCCTTTCCTCCCCCCAGATATTAATTCCAGAAAACAGGCCTGATGACGGCACCAGAGAGTAGTATGGAGTGCAAAATGGAGGACTGATTTTTTTTTTACTTCATTTTAATCAGCTTCAGAGATTGCTCAAACCTTCCTAATTTCTTGCTCCAGGCCAGTAAACACAAATATTTCTTCAAGGGTTGATGAAAACCCTGTAAGTTTTAGTTTGAGATTACCTGCTATAAGACTGTAGGATCTCTAAAAGGCTAAGGCGATCCTGCTCCTTCTTGTAATACACTCTTTTTCTCAGAGAAATTGGGGATAAAGGTTTAAAACAAGGGGAAATAATACATCATGGGAGATGACAATAGGGGAAAGCACTGAATCATTTCAGAAATAGCTATGCTCTCTCAAAAGGGTTTTCCTTCTTCAAGCTTACCTTACAATTTTGCTCCTGTGGGCTGAAAACTCTAGCTGAGGGAAAACCACTGGGATTTCAAATCTTAAGAGGCAATCCTGCTGACTATTATGATAATTTGTAGGGTTTTATGCAGTTTCTAAAAGGCGTAGTAGGGTTTGGTCCTTAGTATTTGAGTTTTGCCCTCCTGCATTTGCAATGTAGAATAATGAATGATCAAATGGGCCTCAGGCACAGTTCTTCAGCTACCTTGATACCATGAAATGAACAATCAACTCTGACCCTACACCTTGTCTCCACTCCTTCCGAAATTATTGCTGCTGATTTGTGCTGCCACTTAATCACTTCTTTAATAAAGACATTCAATCCCAGGACTGGATTCTAGTTTTCTCTCTTCACAAGGAAGCAGTATAGATCTCAAAAATTAGCCTTGCTTCCAAGTTCAGCTTATATATTTTATCTAATATTCAACTTTGAGGAGGGTTTGAGTAGCCTTTATACATTAAAATGATGAATTTCAGGTTGAACAGATAGATAACAAGGGTGAAATCAGCTTAAAATTATTTAAAGTATTTTGGGAGAAAGCTGTAACCAACCACTCTTGTGCTTGCCCACTGACTACCAACGTATTTGAGGTAACAATTCCAGATGCCTCAGAAGGCACCTATGGCATTAAATCTGCACTGAATTATCTCAGCCTGGGTGCCTAACAAAATAAACGAATTAACCCAAATACATTATCTGCTTACTTATAACTCACCTCATTAAAAAAAAAAAAAAAAACTATTTGTACTAATTTACAAGTAGTTTATGGGTGCCTACTATATGAGACAGAGTCGGACAACAGAGAGGTTGTAAACAAGAATGAGACAATGATTTTGACCCTCAAAAAGGGAAGCTGCAAATACCAATTTGGGCAGTATGCCGTAAGTCCTTTAAAGTACATGAACAGGATCTAGAGAAATTCAGAAAAGGGGTGGATTAGTAGTTTGGGATTAGCAGATGCAAACTATATAGAATGGATAAACAACAAGGTCCCACTGTATAGCACAGGGAACTATATTCAATATCCTGTGATAAACCAGAATAGAAAAGAATATAAAAAATATATATGTACAATTGAATCACTTTGCTGTACAGCAGAAATTAACACAACATCGTAAATCAACTACAATAAAATAAATTACAAAAAAAGAAAGAAATCCAGAGAAGGAGGAATCATGTAAATCTTCCCCGTAGACTTTGAAAGGCCCACCATCAACGACAAAAGCCAAAATCGAATAAAGCGTGGAGCAGTGATATGTCCTCTATTTTTACTTATTTTTGAAGGTCTTCCTTCCCGACTTCTCGCTGTCCTTTAGTTCAAGGAGAACGGTGGGTGGAGATGGGAATCAACTGTTTGGTAAATAAAGTACCCAAATGGATTTGCAAACTCATGCTCCATCCTCTTCCAGGCCCCCCACAAAGAAATGACGCCGTTGTTTCAATATTCGCGCTGACAGCTTGGCTCTGGGCTCCTTATATTAAGGCTGTATCTGGAAATGTGGCCGTCCGGCACCAGAGCTCAATTCATGGCGCAAAGCCAGCAATGTCCCAAACATCTTCACCCGAGGTTGAGACAGAGAAATAGGGTTTTCTCATCAACCCTAAGGGTGGCCCCCTAAAAACAGCCAAGAGAGCAGGACCGATGCAGAATCCGATTTCTCAGCGGTTTGCGGGGTTCTTGGCGCCAAAACAAACCATCGGGTCCGTCCCCTGCCGGAACTATAAGACACGTAATCGATAATCCTCCGCCTCGCTAAATAGTCCTGTCTAAAATGTCTCGGATACACACTATTTTATCTCAAAGCCCTTCCGAGCATAGAAAATGAGCCTCTGGGGTACACCACCCTTCTTTCTGAATGCAAATGTGGGTTTTCTAATCGTTTTCTCTTCATAGATTCCTCCGCCAGAAATTATATTCTCCGAGTCTGCACTTCCGGGTCCGCCATTTTGCTGCCTCCATTTCTCCGCGAGGGGGGGGTTAAAGGCCCCCAAAATATGCATATGTGAAAAGGTCAAAAAGTAACCGTCAGTGACAGGGAGTCTTAACTAGAGAAGGAAACAGGACCAAACTGGCGGGCTCGGTGAAAACACAGCCGGCAGCGTCCCGGACGAGGAGGTGAGGGGGAAGAAGAGATGCGTGGAATCGGGGGGTGTCACGGCTGGGAGGGAGACTGCCTTGAAAATTTGCACCGCTTCCCAGCCCAGCCCCGGACTTCTGGGTGCAGACTGAGCGGTGCCCCTTCACCAGAGCGGGGGCGGCTGGGGGAAGGAGAGGAAGGGGATGCTGCCGGGAGGAAGGGGAGGGGACTGGGAGGAGGTGAAGAACGGGGTGGGTGTAAGACCTGGGGCTGGGGAGCTGGACCGAGGGAAACCAAGGCCACAGAGGTGACCACTAGGGGGCAGCGCGGAGCCCGTACCGGGGGCTGCCCCCTAGGCTGAGACCGTGGCTCCCTGCCCCTTCTTCCAGAAAGACAGAACATCGCTGTGAGGCACGGGATGAGTTGTGATAGAGGAGAAAACGGAGACCCTAATTCTCTGACCCCAGTAATAGCCTAAAGATTATTAGTGAGCTCAGTAAACTGAGCAAGAGCAGTAAGGGCCCCGCCTCCAGTTCTTGCACAGTTGTTTATACAGCTGGCGGCCCAGTGGGGACGTGTGCAATAGAAAAAGAAGAAAAAAAGTCGTCAGATCATGGATTCTTCGCTTCCATTTCTCCTTCCCGTTAGCTTTCTCCTATTCTCACAGATTTCCTTGAGCCAGCTGACATCATCTTATTCTACTCCCCCTTCCCAGGAGGACTTTCCTCTCTCATCTCTCTTTTGAAAACATCTCGGGAAAAGGACATTCTATGACTTTCCTTTTCTTTTTTTGGCCACGCCTTGTGCGCTGGTGGGATCTTAGTTCCCCAACCAGGGATTGAACCCTGGCCCCGGCAGTGAAAGCGCCAAGTCCTAACCACTGGACCGTCAGGGAATTCCCAGTAGAGGTGTTTAGGTCTTGGTGATATACTTTTTATATATAGTATAATTTGAGAAAATGTGAGAGTCATTTCTGCTAATGAACCACCTAAAATTTTGTTCTTATTTTTTTGTCACTGTTTCTGTCAGTTTATTTTTTGTTTTTTGTTTTTTTTTAACTTTTTATTTTATATTGGAGTATAGTTGATTAACAATGTTTGTTCTTGTTTTAAACTATTAGTTGGGACTTCCCTGGCAGTCCAGTGGTTAAGACTGCGCTTCCACAACGGCGGGCATGGGTGCAGCCAAAAACGAAAACTATTAGTAGGGACTTCCCTGGTGGAGCAGTGGTTAAGAATCCACCTGCCAGTGCACGGGACACGGGTTCGAGCCCTGGTCCGGGAAGATCCCACATACCGCGGAGCAACTAAGCCCGTGCGCCACAACCACTGAACCTGCACTCTAGAGCCCAGGAGCCACAACTACTGAGCCCGCGTGCCTAGAGCCCGTGCTCCACAACAAGAGAAGCCACTGCAGTGAGAAGCCCGAGCACCGCAAGGAAGAGTAGCCCCCGCTCGCCGCAACTAGAGAAAGCCTGCGTACAGCAACGAAGACCCAACACAGCCATAAATAAATAAATAAATAAATAAATAGTAATAACTAAATTGAAAGGCAGGTTTGATATTTTAAAAGAAAGATAACCATGGAGGAATGCAAATATAAGTTTTCTGTAAGAAGGGTATGCTATCATTTTTTCTGTAACATTTTCTTAAGTCGTAAAAACTTAGATCAGGTTATAGACTTTCACACTATTAAAATTCATCCTCTGCTCCAGTCCAGTCACAGGGCCTGGACTATATATTCATTTTGAATAAACTCCCCTGGTGGTCTCCTGGATACCCATGTTTGAGCACAATATTCTATGATATAGATTGGAATATTAAATAAAATAAATCTAAATCACATAGTGGCTAGATGATTCTCAAAATTTTTGGTTTTCATGTTTTAATATTCTTAAAAATTATTAAGGACTCCAATCTGCTGTATCTATTGCTGTTTACTGTTTAGAAATTAATTGTTAAATGTTAATTAAAATATAATAATAAATCCATTACATGTTAACATAAATAACAAAATTTTATGAAAGTAAATAACTTCCAAGTTAAAGAAATAGTGAGAAGAATGACATTGTTTGGGAATTACCTGGCAGTCCAGTGGTTAGGACTTGGCGCTTTCACTGTCTGGGTTCAATCCCTGGCCGGGGGGAACTAAGATCCCACAAGCACGGCCAAAAAAAAAAGAATGGCATTGTTTTATATTTTTGCAAATCTCTTTAACTTCTGGCTTAATAATTTTCATATGTATTCCTTATTTTCATATCTATTCTACATTCAGTCTTTTGCAATATGTACTTGGAGAAAGGAGGAGTATTTTAATAGCTTGTTCAGGTAATTGTGGATATTCTTTGATGTTACACAAAAACTCAACAAGTGGCAATTTCTTAAAAGTTAGTTGCAGTGAGGAATCTGAAACCATGTCAATGAATGTTTTATACTTGATTACCTTAAAACCCATTGATCTGCTCTCACTTTGAACGAATCTTTTTACCTGAGCATGATTTTGTAACATGCATCGGTCATTTGAAAAATATTGGTTCACCAAATAATTCCCATCCTCCAAATGTTGATGCATTTTATACAATATAAAAAATCACATTCATTAGTATCACCACTACTTTTATGAGAAAAGTTTGTAGTAAGCTATCAACTCATGGTGGTGGATATTCCCAAAATTCTGTTTTTTGCATGGAAGCTGAAATTATAATTGATAATTGGCAGTAAATACTGCCGATTGTCTTCCTTGAAATGGCAGACTCTCTTTGTTCATTTTTTTAATGAGAAATTACTTTTTACAATATGGACAAAGCAGTACAAGATGAAAGGAAACAGATAATAAAAATTAAATTTATCAAGAATAGCCGTTTCCTCATTGGTTGGAAGATTTGTAGTGAGTGGTGATTATATACCATTCAGACAATTCTACATTGCATATAGGAACTTCTCACTATCCTGGGTATCCTTTATACCCAGGCCAGTTTCTAATTTACAGTAACTATCATTTTGGGGGGGGGGGCGGTGGGGGGGCGCTGCAACGGGTCTCCGTTGCTGCCCGAGGGCTTTCTCTATTTGCGGCGAGCAGGGGCTAGTCTTTGTTGCAGTGGGCGGGCTTCTCATTGTCGTGGCTTCTCTTGTTGCGGAGCACGGGCTCTAGGCGCACGGGCTTCGGTAGTTGTGGCTCATGGGCTCTAGAGCGCAGGCTCAGTAGTTGTGGCACACGGGCTTAGTTGCTCCGCGGCATGTGGGACCTTCCTGGACCAGGGATCAAACCCGTGTCCCCTGCATTAGCAGGGGGATTCTTAACCACTGCGCCACCAGGGAAGTCCCAGTAACCATCCATTTAAATGACCATTTTGCATGCTCTTCAGACTTAATCTCCACCATTACCTTTGATTTCATGTGTTTAGCAACAGTTTTGTTTTTTCTTTTACCCTAAATAACTGAGAGTTGGCTACATGCCTTTTACAGGGAATAAAAAAATCTCTCCTACTGAGATGCTTTTTTTACTACGAGCTTTCACAAAGATTTAATAATGCCCACATTATTAAGTGAAAAGCTATAATGATTTTAGACATAACTATACTTTTTTTTTTTATAACTATACTTTTAAACAAAGTATGTAATCTGGCCAAGCTGATGACTTTGTTTAAAAAAAACTCTAGGTGTTGCTGAGACACCTCCAACAGGTGCAGTGACGTCTCTGTTCATTTTTGAAAAAGTGTCTGCCATGTACCTGAGTTTCAATATCCTTGGTTTATCTATTCATTTTTTGTTGTAACATACTATTTCTACCCATGGTTGTTTCAAAGGGGTGAAATGCTGTTTTATTGATTCCTTAAGCTAGAAAGGCAGTAATGTGTTTCACATATTTCCAAAGTATTTTTCTGGAGATTGAAAGTGAGGGAACTGTGGTTTAGGGCCTGAAACTTCCCAAATATCTGACTGTTTGTGTTAGATGAAGTAGAAAAGAAGTGCCTTATCAGATAGTCCGCTTGAGAATATCTTACATATATACAAGAGGTCTGCTAAAAACATACATACACAAGAGGTCTTCTAAAAACATTTTACAGGCAGCTTTCCTTGTGTTTGAGTGACAGCTTCCCAAAAATTTGTGTTCCTATGCATAAAGATGTCTTTGGTGGACTTGGGGAAGAGGTTGCTAGAAGCAGCAAGAAAAGGCCAAGATGATGAAGTGAGAACATTGATGGCAAATGGTGCCCCATTCACCACAGACTGGGTAAGCTCTCTTAATTATTCCCAGCGTGCGCTGTTACCAACCTTTTTCTTAAAGGCTAAACAGTCTGTATTGATTTTTCTTCATTCTCTTTCTGACTCAGTCTCCTTACAAGCATTTCATTTTCTTTGCCTCATCTGAATATGTGGTTTTCCTTTTCTTTTAGTTTTCCAAATTGAAAGAATCTCCTGTGGATATATGGGTGGTAATTGTAAGATACTATATACTTGTGATTTTCTATAATGTTTTTTTAGAGTATTTTCTAAAGGTTTACTTCTGCCTGGAGTGTACTTGGGTTATAGGCTGTAATTAGCTAGAAATTGAACAAAATCAGTATACTGAGTGCATTTCTAAACTAATGAAACTCCTTGTTTCCTTTTCTCTAAAATGTCCTCATTAATAAGGAATAGTCTAGCCATTTTGTTTCCTTTACCACTGTTAAAAAACATTAAAGAGGAAGGTGTAATTTCATGAGTTCAGACAGTCAACTTGGAGAGCAGAGTGTCAGAAGATCCAGGTCCAGGTTATAACATGGGCTTGCTTAGCATTCATAGATTTTGTAAGCATTGCCTAATTTTAACAATTCGATAAGCACTGTCCTCTATTTTGGGGTGATTAATTCATAACTTTAGAGGCCAGCAGTTTCTTAGAACTTCACAAAAAGGAAGAAAGGAAACCCATGAGATTAGCATTTCTATAAATAGACCTGAAAAGAGCAATGTGAATTAAATCCAATCAGGTAAAGAGAGTGAATATATGAAAAGCAAAGAATAAACGAAATAGGTTTTAAAATAGAGAGCATAACACGAGAAAGGAATACATCTCTGGCCAAAATGGATGCTGATAGATAACTGTGATTAGTAACAAGACTTACTTTGAGATGATACAGACTTGCTTATTGCTATTGACACACAATTGCTATTTTTTTCTGCGGGTGTGGGTAGGAGGCACTTCATCTTATCAGTCTTTTTGCTTTGCTTTACTGTGGTAACAAACTTCTATTTCAACCAATTAAATTTGTACCCTAAATTTCACATGTAACTTTCTAGTCTCTGCCCTTTTCCTAGAATTGTTTTGAACTTGCCTATCCCTTTCCTTTATCCCTGACTCAGAATGCTCTTTTCTATCCATTTTTTTTAACCTTCTTCTAAGCCCTATTTAAAAATCATACCCTTTATGGAATTTTACCTGGTAAGTCCACCTGACTTAAATCCATTATACTTAGCGCTTCTTTAATTGGTTGTATATTTATTTGTCCATTAGTGTATTAATTTTAATGAAATAATTTCTTCAGCTTATCTGTCCAGCCAGATTCTCTCTCCAAGGACAGGAACCTAGGCGTCACCTGTTGTTCATTTGTATCCCTCCAGTAATGATTTAGGACTCTGCACACAGTTGATATTAAATGAGTATTATTTTCCCACAGCTTGGAACATCACCCCTCCACCTTGCAGCCCAGTATGGTCATTATTCCACAGCAGAAGTGCTCCTTCGAGCAGGCGTTAGCAGGGATGCCCGGACCAAAGTGGACAGGACTCCCTTGCACATGGCTGCAGCTGATGGACATGCACACATCGTGGAACTACTTGTTAGGGTAAAGCAAGAAGAGTGAGGGGTCTATATTGTAAGAAAGACAAATACCTCCCTGTTTTTTTACTTAAACAGGTGGTAGGAAACTAGGTTGGGAAAGATTAAGTTTAGGACAGTTTATAGCATTGAATTGCCTCTCTTTCAAGAGTCATCATGGCTATGAGGATTTTATTTTCTAATTTTTTAAAGGCTAAACAGACTTTATTGATCTTTCTTCATTTTTCTTCTGCAGGTGTTCTCTGGTCTTATGCCTATTTTTTCAGGCACTCAGCTCTCTGTTAATAAATGCAACAAAAATCTGTTCTTTTCCCCTTCCTCTCCCATCTGTTATAATTTCCAATTATGTCCTTAAAAGGTCCTTTCATTTAAGGCATTGTGTCTATCAGCATTCAGGAGAATTTGAATTCAGGAGACATGTTTTTCCCTTTGATATTTCTTAAACATTTCTAAATTTGAATATGTGTAATCTCTATGGAAATCCTCTGTATATGGTGATGGGATATTGCACCTGTGCTACTGTAACCAGTGTCTCTTTGAAAAAAATTACTTTTCTGTGACAGAATGGTGCAGATGTGAATGCCAAGGACATGCTGAAGATGACAGCTTTGCACTGGGCCACAGAGCACCACCATCGAGATGTTGTAGAGCTACTTATCAAATATGGAGCTGATGTCCATGCTTTCAGCAAGTTTGATAAATCTGCCTTTGACATAGCCCTGGAGAAAAACAATGCTGAGATTCTGGTCATCCTTCAGGTCCTGTTCTTTTTATACACCACAGTATACTTCAGTTGAAGTTAAGGATTTTTTGTAGGAACTGAATCAAAACTGAATTTTCTCTATCTTATCAAAGTAGTACTTCCACTATGTCTCAATCTTGTGACTCAGTGTCATTAGTATCTTTAAAAATAATAATAATATTCTATAAGGCCCTGAATTATTCATGGTGATTGAAGAACAATGTTGTGGCCAGTACAAAAATAAGCTTTATTTGGCTTTAGAATGTTTTTTTCTCCATGAAAATTTCCCTTTCTAATTAAACTTGACTTGGGATAATATTAAAATCCTCTTTATATTTTATGAATATACATCAGCTCTTGTGAGGTAGTACATAGCTCTAAAGCATATTGAGTCATAAGGAAGCCATCTCAGAATTAAAAATCAGCTGTGATGATATCATCCATTGATTTCCTAAGCCAGCACTGGTATAGCAGGAAATAACAGGATGAGAGATACAAAGATTAATAGGACATAGCCCTGTCCTTGGAGTGTTTACAGTATGATGAAGGTAAAGACAAGATATAAAGCATTACAATACTATGGTGGTAAACAGATACCTAGGAAGTGTTACAGGAGGGAGTATTGATAATGCTTAAGGCAAGGATTAAAGTATATGTAGACTCTGAACTGAGTTTTGAAGGAGTAGTAGGCAGAGATGTGAGAAAATGATATTCTAGGCTAGAAAAAGCAAATCAAAGACACAGAGGTGGGAAAGGACATGGAATATTCAGGAAGGAGTAAGTAGTTCTGTGACCAGAGATTGGGCAAGAGAAGCAGAGTTTGGGAGTGGCAGGAGCTAAGGCTTGAGAGGCTGAGTTCTGAACATAGGGTTGTTAGATGGCATGCAAAAGAGTATGGACTATTTTGTGGGCAAGGGGGATCCAATAGAAGCTTTTAAGTAGAGAATTGATATGATAAGATTTTTTAAAACGATGATTCTTTGGAGTGTGGTACAGACTTGAGAGAGAAGACACTTAATGCCGAAGACCTTCATTAGGCCAGGCAAGAGCCAATGAAGGCTTGAATTAAGGTAGTGATAATGGAGGGTAGAGGGGCAGATTCAAGAAGGAATTTTACAGTAATCAGAGAATGGATAATCCGTTTCAATTGAAGCTCTTAGCAAGGGGATAATTATATGTAAAAAAATAGCCATTTCTACTGTATTATCAGTGGTTGGTTGGTTGGTTGGTTTTTTCTGAAATGGTTCCCTATAGACTGGTTATTCTCTTCAACTTTCAATTCCTTGTTTAGAGCCCTTTTATAATTCGACTTTTTTTTAGTAGTGATCATGTTTGTAGAAAACTGCTTATGAAAGTAAAAAAATAAAATAAAGATAAGCATCTTTATACCGAAATTGTGCAGATATCTCTAGAAGCAGAAGTGCAGCATATGGAACTAGACTTTAAAATCCGGCACTCATTTATTTGCTTGTTATATATTCTCTTAGGGATTTCTTCAATGGCAGAATGGAATAAGTAGTTGGACAAAACTCTGGAGAATATTGTTCTCTGTAGATTCTCTGCAGGGATCTCCAGCTAGCACATTGTGCTGTACATAATTGATCATAGAATATTAGTGCTGGAAATTACTTTTTAGGCCACCCCCTTTATTTTTCAAATTAAAAACCAATATCCAGAGAGGTTAAGTGAATTGTCTAGAAGTTTTTGCAAATAATAACGCCTTTTTTTTTTTTTTCTAAAGTAGAGATAAGCTTGGGAAAGCAATCTAACGTCTCTGTTGCCCTGGTCTGAGAAAAAACAGTCGTCTTAATGAGAACTGTGAGGTCCCTGGGACATTGTGCGCCGGAACTAGTTCTGCTTGACAGAGCATTGTGGGGGGGGCTGTTCAGTAACTGTATAACTAAGGCTGGTTAGTAAGTGTTCTGACTTTGAAATATCTTGCATTGTTTTATAGGAAGCAATGCAGAATCAGGTGAATGCTAATCCTGAGAGAGCCAACCCTGTGACTATGGGTACCCCATTCATCTTCACGTCAGGAGAAGTTGTCAACCTTGCAAGCCTTGTTTCTTCAGCCAGCACCAAAACAACCTCAGGTAATGTTCTGATAATGTGACATTTATTTTAGACTTAAATGAACAGAATTACAGGTTTTCTTATGAGATGAATAGGTACCCTGTCTGATACCCACTCCTTTATTAAGGTATTCCCCAAATGGAAGATTTATAATAGATTTAAAAGCTAATGCACTTATTCTTTCTAGGGGAAGGGAAAATCATACATTGGGATTGTACATAAGTGTTTGCTGTGTTAAAAGTAAAATATTCTACAGATTAATCTGTTGAAGGGTTATGTCTGACCCCAAAATGAAAATGTACGGGTGCTTTAATATGGTACTGCTAAGGAAAATAGTTAAATATTTATAGTCTAAGGCAGTAACAAAGCAGAATAAACATAAATGGTTGTTGGAATGTTGATATAAAAGAGGTACATGTGATTATTTGACTAAAGTGTAAGAGTCTTGATTTGTTCTTGAGAACATATATAACAACAAAATAGCAAAGAAAAGCACTTGGTGTTGATCTTTTGAGACGTGTATGTTTTTAACAAAAATATCTATCTAAAAAGGAGCAAATCCACTTTGCTGTACAGCAGAAACTAATACAACATTATAAATCAACTATACTCTAATAAAAATTTTTAAAAAATAAAAATAAAAAGGAGCAAATTGAGTTTATTTTCAACATCTCCTTACAAATACTTGTTTTACAATGAAGGAACTTGTGTCCTCATTTAAATAAATTTTCCTACTGACTCTTGGTTTCTTTTTCTGTTTCTGACTTTCATTTAAAAATACGCAACTGTATTCATAGTTAAGTTTGTAAAATATCAAAGGAAGATCTTGAATGAGGTATTATTATTGAGAGGCATTGTAAAATAGAAAGAACATATACACACTATACCTAGAATTTTGCATTCAGAACTGCTTTCAAATACTGATTTATTACTTGACTAAGATGCTTGACCTTGGAAAAATTACTTCTCTAAGCCTTCTGTACTCATATATAAAATTGGTATATAATAATCTACTTTATGAGGTTGTTGTGAGATTGAGATTTTGTATTTCAGTACCCATTTTATAGTAGGGCTTCAATAATAGCTAATGTTAAGTGGAAGTATAACTTCTCAGTGAAGGTTTAGTCCATCATGCCCACAAGGGGGCAGTAGTCACCTTCATTTTGTAAACTATCAACTTGTTTAAAATCACTGTAATCAGAATATTCACAGCCATTTGGATTTGTTGTGGTTCAGGCCACACTGATTAGAACAAGTGCTTTTTTAATCCAAAAGTTTGTAGAAGCCAATAAAGTTATACGTTCACAAACACGTATTGAATAAAAAGAACTAGAGTTAAGTCTTTAGTCTAACTACTGAAATTCTCCAGATTCTTATCTGGAATGATAAGCAAAGTTGAAGACATTCAGGATAGAGATTCTTAGCCTTGATTCCCATGGACCTATATCATGCTTGTCCTGTTGCTTTTGGCAAACCTACTCTTCTTTCTCTCTTCTGTATGTTGATAACGGCAAATTGAAATTGCTAAACCGTCACATAATTAGAGCTGATCTCTCCAGTGTCATCTTACTCATGAAGCGTTTCTACCTAGCTATTCCCCTTTAGGGGATTGGCCTATCTGATGTTTAATCAGTGCAGATAAAAGGAGAAAAGTTATAAGCCAAATTCAGGTTGTGTTATTGAACTGGGTTAAAGGATTTTCTTTTCCTGAATGGCGGGGCAGGCCTCTTGTTTCCCATCATCCAGTAATATTTTTAAGAATTAACTGGGGCTTCCCTGGTGGCGCAGTGGTTGAGAGTCTGCCTGTCAATGCAGGGGACACGGGTTCGAGCCCTGGTCTGGGAAGATCCCACATGCCGCGGAGCAACTAGGCCCGTGAGCCACAACTACTGAGCCTGCGCGTCTGGGGCCTGTGCTCCGCAACAAGAGAGGCCACGATAATGAGAGGCCCGCGCACCGCGACGAAGAGTGGCCCCCACTTGCCGCAACTAGAGAAAGCCCTCGCACAGAAACAAAGACCCAACACAGCCATAAGTAAATAAATAAATAAATAAAAATACAGATTCCTAGAGTCTATTCCCTGAAGGTCCAACGTATCAGGTCTGGAGTAGGATATAGAAATTTCCTTGAAACAAAACGAAACAAACCACCTGAGAGAGGATAGGGAATTGTATACTTAAAAAAAAAAAAAAAAAAAAAGAATTAACTGAAAAGACCTTAAAAAAAAAAAAAAAAGAATTAACTGAAAGTATCCTAGGATTATCATTTTGGTGGATTTTTTTTTTTACTGCGCCCCACACCATGTGGGATCTTAGTTCCCCGACCAGGGATTGAACCCATGCCCCCTGCATTGGAAGCCCGGAGTCTTAACCACTGGACTGCCAGGGAACTCCTTGGTGGATTATTATTTTTTTTTTTTAAAGACAATCAGATGTTTTTATTTATTTTTGGCTGTGTTGGGTCTTCGTTTCTGTGCGAGGGCTTTCTCCAGTTGTGGCAAGGGGGGGCCACTCTTCATCGCGGTGCGCGGGCCTCTCACTGTTGCGGCCTCTCTTGTTGTGGAGCACAGGCTCCAGACGCGCAGGCTCAGTAATTGTGGCTCATGGGCCCAGTTGCTCCGCGGCATGTGGGATCTTCCCAGACCAGGGCTCGAACCCGTGTCCCCTGCATTGACAGGCAGACTCTCAACCACTGCGCCACCAGGGAAGCCCGGTGGATTATTTTTGATAGCAAAATCCAGATTATAAAGTTTGCTTTCAATTTTCCATTTGTGACTAAAGATATCAGTCATCAGTGCCACCATCAAACTGCAGTGATTTGGGAAGGCAGACTAATTTAAACATTAATCAGAGCAAAACAAAGTTATGAAGATGAATTTCCTGTTTCTGTAGAATCATAAGATGCACTCCAAAATCAAATATAAATTGCCTTATGTTGGTTCATAAAGAGTACAGGCTTTGGAATCTAATAATTAGGTTCTAATCTGGGCTCTGACATTTACTAGCTGCATGACCCTGGGCAAGTTACTTAATTTTTCTGGATCTAGTTTGCTGAGGTTGCCTAGCCAACCATAGCACACTACCCTAAATCCTGGTCTGAAGAGCTTATTTATTTATATAAGCCTCATTCTGAATAGGTAAAAAGTTGTCACTAACAATGCCATTTCCCTTCCAAAAACAAGAGCAACCGTGCACATTTCACTTTATTTGATGTGGGGGTCTTATATGAAAGAGAATGAAGGAATTAACATTATTTAACAATAAAGTACTTTATTTTCCTAGAACTCCCTGGGGTAAGTCTAAAGAGGTAATTTGCATCATCTCTTCAGTTTCAACTGTATATGTCAGAATACTAAACGTAATTTTTCACGTAAGTTCTTCATTTTGCTATTGAGGGGAAGTTGGGTGAGTCATTATGTTTGAATCAAAGGGAGAGCACCCTTAGGTTGGAATCATTATATGCTAAGAAGTATATAATGCCTTTCTCATGAAGCAGTTCTACCCAGGTATTCTCCTTTAGCTTGGTGGCCTACCTGATGTTTGTCCTAGAACTTTTTTTTTTTTTTTAATAAATTTATTTATTTTTATTTTTGGCTGCATTGTGTCTTTGTTGCTGTGCGCAGGCTTTCTCTAGTTGTGGCGAGCGGGGGCTACTCTTGGTTGCGGTGCGTGGGCTTCTCATTGCAGTGGCTTCTCTTGTTGCGGAGCACGGGCTCTAGGCGTGCGGGCTTCAGTAGTTGTGGCTCGCGGGCTCAGTAGTTGTGGCTCGAGGCCTCTAGAGCGCAGGCTCAGTAGCTGTGGCGCACGGGCTTAGTTGCTCCGTGGCATGTGGGATCTTCCCAGACTACGGCTTGAACCCGTGTCCCCTGCATTGGCAGGCGGATTCTTAACCATTGTGCCACCAAAGAAGCCCTGTCCTAGAACTTTAATTATAACAGCGTTGCTTGTGTGTGTGTCTGTGTGTGTATGTGTGTGTTTTAACTGTGGTAAAATAATAACAGCCTTTTTTTTTTATTGTTAGTGACTTATTGTCACATATATTCCAACCTCCATGAGGCATATATCTGAAAATTGCTTGTTCCTTGTTTGTTTCATCTCTGAGTTTTATGTCAGCACTTGGTACGATAGTCTGAGTGATAAGAAAAACATGAACTAAGCAGGAAAATTAGAGTATAGGCTATAGCTGAATCTTGCTCTTACTGAAGTCATTAGATAGACACAGGCTCCTTTCTAGAGGTCAAGCACTGTGTTCTACTCAGACCATTTGGTTCCCTGAGTATTTTATGAGAAATTAAAATAAGGATATCATTACTATCTCTACCCTTATCTTCACTCCCACAGTCGTCATCCAAAAGCTTTGAGTAAGATAGTTTGCAGGGCTTCCCTGGTGGCGCCGTGGTTGAGAATCTGCCTGCCAATGCAGGGGACATGGGTTCAAGCCCTGGTCTGGGAAGATCCCACATGCCGTGGAGCAACTGGGCCCGTGAGCCACAGTTACTGAGCCTGCGCGTCTGGAGCCTGTGCTCCGCAACAAGAGAGGCCGCGATAGTGAGAGGCCCGCGCACCGCGATGAAGAGTGGCCCCCACTTGCCACAACTGGAGAGAGCCCTCGCACAGAAACGAAGACCCAACACAGCCATAAATAAATAAATAAATTAATTAATTAATTAATTAAAAAAAAAGATAGTTTGCAGCTATGTGTATTATACAAGTAATCCACCTTTTTATGGAAAAATCTTCTGAAATTTAAATTTATAAACCAGTTAAACTAACTAGATTAATCATATCAGAAAAGGACTTTAAGTTTTTTTTAAGTATTTTACAGATAATTGACTTTTTTTAAGCATAGTAGTAGAAGAACTTAAGAGTACATTTAGGGCTTCCCTGGTGGCACAGTGGTTAGGTATCCGCCTGCCAATGCAGGGGACATGGGTTCAAGCCCTGATCCGGGAAGATCCCACATGCCGCCGAGCACCTAAGCCCGTGAGCCACAACTACTGAGCCTGCACACCTAGAGCCCACGCTCCGCATCAAGAGAAGCCACCACATTGAGAAGCCTGCGCACCGCAACAAAGCGTAACCCCCACTTGCCACAACTAGAGAAAGCCTGCGTGCAGCAGTGAAGACCCAATGCAGCCAAAAATAAAATAAATGAAATTAAGAAAAAAAAAAGAGCACATTTAAGAAGAAAATAAGTGTATCAGTCACATTTCAGTCAGGAGACAAAGCTACATATGGTGTAGTTTTATTATACGTAATTTTATTATACATATAAAATAAATATATCTATTTTATTATACATATATGATAAAAATATATATATATAAGTATATAATTTATAAGCTTATAAACTTAATTTATAAACACTTGTTAGTAACAGTGGAGTAACTACCGCGAGCGGAGGAGAACTCTAAAGAAAACAGGAATAGCCAGTATGGGGAGCAGCCGCTACTTCTGTATGACAAAACTTAATCTCATGCCAGATGACAAGAAATATTTATGGGGGTCCAGCTTCAGTATCACAAGATATGGCAAAGAAGAGTGGATCTGCAGCCAAGAAGCAATTAATTCACAACTGGTACAATAAGTATCTCTGAAATTATAGTGAAAGACTTAGGGAAATGAAATTCATGTTATAAAAGTTTGATTTATGCAAAACTGTTGAGTAATACTTTCAGTTCATAAAGTTAGGAGTGCCTATTGCCAGATCTAATACACTTCCCTCTTGGAACTTAGCTGTAAGGATATCACACAGATACAAGAGAAAAAGGTTATGAACAAATTGTTTTTTAAAAGCACATCATGACATAACTGAAGTAAGTAAAGTAGGTAATTGTTTAGCCTTTGACATTCAATATGTGAAACTTCAGGTTTTTAATGTTTTTGCACTTGAGGTCAGTCCTAGTCTTCTCACCTCTCTAGCTGATGAATAGAAGTAGCATGGTTGAGTAAAGCCCAGGAGGGGCCTATTCCCTCACCACTGCTTAGTCTGGGGTGAGGCATGCTTTGTACGCTTACTGCCTGCTGCCAAGGAGAGCTCTGCATAGCCAGCCTAGGGAGTGGGTGGCACTCCTGGTCTGTTAGCTACTGATGCTCAGCATTGGCAATGCCAAGAGAATGATCAAATGAAGGGAATGTAGTGTGGCCCTATACCAAGCATATTACCTTAATCCACTTTAAAGGGAAGACTTTAAACCTTAAAAGAGTTTTAACACCATGATAATTGGTTTTTGTAAGTTTGTATTAGAGAGCAAGATTAAGCACATTAGAGTGAAAAGCTGAGGTTTTGATTTAATAAGACATTTTTAGTTCATCTCCATTTATTCTCTCCGCTGGACCTCATTTGCCTTTTTTACCGAAATAGGTGACCCCCATGCCTCCTCAACAGTACACTTCTCAAATTCTACCACCTCAGTGCTGGCCACCCTTGCAGCTCTTGCTGAGGCATCAGCCCCCCTCTGCAACTCACACAGAGCCACAGGTAGGTAAGGGATATCTGCTGGGTGAATCACCATTTCTTCTTTTGCTTTTGAATCTCCAGCAGATTTAATTTGCATGAAATGTTAAAGAATTATGGTTAGAGACAGCTAGGATAAAGGGATGTAGAGTCATTGAGCATCAGAAAGAAAAATCGCTAAGTGATATAATCAGTCAGCTGAATAATATCAGAGAATGACTAAGTTATTCCTTTGTAGTTTTGCAGCTTCAAGTTTGTTTACCCTGACTCCAGTTGCATCAGATTGAAATGTTTAGTCTTATATTAGCAGAGTTTTGGAAATACTCTATGTTATGTTTTGTCTGATGCTATCATAGAATGATTCAAAATAGCAGCCTAAATATCTTGTATTAAAGCATCAAAATACATGGGACTGCTACCTCGCTCATTTTTATATTCTTTGTACCTCAGGTTGGCTTGCTTTTATTTTCACTGGAGATGTTATTTTGGCATTTCCAGTGGATTTGTGAAGATACATAATGTATAGTGCCCTTCTTATTTTAAAACAGAAAGGTTTCAGGTCACTTAGCCAGAGCTAGTGACCCACAGGGAAAAGACTTAAGGCTTCATATAGGTAGGGGACAAATAGTCATAGGTAAGGCTAAATAGTCATTTAGGAATCTTTCTGGAAACCTCTGGCAGTCTGCTCCATCATAAATGAAAGCAGATTGTTGATTTCTTTCTGCTGTTGACATTTGGATGCTGAGAACATTCCTCCAATCCTATTTTTCCAACTGGCAACAATCATAAAGATCTCTACTCAGATGTGTATGAGTGAACAGCATGGCAGAGGAAAAAGCAATGTATTAAACTTGTGCTTGTTATTCTTTTGATTTGTTCTTTGATGTTGGTTAAATCATTTAACTTCTCCAGGTCTCAGTCTCCTCATCTCTGACATGATGGTTGGATTAGATTACCTGTCAGGGTCCTTTCAGCTATAACATTTAACTGTTCTTTGTTTCTAAGAGGTGTGAATGCTCTATTTCCACTGAACTGCCTGAATGTGTCTCATATGGATAGTCCCTACCCCACTTATTGCAAAGTTCTACTTGTGACTCTTTAGATATAGAAATTTCATAGTGGTAGGAGCTGTTTCCCCTAATAGTTATTGGGGATACTGACTAACCAAACTGGAATTCTTTATTCAACATGATACGTGTAAAGCTCTTAGAAAGTACCTGGCACGTAGTGTCATTGCTGTTAATGTTATTGTTGATGTGTCAGATGAGAGAAGCCATCTACTATTTTTGTCTATCAGACTTCTTCAGTGTTTTGACTTCTTGACATATTATTTTGTTAATTCACTATTAAATGCCTTTATTTCTTATAGAAATAGATCTACTCTAATTTATAGTTACTTTTCTAAGCTCTCTAAAGTTATTTAGACTTTCAAGATGCTTTCTGAAAAAGGAGTTCCGAGATAAAATATGTTTGGGAAACTCAGCATATCTTATTTTATATTAGAGAGTCACAATGCTCATTAGTCTATTAGGGTCTCTGATACTTCCTACAAAATAAACAAACACAAAAATTTAAGCATATTTAAACGAGCATTTTGAAAATGTATTTGTACGTAGAACCTATCTTTAGTGAAAGCTAACATGTCAATGAAGACATTTTATTTATTTATTTATTTTTATTTTTGGCTTTGTTGGGTCTTCGTTGCTGTGCCTGGGCTTTCTCTAGTTGCGGCGAGCGGGGGCTGCTCTTCGTTGGGGTGCACGGGCTTCTCACTGCGGTGGCCTCTCTTGCTGCGGAGCACGGGCTCTAGGCGTGCGGGCTTCGGTAGTTGTGACACATGGGTTTAGTTGCTCCGCGGCATGTGGGATCCTCCTGGACCAGGGCTCGAACCCGTGTTCCCTGCATGGGCAGGCGGATTCTTAACCACTGCACCACCAGGGAAGTCCCTGAAGACATTTTAGAAAATACTGTTCTAATGCATTCCCTGTTTTCTTTCTTTTTTAAAAAAAATTTTTAATTTATTTTTATTTATATTATTTTTGGCTGTGTTGGGTCTATCATTGCTGTGTGCGGGCTTTGTCTAGTTGTGGCGAGCGGGGGCTACTTTTCATTGCGGTGCACAGGCTTTGCGGTGGCTTCTCGTTGCGGAGTACGGGCTCTAGGCTCGCAGGCTTCAGTAGTTGTGGCACGCAGGCTCAGTAGTTGTGGTACACAGGCTTAGTTGCTCCGCAGCATGTGGGATCTTCCCGGGCTTGAACCCATCTCCCCTGCATTAGCAGGCGGATTCTTAACCACTGCGCCACCAGGGAAGCCCTCCCTGTTTTCTTTTCGCCTCTGACTTAGCATTGTTTACAGGAGCTTGCTTTTGTGAACTGTTGAATCTAACTTTTTTTTTCAAGTTTTTCTATCCCTGATATTATCAGTTTTAAGGGGGCTGAAATTACTATACTCCTATTTTTTTTAAAGCTGAAATGTTATGTTTCCTTTTGTCATCTGTAGCTAATTCAGAGGAAATCATAGAAGGAAATTCTGTTGACTCATCAATCCAGCAAGTGGTGGGGAGTGGAGGCCAGAGGGTCATCACCATAGTGACCGATGGAGTCCCTCTGGGTAATATCCAAACTGCAATCCCTACTGGAGGCATTGGCCAGCCATTTATTGTAACTATGCAAGATGGACAGCAAGGTGAGTTATACCATTTAGACAATTGTTTATTAAAAGATACTTTAGACACTCAACACACCTCTAAAAATGAGGCATTAGGGGGACTTCCCTGGCGGTCCAGTAGTTAAGACTCCGCACTTCCAGTGCAGGGGGCGCGGGTTCAATCCCTGGTTGGGGAACTAAGATCCCACATGCCACGTGGTATGGCCAAAAAAAAAAAAAAAAAAAAAGAGGCATTAAGGCAAGTAGTGGGAATGGGAGAAAGCCAGATGCCAGATGGGACAAAGAAGCTCTGAAAAAGGAAAAGAAACAGAAGCCAGGCTGGCAAAGGCTAATTCTCCTAATATATATAAAATCTGTGAGTAAAACCAATAATCTGGTGGAAGAAAGAGCAAATAATGTCAACTAGTAGTTCACAGAAAAGAAAATACTGATGGTTCTTAAAAATAGGAAAATACATTCAACCTACTTCTTTCATGCAAGAGAAATATAAATAAATACTGCAGCAAGATACCATTAAAACACTATATTGTCAAGGGTATGGGGAAACAGGCAGTCTTATAAACCACTGGTGAGAGTGTAAATTACTGCATCCTCTGAAGAGCAAACTGTCAATATATATCAGTATTGAAGATGCATATACCTTTTGGCTAAAAAGTTATTTTTCTATGAATTTATATTCACACACACAGAAATGACATATATACTAAATTGTTCATTACAGCATTATTTGTAATCATCAGAGATTAAAAAGAACCTAAGTAGAAGTCATTAAGGAACTGGATAAATAAATTATGATACACCCCACCCATGCAATGGAATACTATGCAGCTATAAAAAACAATGAGGAAGATTCTTGTATACAAGTATGGTCTGATCTCCAAAATATATTAAGTGACAAGAGCAAGATGCAGGGGTGTGTAGAGTATGCTACATTTGTATTTTTTAAAAAGGGAAATATATGTATATTTGCTAATATGTTCGTAGACTTAGACTATCTCTGGAAGAACATTCAGAAACAACAGTGATAACATTGGTTTCCTTGTGGCAGGGCACCTGGGTAGCTAGGGATGGATAGGAAGCTTTTCAATGTATATGCTTTTATCGCTTTTAATCTTTGAACCATGTGAATGTATTACTTATTCAAAAAATACATAAGTAAATTTTTTTTGAAAAAAGAAAGAAACTAATCATTACAACTTCATTCCTCAGAAATGCTGGAGAAAGAGGGTTGGTATAATTACCTTTTGTGTCATCAAAATTTTGACTTGGCCTAAATAATTATGGGGATTTTATAATTTTCAAAATATTTGAGTTGATGGATCTTTGCAGTATGGGAAGAAAGAGTAGAAATTAAACCTTTATAATTCAGGCTTTGGTATCGTAAGTTCTTGGAGCTTTATTTGGAAATATACCACTGATATTTTTGTGGACATGATTATCATTTAAAGTTTTGGGGGGCTCATTGAGTAAGTGAGAGACTCTGCTTGTAATGGAGTTAAATAAATGAGAATGAAGTTGTTTTAAGGAAAAAATAAAATTTGAGGTTTTGCCTAGATAAACTACACTACTTTTTTTTAAATTTTTTTTAAAAAAATTACTTATTTATTTATTTTTGGCTGCGTTGGGTCTTTGTTGCTGCATGCGGGCTTTCTCTAGTTGCGGCGAGCGGGGGCTACTTTTCGTTGCAGTGTGCAGGGTTTCTCATTGAGCCCAGAGCACGGGCTCTAGGCGCATGGGCTTCAGTAGTTGTGGCACACGGGTTCAGTAGTTGTGGCTCACGGGCTCTAGAGTGCAGGCTCAGTAGTTGTGGTGCACGGGCTTAGTTGCTCCGCAGCATGTGGGATCGTCCCTGACCAGGGCTCAGACCCGTGTCCCCTGCCTTGACAGGCGAATTCTTAACCACTGCGCCACCAGGGAAGTCCACTACACTACTTTTTACAGATGCATTTAACCAGGCCCAAAGAAGGAGAGCTGAAATTTTGTGAATTAATTGTAAGAAATTTTTAATCCCAGACAGAATTTCCATTTCCACTTAGCAGATATCCAAGCTGCTTTCTACTGCTATCAGTTGATGAGTGTTCAAGGAATACTAGCTAATCTTAAAATCAACCAAAACAAATAACTAGGTAAATCTGCTTTAAACAAAAATCGTAATGTATCCTAAAACCTAAGTATAATTTTAACTTTTTATTTTGAGATAATCATATATTCATTCATGTGTAGTTGTAAGAAGTAATACAGAAAGATCCCGTATACCTATCACCCAGTTTCTCCCAATGGTAACATTTTGTATAACTCTAGTACAATATTACAGATGGGAAATTGACATTGGTACAATCCACCAACCTTATTGAGATTTTTTCCAGTTTTATATGCATTCATTTGTGAGTTTGTGTTCTATGCAATTTAATGCATGAGCACCACCAAAGCTGAGATACAAAACAGTTCCATCACCAAGATTCCTTGTGCTACTCTGTATCCCTTGTGTTATAGCCACTTCCCTTCCCACCTCATTCCTAACCACTGGCAACCACTAACTCACTCATCTGTTCTCTATCTTTATACTTTTGTCATTTCAAGAATGTTATATAAATGGAATCATACAGTATATAGCCTTTTGAGATTGGCTTTTTTCTCTCAGCATAATTCCCTTAAGGTCTATCCAAGTTTATGTTTGTATCAATAGTTCATTTCTTTTTATTGCTGAGTAGTATTCCATGGTATGGATGTACCATAGTTTGTTTAACCATTTACCTACTTAATCTGTCTCCAGGTTTTGGCTATATCTGAGTAAAGCTGTTATGATCAATCATGTACAGGTTGTATGGGAACATAAGTTTTCAATTTTGGGGTAAATTTCCAAAAGTAAAATTTCCGGGTCATATGGTAAATGCATGTTTACTTTTATAAAACACTGCCAAATTATTTTCTACAGTGACTGTACCATTTTACATTTCCACCAGCAATTTATTAATAATCCAGTTTCCCACATTCTTGCCAGCGTTTGGTGGTATCACTATTTTTTTTTTTTAATTTTAGCCATTCGGATAGGTGTGTAGTGCATCATGTGTGTTGTGTGCATATGTGTGTTGACCCTTTTCTCACTTATCTATAAGAGAAATCGTTAAATTAGACACAGCTAATGGCAAACTGCTTTCATGAAAGGTTTCTCAAAATTCTTATTTAAGATATCAGACCTACTTTAGATAAGTTATTCCTGCAGAATTGTAAGCTAAGTGGTCACAGCTTCTGATCTACAGTTAGACATTTCTATATAAAAGCCTCAGAGTTGGGTCTTAACTGCATGGCTTCCAAACCTGCAAATCTTCACCCTTCCTTTCTGAGGTCTTCTTAGTGCCTCTAATCTTTTTGGTTTCTCTCTGTAAAGCCATGCCTTGCCTGTTGATTCTAAAATCCAAAGAGATATGAACAGTGAGATATCAGAGAATATATTTTAGTTTAGATGATTTTTTTTTTTTTTTTTTGGCTGCGTTGGGTCTTTGTTGCTGTGTGCGGGCTTTCTCTAGTTGCGGTGAGCAGGGGTTACTCTTCATTGCGGTGCATGGGTTTCTCATTGCGGTAGCCTCTCTTGTTGCAGAGCACGGGCTCTAGGTGGATGGGCTTCAGTAGTTGTGGCTCACAGCCTCTAGAGCGCAGGCTCAGTAGTTGTGGAGCACGGGCTTAGTTGCTCCGTGGCATGTGGGATCTTCCCAGACCAGGGCTTGAGCCCGTGTCCCCTGCATCGGCAGGTGGATTCTTAACCACTGCGCCACCAGGGAAGCCCTATATTTTAGTTTATTGTCTGATTCAAAGTAAGCAAAGTCTCTTTGTTTTACTATGTATTCATCACCTCCAATTGGTGTCCTTTGGCTTATAGTTCTAACTGTACCTGCTGGTCAGGTTGCAGAGGAGACTGTCATTGAAGAAGAGGCAGAAGAAGCAGAGAAATTGCCACTGACTAAGAAACCAAGGATAGAAGAGATGACAAACAGTGTGGAGGAAAGCAAGGTAATGTTTTTAGCAGTGGTGGAGAGAAGAGAAGGCAAAGATTCAAAAGCCAGAACTTTCAAGGCCCAAACCCTTCTTTTTTTGTCTACTCTCAGGAATTCTTACCTGTGGTGGTTTACTTTTACAGGAAGGCACTGAAAGAGAGCTACTTCAGCAGCAACTCCAGGAGGCTAATCGAAGAGCCCAGGAATACCGACACCAGCTCCTAAAGAAAGAGCAGGAGGCAGAACAGTACCGCCTCAAGCTAGAGGCCATGGCCCGACAACAGCCCAATGGAGTTGATTTCACCATGGTTGAAGAGGTGGCTGAGGTAGATGCTGTAGTAGTTACAGAGGGGGAGATGGAGGAGAGAGAGACAGAAATGACTGGAGCAGTAGGGACCACAGAGCCTCATACTGGAGTTTCCATGGAAACTGTTTCAACTTAATGTGCAAGGGCCACAGCTTGTGCTGTGTCCATCTTTTTCCTCTTTTTAAAAGAAAATACTAAGGACAAACATTGTATAAAAATTAAGAATGTCCTAAAGAAGAAAACTATAGCAGGGTACAGAGTTTGGGCTCAGGAAGGCTCTCTATGCAACTGGAAAATTCAAAGCCAAATTTAGGGAACAAGTCTTCTGAGGGACCAAAAGAATAAGGACCAAATTTCTCAGCTCACATCATTGCTTGAAGCATAGAGGTAAAAGAATCCTGGATGTTGCAGATTGATTGTTTTTTAAATAACTGACTTTCTATCAAAAGATTTTAAAATAATATCCCTAATATGGACACACCCAGAGCCTTTAATATTATAGTTGTACCATCAAGTGACCTGAAACTTTGCCTTAGGTTTATGATGTGTACCTGTTAGAGGAGAAACCTAATTGGGAGGAGGGATTAGACGCAAGTTTTGGGGAAGAGAAAGAAATATATTCCACTTCCGAAGGAGCGGGCAGGCACTCCCCACTATCCTGAGTTAATTTCACTGAAAAGAAATGTGTGATTGCCTGACTAAATTTGCATCCATTGTGTGTCCATAGCTCAGATGCCAGTTTAAGAAACTGAAATAGAATTTTTAAAAACTGGAAAGGAGAGAAGTGTATATAAATCCAAAATCCTCCAGGCTGTGCCTCTGCAGTGCTGGAAAGTGGCCAGAAAGAGGCTCGTGGGGTTAGGAAACAATCTGATCCTGAGATACCAACTTTGCTCTGGCTGGATTTTATGAAATTGCAATCAGGAGGGTAGTCTGTTGTCAGAACAACTTGCTTCCAACCATTTATTTATGTAATGTCAAGCTTTAATATCAACTTTTTAATTTTATAAAACTTTGTTGAGTTTTCTAAGTGTGCCTTTCTGTGGAACTTACGTGGTATCCTCTCATATGCAAGAAAAGACAGGGGGAGAGATGAATGCTGAGGACGTTGTATAGCTTTCTCCATCTTATTTGGGTTGAGTAAATCGCTCTGTTTCCTTAAGGTCGGGCCTTGTGCAGAGCTTTTGTGCCTTATAGGTGCTCAGTGTGTGCTGGCAGAGGGAGTGAGAACTACCAGTGCCGTAATGTAAGGAACCAAAGATTCTGACCAGATGCTTCGTCACCTTACTGTCTTCTCTCCCACTATGCCTGCTCCCTTTGCCTATATACTTTTGAAAGTATTTCATTGCTGGGATTTCTTGGAGTTTTTTTAAAAAAAAAGGGAATACGGATGGAGAGAGAGAGGTTATGGAGAGGTCATCATCCTGGACTTGCTTGCTTGCTTGCTTTGTTGTAAATTAGAAGCAACCAGAGGGAGCTGTGCCAAGTAAACATTTGAATGACTGTTTAGAATATGGTTTTCTTAATTATCAATCACGGGGAAAACATACATTTTTAATTTGGAATAAAATGTGACAGTTAACATGGTTCTGTTTACCTTGATTAGTGAAGTAATTTGCTGCAGTTTTCCAGAGGTGCAGAATCATTTGGGGCTCAAAATAGACTGAAAACATAACTCCCCAAACCAAATTTAACAAACAGAATTGGCTATTAGAGGTTTATAGACAAAAATATCAGTTTTTTTTGTTTGTTTTTTTAAATTTATTTATTTATTTATTTTGGCTGCGTTGGGTCTTTGTTGATGTGCGCGGGCTTTCTCTAGTTGAGGCGAGCGGGGGCTACTCTTCGTTGCGGCGCACGGGCTTCTCATTGCGGTGGCTTCCTTTGTTGTGGAGCACGGGCTCTAGGTGCGCAGGCTTCAGTGGTTGCAGCACGTGGGCTCAGTAGTTGTGGCTTGCGGGCTCTAGAGCGCAGGTTCAGTAGTTGTGGCGCACGGGCTTAGTTGCTCTGCGGCATGTGGGATCTTCCTGGACCAGAGCTTGAACCCATGTCCCCTGTGTTGGCAGGCTGATTCTTAACCACTGTGCCACCAGGAAGGCCCAAAAATATCAGTTTTGAAATTAATCTTGGCTGTGGGCCACCGTAGCTAGGTTTTCTCCATGGACCAAGTACTAAGCACTTCCCGGATGATCAGAGATTAGTCTGCACTGTTGGGGATGATGGAGAAATGCAGTGGAGCAGCCTAGGTAAGGGAGAGGGTAAAATTGTGGTATCTGCTGTCAAATCGTCCTATTTCTGTTTGCAGTATTTTTCCTTTTTCTGAGTCCCTTTGTGAATCAGGTGCTAACAATAAGCTGCTATTGTGTGCCATTTCAAAGCTTTAGCTTAACTATAGAGGGACCAAGTGTTATTTTAGATGTGTTTTGTGTGTGTTCTTGGTGCATACATTGACTTTAATTCCTTCTTTTATTCTTTCCTGTTAAGGGAGTGGAGGTTAACTGTGTAGAAAATATGCAGGCCCCAACCACCTCACTCTCTGAGGTAGCTTCTGATTGAGGGCAGGGAGTTTCCATCCAACACTCCCTTCTGAGCATACAGAGTCCCTACTGTTTGGGGGAACTGTTTAGAGTTTCTTATTATTCTTTTTTTGTAAGAGCCTATCATTCCCACCCAGTAAAATATCTAATACAGCCCAAGTCATTTTTGATGATGGGGTCTCTGAGATAGGGAGTTAAAGGGGGGGTTGGGATAGGGAGAGAGAGAAGGGAAATGTCTAGAAAGGGGTGGGTAGCAAAAGGGCATTTGTTTTTATTTACTTGGAATAGACCTTTTAGCATCCCAGAGAAGGGAAATAGGACTTGATCTCTAATTGTATTGTCATAGAGAGAACGGTAGGTCAGGATCCCTTGAAGTAGTTAGATTAAATATTAAAGACATGAATGGCAGTACCGTTGTATGATTTTGCGTATTTTTCTGGATCAGCCATGGAAGTTGGAAAAATGTTGCTATATCTTCTGGGTTTGGGGATTCCAACTGGCTTATTGGTAAGGTTGGATTACAGAGAATCAAACAGACAAATGGTTCAGAGATGGTACTTGAGCAGGAGAAACCTGAAGCCTAGGATGATTGCCTACTTTAAAATAAAGCTGCTTTAATAATATCAGTATTAATATAGGAATATTAGACCCTACATTTACATTTTAGTTTTAAGCTTTCCCCTAAAAAGGAGAAAGAAATAAATCTTAATATTTCTGTTCTTGTTCCTGGCTTCAGGGAAATTACTTACAGATGTATAAATGTACATTCCCTTCCTATCATTACCTCTGTGGGATCCCTTAATTGTAATGCCAGAGTTGAGGTCTCTTAATTGAAATATGGGAGAACTTGGCTTTAGGTTTTCTGTATATTGAACTCAGCACCTTAAAAGATGTTCTTTTTCTCTGTCAGATCTGTGTTTCGTAATTTTTGCCTTTGCTTCTCCCCCTTTTTCAGCCTTAGCACTGCATTATTAAAATGTTTATGTCTGCTTAGTAATATTAGAAATCTGTGGCATGCAAAATGACTTTCTTTCTTTATATTGCTGTAAAAGGAATGAATTTAACAGAGGGCTCTCCCGTTGAAGTTAGGTGTTTTGTGACCAGGGCATTTTTAACACCCCTTTGCTGCATGTATATATTGTGTATGTTTATAAATACATATGAATTTTCCCACTTTTCTCTTTGTTTATTTGAGGTTCAACTCTAAAGTACCTGGTAAAAGCTGGAAATATTTTTATTTCATTAAAAACATTAGAGAGGGTTTCTTTCAATTGAGTAAAGGCACTGAGGAAGAAAAAGCATTACTTTGGCCCTTTTTCTGAGAGGCATGCTCAACAGGCAGTAATGAGAAACCTGAGGAGTGAGGCCCTAGGGAGAGCTAGTACCTAGCTTTGCAGAGATTTCTTTAGCATACAGTGTGATGACATCGCGTAAACTGAAAGATTCAGAGCAGGGTCAGGGGTAGAGATGGAGCTGCCTTTCCACAGAGCAAACCTCCTTTCAGCTCCTATGGTAGCTGTTTTGACTGGCATTTGTATAATTTCTTACACCTCTGAAAAGGAAAGAAACCCTAGATAAAGTTCCATGGCAGAAGGAGCAGACATTCTATACATCTGCTTCCCAGTTTAGACATCTCAGCCTTTGAAGGAATGATCATTTTGAGAAAGCTTCTGTGGCTCTTTCCTAACAAACAACATTATGGACCCCCAGAGCTAGAAGACATGAGGCATATAGTGAACTATTCCCAGAAGTTTAATATTGAGTGGGAATCGGTTTTTGTCCAGATTTGTTGGAGAATGGCCTCCTGTTCTCTACTTGTTATATAGACATCTCTGTATGGCCAGAAAAGGAGCTTTAGAATGGAATACATCTTAAGACCGCCTATGTGCTGCTCTAGGCTCTTATCTATTTCCACTTTATGTGATCTTTTCTCCTTCTGAGTTAGTACTCTATTTCCTATGCCAATATATTTAACAAGAGACCAGGAGCAAGAAGGATGTGAATTTGAATTAAGTAGCTTTAAACCTCTGGTGCTGCCTTTTTTTTTTTTTAAAGCCTCTCTTAAGATTAGGAGGTGGGGTGATATCCCTAGACTCCAGACTACTACATAGCAATTTGGCTTGTTAATGGCAGGAAATTGTGATTCCCTGTCTCTCTCCTCCCCTTTCCCCTCTAACTACTTCTGCGTCTGTGACCCCATTGTTCTTATCTCATTGAGTCTTTCCCAGGCACTAGAATTTAATTAATAGGTCATTTCTAATCTATGGGCCTTGTCTTTCCTCTTTCTGTTCCCCTCCTTCCCTACCACATATTTTCTGTTTATTCTTAAGTGGTTTGTTTCTGAGAATTAATCTAGGTCATACCCGATATCCTGTGCTTCCTAGTTGGTTTCAGGCATCTTGCTCTATCAACAGTAATGATAGCAGCAGCTCCCTTCTCTGGCTTTGCCCTGTGTACTGTCCTTCTGCCAAGGCCATTTGTGTTGGGGGGAGCAGAGAAAGGGTAGGTGGGGTGCCTAGCTTCTTCTCAAAACATCTTCAGTTTTTCAGGTTGTCTGACAGCTTTATGTACAGTATGTTTTAAGAAAACTTAAGTATACTTCTCTTTTTTATTTAGGATTTTAATTAAATAGGGTTTGATTCTGATGAGCAAGTTTGTGTGTGTGTGTGTGTGTGAGCATTTGTGTGTATGTACACCTATACAGATCTATATTATATATACAATTTTTGTACTATCATTTAAAATAAAAAAATGTTTCTTACTAAAATGTCAAAGTCTTACCATTTCAGGTGTCATTGAAATTTTTTCCGTCTCCTGGGCAAAAATTGTATCTACTCCCTGGTCACAGATAATCCTTAAGAGCAAGTTTTCCCCATCCTACTGAGCTAATGAGGGTGGAGCAGTGGGAGGGTGGTTTTGTGGGGGGCATCTTCTTTCCCCTCTTGGTGCCTTCTTCTGACCCATTCACACTCTCTACCTTTTCCTTATCTAGCTACTCGTCAGCTGGTATTCTTAACAGGCAGAGCAAGTTGAGGTAAGAAGTGAGAATGGAGAGAACTTTTGACTGGCTTATTAATTTGCATCTTCTTTCCTTCTTTTATCCCCCACTCCCTTCCCTAAAAGCAAACCACCAAGAGAGGAGAATAGTAGCTGAAGTAAATGATTCTGTGCCTTGTGTAAAGTCAATGCCAAGATAAGGGGCGGGGTGCGGGAAGAACATCAGGCCCAGGGAGGCTTGGACATAGTGCATTTGCTCTGCTGGCTTCTAAGCTACTCTTAGTTAATAAGGTGCTTGTTGTTATCTCAGTCTAATTCAGCACATATTTATTAAGTAAATATGAGTAGCAGTCTGGTTGTGGCGCAATCCCTGTTGATAGCCAGGGTTGAACAGACCCACCTGGCTGGCTACTTGGGTGTTCTAGTCTAGTGTATAGTGTTCTCAAAAGCTGCTCCATTGGCAATAAAGATGCCTTTCTCAGATAAAGGAGGGTAGGGCTTCCCTGGTGGCGCAGTGGTTAAGAATCCACGTGCCAATGCAGGGGACACGGGTTTGAGCCCTGGTCCGGGAAGATCCCACATGCCGCAGAGCAACTAAGCCCGTGCGCCACAACTACTGAGCCTGCGCTCTAGAGCCTGCGCACCACAACTACTGAAGCCCGCGTGCCTAGAGTCCCTGCTCCACGACAAGAGAAGCCACCACAGTGAGAAGCCTGCGCACTGCAACGAAGAGTAGCCCCCCGCTCGCCGCAACTAGAGAAAGCCCGCGCACAGCAACGAAGACCCAACACAGCCAAAAATAAATAAATAAATAAAATTAATAAATTTAAAATAAATAAATAAAGGAGGGTAATACCAAAGTCAAGGACATATAATAAGTATCAGTGTTCAACATTAGAATCTCCAGGTAAGCTCTCAAAGTCAATATTTAGGAAATTGAACACTTACCATGTACTAGGCTGCATGTGGATAATTGCTTTTTGGTAAACAATACTGTGTACATATTAACTATAAGGTACATCTGGCAGGTACCTCATAAATGTATATATGGTCTTTGCTCTGCTGAGAGAAAAAGAGCAGGAACTCAGAAAGCCTTGAGAAGCAAAGAACTGAAAGTGTTGAATTAAAATCCTAGCGAGAGGGCTTCCCTGGTGGCGCAGTGGTTAAAAATCCACGTGCCAATGCAGGGGACATGGGTTCAAGCCCTGGTCCGGGAAGATCCCACATGCCGCGGAGCAACTAAGCCCGTGCGCCACAACTACTGAGCCTGCGCTCTAGAGCCCAGGAGCCACAATTACTGAGCCCACGTGCCACAACTACTGAAACCTGCACGCCTAGAGCCTGTGCTCTGCAACAAGAGAAGCCACCGCAATGAGAAGCCCACGCACCGCAACGAAGAGTAGCCCCCGCTCACCACAACTAGAGAAAGCCCGCATGTAGCAACAAAGACCCAGTGCAGCCAAAAATTAAAAAAAAATCCTAGTGAGAAAAATCATCAGGCATATGGGAAAGTTGGAAGGGAATTGGAGAGATAGGAACCTAGAGTTCTCTGAAGGGTAAATATTCTTAAATGATGGAAAAAACCATGAACTAGGGTAACTTGCCTAAGATTTTCTCTCTCTGTGAAAGTGAGCCCTCTACTCCAAGATCAGTAGGTAGAAAATACAAGAGAAGGTTGAAGTGGGAGCAGCCTAGTGATAATTACACCTATGTAGGAGTTTATGCAAGATGTCTGATAGCTAACAGTAAGTTTAGACTATAGGGGACCCCTGAGCCCTGTGTGGGGCTGCACTCTGCTACCATAAACAGTCCTAAAGTTTAAGAAAGTTCTTACTGTAAAGTAAAATGATATTTTAGAGGCCAATATCATAAATAATAACATGCTTTTAGTTTGTGCTACGTGTCAGTCAGTGAGCTAGGAACTTTGCATGCACACAAACATACCTATCTTGCAAGGTGTGTATTATCTTCAGTATATAGATATTAAAAAAACGGCTGTGACTTTGCCCCAAGTCCCTCAGCTTAAAAATTTTTTTTTCTTTCTAAAACTACAGTTTCTACATAGAGTTAGTAGCGTTTTTTCCTCTGTAGTTTGTCCTTTAGTCACAATACCGTCTCACTTGACTTTGGGCAGCTTAATTCATCTCAAATTGCAGTTAAGAAACTGGAGAGAAGTAAATTCTCCAAGCAGCCTTTCTAGCAAAATCCCCAAATTAAGTTTTGCTTCAGAACTAATTCAGGAGGCATCTCCATAAAGCTGCTGGTCAGCAACACTTGAGCAAGGAGAGTCAAAGATAACCTCTGTTGCAGGAAATGGATGGTGTGCTGGATTCTTCTGTCTTTCCTTTAGATCACTTTCCTCCTTCCTGTATCTCGTTCTCTATCCTGGGAGGCTAACCTGTATGAATTTCATCAACGGGTTCCCTGTGCTTTGGCTTCCAGTTGGATTCAGTCAGTAGGGAGCTCTGGGCAGGAGACGGGATGGAGAGAAAAGACTGAAATCAGTGTATTGATTTCCCAGGTTCCCTCCCTTGGGGTCACCTGGACCTAGCTGTATCCTTTGATTAAAGGCCACTGCTCCACTCAGTGCAATCTCTCCTTCCAAGTCTCAGTAGCCATTACCTCCCTTTGTCCTTTCAGGTGTAAGGCTGTTACTAGCCTCCAGTTACTGACCTATCCCTTGCCAACACTTTTTAAAAGTAGCCCTTCATTATTTTGAGCATGTCAACTATTTTCTGTTGGGACCCTAATGCACCTGGTGAAGATAGGTGATCTTTTGGATTCATAGACTTCATATTTTATCCATGTACTTCAATCTTACTCTCATACATGTGACCTTAAATTCTTATGAGTCAACAGTTCTGAAGGGTCAACTGCTGGATTAAGTAACAGGGAGTGACTCATACCTGTGTGGTTCCCAAGTGTGGGGTAGTAGCATCAAGGAGACATAAATCTGAGAGATAATAATAGCTCAGGCCCCTGGGACTTAGCTACCAAAGAACCCAAGATGCTGAACAGCTTTTCAAGCTTTGCAACTGTGGAACCTTCTCTGTTTCAGGTCCCCAAAGCTTTATACAAGCTGATGGACTCTGCCTCCTGGGGCCCTGGTTTCTCCATAACCTCCCAGGATACCTCTGAGAAATCAGCTTAGAAATCCCTCAGGATGATAACTTTATCCTGTTGGTACATTCTGTTTTTTCTAAAGACAAAGTCTGAGCTAATATCCTAATTTTAGAAAAAGACTATCAGGGCTTCCCTGGTGGCAGAGTAGTTAAGAATCCGCCTGCCAATGCAGGGGACACGGGTTCGAGCCCTGGTCCGTGAAGATCCCACATGCTGCGGAGCAGCTAAGCCCGTGTGCCACAACTACCGAGCCTGCGCTCTAGAGCCCGCAAGCCACAACTACTGAAGCCTGCGTGCCTAGAGCCCATGCTCAGCAGTAAGAGAAGCCACCGCAATGAGAAGCCCGTGCACCACAAAGAAGAGTAGCCCCCGCTCACCGCAACTAGAGAAAGCCTGAATGCAGCAGCAACGAAGACCCAACACAGCCAAAAATAAATAAAGTAAATTATTAAAAAAAAAAAAAGACTATCAGCAGATTCCTGGGTTAGGATCATGTTTATCCCTGTGTTGACAGTGATAATAATTTCTTTCAGTTTATCCCTAATTTATTATTCACTACTCTGTCAGGATGAGGTGTTTCAGGATGAGTGCTAATGAATTGCATTCTTAATAGTCTATTTTGGGCAAATAACCATTTCCCACAAAGCACTTAATTTAAGCGTATATATTTATATGGTGCTTTATAAACCCCATGTTGGCATATGTTCTTTCCATACTTTACAAAAGAAATTGAGGCGCGGAGAGGTTAGTGGAATTGCCAAGGTCACCCATAAAATTATTAAGTGGCGGAGTCCAAGGACTGTTGCTCTCACTGCAACATAGTTGCTTTCACTAGCCCTGAGAAGGTTCTGAGAGTCCAGCTTAGGCATTCTTGGCTAGAGAAGTTGCCATAGTGTTTTTGTTTGTCTGTTAATATTTATTTATTTTTGGCTGCGTCAGGTCTTAGTTGCCGCAGGCGGGATCTTTCGTTGCCACACGGGCTTAGTTGCCCCACAGCATGTGGGATCTTAGTTCCCCTACCAGGGATTGTACCAGCGTCCCCTGCACTGGAAAGCGGATTCTTAACCACTGGACCACCAGGAAAGTCCCCATAGTTTAGAAATACGAATAAATGAACATCCTTTACAATTAAACTGAAACCAGGACTTTAACCTGTAAATTGCTGCTTCCTGCAGAGTCACAAGGTTAAATTTCTATTGTACTTCTCTTTTGGGTCTACAGTTAAACCTGAGGATCTTTTACCCCTTTGTGACCACCATCAGGGCAAGAACTGAAGTATCTGTGAGACTTGGCCCTTAGAGGGCTATGAAAGGTTGCAGTCTTAGAATTTTTCTTTGTCCTGGCTTGGTTTGAAAAGGATAATGAAGTCAGGCGACTGGAAAGATTCTTTACTTCTTCCTTTCTCTCCTCCACTATCTAGCAACTAGCAATGATTTCAAAGTATCTCGGTTTAAGTAAGGCATCCAGTGAGAGAAAAAATTGAGATCTAAAGGACCTCTCCAGCCCGGTGAAACAAGCTCCAAGCAGAAAGAGGGTAGACTCTGGAGGACAGCCAAATTTGGTGGAACAAGCTATCCGATGTATGAGAAGTGTTCAGAGGGCATTTTAAAACCTTGAGGGTAAAATCTATAAACGAAGTTTGTAAGGATACAAAGGGAAACGGATTGCTGAGTAGAAGCAGATCGCAAAGTTAGGAATAACAGCCCAAGGTGAGTTTGAAGGAACCACCATCTCACAAGATACCATGTTTTCTCCTTTAGAAAGGGTTTTCACGTACATTATCGTTCTTGAGCCTCTCAACCCCATTTTTCAGGTGAGGAAACAGAGGCTTAGGGTAGAGCTTTGACTAGGCAGGATCACAAGCAGTAAAGGGCGGAGCTAGAAACCATCTCAGGGTTCTTCAAACTGTTCCCAGCGGATTCCTGCCGAGGGCTTTTAGGCAAAAAACCGGGAGAGGAACTGGCGAGGCTTCCTTAGCTGCAAGGCGTGGTCTGGCCTCCAGGCGGCGCCAGCGGCAGGGCGGCCTAGGGCTCCAACCCGGTGGATATCCCCGCCACGCGCCGGTAAAAACCAGACTTGTAAAGCCGCAAAAGCAGCCACCGCCCGCGCGAGGCCTTAAGCGTCTTTAGCTCCAGGTAGTGGGCGGGGCAGGCCGTCCTGTTCGTCCCTCTCATTGGCCCTCGGGAGTAACGGACAGGTATCTGCACCCAGCCCGGGCCAGAGGAACCTCACGACACAAGCTAGCTGATCTTCCGCGCGCGGGGCTGGAGTGCGGCCCGGGAGTCCGGGAGAGGAGGCTACGCATGCGTGCAATAAAATACGCTTCTCGGCACCCCTCTGGCTCCGCGAAGGGGAAGTGCTCCTGAGGGAACTGCTGGGGCAAACCCCTAACTTCACCAGGACTTTGCTGGGGTTTTTTTTGCAGCCTACCCCTCTTGCGACCCAGGTTTTTCCAGCCAAATTCCCTTTATGACAAGATTTCCTGATGCGACACTAAAGTCACTTACGCTGCAGCTTCATTTTATTTCTCCAAAAATACCCTCCCCCCACCCCAGAGCATTCTACGAAAAAGTCCCTCTTATCTCGGTCCAGAAACGTGCTCGGAGTACCCTCCCTAACCCCACCTAAATTCTAGCCGGGGTCTCCTGGGCCCTGGTTCATCTCCACGCACCATTTCTTAGCTTGCCTGCTTCAGGAAATCTTTCCTGATTAACCCCGGTGGGAGCGCAGCCATCCCAATTATTCGGGAGAGAGCTCAAGGCCAAGTTGAAGGCAGAGATTCTGGAGAAAAAGGGCTCAGAGCAGCCGACCGACTCCCGCCCCGCCCCCTCCGCGAGTAAAGTCAGGCAGCGGCTCGGGGACACAGCTGTATTGGGAAGGGGAGGCTCCTACACAGTAGGAGGAGGCACGTCCCAGGAGGCCCGAGGACTCTGTACACAACGGGCGTGGCGCAGCCCCGTCCGTCCGCCGTGCGGCCCGCCCGGGGCCCAGTCTCTGGAGGCTCGGAGGGGCGAGTTAAGGCAGCTTGGCTGAGGGAGGTGGGGGAGTGGGAGTGTGCCAGTTCCCCCCGAAAAGCTGGCTCACTGAGGGGGCGAGCTTCTCACCTCCCACTCCTCTCTCGAGGACAGGGGGAAAGACAGTCGGCAGTCAATAAATAAACCCGGGGCGGGCAGGGACCCCGGGAGACTCTCAGAGTCCAGGAAGGCTGGAGGTGTGGAACAAGGAGAGAGGGAGGTGACCTGTCCTTGGACATGCGTCCACGCTCACGGCCTTTGAGGGCATGGGCCTCGAGGGTCCCATTTGAGGCCTTGGAGCAGCTCCCTTTAAAAGTTAAAATGGTTGCCAGTAGGGACGGCCGGCTGCGAGGAAGGCCCGACGAGGGGAGGCTTCAGGGGCACCTGGGGCTTCTCGACGTCCACCCTCTTCAGGGCGCGGCCCCGGTGCCCCTCAGGCCGGCCCAGGTACAGGAGGTGTCTCCCGGCACCCCCGGAGTACCTGGAGGGGCCTCCCGAGGGGACGCGGGTGAGCAGCGCGGGGGGTGCACGGTGCGTGGAGAAGGGCAACCTCCGGCTGCCGCCCACCCCGAGCCGGGGAGCTGGGGCGGAGAGAGCAGGCCGGGTGGCGGGGGCCGGGCGCTTGCCCTCCGGGGGCACGTCCAGCCTCCGAGGCGTTGCACAGTCCCGGGGGAGCAGGCTGGGGCCGGCAAAGAGGGTGGGGGCGGGGGCGGGCTCGGGCGGCAGCGCCCGCGAGGTGAAAGGGGCGGCGGCCGGGGGCTCGGCCTCCTTCCTGGGCGGCTGCGGGCCGTGCAGGTAGCGCAGCAGTTCCTCCAGGGTGGTGACTTCCACGGCTTGCCCGGGACAGCCGGGCGGCGGCGGCCTCACCAGCACGCGCGGCGCGGGGCCGCCCGCCGTGTTGCCGCCCCGGGCGCGGCCCCGGCCCTCCTTGGCGTTGTTCCCGTTCTGGTTCCACTCCCAGGGACCCCCGGCGTGGCGGAGGTGCTTGACCGGCAGCTCCGGCGTGGACTCCGGGGTGGGCAGGCAGGCCAGCTCCGGCGGGGGTACGCCCTCGGGAGGAGGCAGGAAGGTGGTGTAAAGCTGGGGTGTCTGTGCCCCCTCTCCGTCCTTGGACGTTGGCTGCGGCTCTGGGCCCGCCCCGTGCAGACGGGCCAAGCTGCGAAGGGAGAGAGGGCGCGGGAGCCCCGCAGTCTCGATATCCTTGCTCCGACGTCTGTGGGCGCGGCGACAAGCGCAGGAGACCAGGAGGCCAGAGACCGAGGCGCCCAGGGCGAAGGCTGCGGCCACACAGGCCAGGAGGAGTGGGATGGGGACGGAGCGGGAGACTGAGGCTGGCGGGAGGTCCCGTCGCACGCCTGCCGACCGAGAGGAAGGAGGGAGGCTCAGCGAAGGTAGGCCAGCGGGATGGCAGGTTCTGAAGTGTCGCCTCTCTCCTGCTGCTGCTTAGCTCCAACGCAGCTTTGACCCTCTTCAGGAGTCACCACCTCCCCTGACCCCTCAACACACACAACCCACCGAACTACCTTTCACACGCAAGCTAGAGCTTGGGCCTGGGGAGTCCCCATCCCAGCTCTGGCCCCTGTAGCCATGCCAAGAGCAACTGCAAAACTCTGCCCGTGCTGAGGGAGGCGGGGCTGGGAGGGGAGGATCCAAACAGGCGTTATTAGTGAGCACCAAACAGCGATCAGGGAGGGGCTTAGAATTCTTCAAGAATCAGCAGCCCCACACTTCACTCCTGTCCCTCCCAGCCAGCCCCCTTACCCTGAGTGTGAGCTCCAAGAGTGGAAGACTGGGGCCGGGGGTGGGCATCACTGGGGGGGCTTGGGGTCTCAGGGGAAGGGCCAGGACTCAGAAGCACTGGTAACAGAGACCAGGTCAGAGCCAGTGAGGCTCCTGCTCTCCACCTCTGATACCCATTCAGTGGGTCCCCACACCCCCTTTGGAGCCCAAAGGTCCAGAACTGCAGCCTTCATTTTCCTCTGGAAATGGGGAAGGGCTCACCATGCAAGGCATTCTTTCATTTATTTGTTCAAAAACTATCTATTAAGCACCCTATTATGTGCCAAGCACTGAGCTATATGCTAGGTATTTGGAGGATGCTAACCCTTTTCTGAGACTCTCTCAGGGTGTCCAGGGTGCTGGTCTGCTGCTGCCATGGGGCACAGACTTGGGTGAGTGTGGGCTGAGCAAGGTGAAGTTGGGACAATAGAACTCACCATAAGCAGAATCCCCTGTGCCAGACTGACTCCCAGTAGCTCCATCTATGAAAAAGGGAGAGAGAGGGTAAAGATGGGGGCAGAGGGAAGCTTCATGAAGAACCGATGGGCATGACTGTACCACAGAAGGAGAGAAAGACAAAAGCCCACAGCTGGGATGGTGTCTATGGCCATCAGAGCCATGCGCGACAATGGCTACAGCTACCCCTGCCCCTTCTGTTTACCTTGGCAGTCATCATGCTCCATGGATTCCTGGTTCCCAGCTGGATGCACATCAATCCTAGGAGGAAATGGAGGTGGCTCAGTGCAGGTATACATCTTGCCCCCATCCCCCACCCTAGCCCTCAACTTCCTCTCTTAGTGGGGAACTTTCTCCTCAGGAGATCCAGGAGCCTCTCACTTACCCACCAGGTCCCCTGATATCCACACAGCCTCTGGAGCTATCCCATCCACAGTATGGGTCCTGAGAAGCCAGACAGCTCCTAGGGAAAACTGAGTCATGTGAGGCTGGGACCCTCTCCACCCTAATCACATTCCATTCCCCTACCTCTTCCACTCTCACCCTGGCTTGCAGGAGGCTCTTAGCCTGATACTCCCATCCTATCCACCCCAATCCCTAGTCCAGTCCCTGGTTACTGCCCACCTGCAGAATGCTTGAGATACCCAGCCCCAAACCATCCCCTGCGTTTCCCTGCCACCCACAATGCCTGTGTTCCTGTGTGCCTGCAGGCCCAGAGAGCCCACCCAGGCAGGGCCTGACCTCAGGTCCCTCTCACCTCCGACAGGCCCCATGCCGGGCACATCGACTGAGAGGGAGGTAGATGACACAGCCAGAAAAAGCCACAAAGAGCCTGTGACCTTCAGTGTCCAGCTCCAGCCCTATGACCCGCCGTGCTGTTTGGGCTGCCCGCTTCCCACTGCACCTAGGGTGAGGCCAGAAGGAGTCTGAGATGGAGCAGATGAGGCTCCTTTTTCCCTGGGTGAGTTAAAGAACAGAAGGGGGGGAGGCATACAAGCAACTGAGTACAACTCACAGGGCTACTCTGCCCCAACACAGTGTCCAGCTTCTCGCCAAGGCCCTCTCTCTTCCCCACAACTTCCAATATTGGGAGTCCCCACCCCATCCCCATATCCCCATCTACCACTTCACATCCCATCCCTGCTCTGCAGGGGGCCTGCTGGACAAAGGGCTCACCGGGAGGGGCTGTAGGCATCGATCTCTTCCAACAGAATGGGCTCAGGGCCCCCAGATTGCCCCCATGGGGGCAGCACCTTCAGCACTGTCCCATCGTTGGAGCCAAGGAACAGGACTGTGGTATTACTGTAGGGACCAGCCATGCCATCCACAGCTACCTGGGTCAGTAGGGCCCTGGAGGGATAGGCCTCAGGTCAGGACAACCTGACCAGTGGAAGCTTGAGTGTTTCAAGGACAGCACATGTGTCTGGGTACCCCCTTCTCTACCCTTCCCCCAGCCCAGTGTTTCCTTCTTAGCTCTCTCCCTTCCACTTTCACGGGTTCTTCCTCCTACCAATATGATTTACATGGTGGGGTCAGGGAAAGAGAGTGGCTGGTGGGGGGAAGGCAGTGGTCAGCATTTTCTAGCCCCATACCTGCTGGTGAGGGTGAGCAGAGGCTGATGGGTGGCAGGCGGCACGGCAGGGTCCAGGAGTGGGTGAGCCTTGATGAAGGTCAGGACATCATCAGGGAGGTCTCGAGAAGAGGGGAACAATGCAGCCACACCTACTCCTGCACAGGATCCTGGCCTGGTGGACACAAAGGGAGAGGGAGCCTTAGGACAGGGAGCTGGGGCTTAGTTAGGCTCTGTGACCACCAGCTACCCACTGCTCCCAAACATGATTGGTAACCCTTGTTCTGCCTACGCACAGACATTCACACTACTGCTTCCCTTCCCTGCTGCCAACCCGCTACAGCCCCCTCCCCAGGCCTTGGACACCTTGCCCACTTCTCATAATCCCATTTGGGGAGCACACACTGCTTGTTTCTACCTCCACAAAGGCCACCCCCACCCTGCGTACCTGGGGGAGGGGACCCTGTCCTCAGACACAGGGGTCCAGGCCCCATCCAGACTCCTCTGCTCCTTGAACTTTCCCTCAAACCCACGCTCAATATCATCCAGGTAGAAGGCACAGACCGCAGAGCCGGGGATGCTGAGGGAGCCAGAAAAGGATGTGGGCTAGGTGTGGGAAGGGACAGCACAGTTCCTCCTAGGTAAGACATGGCGGCTCCCCTTCATATACCGTATTAGGGCGGAGACTGAGAGGGTGGGGCAGCCCCTGGGGGCCGCGCTAGGAGAAAAACGGTGGGCAGAACAGCAAACTGGCTTTGAATGGAGCTTCTGCTCACTGCCCTCATCAATAGGCGTTGAGAGAGGAACTTGGATGCTGGTGGGGCAGGGGACAGATTGGGCCACATTGGTTAGTCTGGTACCAACCTATTGGTCTGGGTGGTGAAGACCCCAAAGAGAGCAGAGCGGCCATACAAGTTCACAGGCCCTGTCAAGGCCTGTAAGACGTCAAAATAGAAGGTAGAGTCCCCAGGGACAGAGCAGTTGAGCCGCAGCTTCAGGAAGGATGTCCAGTGGCGGTCCAAGGCCCGAGGTGAGCCGCCCATGTCACGCTTACACACACGGGCCACACGGGAGAACTGCACCTGTGTGGGGGAGAGTCGGAGATGAGGAGAACGGTGAGAGAGAACCCCAGGGCCAGCAGGGTGAGAGCAATGTGGTGAGTTAGAGCACCAAGAGACAAATGTTAGGGGCACAGCAAAGGAAGGGTGTGGTCGGTCAATGTGGGTCAAGGTGAGGGACCTAGCAGGATGCGGGGGCAGAGGCCTGGGGGCTACTCCAAGTTGGGGCCTCAGAGTCCAGGGGATTGCGTTGTGGAGGTTAGGGCCAGGCGCTCTCCCCTGAATGACTGGCTCCTCACCATCCAGCAGAGCCCTCTAGCTACCCACCCCTGGTGCCCACTTCCTTACCCTCCCCAGCCGGGCGTCCTCCACAGAGACTTCTCGGAAGAAAAAGTAGACATGGTCTCCATGCTCCAAAGCGTGGACAAAGTGTGGCTCTGAAGGGGGAGTGAGAGGAAAGGTACGGAAGAGAAACTACACCTGTTCAGAAGCTCCTGGCCCCCCACAGCCTCTCCCCTCTGCATACATGCTCACCACTACCACCATCTGCCTGCCATCGACCGCCCCCTGCACCTCCTCCCCAAGAGCAGCCTCCCTGCCCTAGGCCCGCCCTGACCTCGGAGCCACTTGGAGTCGTACTTGGCGGAGCGGAGTGGGGGCTGAGGCCCAAGGCTTCTGTAAACCACAGCGTCACTGGCCTGGAAGTCCGCAGCTGTGGCTGAGTACAGGCTGCCCTCTGGAGGGGTAGGGTGGGGTCAGGGGAGGGCTCAGGGATCCGTATCTTGGCTCTTCTTGGACCTCCCACACCCCTCCCTTGGCCTGACCCTGGCCCCTACCTTCACCCTCCACTCAGGAGCATGGGGGAAAGACCAAATTAGGAAAGGGGCTAACGTGGGAGTTCCCTCCAGCCACATGCCTGCTGCTCACATGCCCAGGTGCACACCTGCAAAGACGGCCACGTTGGACTGGGTGGCATCAAAGGGGCATCGAGCCTGCCCACTCAGCTCCTCACCCTCCTGCTGCAGCGAAGTTATCTGGAGGCAGAGGAAACAGGTTCCTGGAACCCTTGGGGTGTCGCGAGTCTGGCTCCATAGCCCACTTCCTCGTGTCCCCTTGCCTCCTCGCTCCACCCCTTCCGGACCCCTCCACTCTGGGCACTCCTGTTCCCCTACCCCTGCTGGTCCATCCCCACTGAACTGATTGCCCAGCTTGGGTTCTTCTCCCACTCCAGTCCTGATGCCCCGCCCTCGCCTTTGTACCCCATAGCTGCGGCACACGGGGCTGAATGAGTTCGTTCCACAGGCAAGGAGTGTCTGGGAGTCCCAGGGAACGAGAACACGAATGTAGTTGTAGCACTCGTCCTAGAAAATCCAAAATTCTCGGTCAGTGACAGGGCTGCCTGGGACTGGGATGGGGTGGGGGGGTCACAGGAAGTAGGGCTACTCCACTTGAGCCAGGTAGAGCAGTGTGGGGTAAAGTCCCAACTAAGCTATCTACTCCTAGTCCTGTGGCCTTGGGCAAGTTCTTTGGCCTCTCAGAGCCTCACTTTCCTTTTGTGTGAGGTGTGTGAAAGAAGCTAAAAATCATGAACTCCCTTTCCTGTACATTTTCCTCTGTGGACCAAGATGAGAGAAGTGGGGGGGGGAAGTGGGCACAGTGGAGGGCCACTTAGACAGAGCCTGGAGGCAGGGTCATCTCCTTCCCTCAAGATTCTCATCCCACTCCTCACCGTCAGCTTTCCCCGCACGGCACAGTTCTCCATGTCTTGACTCCTCCATGTTAGATACTGGAGGGAGAAGTAGAAGGGGAAAAATCATGGGGCAACCTGGAACCACCTCACATTATGGCTCCTCCTGGAGTCTTCTACCTACCCACTTGATCCCGGTTAGACCTTTCCCAGCCTCATCTCCATGCCTCAACCTCCTCCCACACAGCCCCTCACCTTGTTGGGCACTAGCCCCTCCCCTTCTTCTTGGGCTTGAAGATCGAAGGAGAAAACGTGATCCCTGAAGAGACAGGCAAGGAGGGATCAGAGCCAAGCCATGGATCCCCACCCGAACTCCTGAGCCTCCCACCTTGCCCGTGCTCAGCTGCTCAGGGACAAACAGTGCCCTCTCTCCTCCCCCTGACTCCACAACCTGGCAGTTGTGCTCTGGGTCCTAGCATTCCCACGTCCCATGGCTTATACACCTGCACGTGTCCCCTGCAAGATGTTGCAGTGGCCACACAGGTCCCATGCCTGCCCAGGAGCAGGCCTGTCAGCCCCACAGTGGTGCCACAGCCAGTTTACCGGGCAGCCACTAGCAAGGTCCGGTTCAAGGTCAGGAATCTCTGAAAGTCCAGCCCAAGTTCTGCCACCACAGCATCATCCTCCAGGCCCCGGAACCAGGATAATGGGGAAATACCTAGAAGGCACAGAGAGGTGGGTGCTGAGGACCAGCCAGAATACCACGTACTCCCTCAACACCCTCGCCAACCAGATGAAACCCAGCCACAGGACGTAAAATGGATATGTGAGATGAGTTGTGAGGTATTAATAAAGCTATTAATAAGGCTATTAATAAATGTAATACCAGCTAACTCTGAGCACTTAACCTCTGCCAAGCACTATGTTAGCAGGTTAGATGCATTGTCTCACTTTAGACAACAACCCTATGAGGCAGGTACTAACATTGGCCCCATCTTACAGATGAGGAACCTGAGGCTTAAAGCCATTAAGAAATTTGCACAGCTCGTTTAGCTTGGAAGTGGCAGGCACCCCAATTGATATCCAGGTCTGTCTGACTCCAGAATTGAGCCCAACCCCTTCTTGGAACTGCCTTAGGGCTAGCAATTCCCTTTCACTCCCACATTGTACACTGTCCCATGTGGACCATTTACTCACCCCATTTCTCCCAGCCCTCTCTTTGCACCCTCCCCTCAAGGCTCTTCACAGGCCACCTCAGCCCTCCAAGGTTTCTGCCTCCTCTGACCAACTCCAGCATCCACCTGGCCTGATCACGGAAACCACAGTCATCAGCGTTCAAAGGGACCCCAGAGTTCAGAGAGAGATGATTTAACATTCACATGGTGCTTCGTACCATGTCTGGCACATGTGTTTGCTGCTCTTATCTATCCCCCAACAGTTACTCCCAATAACCTAACTGCCATTCCTTCGTCCTTAAATTTACTCTAAATCCTGCATATATAACAGGAACCTGCAAACAGATAAAGGTCCTTCTCAGAAAAAGTTGGCTGGTGGTTTCCCTCATGGTGGGACCTAGACTTGGTAGTGATAACGTGGTGGAAAGGGAGGCAAGAGGTGTTGGAAACCACTGAATTAGTCTCAAGCCTTCCTTTTGTAGCTAATAATAATAGCAAACATATATAAATCATTTACTTTGTGCCAGACAGTGTTCTCAGAACTTTACCTGTATTACCTCATTTAATCCCTAAATAACTCTATGAGGTAGAATACTATTATTAGTAATTTTTTTTTTTTTTTTTTTTTTCGGCTGCACTGCATGGGTTGCAGGATCTTAGTTCCCCAACCAGGGATTGAACCCGGGCCACCACAGTGAAAGCACCGAGTCCTAACCATTGGACCGCCAGGGAATTCCCGGTAAAATACTATGACTATCTTCATTTTGCAGATGAGGAGACTGAGGCAAAGAAAGGTTAAATAACTTGAAGAGCTCACACAGCTAGTGAGCAGCTTAGCAGGGATTCAAACCTGCTAAGGTTTGGTCTGGCCGAGAGTCCACATTCTTTATCACTGAACAATGCTGCCTGGAAGTGAAGGAAGTAGGCCCACAGAGGAGAAGTGACTGACCTGAGGTGCCAGCTCACTCTACCTGTCTTCTCCCCTTTTCTGGTCAGGCTCTTAGCTTCCTTGAGACTGAGAGCCTTCCTGCACCTTGCCACCCACACACGGGGTCTCAGTGTCTGTCTACCTGCCAAGACTGAGTGCTGAGCTCATATAGAGGGGGCGAGGTACCAAGCACTCACCTTGCAGGTCAGAGGTCAGCAGAGGGAGGGGGTCCTGGGGAAAGGCAGCCTGGGTGTGGGGAAGTGACAGCAGCAACAGCAGTAGCAGCAAGGGCATGAAGCGGGGGGCACGGGGCATCCTGTGTGGGGCAGCTCAGGCCCCAGGGGGTGCCCCCTCACCCATATGCTGGCCCTGAAAGGGAAGACAGAAAAGTGGGGGAAGGGGTCAAATTTCCTCCACCTTTTGAAGCAGGAGGACTCCTTCCCAGGTCTATCCCCAGAAGACCCAGTGCAGTAGGGAGAAGAACCCTCTCTCTGGCACTGCCTCAGTCCCAGCCAGCTGTCACTGTCACTCAAGGCCCTTCCCTGTCCAACTGGCCCAAACTGGCTGGTACGAAGCCTGCCAGCATGACCCCAGGTAAGGACAGAACCCGCCTGCTCCCCCTCCCAGCCTTCTCACTCAACCTTTTCTCCTCTCTCCTGACTGGGCCTGGGACATTCAGTAGGTGACACCTCCTGGCCCCCCTCTTGCTAACCTCTTCTCAGCTATAATTAGACACTGAAGCCTTAAAATTATAAATAGTGACTCCTTGGCACTGGGGAGGAGGAAGAGGGCACCATGTCTGCCTCCCCCCTCCCTCCCGGACCCCCATGGCACCCGGGAGCAATTTAGGCGCTGTGCCCTGGTAGAGGCAGCTGCGAAGCAGCCATCATTGTCTAGGGTTGAGGAAGAACAGAGTTGGGGAGGCAGCCTAGGGGTCTTTGTCCTGGTCTAAGCTCACGCTTCTGGGGCCCTTCCCATTGCTAGGGAGAAGCTGAGTGAGTAGGGAGGGGAGTGGGGGAGGGGGGCTGTCTTAGCCAAAAATGAATCTGCATCAAAGCCAGATCAGAGGCTAAATTTAGCTCTGGCCGCAGCTGTCTGCCCGACCACTGTGCCCCCTCCCAGCCTCCCTAGCCCCCTGTTCCCTCCCTGACTCCTAAGAACCACTGCATGTGCTTAATGTGGGGAAGAGCAGACCCACCCGCTATTAGGAGCCAGGCATAGAAGGGGCTATACTGGTGAGGAGATATGGCTGAACATGTCTCTCCTTCCCTTCCCTTCCCTCTTCGGACTGCCTTGGAATGAAAATATAAATAATTCAATGACAGCCAGGCGATTGTAGCCCAAAGTCCAGGAAAAGATAGATATGGTGGAAGGGACGGTGAGACAGCCCTCCTTCCCACCCATCAGCCTCCATCAGCCTCCCCCAGCCAAGCTGACCCTGGCTGGAACCCACAGTGGGAGGTGTACACCAGCTTCCTGCCTTCCCCTGAAGTTGAAGTGAAGGGCTGAGTAGGCTCGGGAAATCAGGCCAGGAAGGGTGAGACTCCTTCCTTTCTGTGAACAGACAGTCATCCTTCACTAATCCTTAGTTGCCTGTCCCGCCATGTCCCCTAAAGAAGAGACCCTGGGCTTCCAGGCTTAGCCCATTCCATCCAACAACTCCACTCTCGGAGCCCGGACCCACGTGTACCCCACCCACAATCCAGCGTCACTGGTGGGGAGGCTGACGCCAGATGGGGTCCCAAGAGAGCTGGAGGAAGGGAAGGGGTAGGAGCACCTAACGATGACCCCCTCCCCAGGGGCAGAGCAGTCAGCTAGCTAAAGACCCTCTGGTGCTGAAAGGCCAAGCCTCCCTCTGCCACCCCCGCCCCATGTTCCTGGATGTTGGTGCTCCCAGGGGAAGAGAAAGGGACACAGCTTGTCTCCTATCCACCCCCTCCTGCCCCCTCCCCCACAGGTTGCCCTGGGCAACTGGTATCTTCACCCAGGAAACAACTTCAGTTTCAGGCAAGTGGGGAGGACAGTCAGACCCTCTTTCTGCTCCCAGGCCATGCCTGTTTCCATCCGCTGCCCTCAGGAGCTGTTGCCCTTTCCTTACCTGGGGTGGTGACTCCTGTGGGGGTTTGAGGGGGATAGGAGACCTCTGACCTGATGGAAGAAGGGACAGAAGGAGGGAAGAGGCTGAGCTATACCTCCTTACCACATCCAATAAAAGTGAATGTGAACATTCAGGAGAAGTCTAATGAGGCTAGGGTAGGGGAGATGCTGCCCTGGAAGTCGGGGGCACATTGACATTGAGCTTAATTACAAAGGCGCTGGCTGCTTCATGCCCAGAGATGTGAGGGCAGGGGCTGGTGCTGGCCCCTACCCAGAAACTCCTGGAACTGCAGGACCAGTCTTGGGAAAAGGGGTGACTGGGAGAGTTTGGAGGGCATGACGACCACTCCCACATTAAAACCTTCAGAATCCAGCAGCCTTCTTAGCAAAAGCTCCCTAGCTGGGGACAATAGAGGCTAATTTGCATCTCATTTGCATGCTCTTCATTTCTAGGCAAAATGCTCTGATAGCAAGCACCCCCAGCCCCTTCCTTCTTCCCAGAGAGCAGTCCCTGCCTCCCTCCCACCCAGTCTCTCTCCACCCTGCCCCCCACCTTAGACTGGATTAGTCCAGCCTCTAAAAACACTTGGTTGGCCATTGCATTGGCCCCCTAGACTTAACTATGACATATCTTTAAGGGGGCTTCCCATAGCTGATTTTAGGGAGCAGCATCTGAGCGGCCCCCATCCGACCCCTGGCTTGGGGAAAGGCTTACCCTGCCGGGACCAATCCCAGCTGCTTCATACCCCCCCTCTGGAGCGAATGGGGGAGGCCTGGCCGGCTCTTTCTCCCCTTCCTAGGTTCTCCCCTTGCTGGGAAGAGGAAACAGCCCTTCTGTCTCCTCCTGGCCCCGCAGCCACCTCTGGGGAGTGGCCCGGGTCAAAGCCAGATTCTAGCGGGGGCTGGGGAAGGGATGGAGAAGGGGAGACTGGGCGGGGGACAATAGCAGGAAGCCCTCGGGCTGGTCGCCCGCCCCAGTCCACCTTCCTCTAAGGAGCGGGGGGCGCGCCAAGGAGCCTCACGGAACGGGCACGTTCCCTTCTCCAAGACAGTTGCCCCCCACCCTTAGCTCTCAGCCCCAGGCTTGCTACCTACCCTCCCTCCCACCCAGTCCCCAACGAGGATAATCCAGGTGTCTAGAGCCTCGCATGAGGTGGGCCTGAGGCCAGGGGCTCTACGTGTCTCCCCCTCACTGGATCTGGGGCTCCGAGAGGGGCGGGTAGGAGAGTCTGGGCCGGGACCGGGTCCCAGAGCCACGTTAGCGGGAGGAGGGGCTGGAGGGGCCTGCAGGCGCAGACCGAATGGGGATGGGAGCGGGGGTTGGGGAGTGGAGGCGGGTCTCCGAGGCCAGGGAAACAGGGCCAGAGGCTTGGAACCGATGAGGGCGGGCCTGGGGCCAGGGCTGAGCGGGGACCGCGGGCTCGAGATGCAGTCACCAGCTGGGCTCTCCTCCTTGGGAGACCTCGGTCTAACAAAGCCCCAGGGCGAGTGGGGTGAAGAAGGAAGGATATGGGCACTAGGACTGGTGTTTCTCAGGGGCCCCATTCCCGACTCTATGCCCAAGCCAACCCCCTGGGAGGTGCTCAGACTCCCGCTTGCACAAGGACAGAGGTGCAGCTGTAACACCAAAGTCTGGAACGACGTGTTCCCCTTCCCATCCCTGCAGGGGCAACGAGAGGGTCCAGTTCTCCACGGGTCTCGAAGCCTTAATTTCTCTGCTGGAGAGGAAAGAGACCAGGTTTTCCACCCTCTGTACGGTGCGCGCCTCAAATAATTCCTTTCGCGCTCCCCAATCCAAGGGATGCGACTCAGAGAAGCCGGGTCGCAAGAGGTGCCCAGACCCTGAGCCCCACAGTCCCGTGACGGGGCTTGGCCACGGTCCCCTCTTCCCTCCACGCACCCCAACTCCGCTGACCCTCTCCGTCAACCAAGCACACATCGCTCTGGCACCCTCCCAGGCGGGTCCCTCTGGCACTTCGGAAGCTTGCCCCCAGCCTTAGGCGCCCCGATCCTCCCCGACGCCCTGCAGCCCCAGCCCTGCTCCGGGGTACTTGCTCCGAGATCCGGGTCAGTGGAATAGAGATCTCAGCGGGCGGGCAGCGGCCGCGCACCGCGCCGAGTTCGCAATCGGTGGCTGGGGCTCTAGCGAGACGTGATGAACGTCTGAATTGGATGGAGCTTGGATCTGGGCTCCCGGGCGCTGTCAGGTCGGGTGAGCCCTGGATCCCAGTCGCAAACCCCACTCCCGCCGCGGCTCCGCGGAGGAAAACAATGCGACCGCCCGGAGCTCTGGGCCGGGCCCCAGCCGCCCCGCCCGCCTCCTGGCCGGACCCGCCTCCGGCCCGCCTCGGGGTCTGCACAACTAATCCGGCTCTCGGAGGCCGGCTAGACACCGCCTTCTCGACACCTCTCCACCAATAGCCCTCGGAGGAGGAGGGACGCCGGGAGCACCGCCCACCGAGAAGGCCTGGCCGGGAGGTTGAGCTGGAGACCAAAGCCAGGCGCGAGATCCACGGACAGTCGCTGAGACCCGGACAGAGGAGGGGGTCACACGCTTTAACATGGAGAGGCCCTGGGGAGAAATCTCACAACAAGAGAGGAAGGAACAGCAGCTGGGAGGAGAGACAGGAAACCCGAGGACCTCGGCTGGGCTGGGCTGTCAGAGCCGGCGTGACCCTCCCTCCCTCCTTTCTCCTCTCCAATGGCTTTGGCTACCCTGCTCCTGGGTACACCTCTCCCCTACTCTGCCCGCAAACCTCTGTTCCTCCTCTCTACTCTTTTTAAATCAACCCCTTTATTTCTTCCCATGTGCCTCCTCTGGTTCATCCTGCCCCAGATAAGGGAGGCCTAGCATGCACTTGAAGACTTGAGGCCTGGGAAGGGAAAGGAAGATGTCGCTAGGAAGTTTTCCTTATCCCCATCATCTCCCCTCCCACCCCTACTGTCAAAGCAAGATGGGGTTGGGCCAGTTGGCTAGGAACTAAGGAGCCAGGAAGCCAGGGTGGCCAGCAGTGAGGATGTTGGTTGATGGAAGAGGACAGGTGAGTGGGGCTGAAACCAAAAGAGAGATGTGGAGATCGGGACCAACTGACTCAGAGTCACACAGAAAGAGGAGCAACACGGAGACCTGAAAGAGGGAAAATAACCAGCTGCCCCAACACCACACAGACTTACTGCCCCGCAGACAAGGATTAGTGATGTCCCATCTTTCCTCAGAGGGCCCTGGACATCCCTCCAAACAGCAGAACTAACTGCTCCTTCTCCATCCCCACCCTCCATAAAGACCCTTTGATTCCAGGAATGTCAGTGGGGAGGAAGAATGAGGCTACTTCAAACATCACTGCTTGGCTCCCACCTGCTAAGATTCTTCCCTGTGTGGGGACTGGGACAAAAGACGTTCTCAAAATTCCTAGGATAGTGGGTGGCATGGGAGACATTGACATTATTGGATAGTTTTATCTAAGCAGGCACCCCCCCACACACACACACACAAACATGGCCCGGTCTCTGGACTGAAGGAAAAGAGGGGCAGGGGTTTGCTACTTCTGGACAGTCTTTAATGGACTGAGATCAGGGTGGGTAGCATCACTGACTGGGCTAAGCCCCAAAGTAAGCAAGAGATATAGACATATACACACACAATCACAGAGACAGAAATGGAAGGTGAAGCAATGAGATAAACAGAATCAGAAACAATGGAACAATACTTACACAAAGATAACTGCAGAGGGGTCTTGGGTCCAAGGTTCAGTGGTCAGTCGGGGCTGTTTAAAGGCTGGAAAGAGGTTTTTGGGAGAAAGACACCTCAAAATATAGAGGCACTCAGAGATTGAAAGAAATGTCCCCAGCTCCTAGCACAGGGCTTAGGTATTAAAATATGTGCTTATTGAATAGATTAGTGAATGGGGATTAAGGTATAACTCACTTAAAGTTTTAGGGCCCAACTAAAATCTCAATTCAATCCAATACATATTAAGCACTTACTTCAAATACAAACCACTGTGAGATGTAGTCCCAGTCTTTAAGAAAATGACCATTTGAACTAAAACAAGACTTACATGTACTAAATGATTAAAAAGCAATACCAAGGGACTTCCCTGGTGGTGCAGTGGTTAAGAATCCGCCTGCCAATGCAGGGGACACCGGTTCGAGCCCTGGTCTGGGAAGATCACACATGCCGCGGAGCAACTAAGCCTGTGCGCCACAACTACTGAGACCTCGTGCCACAACTACTGAAGCCCACGCCTGTGCTCCACAACGAGAAGCCAATGCAATGAGAAGCCAATGCACCGCAATGAGGAGTAGCCCCCACTCGCCACATCTAGAGAAAGCCCTTGTGCACCAATGAAGACCCAATGCAGCCAAAAGTAAATAAATAAAATTAATTAATTAAAAAAAAAAACAATACCAAGTCTCAAAAAAAAAAAGCCCCCCCCAAAGCTACATTGAATATAATTCATAAATGAAAGAAAAGACAATAAGTGCTCTTCATAATAACTGCAGGGAAAGATGTTGGATACATTTTATCATGGAGGCCGGGAGAACTTTGGTGGGAGTTGGCTTGGTGCAAAAGAAAGGAGAAAATCTTCCAAAGAATGTAGTTTCAGCAAAAGCTTTTACTTGGTGAACATGGAGCCTGAAGCATGGATAGCAAAAGGGCCTGTGTGACTGATACGTAAGAGAGATACTAGTTAGAAGCAGAGGACAGGGGAAGAGGGAGACAAACTATGGAAGACCTGGAATACCAAGGTGAGTAGGTTAAAAAATTTGATAGGAAAAGGACATCATTTCGAGTTCTTGAATAAAGGTGTTACTGTCAAAATGCTTTATCTTAGCAAGATAAGGAGACCTTCTGGTAAGAAAACAGGAAGGTTCAAGGATGAGGGGAGAGAAGCAGTGAGACAAGGATGGTGGCATTGGGTATGGAAAGAAATGGAAGAGTCTTAGAGCTGTTTCAAAGGACAAATCCTACTCCCCAGGGTCTTCTGGAGAAAATCACAGTCCCACAGATTGGAGCCTTTAATAAATTCAGGATCTCCAAGCTTGGAAAATTACCCTCTCCCAACCCCTACAAGTAGCTGTGTCAAATCCTTTCTCAAGTTCCTTTCCTCACAGCTTCCTTGCTCATCTTAGCAGAACCCACATCCATCTTCAGAGAAAAATAGAGATAATAAAGTGAGCATCCCACCAACATTTTGCCCTCTAGAGATGCACTTAGCTGCATTCTCACATCTCTCTCATCCCAGCAGGTGGGGCGTCTGTACTGCTTGTCTAAGGTTCACCTTTCTGCTTTACTCTAAGCTCCATCCACACAGGGCCCAGCTGTCTTGTCTCTCTCACCGCAGTTATCCTTTGCAGTTAGCACAGTGCCTGGCACATTGCAGCTGTTAACTAGTAACACATGGTTGAACAAATCTGACTCTGTATCTCCTACTTAGGTGCTTTATGCCACATGTCTTCAAATACTTTCTCCTTCCTTTATTTCTAATCTCTCCTTTTCTACTGACATCTTCCCTTCTGCATATACACATGCTCAAATATCTCCCATGATGAAAAGAAAAAAAATTCTAAACTTTCTCTTAATCCTTGCTTGTATTTAGTCAACACTCAATTTCTCTCTTTCCTTCACAGCTAAATTTGTAGAGTCATCTATTCTTGCTGTACCCATTTTTCCCCCTTCTCAATCATTTTCGTTTTGGCCCCCCATCACTCCACTGAGATTGTTCTCATCCAGGCCACTAATGACCTCCTTGTCACATTCAATGAACAGCTCTCTTCAGTCTTTATCCTTTGGCCCTCTTTATGGCATTTGGCCCTGTTGACCCTTCCTTCCTTGAAATACTCTCCTCTTTTGGCTCCTGAGTCCTTCTTTCTTTCAACAAAGACTAGGGACTTAATAGATACATTTTATAAATGAATGAATGGCTTCACTTCTATTGATGTGGCCTCTCTTTCTCAGCCTTTCTGACCTCTCCTTAAATGTTGGTGTTTCCTAGGTCATGTCCTTAGCTACCTCTTCTTGCTCTACATACCCTCACCGGTCAAGAAAATCTGCACCAACAGTTATAGTAACTATTTATATGTGGCTCCCCATAAACTTTATAGATATTCAATCTCAGTCTTTCTCCTGAGCTCTAAACTCACTTTTATAATTGCTTATTGGATACTTCCATTTGGATTGTTCATAGGTACTTACCACTTAGTCTAAGGACAGGAAGCTTGTCTTTTATCTTTGTATTCCCAGCACTTAAGTCATAATGCCTGGCATATAGTAAATAGAGGAAGAAATAAATGCACCAAAGATGAAAGCTACCTCCAGCTATGTCAGGCTGAAGTCTTGCTTAACTGCTTCAGATCACACTGAACTTTCTCTTTCTGAACTGATATGAGAGTACTGATCCTAACAATGGTAAAACCTCAGCTGAGCAGAAACATAGGAATGTTCCATTCTGAGTATTTTTCCAGATAGTTTGATTTTACCAAATTAAGTGCAAAACATTTTCATGTTAACTGTTTCAAATAGGGATTATTCAAAAAGATATTGTTAATTTCCTGTGGATTATATAGTGGAAAGACCACAACCAGGAGTCATTAAGACCCTGACTGACCTTGTAAGATAAACCACTTTATCTCTAAGGCAGAGTCTGTCACCTGTGAGTGGACACTTTACCTGCCTGCTTACTCACAAGATGAAGTAAGATAATGTAGGTGAAATGTTTTGTAAATCTCAAAGTGTTTCACACATTCAAGACATCATTTAACCAGATTTTTGCTTACTCAGAGGAAGCACTGTAAACTTAATTGTCCAGGTAAATAGTGAGGACCCCAAAGTCTAGAATATATGTAGTTAATACTGTTTGCTTCTTCTCCACATGGCCAAAAATGCTGCAATTTTCAATTGTCAGCTTTTTTGTTTTCCTTCTCTTCCCTTGTTATTTGTGTTAATTCTCATTGTTATCAGTGTTCTTGCTTCTAAAAGCTCCTCTTTCCTCTTTTAACTTGCTGCTAATTATATGCTGTGGGTTCAGAGAAGATTACTAGAAATGGGTATAGATTAAGAGAAAATAAAAGAAAGACTTCCACATGAGTGAAACAAACGAACATTATTGCATGTGACTGTTATGTTCCTACCATTTCCCCCTTATCTCCTGGTTATTGGATGTGTTTTGAATTTCTTCTTTCAGCAAATATTTATTGAGCACAGTAGTGCCAGGCGCTAAAGCATAACCCCTGCCCTCATGGAGTTTACAGCCTAGTAGGGAGGCAGTTAATAAAATCACAAATTACAATAAAGAGTAATTATCATGATAAGGGAGGTATGCGGTTCTACAGGACTATGGAATATAGGGGTGCTGTGTAGTTTAGGGAGTCACTATGGCTTCACAGTCATGATGGCTTCAGATGACTTTCCAGCTGAGACCTGAAGGATGGGTGGGAATTAACCAGGCAGGGCAGAGGTATGCATGGGGAGAAAGTTCCAGGCAGAGACACAAGAAGTGGGAAAGTCCAGAGTACAGGAAGAGGGAGAAGGAGAGGGGGAGAGAGAAGCCAACCACGATGTATATTGGAGGAGCTGAGAGGATTACAGCACAGCTAGAACAGAGTATAAGGCAAAGCTGGAGAGGTAAACAGGTAAGGAGCTGGTAGCAGAATTCTGGATTCAGAAGGTATTACTGTATTTGCATCTTCTTGTATGTTAATTCCTCTTCTTATTATCCAATTAGATTATCTATTTCTTTTAAAAAGGACTTTTACTTTTCCTGTGATTTTGGTAGTGCCACCTACTATTGTTCCTTGAGTGTGTGATCAGTGAATTAATAGAGCGTATAGGAATAGAATGCTGCCACATTCATTATAAGGTTGAAGTTATTACCTCCTAACCTTGTGAGGTAGTTGTCAGAAAAAGCATAGGCTTGGAAATCACACAAGTCCTCAGTCTGCCATTTATTAGCTCTCTAATTTGGGAACAGGTTATCTAACCTCTTTAAGCCTCAGTCTTTTTCATCAGCGAAAAGGAGATAGTGACATTTAGTTCATAAAGGTATCAGAGGATGAAGTGAGAGATTTATATAACATCTAGCAGAGTGCACCCAACAAATGCCAGCTCCAGTTCTTTCCTCTCGCTTCCCTCCCCTGAACTCGCAGTCCATTCTTCTCCATCTGCCCCCACACCTCGCTCCATAAACATTACCTCTCCTTTGCATTTTCTAAGCCTCCCTTTCCACTGGCTCCTTCCTTTCAGCCTACAAATGTCCTCGAACTCCAAACTAAAAATAGTCCCTCTGTCAATCCAGTTCCCCATCCCCTTAAGCTACATTTCCATTTCTCTTCATCCCTTTACCACCATACTCCTTAAAGGAGTTGTTAACATTTCCCAATCCAAGTTGTATCAAGGACCCTCAGCTCTGGAACCTGGGCTGAGAGAGGTGGGAATAAGAAAGGAGCCAAGACCCAATCACTGTCTCCAAGGAGGAGAACCAATGGTTTTGGAGTCACTGGTATGCTGACTGCCTCCACTTCTGAACTTCAATCTTTACTCTTCAACTTTTCACAACCGGACACTGTTCCAATTCTTCCCTTTCTGTTAGAACTTCTTATAAAACCACCAGCTCTCAAGGTCTCTCACTGGTTCTCATACTGTGCTTAAGCAAGCTATACCAGTGATCACTTCCTTTTAAGCATGCCCTTTCCTCAGCTAAAATTTCGCTGAAGCCTCTAACCTAGTCCCACTGGGCTAATGATTTCACTCCCCCGATCAAAAACCTTTAATGTCTCCCTACTGTCTACAGCAAAAGTCTGAAGTGTTGAGCAACTCCCTTAAAGGCTTTCATGATCTGGTCTTTTTCCTTCTTCACTTCTCTTTCAAACAACCTATGCTCCAGTCATACAGAATAAATCACCACTTCCTGAACATGCCCTGTATTATCTTTGTTTGCTCTATGGCTTATGCTTATCTCCATTATCTGGGAAGCAGAAGCATTTCTTCCACACTCTGCCTAGTAAGTAGTTAAATCCATCCTTCTAAGTCCACCTCTTCAGCCCTCCTATCAGAAATAATCTAAATTTCTCTTTACTCTCATAATTCCTTAAACTTCTGTTATAGCTAATGACATCATTTGACTTGTATTACAGTTATGTGTGCTTACATTTATCTCCCTGACCAGGCTGGGAGATAAATGTAAGCACATTTCTTTTTTTTTTTTTGGCCGTGTGGGCATGTGGGGTCTTAGCTAGCGAGGCATGTGAGATCTTAGTTCCCTGACCAGAACTGAACCTGCACCCTCTGCGTTGGAAGCACGGGGTCTTTTTTTTTGGAAGCGCGGAGTCTTAACCACTGGACTGCCAGGGAAGTCCCCGTAAGATTCTTTGTAAAAAAAACAAACAAACTTCTTTTTACACATTTATTTATTTTTGGCTGCATTGGGTCTTCATTGCTGCACATGGGCTTTCTCTAGTTGCGGCGAGCCGGGGCTACTGTTCATTGCGGTGGCTTCTCTTGTTGCCGAGCATGGGCTCTAGGCGCTCGGGCTTCAGTAGCTGTGGAACGCGGGCTCAGTAGTTGTGGCTCGTGGGCTTAGTTGCTCCGCGACATGTGGGATCTTCCCGGACCAGGGCTCAAACCCATGTTCCCTGCATTGGCAGGTGGATTCTTAACCACTGCGCCACCAGGGAAGTCCCTTACCTTCATTCTTTTTTTTTTTTTTTTTTAACATCTTTATTGGACTATAATTGCTTTACAATGGTGTGTTAGTTTCTGCTTTATAACAAAGTGAATCAGCTATACATATACATATATTCCCATATCTCCTCCCTCTTGCCTCTCCCTCCCACCCTCCCTATCCCATCCCTCTAGGTGGTCACAAAGCACTGAGCTAATCTCCCTGTGCTATGCGCTGCTTCCCACTAGCTATCTATTTTACATTTGGTAGTGTGTATATGTCCATGCCACTCTCTCACTTTGTCCCAGCTTACCCTTCCCCCTCCCCGTGTCCTCAAGTCCATTCTCTAGTAGGTCTGTGTCTTTATTCCTGTCTTGCCCCTAGGTTCTTCATGACCATTTTTTTCTTTTTTCTTTTTTTTTAGATTCCATATATATGTGTTAGCATAAGGTATTTTTCTCTTTCTGACTTACTTCACTCTGTATGACAGACTCTAGGTCCATCCACCTCACTACAAATAACTCCATTTTGTTTCTTTTTATGGCTGAGTAGTATTCCATTGTATATATGTGCCACATCTTCTTTATCCATTCATCTGTCGATGGACACTTAGGTTGTTTCCATGTCCTGGCTATTGTAAATAGAGCTGCAATGAACATTGTGGTAGATGACTCTTTTTGAATTATGGTTTTCTCTGGGTATATGCCCAGTAGTGGGATTGCTGGGTCGTATGGTAGTTCTATTTTTAGTTTTTTAAGGAACCTCCATACTGTTCTCCATAGTGGCTGTATCAATTTACATTCCCACCAACAGTGCAAGAGGGTTCCCTTTTCTCCACACCCTCTCCAGCATTTATTGTTTGTAGATTTTTTGAGGATGGCCATTCTGACTGGGGTGAGATTAGTATATGTGCTGCAGAAGCGAGCACTACCTTCATTCTTGTAACCTGTTAGCAGCTATAAAGCACAGTGAGAGCGCTGCCTCTAGTGGTTCAATGATGTGCTGACACCTGCTGGTCATATCTAGTTCGGCAGCCCTGATCCCAGCACCTTCGTCTCTCTTAAGTATTAAGGGTGGGGACCCCCTTACCCAGCCAGACACTGAAAGCGTATGCTCGTGGTAATGTCGCCCCACAGCACCACCCATCCCTGGAGACTCCAGGGACACACTCCGACCTCCTGATCTCTAATTTGCTTCTGGTGTCTCCAGTCTAAGTTCAGTTCAATCTTCAGAACTTTCCCCACGGACCCCCCACCCCAGCAATCTGTACTTAACATTTTCCCCCATTACCACAGACATATAAGGAGAACAAGATCTCAAGGAACTGGGCAGCAAGGATAGAAAGAGGCAGACAACTTGGGAGCAGGAGATGTACAATTCCTCTTCCTCACCTCAAAGAATCAAGACTATTTCCTACAGAGTGCTATTCCTTTTGACCTTTTATTTCTAGGAGGCTGTCGGGGTCATAGACCTTCTCGGTGACAGTGTGATGAACGGGAGGTTGAGCACAGAGTAGGTAGGCGGGGCTTGGGGGTGGGGCCAGGCCAAAGGGCCTCTCACTTAGGAGCTTCTCCATTCTGTCAGCTCTCCCGGAACATCCAAGGCAAGACTGGCACCCAGGGCGCAGCAGGTGAGGGACCGGGCAATGACAGAAGGGTAGGCTTTAGGGGTGATGGTGGCAGAAGAGTCCTAGCTCTGTCAGCCTGAGCTTTCCATATCGTGAGACTCTCATTTGATAGAATTCTTGAGCCCCCAGTGGGGAGGTCCAGCTCAGTTCTTCCTGGGTCCAGGCAGCCTCAGAAAGACATAGTTTGGTTTGGGTGGGGGCAGGGCTGAGGGACGGCGGTGGATAAGGGTATGTGACAGACCACTGAGAGATGCAAGGAGATCTTAGGAGACATGGAGGTAGACGTAAGGGCCAGCAGGAGAGCATGGCCAGAGGACCACAGGGCAGGACTCAGACAAGAGAAAACAGGAGACTGAAACACGGAGAGGGGGAGAGGACAGTGGACAAAACGTGAGATGGTAACGGGGGCAGTGGAGAGCTGGGTAGCAGGAAGGCCAAGGAGGAAGGAAGGCTCACATGGAGCAATCTCCTCTTCCGGATGTAGAGCGTGGTCCAGAAAGCCCCAGGCAAAGCCGGGAGCAGAGCAAGGTTCCAGATTCCCACTGGACCAATTCAGCTGGGGGAGAGGCACCCCTCCTCCCAGTTACCCACCTCCCCTGCTTCTTCAGACTCCTATTTTGTTTGGGGGAGAGGGCAAGGCTGCTCCTCACTGCGGTCAGGGCCACATCCTGCAGAGCAGGGGAGGGGGAAGTAAGAAGCAAAACAAGCAGAACCACCACAGGCGAAGACCATGGGGAGAGCGCCCTGGATACTTGCAGCTGATGTGCCACCAGGAGGTCCTCAGCACAGTCCCAGCAGAGGACCTGAGACCTCTAGGACTGTCTTGAGGTGCTTGTTTCTCACGATTCCTCAGTGTGCTTCAACCTCATTGAGAGCATTCCAAGGGAGGGAGGCTTCTCTGGATTATATGGTTCAAAGCCCACTTTTATCATTTGCTAGTGACTTTAGCCAAGTTGCTTAATTTTTCTTAGTTTCATTTTTCTCGTTGCAAATTGGGGATACCTACCTTACAAAGGGTTGGGAAGACTGAGATAAAGCACTTGGCACATAGTAGGTTCTCAATAAATGTTCATTATTATTTTTATCAGGACTCCCAGGACCCCTATATTTCTCACATCTTTAAAGGCAGTACAGCACACTAGCTGACATGGGCTTTTGGAGTCAGAGAAACAGTTGTGTTTGACCTTGGGTAAATTATTTAACGTAAGCCTCAGTTTGCTCAGCTGTAAAACAAGGATAGTAATACCTACACCTCATAGATGTACGGTACCCAGTCAGTGTCCAAAAATGGCAGCTGTGAGAACTATCTGCCAGGTAAGCTTTATCTTCTCCACTGTAGTAGCAACAGCCTACTTCCCCTAAGGTCTTAACTTGTGGTGCGCTAGCATCCGGTGTGCCCTCATTCCTCTAGCCAAAGCTATTACTGCTCCTCTGGTTTTAGAGATCATGATTTCCTACAGTACAAAAGGAGAAAAAATGGGAACAAAGCACAGAGGACTGAGGGGGCCCAGGGGGAGAAAGATGACAAACAAAGATGAAGATGAGATAGAAACCAAAGAGACAGAAAGGGGAAAAGCCATTTCTCTCTAAGGAAGCCTGTGGCCTTTCTTCTAGTGACTATGACCACATACCCCCCCATCTAACCCTTCCCTAGGAATCATGGAGTCCTTCAGTTCAAAGAGTCTGGCGCTGCAAGCAGAGAAGAAGCTACTGAGTAAGATGGCAGGTCGGTCTGTGGCTCATCTCTTCATCGATGAGACGAGCAGCGAGGTGTTAGATGAGCTCTACCGTGTGTCCAAAGAATACACACACAGCAGGCCCCAGGCCCAGCGGGTTATCAAGGACCTGATCAAGGTGGCTGTCAAGGTGGCCGTGCTGCACCGCAGTGGCTGCTTCAGCCCCAGCGAGCTGGCCTTGGCTACCCGCTTTCGCCAGAAGCTGCAGCAGGGCGCCATGACCGCGCTCAGCTTCGGCGAGGTGGACTTCACCTTTGAGGCTGCTGTGCTGGCCGGCCTGCTGAGCGAGTGCCGGGATATGCTGCTGGAGCTGGTGGAGCACCACCTCACACCCAAGTCACATGGCCGCATCCGCCACGTGTTCGATCACTTCTCTGACCCAGGCCTGCTCACAGCCCTCTACGGGCCTGACTACACTCAGCACCTTGGCAAGATCTGTGATGGGCTCAGGAAGCTGCTGGATGAGGGGAAGCTCTGAGAGCCCTGACCCCAGCATGTTCCTTCTTGGCAAAATGGCTGACTGAGAAAACAACAGATAATGGGCTTTCTAACCCTGCTCATCTGCACTAATGCTTTTCAACCCTCAGGTTTCAGTCTTTCCCAAGAGTGCCTGTGACTCTGAGACCACCCCACCCCCAACTGCTGGTGGAGAAGAAGCAATGCTGAGGGTTGAGGCCTCTCTCCTACTCCAGCCCCAAGACAGGAAACAAAGCTGCCTGAAAAAGATGAAGCGAAACTTGGATCTCTATTTTCCCCACAAGGGACCTTTCAAACAGGGAAGCCCCCTCCCCTCAGAACCAGGGGAAGAGGGCATAGCCCATCTAACTCCTCTGGGGACACTAAGGACAGGGGGCGCAGGGAGCCTTTAGAGACATCCTAGACCTTCAGCTCTAGGCAGAGTCTGGACAGATACCAGAGACTCTGCTCCAGAGGGCAGGAAGAAGGGGCTAGGGCAGGGGAGAGTCTCACAGAGGAAATAAAACTATTAAAACATGCACAGGGCTCAATGTTTAATCTCTCCAGCTTCTTGTATCTCATGATCATCACAGAGGAAAGAGGTATATAAACACCACTCATCTCACCTCTCACCATTTCCATGCAGGAGACTGAGGCATATTTCCAGCATCACCGGGGTTCCCTTGCCTACTTCTTCTGTTTAAGAAACTCAAAAAAACTGTACCGCAGATCAGTGCTACAAATTGCAAATAAATATGCATTGAGGAGCAAGACATAGATCAATAGGCTCTGGTCGGGAAAGGATATAAGAAAAAGACTTCCACAACTGTCCTCCTCTTCAAACTCCACAGCAATTCTTCTTCCATCCCTTAGCCTCACACAGGCTGAACAGAGGAGCAGATTAGAAGGGTGAACTGGTGGCATGGAGAGTTCAGGACCCTACATCACTGTTTTTTCCTCAGAGCAAGAGTTGTGAAAAAGTTATAGTGACCTGGTTAGTCAAGACTGAGCCCAAATTCTTTCATTCGAGATTGGGGGCGAGGCACAGTCTGCCGTTCCCTGCAGCGGGGCTAGATCACTGATTGCCCATTCTCAGTAACATGGCTGGCTACGAAGGTGGGGAAGGTGGGCCAGAAGTCACTGGCTCACTTACTGTTCCTGGGTTCCCCTCATCCCAGGGCTATAGAAATCCCATTTTTCAGCTAATAGTGGGAAAGAATAAGATATAGCAAATAAATAATATTTCAATATAGCACCAAATAAATTAGGTAACATAGTTGGAGATGGGGAGGAAGTTCGGGGCTGTGAGAGTCCTTGCCTCCCTGCTCTAAGGCCAAGGAATGGTGAAAGGGATGGGAAAGGCAGCAGGGATGTTAAAAGAGCCTTTTGAATCTAAAGGACAACTCTAGATTCAGCCCCAGAACTGAGAAGGGGTCTATTTCCCATCCCCTATCCTTGCCAATAGAACTGCTCCAGACCAAGGAACTCTTGACAGACAAGAAGGCTCGGAAGATGGCAGAAGTAAGGGAGGTGGGCTGGGAGGCCATGTTCCCGAGCCTCACCTCAGGCTCCTCTCTCCCTCAAGCTGCTCCTTCAACATCTGGCTTCTCTCAATCAGTTGTGGAGACATCAGAGTTTGAAGATTTCATCCTCCTGGTCCCGAAGTGTCCGGGTCCGAGAGGTCCGGGTCAGCGGCACGGGACCTAGGACTGCTCGTTGCTGCATCCGAGGAGAGCTCAGGTGAAGACCTGAATCCTCCCCAGGTATCCTGCAGGTGAGGAAAGGGGGAAAGAGCAACAGATCAAGGGAAGAGGCTGAGACTAGGCTGAGTGAAGAAGTATGTGGGAAGCTGTCCTTCTCTAATATACATGAGCTGGTTGCCTTAAGATGGGGTCTCAGTACCCTCTGGATAAATCCTAATCCTAATGCTCCTTCATGGAACATCAGAGCAGTAACAACAGTCAACTATTTCACTCCACTGAGAACACAGAACCATTACCCAGTGCCTCTACCCATTTCAGCAGCCACAGGCTCTGCTCATTGTCTTGTGGCCACCTGAGGGAAAGGTTTCACCTTGCTTCTGCTGACACTGGAATTACTTACTTTGTGTCTGGTCAGGTACGGTTGGGGGAACAGAGTCTATGGAGGGACTTAAAAGGACTCATTCAAGACTCACCCACTTTCCCCCTTTTTCAGCTTCTGGGCAGCAGCCTTCTTTGACAAGCTGATCTGTGAATCAAGCTTCTTAAGGAAATCAGAGGCAGAGAGGTCATGAATGGGGGGCTCCTGGCCAGGTGTGGGAAGGACTTCACCATTGGCACGTCCCGAACCTGTCTCTTGTTTCTTCCTCTCAGCTGAATGTGGCCCAACTTCATCCTTACTTGGCTGTACCTCTTCCTCTCCATCCTTCTCTTCCTCAGAATCCAAACCATTGAACAGGTCTCTGGGCTCTGTCAGGATGGGGATGTAGAGGGTTTTCTTCAGGAAGATCGAGTCATTAGTATAAAGGCGGTTTGCACGCTTAATCTGTTCCATCTTTAAAAAAAATCACCACAGTTAATGACAGTAATACAATCCATCTTACATTTGTATAGCACCTCATGCTTTTTAAAGTGATTGTACAAAGTCTTATCTGACCCTATAACAACCAAAACTACAGTGGGCTGATATTATCCCTATTTTATTAATCAGTAGCTTTCATACTTTTTGGTCTTAGGGCCCTTTTACATTTTAAAAAATTATTGAGGAAAAAAGCTTTTACTTATGTTGATCACATCTATCAATATTTAAGGTATTATAAAATTAAAACTGAAAAAATTTAAAAACACTTCCATGACATATTAACATAAATATTTTGATGAAAAATAACTATATTTTCCAAAACAAAAACAACAAACATGTAGCAAGAACAGAGGCATTGTTTTATATTTTTTTAAATCACTTTAATGTCCGACTTAATGGAAGACAACAGGATTTTCATATCTACCTCTACATGCATCTGCTGCAATATCACATGTCACATAGCCTCTGGAAAACACAGTACACTCATGAGAATAAAAAAGACAAATAAAGTCTTGTTATTATTACCATGAAAATTGTTTTGACCTTGTGGATCCCTACAGAGTCTTAGGGACCCCCTTAGGGGTCCCTGGACCTCACTTTAACTACTGTTAAAGATGAAGGAACTGAGGTTCAGAGAGGTTAAGTTACTTGCCTAGCAAGTTATTGACAGAGCTAGAACTAGAATTCTGGGCCTTTTTACTCCTTCCAGGGATGCTTTTCTTATTATGTTAATAATTTCACTGATCAAATATTTATTTAGTACCTATTTATTCATCACTGAACATAGTGACTGACATCACCATCTATATCTACCTGCCTCCCAAGGTAGAAATATCAATGTCATCCTTAACTCATACTTTTCTTTCATGATCCATACCTAACAGGTCAACAAAAATGCTGCAAAAATCTCTCACATCTGGTCTCATCTTCACATTCACTGCCATTGACTTAGAAGAGACTCTCAAGATTTCTCATCTGGGTATTGTAACAGTTTTTTGTTTTGTTTTTTATAAATTTATTTATCTATTTATTTTTGGCTGTGTTCGGTCTTCGTTGCTGTCCGCAGGCTTTCTCTAGTTGTGGTGAGCGGGGGCTACTCTTCACTGCAGTGCGTGAACTCTTCTCACTGCGGTGGCTTCTCTTGTTGTGGAGCATGGGCTCTAGGCGCGCGGGCTTCAGTAGTTGCGGCACGCAGGCTCAGTAGTTGTAACTCGTGGGCTCTAGAGCAGCGCAGGCTCAGTAGTTGTGGCACACGGGCTTAGTTGCTCCGTGGCACATGGGATCTTCCCGGACCAGGGCTCGAACCTGTGTCCCCTGCATTGGCAGGCGGATTCTTAACCACTGTGCCACCAGTAAAGCCCCAACCCACTACCTTGCTTATAAACCTTCTATGGCTCCTCATTGGCTCAGAGATAAAATCCAAATTAGCAGGACTTCTCTGGCAGTCCAGTGGTTAGGACTCAGCACTTTCACTCACAGGGCCCGGGTTCGATCCCTGGTCGGGGAACTAAGATCTCACAAGCCACGTGGTGCGGCCAAAAAAAAAAATTCCAAACTAGCATTCGAGGGCATTCTCAATCTAGCTGTCATAGGAAGTCCACCCACACCTCCCTTCTTCTGCCACTTATACATTTTGCCATCCTGAACTTTTTTTCTTCCAACATTTCATGATCTTTCACACTTTTGTGTCTTTATCTGCCTGGAATGTTTCTCCACTACTCCCTTCTCTGCCTGGAAAACTTCTCATCAACTCTCATTCCCTTTGTGTTATCTTCTTCAGGGCTCCCAATGCATACTGTAAATATTGCTGTAATAATACCTACCCTATTATATTGTTATTCATCTCTGCATATTTGTCTTGCCCAAACTGTGAGTCCTTTAAGGGCAGGGTTGGTGACTTGCTGTCTCTGTATGCCTAACGCACCCCTCAGCATCGCACAAACTTGGCACACACCAGAGGCTCATTAATGCTTTATGAGTAAATAAACTAGATAATAAAATATAGGAACCACAGACACAGTATGTCAGTATTTTATTATCCGAGGCCAGGCAGCCAGTTTTACTAAAAATTCATCCCATAATGGCACCAGTTTGGGAAATCATAATTCTTGTATCTGTCAAATATCAAAGCTGTTTCCACTCCAGGGCAAGGCTACTATAATAAAGTTGACTTATAAAATCTTATGCTATAATGAGTTTAAAAATAAAATTGGATTGATCTGAACAATAAAAAAAAGTTAAAAATGGCTTGCAGTTTTGTACTTTTTCTTCACCAAGTGCTTTGATGCTATTCATTTTATTTTGCCTAGATAATATCGTAGGTCTCTTTTGTCTTGATAATATCCTAGGTCCTTTTCTGTTGCTTTTATTATTTCCTAGAAGTACCATATAAGGGGACATTGTTCCACTTCCATCGAGCCAAGAGCTAGAAAGGTCATTAGAATCTAGTTAGTTTAATAGAGCAATTCAAAGTGAGGATTTTAGAATGAGACAACCTGGTCTGAATCCTAGCTCTACTAATTAGACTAGTTGTATATAGTCTATGGCAAATTATCTCTCTAAGCTTCAGTCTCCTTATCTTTAAAATTTTATTTTTATTGAAGTATAATTGACTTACAATATTTTATTAGTTTCAGATGTACAACACAGTGATATTCCTTACCTTTAAATGGAAATAGTTACATCTACCTCATAAAGATTTACAGAGAAATATGAGATAATATATAGGGCTTGGCGCATACTAAGTGTTCCTTAAATGACAGGTAGGTAATAACTTAGGTAATTGATTTATCTAAGTTTTTAATTTAATACGTCTTCCTCATTTTACAAATGATAAGAAACTGAGGCCCCAAACAGGGGAAGTGATTGACTATTCAGTCACTCAGCTAGTAAGCAGCAGAATGAGGCCAGAACCTAAAACTCTTCTTCACTAGACTACAGAGGTTTTCTGTACTCAGAAAGGTACAGGGCTGTAAGAAAACCTCCAAAAAAATTGTTGATTCACTAGCAGCACAGTTTCCTTCATTGCATGGCCTCTGAGCCTCTGCTGGGATGAAAGCATTGCTCAGTACTTTCACATCTACTTCCTTTGTTTAGGCCATCCCTCTACTTGAAATGTTCACTTTACTATACTCCCAAATCTCCATGTGTGGAAATATTAGCCATAATTTCATTCATTCAAAAAACATCTATTAAGCTTTTATGTGCTGGGGACTATGCCAGGCTCTAGAGATATAAAATTGAAAGGAAATAGTTCTGTCCCTTAAAGAGAGTACAGGCTACCGGAGAGACAAAGATGTAAAAGGTGTAAACCACTGGATTACATAGGTTTATAGAGAGAAGCATAGAGGAAAGAATGTCCAAGTCTTTCAAGGCCCATTGCGATGGCTCCCTTAAAATCTGCACTGATGTCCCCTTCCAAATAAAAATCATTCTTTCCTGACTTCCCCCTCTTTGTTAACACCTCTACGAACTCACCACATTCTGTCACCTACAATCATTATTTGTGTCCCTGTCCATATCTCACTAGACTGTAAATTACATGAGGGCAGCAACTATACACTTTATTTATGTTTCTGTCTCCCAAGGTGGTTACCATAGTGCTTTAAACATACCAAGCATTAAAATGTTGGCTAAATTCAACAGGATATGGAAAAAAAAAAACCCAACCTTTATCAACTTTAAAACAATGTATTTTTACACCTACCAAATACACCCTATGCAGGAGCTGAAATGCTTGGCATAGAGAGTACCTGTTTTGTACCAAGCAGGCCACCTTCCGGAAAAGAAGAGGGCAGAGCATTGAGGAAAAAAGAACAAGAAGAGACAGGCACGTAGGGAACTTAGGACTAAAAATTAGCTCTCCATTGTTTGCTGTAAATGTTTAATCACTCTCAATGAATGTTTCTATGTGGTTATGTGGTTAACAGTACAAGCTTTGGAGTCAGACAGACCTGTTTGAATTTTCACTTCAACACTTTAGTTATTTGACCTTGGTCAAACTGGTTAACCAATCTAAGTCTCGGTTTCTTCATCTGTAAAAAGGGGACAATAATTGTGTGCTTGATAGCGATATGAGGATCAAATGGGCTAATAGATGTAAAATCTTTAGTATAGTGACTGGCGTAAGAACTAGGAGTTGCTCCCCTCCACTGGGATAGTGGGACAGGATTTGTCCCAACCAGACAGTGTAACACTGAGATGGGAACACAAACCAAAAGACAAAGGTGGACCAGACTTACATCACAATTAATTTATCACAATTAGTTAATTTAAACACAATTAAGAAAATTTCAGGGGAAGTTGCCTAGAGGGCCACTACCTTCTCATGAGGAGTAAGTCTCTTCTAAGTGGGTGTCTGCGTCCCAATCCTGTTAGACTCACCGTCACCCCGTATTTGAGCGCTAGTCCAGCCAGGGTGTCTCCGGGCGCCAACTGATGCTCCAGGCGTCTTTCCCTCACCGGGGAGCAGGCAGACTGCACCAGGCTTCCATAAGAACGAGCCCGGCTCCCTTGAAGCAGTCCTGACCCACCAAGGGGGGCCTGTCTAGAGGGAGAAGCCATCTCCTCACCCTGCGGACAACTGGGGTTGCAACTGCGGGAGGCCCGTCTAAGTGACCAATAGTGACGGGCCCGGGGTCTCTAAGACTTAGAGGATTCCTTTCCCCTTCAGTCTTCTGTCCTAAGTCTCCCCGCCTCCCCAGGCACTACGCGACCTCTCAGCCCTCGCTTCTCCTCCCTCCAAGCCCCTTTCCCACCAATCTGTACTCCGACTATTCAGTCCCTACCTGAGTCTCTCCTTAGCACCCCTCCGACTTTCGATTCCCCACAACAACTCGCGACATTGAACTCTGACCTTTGAATTCTAGACAGCCTCCTCAACACTCAGCTCAGTTTGCCCCTAGGTCCGACAGCCCGACCTCCCGGTCCCACAACACCCCGTCTCCGCCCCGTCCCGGGGTGGGCTTGCTAGGGTCAGGAACAAATCAGGCCCACCCCAGGTGGGCTGTGGCCGCAGGAGAAGCGCGTGATGAAAGCGAGAGTCTACAGCACACTTTCCCCTCAGCGATCCTCAAAGGTACCCTCCGCATCAAATTAGTCACACCCTCAAATTCGGGCTCCACATCCAGGTTCTTGTCCCTCCAAACCCTCGAATCTGTCAAGATGCAGGGGCCTGTATCCAGCCCGGCGGCAAGTTCTTTGAAAAAAAAGACTTCATTTCCCTAAAGGCTCCGCGCCGGCGGGGTCGCAGGGCACCATAGGAAATGCAGTCCCCATCCGCAGGCAAGGGGCGGGCTTCCGGGATCGCGCAGTGCATGCATGGAAGAGCGTCCCCGGAAGTAAGGGGGCCAACCGGAAAGAGACAGGAAGGAAGGAAGCAGTCCCACTCTCTCTACGGTGGCCTGAAAGGAGTGGCGAAGGCGGAGCCGTAGAATTGAACATTTCTGGGGCTCACAGTCGTGATGTCTTTCAAGAGGGAAGGGGATGATTGGAGTCAACTCAATGTGCTCAAAGTAAGCGCGAGAGAAGAGCGTCTGGAGCAGCTTCACCTGCCCACTGAAGGCTGTGAAGGAGCTGTTTTGTTGCTGTGACAACAACTGGTGGGGGGTGGTGCGGAGGGAGCCAGACCACTAGAGCTGCTGTTGACCCCTTCTTCGCCCCAGATCTCTGCTCTCCCCATGGTCTTTATTCCCTTTGAGTCCTCGTCCCTATCGTTTCACTTTTATCCCGTCCGGACTTCTTCCCCTATATCTTGCAGAAACGAAGAGTTGGGGATCTGCTGGCCAGTTATATCCCAGAGGATGAGGCGCTGATGCTACGGGATGGACGGTGAGGGCGAGGAGTGGATCAAGCCTAAGGGTTCTGCGGTTAGAGGCTCAATAAACTTTTTTTTTTTTTTTTTTGGCTGCGTTGGGTCTTTGTTGCTGCCCACGGGCTTTCTCTAGTTGCGGCGAGCGGGGGCTACTCTTTGTTGTGGTGCGCGGGCTTCTCACTGTGGTGGCTTCTCTTGTTGCGGAGCACAGGCTCTAAGTGCGCGGGCTTCAGTAGTTGTGGCTCGCGGGCTCTAGAGCGCAGGCTCAGTAGTTGTGGCGCACAGGCTTAGTTGCTCTGTGGCATGTGGGATCTTCCTGGACCAGGGCTCGAACCCGTGTCCCCTGCATTGGCAGGTGGACTCTCAACCACTGTGCCACCAGGGATGCCCAACAAACTTTTGTTATTAAGGAGGAGAGCGGGAGTATCTAGGATTCTTTAGCTAGGAGTGAGCGACAGGGATGTGGTTGGTGGACATTGGGAGACTTGGGAGTTGGGCTTTGGAAAGGAGTGCTAGGACGGGGTGGGACCTATGGCCAAGACTCCACTACTCTGGGGCCAGTTATCTTCTTCTTTCCTCCTCCCCAGCTTTGCTTGTGCCATATGTCCCCATCGACCTGTACTGGACACTCTGGCCATGCTGACTGCCCACCGTGCAGGCAAGAAACATCTGTCCAGTAAGTTTGGGAGAAGACAGAGGATGGAGAATGAACCCTTAAAATCTCTTCAGACCACCCTTGGTGCTCTGCTTTTAATTCTCTTCCCCTTTCTCCTCAGGCCTGCAGCTTTTCTATGGCAAGCAGCCGGGAAAGGGCATGGAGCAGAATCCAAGAGAGCAGAATGAACTGAGGAGGGAAGAGACCAAAGCGGAGGTAATCAGAGTGGGGAGGTTGTGTTCCAGGCAGGTCTGTGCTGCACACCTTAGGCTTGAAGGGCTTTGGCTTCTTTCTAGCTCTGAAGGCTCTGACTCTGTCTCCCATCTCCATGCCAGGCTCCTCTGTTAACCCAGACTCGACTTATCACCCAGAGTGCTCTGCACAGAGCTCCTCACTATAACAGTTGCTGCCGCCGGAAGTACAGGTGTGTGGGGTGGGAAAGCCAGAGACAGGGAGGGACAGGAGATAGATGGCTCTAAAGTGATCGTTTTCCTAATTGTAATCTGAGAAATACTAGTGTTCTGGAAGTGTTACCTTGTATTTCAGGCAGGAAAAAGAATCTTGTAATTAAAAAAAAAGTTTGGGAAGTGGTGCTTTGTAATCCTATTTGAAGAATAGTAATATTAGTGTATTTTAAGGGCTCTACAAAGTCTTAAGATTAAAAAAAAAAAAAAACCTTAAAAAAGTTAACTTAGCCTTTCCTAAATTCACTGGATCCCAAAATCCTTTTTATGCAGAACGCTTATTAATATTTTGAGGAACACAGTTTAGGAAGCACTGCTTTAAGGGGTTGAGAGTCACAGGAGATTTGGCCCTTTACTTTACTGCTTTTACAGACTTTGATTCTTCTCTACACAGACCAGAAGCCCTTCGTCCCTCTGTCTCTCGTTCCCCTTTGCCACCCCCAGAGGTTGAACCCCAAAGTGGGAAGATCAGTAGAGAACCTGAGCCTGAGGCTGGCTCACAGACCAAGGAATCAGCAACTGTCTCATCTCCTGCACCTATGAGCCCCACAAGAAGACGGGCCCTGGATCATTACCTCACCCTTCGAAGGTGAGTATGCAGAATCACTTTCCTCAGATTTCCCCTTTTCTCTCTGACCCTCCTTTTTTCAAAGCTTCTCAAGTGTTTTTACTTATCCCCACTAATTTCTTAATAAACTTCCTTTCCTGACCAATTCTATTTTTTCTGATGTTTCCAGCTCTGGATGGATCCCAGATGGACGAGGTCGATGGGTAAAAGATGAAAATGTTGAGTTTGACTCTGATGAAGAGGAACCCCCTGATCTCCCCTTGGACTGACACCCTCTTTCCCCGTTCAGTTCACAAATAAACTAGAGCGGGTGCTGGGAGCCTAACTTTCCTTGAGTCTGGCTCCTTGTTTCAGGATTTCAGATCTGTACCTTCTCAGCCCAGCCAGTTCTTCTCTGCAATGTACACAGCTCCCCATACTTCTAACCCCTCCCCCACCTTCTACCAAAGTCATGCCAAGCGTCAGCTGCATGCAGCCCGGTGCCCTATTAATAAGTCTGTCAGAAGGAGGTTTTTGCCCTTCATGTTTTCTGCCTTCTTCTCCACCTCCATGCAAAGTCCTTTCCTCCTTCAAATAACATGGGGGTTGTGGGTAGGCGTTCGGGGGGAGGGGCCGGACATGTCAAGAAACAGGGCGAGGGCTGGCCACCCTGTGAAAGTAGAAGAGACTAAAGGCATTGGCAGGGTTATGGGGAACACCAAGGGAGGGAGCTCCCCCACCTCCTGCTGGTAACTTGAACCTCCCTGCCTGCTGATGCCCAGAGTATAAATAATCCCCTGATGAACTGGCAGTAACCCTTGGGGGTTAGCGCCAAGATTTCCACCCCAAAGCCCAAGGAAGGAGGCAGGCAGAGCGGACAGAAGGGCCTTTATTTACAAGATGAGGATTTAAGCTTTTAGGGCTCCGAGCTCTAGTTGGTAAAGGGAAGGGTAGTGTTATCTCTTCTTTTGCTGGCGACCTGTAAAGGAAGAAGAGTAAACACAAGTCATTATCCCATCTCTTGCTTCCTGCAAAGGTGCTCTTCTTCTTTCTAGTTCCTTGGCCAGACTCACAAAGAGGTAATGTTTTAGGCCACCAAACATGCCCTTCCCCCCTCACATTAACAAAATAAGAAACAATGCAGCAAATAAAAATATCATTCCCCCAAACAGGTATGTGTAGCTTCCCTCCGCCTCTCTCCTGGTATATTTGGGCAGAGGAGCTTTTCTGTCTACTTTCGGATCACCTATGGGGTTTGAGCTGCTCATGTGAGTCACTTTGGCAGCACCCCAGGCTGTTAGTCACTAAGTCAGCTTTCAGGAGCATCCACCAGCTTCTGCAGCTACGTGCCCTCTCCCCCACACACCACGTCTGCAGCTACTCACGCAGTTCATTGTTCCGGGTCATGGCCTGGGCTGCCCGAGTTCGTGGCCCCTGCTGTGTAAAGTGGTAGCCAAAGCGGACAATGGAGGGGCACTGTTCAAGCACGGTGGCCATCTCCATCTCCACTGCGTCGCCAGGCCACTGGCGCTGGGGGAAGGAGAGATGGAAACTGTCACCCACCCTGTCTGGGTTGTTCACAGTCCTAGACCACCGACCCTTTGGGAGGTCAAAAGGCTTGTTTCTCCAGAGTGGGTGATGAGAGGCGCTGCCTTGGCTCCCCTCATAGGGACAAAGAAGAGGAGAGTTCAAACAAGATCAGATGAGATCCTGCCCCAGTGGCTGCCTCAGGGAGGAGGCTCAGTGAGTGTTAGCTGACTGCAAAGACCAGGAGAAGGGAATGCTGACCTGGTTGTCTACGCGGAGCTCGGTGAGTGTGGCATTCTCCCGAACTGCCTTCAGCACAGCCATGAGCCCTGTGCTGCTAATGAAGTTGGATTCAATGTTCAGGCTCTGGAGGCTACGATTCTCACGCAACATGTCAGCCACCGCCTGGGTAGTAGGAACTTGGGTTAGCATTAGGGGACAGTTTCACAGATGACTGAGGAGAGACAGAACAGGAGCAAGAGGGAAACACAGCTCTTGGGGAAGAGTCCTTGAGCTGTGGGTGGGGCTTGAGGGAGGCAGGTGTGGGAGTAGGTAGCAAGGAAAGCAGGGAGATTAAGTGTGCGGTGCAGTTGGCGTGGGTAGGAGGGTTGTGGCTCTTCAGGAAGATGAGCTGAGGATTTCAGAGCGGTGAGTCATAGGACTGAGGGTAGGAGTCTCCAGCAGGGCTCCCCTAAGAGAGCATGATGGGAATAGCACCCCCAGCACAACCCTTTATGTCAGCCCTGCCAGCGGGGCATGTCAGGGTGCAGGGAGAGGGCTAGGGATGTCAACTAGCCTTACATTGGCAATGGGGTCACCACTCCTTGTGGCCACCAGACTGAAGCTCCGGACATGGGTATTTGTCTTCATTGCTTCACACAGCTCAGTTAGCATGGGTATCGGGATGTCCTATCAAAGGGGAATAGGGGATGGTGGGCTAGGGGACTCACACATGTCAGCAGAGTTATCCCAGTGCTATTGCTTAGAGGATGGGGGTCAGATACCTGGATATTATTGAGGTTCACCTCCTCCAGCTCCTTGTCATTGCTTCGAACACTCTTCAGTATCTCCTCGATGTTTGTGGGATTTGGGGGTTCATCTGGCACTGGCTTATACTTGTCAGGCTGCACCACACCTGGTGGGTGAGGGCAGGAAGGAAACCCCAACATGTCCCCCACAATCTCCTCCCCATTGGTTCTCATGACTTATGCATCATGTCCTCTCCCTGATTCACCTGTTTCACCCTTTGCTACCTTTGCTCAGACTCTGGGACTGCCTGCCAAGAGCCCTGGGTGCCATGCTCCCAAACACACTCACTGCTAATGCCTTCAGTGTTGCAGATTTCTCCGCTGCAGATAGCATCATAGTATTGCTTGTTGCTCATCAGTGTGTACATGCCCAGAATGGCTGGAGAGAGTAGGCAGAGGGGAGACAGGGAATGAGAAAAATGGACTTGTTCCAGGGCCCCCACCGACCTCATTCTGAATCTGTTGCATTTTTGAAGCCTGAACTCTTCCACTCTCCCTTGGTCCTAGGGGTCCCTTCCATTAAACTGCGTAAGGCAGTGGTTTTTAAAACATTGAGACAGGGCTAAGGGAAGATCCCTAAGGAGACACTACAGGGTGAGGGAGTCTGTCAGACCCTCCTGTTTTCAGCCAGAATAGTTTTGCCTTATAATCCCTGTAAAATTGCCCTAGAGTTGTTAACTTATTAAATTTAAAGATGAGTGAATACATACATAAACAAGTAAGAAAAATTTAAAACCACTGCCTGAGGCTTTCTCAAAAACGTCCACATCCTGGTTCAGGGCCTTCCCTGCTAGCCCCATGCCATGGTTAGGAGCCCCTGCCCCAGATCTTCCCAACTCCTCAACTTCCCGCAGCTGCCCACCTGCTAGATCACACATCTCAGCATCTGTGGCATGGGCCAGTGCCTCCTCCAGCTCAGGCTCCAGAGTGATCTGCTCCTGGGCTGGAATTTCTCTCTTGGGCTGAATGTAGGGTTTCCCTGATGGGGAGATGAGGATGGTTCAGATACAGGTCATTTCTCCTAAGATCCTGGCCTCCAGATTCCTTTCCTTCTCCAGGAGGTGGAATGCTGGGTCACTAGGAGCCACTGTAAAGCCTGAGTCCTCTACAAGCTCAGGACTCCTGGGTCCCCTTGATCTCGTCTAAGAGCTGAAGAGTGCAAGCTGGCATGCAGGTGTAGGCAGCTGAGTCCCTGGGCAGCTAGGAGCTGGAAGGTGAGAGGGAAGCTGGAGGGGACATTTGAGAGACAACCATTTGGGTTCTGGGAGGCATGGATGTTAGTGTCTCCATACCCTTCTTCTCGCCTGTGTAGGGAACCAAGTCATCACGCTCTTTGACCTCTAGTGCCTGCTGTTCCAGGTACTGCAAAAGGGCCTCTCGGTCCAGCGGCCCCGTTGGGCTCTTCTTTGTCTGGTCACGTTGTCTTAGTCCAGCTGGCAGGAGCATGTTCTTAGGGATGAGTTTTGGGGAGCAAGTCAGACCTCCCCTCTGACCTGGGGCACCTCCAAGCCTCCCTAAAACATCTCCAGACACCATTCCCCTGACCCTCTTGGGACTCCAGGCCCTATAGATAGCCCTGGTCTCAGTCACGCAGGGCCCCACACCCTTCCCAAATGCGTGGGGACTGCCCCTGGTACACTGTGCTAGAGCCCCTACCTCGGGGTCCATCTCCTGTAGCTCGCAGTCCAGCTGCTCTAGCTCCTCGGGGCTCAAGGTCCTTAGGATCTCATCTTCATCTATGTCTCTGTATTTCTCCAGTTCCTTCTGATACGATGACATGACGGCCCCCACCCCCTCCCCACAGTGTGGCACTCACGGAGCCTGGGGTACATGGGGAAAGTGGTTGGACGATGGAAAGATGTACATGGACGCAGTAGGGACACAGAGAGACAGGTCAGTGGGGCAGAACAATAAACTGGTTGCCTTGGAGGACAGGCCTAGTTGGGCATGGGAAGACGGGGGAAGGTTAGGTTGCTCGGCTAGGACCAGAGCCTCCTTCTGGCTCCCACAGCTTCCACCCACTCCGGACGGGGATACCAGACATCCAGGCTGAATTTGCCTTCCCCAGCGTATAAGAAACCCTGGCAGTACCTCTCCCCTATTACCTCGACTGTCCGTGCCTCTTGCCCTAGCACAGCTGCCAGGAGCCCTGCAAGCACAGCTGGCCCCAAGCCCAGCTCCTATTGAAAGGAAGGGGGGCAGGCAGAGAGCTTCAGGGAAATTCCTCCTCTCTTCCCCATAATCCAGTTTTCCTAAACTGGTTTAAGAAAGCAAGGAGGATTGCAGGGGGGAAAAGACAGTGCTCTGACTCTACCCTCATGTCCTCTTTTATTGCGTTGGATCAAGATTTCACTGTTTGCTAAAATTCTAAATCCTAAGGCAAAGCAAGGGCTCAGAGGAGCTGGGGGACTTCCAGGTTGGGGGAAGGGTGGTACGGCCTTAGAAGCAGGTACTGAGTTCCCATAATTTGTCCCTGGCTTTGGACAGGAAGGTGACACCAGTCTAATGGGTGGGAAATGCCTTCTAAATGGGATAAAGTTTCTCTAAAAACAGTGAGAGGATTAAACTCGCATGATCTTTTACAATGTGAAAAATAAACACAAGCCACACATACACACCATGCTGAATATGAAAGATTCAGAGAATGTGTGAGATACTTACATTGACAACGTAACCTACAGTTACAGGAGAACACAAGACAGCGGCAGAAACATGCTGAGTGACAGAGGCACACACTCCATTTCATTCCCAGTAGGAGCCACTCTTCTCCTCCCATCTCCCACCAGGCTCTGACCCGTGAGGCCCCTGCCTTCCCCACCTACCAGTCCTGGTGGCCACCTCCGTTCTCACCTCCCCTTCTGTCGGTTGGTCTGTCTGTTCTACAGGAGCACTGTCCTGGCAGCAGGAGGAGCCCAGTGACGGGGGAGAGGGTGGGGGAACAGTGAGCTCAGCATTTTATTATTTTAGCTCTGGCCAGGTGGGGGTAGTGGGAGATCACATATACACAGCCCCCATACCCTGCCCAGCCCTGAGAGCCTCTAGTGGCCACTAAGAGCCATGGCACCTCCTCCCCTTCATACAAGCCCGAGTCCTAGAAACTGGAGTTCTATGAGAATCACACAGTTCCTACTTATTTGGTGCCTGCTATATTCAAAGCAGTGACTATACAGAGATATAAAGGTGAGGATAAGGATTTTGTTTTGGTGTCTAATTTTAAGGTGTTTATAAACTGTTAGAGGAATGAATATTTTACAATTCAAAAAGGGCAACTCTAGGAATTGCCTGGCAGTCCAACGGTTAGGACTCGGCGCTTTCACTGCTGAAGGCTTAGGGTCAATCCCTGGTCAGGGAACTAAGATCCCACAAGCCACGCAGCACGGCCAAAAAATAAAAATAACCCTTAAAAAAATAAATAAGTAAAAAGGGCAACTCATAACAAATGCTATTAAACAAATATAAAGGCCCATATATACTCATTCACAAATACTTTTTGCTCACAACCTAGATTAGACACCAGACAAAAGGGATCTTTCTATTTTATTAGATTAAAAAACACAAACAAAAGCAGTAGGAACTAGGGGAAAAGATAGGGAAAGAAATACAGAGAAGGGCTGGACAAAGACCAGCATGACAAAGGGGAGAAGCAGGCTTCTTAAGAGCCCTAACTTAAGAGCCCCAAGTTAGGACAGGAAAGAGGTTTCTAAGGACTAGACATCCCTTCATTTGATGACAATTTTCTGGCGCAAGGCTCGGGGCCCAGAGCCAGGGAGGGGCTCAGGAGGTGGTGGGCCAGGGCCCAGGGCTGAAGCAGTGGGCGGCAGTCCGTGGGCAGTGATGTACTTCTTGTAGGCCTCACGGATGATCTTGAAGGCTCGAGCAGTGGCGTAGGGTATGTCTGTAACAGGGTCCCGGTACAGGGCTGGGCGATGGGTCACTGGGCAGACCTCCCGAACAGGGACCTTTGGAGGCCGCCCTTGGGGAAACCATTCCTCAAACGTCGCATCATCACTAAAAGTGATGAAGGTACGTGAGCAGCGAGCAGGAGGGATGACGGGTCCAGTCCCAGCACGGGGTGTCAATGCAGAAGCTGTGGGAGCAGGATCAAGTCTGAGGGAAAAGACAGAGAAAAACACAAAGAGCCGAGGGACTTCCCTGGTGGTCCAGTGGTTAAGACTCCTCTCTCCCAATGCAGGGGGGCCTGGGTTCGATCCCCGGTCAGGGAACTAGATCCCGCATGCACACCGCAACTAAGACTGAGCGCAGCCAAATAAATAAATAATTTTAAAATTAAAAAAAGCTGAGGAGAGAAAACTGATAAAGAAAGAGATCAGACAGGTGAGGAAAGAGGAGGAGGCAGTGGGTGGCAACATTCTGAGAGAATCTATTAAGTGACAGAACAAAACAAAGCAGAGCCGGATGGAAAAACAGAAAAGGAGAAGAGAGAGGCTAAAAGAGAAATAGGAGATGACAGGAAGAGGAATCTGAAAGATACTCAGGTGTTAGAGAGCTGTGTGAGGAAAGCAAGTGAGATGGGGCTGAGGGAATACAAGCTGAATACAGAAGGGAGAAACCACACTCCTCTTCTCCCCTTGAGGTTCACTCACTCACCCTTCTACGTCGACATTCTCTTCTTTAGGGCCTGGCTCCCCAACTAGTGGCACTGTCACTGAATGGTAGGTGATTATGGGCCCAGGGCACTTCCGCTTCTTGTGGACCTGCTTCTTTTTGTCAGCCTCAAGCCGCTCATATGTCTCTTCAGGAAGGAATGAGGGGATGGTCAATTCCCGTCTTCCCAAACCCCAGTTCTGTCCTACAGTCTCTTATCTTCCTGGCTGTCTAGTCACTGCCTACCCAAGCCAATCAGGAAAGTCCTCTAAGGCCCTCAAGCATCCGCCATTTCATAAGCTTTCTGCTTGCCCCTCTTGACATCCTCTCTGCTCATCATTTCTTAGGTCCACTTGGTTCCTCACCCACTCAGAACTGTAGGACTTCAGAGTTGAAAGGGACCCTTTGATGAAGAGCCTACTCATTTCCCCAGATACCCCTCCGTTACTGCCCTGTCAACTTGCTCCCATCCAAGGCAGCACACTGCATCTTCAGGCATCTCTAATCATTAGAGTTCTTTCCCATTTTGAGCTGAAACATACTTCCTGTTGACACTGTTTTTACCTTTTAAGGCCATAAGGGACACAAGTCTAACCTGTCTTCCACTTGACAGTCCTTTAAATAGTTGAAATTAGTGTCCACGAAGCAACAGACAAGGGATTAATCTCCAAAATATACAAACAGCTCATGCAGCTCAATATCAAAAAAACAAACACCCCAATCAAAAAATGGGTGGAAGACCTATATAGACATTTCTCCAAAGAAAACATACAGATGGCCGAGAGGCACATGAAAAGATGCTCAACATCACTAATTATTAGAGAAATGCAAATCAAAACTACAATGAGGTATCACCTCCCACCGGTCAGAATGGCCATTATCAAAAAATCTACAAACAATAAATGCTGGAGAGGGTGTGGAGAAAAGGGAACCCTCTTGCACTGTTGGTGGGAATGTAAATTGATACAGCCACTATGGAGAACAGTATGGAAGTTCCTTAAAAAATTAAAAATAGAATTATCATATGACCCAGCAATCCCACTACTGGGCATATACCCTGAGAAAACCATAATTCAAAAAGACACACGCATTCCAATGTTCACTGCAGCACTATTTACAATAACCAGGTCATGGAAGCAACCTAAGCGTCCATCAACAGATGAATGGATAAAGATGTGGTATATAAATGCACTGGAATATTACTCAGCCATAAAAAGGAACGAAATTGGGTCTTTTGTAGAGACGTGGATGGACCTAGAGACTGTCATACAGAGTGAAGTAAGTCAGAAAGAGAAAAACAAATACCGTATGTTAACACATATATGTGGAATCTAGAAAAATGGTACAGATGAACCTGTTTGCAAAGCAGAAATAGAGACACAGACGTAGAGAACAAATGTATGGACATCAAGGGGGGAAAGGGGGAGGTGGGATGAATTGGGAGATTGGGATTGACATATATACACTAATATGTATAAAATAGATAACTAATGAGACCCTGCTGTATAGCATAGGGAACTCTACATAATGCTCTGTGGTGACCTAAATGGGAAGGAAATCCAAAAAAGAGGGGATATATGTATACATATAGCTGATTCACTTCTCTGTACAGCAGAAACTAACATTGTAAAGCAACTATACCCCAATTAAAAAAAAAAAAAGAAAGAAATTAGTGTCCGTCTCTCTCCAGGCTGATCACAACACCCCTTCCACTGAACCATTCCTCATACAACATGGTTCTGAGTCACTCCCTCCTTTGCCACCCCTGTGCCTAAAATACTCTTCTATTCCTGTACTTATCACAGTCTATGGCAGAGGCTGCAAGATGGCAGCCCCCTTACGTGTTCTGCTTGATTTGTATAGCGTTTTAAAGAAAATTTTGAATTAGTTGCTGACATTTAAAAGTCAGGAAATTACATTTAAATACAGAGATTTCTGGTCCCTTTTAAAAATAACAAGAAAATCTGGCAACCCTGTGTCTGTATTCTCACAGGGCAACGATTAGCTGAGCTGAGTAACTGCTCCTCCTTTCAGGCACTCCTCTCTAGTTCACCACAGTTGCCCTGGCTGGACCCGGTGACACTGCTCTATGGCAGTTCATTGTTGGTAGATATGTCTCTTCCTTAAGGGCAGTGACTGTGACTCATATTACTTATACATTATCACGGTCACATGGCATTCCACACGTTACAGGAATTCAATAAAGATTTGTTAATGTATAAACAGATCTAAATACTCCTGGTCCCTTTGTCCTCCTTAAACGTGGTACTGTGAACACAATCCTCTAGATAGAGTAAGAGCAGAAGAGTCCTCTGGACTACACACCTCCCGCCCCCCCCACACCCCCAGTGATTTAACCTCTTTTGTACTTGAATTCTGGTTGGTAATATTGCTTTCTTTCTCTTGAGCCAACCTTCCAACCCTTCTCTCGAACACTTCCCTGTATCCTCTGTAACTCCTGCTCTATAATCAGCCAACTCATCTATTTCCTCAATTTCCTCACTCAGCATGCCTTCCAAAACTTGCCTTACGGGAAACCTGTCATCCACGGAGGCCACCACTCTCCTCTGGTAGAGGCTGATTATTCTCCCACATCCTGGGCAGGATGTGCCTGTGTCCTACTGGGCCCCACACTTCAGGTCTCTTTGCTCCACACTCTAGATACTTCTGTTCTTCTAGTTCTTCAGTACTTCTAATACCTGAATATCTCTTCATTCTATCTATCACCCCTTCCAGCCTTCATTATCCTTGTTATTTATTTATTAATTTAAACCCTCTGTTTTATTTATTTTTTGGCCGCACAGCACAGCATGGGGGATCTTAGTTCCCCAACCAGGGATCGAACCCGTGCCCCCTGCAATGGAAGCGCGGAGTCTTAACCGCTGGACCGCCAGGGAAGTCCCTTGTTTTCCTTTTAAAATCGAGCTTAGGTTCCTCAATCTATCAGTCATTCTCTTGTCAGTCTAAACTCCCTCGCCCAGACCTGGATTGCTGAGTGCTACTGGAGAAAAGTTACACAATAGGTAGAGTGGAACCCCAGAAATTCATGGTCCCAAACTTCAACAGACCCGCCAACACCAGCAGATGATCCTATCTCCACAACTATTTCAAACAGTCTTCACTCTCAAGCTTCCAACTCTATTCCCAACACCTGAGAGATGACAGTGCCTAAAAGACATCAGATGAAAACTACTGCACTGTCCTGCTCTGGATTTACAACCCTACAACTATGAGCCACCCTTCCTTCCTTCCTCTTAATGGAGGCCAATTCTTCCACCCATGCCCTAGCTCCCACCCCGCCTCCCATTTCTCCAAAACCCTACACTACTAACAATCCTTTCTTTCTTTTCTGTCTTTAAATTCTTTCAGTTGCATCTCACCAAAAATACACACTCTCCAATCTTTGATGTTCCCTCTCCTACCCTTCATGGCCAAATTTTAGAAGTCTGGCTTCCCAACCAACTTCCAAATGGCTTGGTCCCCAAAAAGTGTTAAGGTCATCTCTGACCTCCATGTCACCAAAACCAATGGACACTTCTCAGTTTTCTTCACTGGTGTCTCAGCAGCTCTCAGCAACTACTCTCTTGTAACAGTCTCTTTCCTTAGTGCTCTTATGACAAACTCTCCTGGAGTTTCCCACTCTCTGGCCACTCCTCATATTCTTTTCTAAGCTCCTCCTCTTATAGGAGACCATTACATTTTAGTGTCTGCAGGACCTTCTTGAGCCTCTGTCTACTCTTCTCCCTCTATGCTTTCTCCCTGGGTAATCTCATCCACTCCCATGTCAATTACCATCCATATTCTAAAACTTCCGAATTTATATTTCTAGCCCAGATATCTTGTCCAAGCATCAGATTTGTGTGTTTAACTGACTTCTCAGCACTGCATGAATTGCCCATAGACACTTCAAATCCAACATGTTCAAAAATGAACTTATTATTTCTTCTCCTGCCAAACAAGCCCCTCCAGGATCTCCTACGTCAGTTACCGATATCAGAAGCCTGGGAATCACTCTCTTTACAGTGGCCTGAAACAATCAATGTAGTCAAAGGATACAGATTGTAATTACAGTGACAGCAAGTGACCATGTTATTTGTGATGGTTCTCATTTATATGTTTTAAGAGATAGCTACTGTTTTAAAGCACGGCATTGCCATTATACAGACAGAGATTATATTTCCCATTTTAAAGCTAATATATTAAAAAAAAAATGTCACGAGAATACATCCTGAAAATGTTGGAAATGAATTAAATCTTTTCTCAGTCATTGTGGTCTTCTGGAGTTAAGTTATCTAAATTTCAAAACTATCATTAAACTGAAATGAGTTGGGTCCAGATATTCTGGGTAAACAATCTTCTACTCCACAGTGAAATTGTATTTGGGTTATACACGTTCAATTATATGTGCTTAGTCAAAAAAGAGACAGATTCAGAGAGAGAGAAATAACAAATTAAATATTGTAGGAGATTTCACCTGTTGTTTCACTCAATGAAAGTATGCCCCAGAGTGAGCATGTGATGGGAGGTACGAAATCTGCTGTTCCCTCAATTTCTCACGTACCTCTCGTGATCTGAGAATCCTCACCATCCTTCAAAGAAATGTATGCTTTTGTACAATATGTTACCATACATGACTGTGTGCCCAATAGCACATAAACTGAAGAGACTTTAAAGAATTCTTACTTTATAGCAATGTATCCCATGAACTGACTGATTCTACTCAATTTCTAATTCTCACGATCATTAAAGTAGGCATCATCACCCCATTTTGTGAACAAGGAGAGAAAGATGCAAGTAGGTTGCAAGTAATTTGCCTGCAGTCTTACAGCAAATGAACAGCAGAACTAGGATCTGAACTGAGTTCTGTATGATTCTTATTTTAGACCAAAGTACTTCAGTATAACTTGTTCTTCAGAGCCCTCATAACTGCTTACTTCCTTGCTCCTAATCACTTACTCTCCCCATTTCTTTCTTCTGATTCCCTTGTCCCAAATCTCCATCTTTCCAGTTCTTTGGGTCCTCCAGGTCTCAGTTTTTCTCATGCTCCTTAGCCCCTCTACCCACTGTTCTGAAAACCAGACTGACCCAGTGAACGTAAGTTGAGCTCCTCTGTGATCTTGGCCTCCCTGAGCAGCTCCTCCTGGGTCAGTGGCCGCTCACAGTGGGGCCCCTTTCGCCGCCGTGACTGGCCTTGCCTCTCTTGTACCCGAAGGAATGTTTGTCGTGTGTGCTCAGCTGTAGATTGCCGCATGGACTTCCGACCTGGGAAGAAAATAAGAGAGGGAGAAATCTTTGAATTCATGTCTACCTCCTCTGTATTTTTTTTTTTTAATTTTAAAACTTTTTGTTTGGAAATCATGTCAAACTTACAAAAAATTTGTAAGAATAGTACAAAGAACACCCATGTATCCTTTACCAGATCACCTGTTAATATTTTGCCCTATTTGCATTCTGTGTGTGTGTGTGTGTGTGTGTGTGTGTGTGTTTTCTGAATAACCTGTGAGTTAAGTTGCACACATCATGGCTCTCTTCCCCTAAATACTCGGTGTATATTTCCTAAGAATAAGAATTGTCCTTACATACCCATAGTACAGTTACCAACTTCAGTAAACTTAACACTAATACAATACTTTATCACCATATTTCAATTTTGTCAGTTGACCCAAACATCCCCACTCACTGTCAGAGCCATCATCCTGTAGTTCTAGTGGAAGCAATGCCTTCTCTTCTCGGGTCTTCTGAGAGCTACCAGCTGGGGTGCTGACCTTTCGAGGCCTCAAGCTCTTCAGGGGCTCCTGGGGACAGATTGGAATCAGACACCAGGGAAGAGAAGAAATAGAAGAAAGATGAAGATCTTAGGAAGAGAAAACCAGCACAGTAGAAAATGAGATTGGTGTGGGGACAACTGGGACCTGATGAAAGGGAGACTACAAATTAAGGAAGTCCAAGAAAACCAGGCCTCCCCTGCACCTTATATGCTTTGGTGACTACTCGGCGCTTCCTTCTCGGCTCTTCTGCTTCTCCATCACTGGATGGTTCATCCCCTTCGTCGATGTCAAAGTCAGAGTCCACCTCATCCTCTGTGTCTGACTGGTCCCCTTGATACTCATCATCTCCTGATTCCTGAGGACATAGGGAGATGAGGTTCTCACTGGCATCAGTTATTAATGTCCCTCCAGGAGGAACAGAATCCCTCTGCTTATTGATAATGGCTGCCCCACTCTCCTTCCCATCCCAACCTTTCATTTGCCTCAGGCAAGAAGCTTTCCTAGCTGATGGCTCCAGCACCACCCCTTCTAACATTAATTGATTGCCCTTCTCCTGTAGCACACTGTGTTAAGTGCTGGGGTACAAAAGCATATGGTTTGATCTCTACCTTCAGGGGTCTCACAGTCTAGTAGATGTCACAGCATAATTATAAAAGGAAGTTTTAATACAAGGCAACATATAAACTACCAAAGGCAATAAAATGTTACAGGTGTTCAGAGGAAGGTACACCTGCTATGAATAGGTGGACTGGGAAGGTCTAAACTTTAGAGTTTATTCCTTTAGAACAAGGGCTGGCAAACTTTTTCTGTAAAGGGCCAGATTCAGCCAGCAGGTTGTAGTTTACTAAACCCTGTTTAGACTCTAAAGAATGAAGAGGACTTGAGCCATGGTTTAAAATACTGGTAGTATTTAGATAACCAAGAGGGAGAAGGAATCATGGGCAGATCAAGTGGCAGGAACAAAGATTCAGAAGCAAGAATGTGTATAACATGTTGATAGAATAAGCATTTAGACTTAAGTAAAGCAGAAGGTTTGTCTCTGGCAAGAAGTCTTCCTAGCTGACTGCTTTTGGCTCCAGTACAGCCTCCTTCCAACATTAACTGATTGCCCTATAGAGCTACAAGATTTGAAAAGAAGGTTGTATTCAATCTGTAGAAAAACTTAAGTGTCAGGCTAATAAACTTATGACTTTAACTTGCAGGCCAGTGATTCTCAATCCTCTCCCTCTCCTTACTTGTCCCAGCATTGATAATCACTGTTGAAGTAAACTAAAGTTACTGAGAAATATGTCTCATTCCTCAGGTGAGTTGGGACAGAAAAATAGTTGGGTACTACTACTATCTATAATGGGAAGCCACCGAAGATTTGGGGGGAGGGGAAAACTGTATACAAGGGGTGTTTCAGAAAGCTCTGGAGGTGGTCGGATGCGCTGGAGTAGAGAACATGGAGTAGAGCCAAGGCCTGAGGAGATACAAGCTAGGGCTAAAACGGCAGCCACACTGGAAAGGAAAGAGGAAAAAAAACCAGTTGGGGACAGGAGAGTTAATTGGGTGGGGCTGCACCTCAAACATGTGGCTTTCTCTTCAATCAATGATGAGATTAATGGGCTAATCTTGGTACACATGGTGCCAAAGTAAGCAAATAACACAGACAGTTGACACTCCAAGCCAGCCAGCGTTCAGTCTTGCACTGATGACCATCATTTCCTCCCAACTGATGTTTGTGAAAGACAACCTGGGAACACATTAATCCCCTCAGCCCTGACCTGGTATTAAGTCAAATCACCAGAGGGTAGTAGTTCAACTACACATTAGCTTAGTGCCCAATTGAAATGCTTTCACTAAGTTACGTATTTACTACCATTCCTTTGGCTTTTATCGAGGGTCATTAAGAGACATGACTAGATAAGAGTATATTTTTACATCATCTACCAAACCCCTGTTACTTTATATATAAGGATACAATTCTTCCTAGGTTTAATGCTGAATAAGTTTATCTCTCTTAAAGAACTTATATGCTTCTTTCTTACTAAAAAAAGAAATTCAGGATTTGGCTGCCAGGAGAGTCACAGCTAAATTTAATATCAACTGCTATTACCATTTTAGCAGAGGCTCCTGCTACAATTACTTCTGATCTGTCTCTATTTTTACTGTTCCTACTTTTTGTTTATATGGTAAGCCTCCTTAAATCCTTTTTGGAAGCACAAAGGGTACATATTAAATAACGACTCGTAAAATGACAGGAATAGGAAAATGGCTTTTGAAGGAGGGATGAGAAGATTCTATTTTAAACTAATTGGTCAGGGCTGTGTAAGTAATGATTCCTAATCAGTCACCAACTCCTGTGGATTCTATTTCCTTAATTTCTCTTGACCCCTCCTATCCATGTTTCTCCACTTCCACTGCCTCCTTCAAATAATTTTCCTCATTACAGAGTGATCTTTCTAAAGTACAAATCTGATCATGAAATAATCTTCTCAGTCCTTTGAACGAAGAGCAAAACTCCTTAACATGGCTCACAAGGCTGTACAGGATCTGGCCCATGCCTACTCCCTCTAACTTGTATTCTCCTTCATGGCCTGGAGAATGAGAATAGATGTGAGAGTTCCAGACAAGGATCTCAGTGCCTTTACATATTGTGCCCCACCCCCTCGCGGGACTAACCTTCCTCCTCTACCTGCTTCCAGTCCTACGGCTCTTCATCCACCCAAGACCTACTTTTCATACTGTCCTCAGCTTAAACATCATGTCCCCCAGGGATGTCCATCCCAAACAACAACTCTGGCTCCCATGTGTTACCACAGCACCCTATGCTTAACACTTATTTTACTTCTTATCACACAATATTTTAACTGACTGTTAACTCAGCTAATTCCCCCACTGGAGTCTGGAATATGTAAAGATAAAGAGGTGTTTTTAATTCTGTTTCCATAGAGCCTGTCACGGTGATTGGCTTGCTCTAGGCGCTTAAAACATTGAAGAATGGATAGATTCAATCAATAAAAATTTAACAAGTGCCAACTCAATCCAGACACTGGACATATACTGTTGAACAAAACAGACCACCTCTGACCTTACAGAGCTTACAATCTAATGGTAAAGTATAAGCAAATAAGCAAACCAAATCTAATTACAAATTGAAATATGTTTTACGAAGGAAATATACGGGGACACTTTTTTGGATAGCCAAGGAACGGTTATCTAAGACATCTATACAACGAGATTTGAAAGCTGAAAAAGGAGTAGGCTAAGTCCCTCTAATTTTTTTTTGAGAGGTTCCTTTCTATACTTCACGTTAATAACCAGGTAGTGGGCCAACGAGTATATACCGCGTGACTACGATGTGCCTGGCGTATGCTAGACACGTCAAAAGTGCACTGAGTGACACAACTGGGGAAATACACAGTAGGTTTCAGCCACACTCTCGGGTCCTCTGGACAGCTTCACCATTCCTGACCCCTCCAAACCCATCCAGGGCTCCCCTTCTAGGACTCCAGTTTATCCCCCCATCTCGAGGATCAGCTACCAGGGCTCCTCTCTCTTCCCCGCTCCCTTCTTTGTCCGAGGTTTCTCCCTTCGTCAGGACTCCTTTTACCTTTCTTCCCTCCCTCTTCCTGGGCCCGGCTCTTACCTCTGTGAAACCCCCATAAGTCGTCTGGTAGAACTCATCTTCCTCCTCTGCCTCCAGGAGCCCAGAAAGCCGGTTCCCCGCGGTCTTCCGGGGGGCCCGACCCCCAGCCAAGCTCATATGGCCTACACGAACTGCGTCGCCACCAGCAGCCCCTCACCCAGCACCGTTCTCTGGGCTCGGGGCTCGACACCACTACCTGCGGGCGGGCGGCGGAAGCCGGTCGCCTACAGGCAGAAGTAGCAGAGCGTCGACAGGCTCCTAGTCCCATCCCCTAGGCCTTCTCAAAGCTTCAGCCCCGCCCACTCCTGCGTAGAGACCACCCCAAGCTCCTCGCCCCAGTTCGCGCGCCCATCTGGGCTGTGGAATGACTCCACTCGGTGACACCAGGAGCCCCACTACCCCAAGTACAGAATTTGGGAGTGTAGAAATTTTCATTTAGAAGAGGTCAGTCTCCCTCTGCTCCAGTACGTTTCCACTCTGCTGTCAGTAGAAACCTTTCTAAAAACCCAGATTTTGTCACTCTTCTGCTCAAAAATCTTTAATGGCTCCCCGTCAACTACAGGATAAAGTCCAAAATCCTTGTGGCAGAATAGTAGTGTGGTTAAGAGCACAGCTTTAGAGCCAGCCAGACCTGAGTTTGCGTTTGAGCTTAAGGTCTTCTAGCTGTGTGACTTTGGACAAGTTGCTTTACCCCGCTGAATTTCAGTTTTCTCATCTGTAAAGTGGGACTAATAATAATACCTACCCTTTAAGGTGGTTGAGAAGATTAAGAAATGTAATCCTTGTAAACTGCTTAGCACAGTATTTAGTAAGCACATAGATGTTTAGTAGGTGATAATTATTAATTTTTTTGTATTTATCTGGTTGCTCTGGGTCTTAGTTGTGTCAGGCAGCCTCCTTAGTTGCAGCTTGCCGGCTCCTAGTTGCGGCATGTGAACTCTTAGTTGCGGCATGTGAACTCTTAGTTGCGGCATGCATGTGGGATCTAGTTCCCTGACCAGGGATCAAACCTGGGCCCCCTGCATTGGGAGCGTGGAGTCTTAACCACTGCGCCACCAGCGAAGTCCCTAGGTGATAATTATTCACATGGCACTCAAGGTCCTTCATAATTTAGCCTCTCCCTGCCTTTCATAGCCTCGACTCCTGCCACATCATCCTATTCTAGCATCATTTCCCTGACACCAATTCACTGTCGTGCCTCCATGCTTTTCCTTGTCCTTAAAATCTCTTTCCTTTCTTGTCTATCTGGCAAAATTCCAATTCTATAGGACAGTGGAGTCTTCTCAACACCCATTTCTCTCTTCCCAGTCACAGCTCCTATAACCCTTGTGATCATGCCTCCTAAATCCTCGGGAATAGTTCCAATCTCAAATAGTTTGTGGTATTATCAAGAATGTATCAGGACTTCCCTGGTGGTCCAGTGGCTAAGTCTCCACACTCCCAATGCAGTGGGCCCAGGGTTCGATCCCTGGTCAGGGAACTAGATCCCACATGCCGCAACTAAGAGCCCACACGCGGCAACGAAGATCCTGTGTACCGCAACTAAGACCTGAGGCAGCCAAATAAAATATAAATAAATAAATATTAAAAAAAAGAATGTATCAAAATAATGCCATTCACAGCGACATGCATGGACCTAGAGATTGTCATACAGAGTGAAGTAAGTCAAAAAAAGAAAGACAAATATGGTATATCACTTATATGTGGAATCTAGAAAAATGGTACAGCTGAACTTATTTGCAAAGCAGAAATAAAGTTACAGATGTAGCAAACAAACTTATGGTTACCAAGGAGGGAAGGAGAGAGGTGGGATGAATTGGGAGACTGGGATTGACATATATACACTACTATACATAAAATAGATAACTAATGAGAACCTATGTATAGCACAGGGAACTCTACTCAATGCTCTGTGGTGACCTAAATGGGAAGGAAATCTAAAAAAGAGTGGATGTATGTATGTGTATAACCGATTCACTTTGCTGTACAGCAGAAACTAACACAACATTGTAAAGCAAATATACTCCAATAAAAATTAATTTAAAAAAAGTGTATCAACTTCTCTTCCCATTTTTTTTTTATAAATTTATTTTATTTATTTATTTTTGGCTCTGTTGGGTTTTCGTTGCTGCACGCGGGCTTTCTCTAGTTGCAGCGAGCAGGGGCTACTCATTGTTGCAGTGCACAGGCTTCTCATTGCGGTGGCTTCTCTCGTTGTGGAGCACGGGCTCTAGGCACGTGGGCTTCAATAGTTGCGGCACGCGGGCTCAGTAGTTGTGGCTCACGGGCTCTAGAGCACAGGCTCAGTAGTTGTGGCGCACGAGTTTAGTTGCTCCGCGGCATGTGGGATCTTCCCGGACCAGGGATCGAACCCGTGTCCCCTGCATTGGCAGGTGGATTCTTAACCACTGCGCCACCAGGGAAGCCCTCTTCCCATTTTTTATTCTGAAAATATGGTTTTCAAAACACAGCATTTGTGCATACTCTGTGATGGCACCTATTATGTTTTATTCTAATCATTTCTGTGTCTGTCTTTCTCATTAATCTGTGATCTTTTTGAGGCCAGGGACTTTATCTTCATCTGTGTATACCAGGAATTCCCATAGTGCCTAGGATGTAGTTGAGGCTAAATAATGCTAATTCAATGAATGAATGAAATAATGACTAATTGAGTGAATAAGATACCCATCCTCTTATTTTGCCTCTATGTTGACCTAGCCACTCCATTTTGACGTTAGGAACTGTCCTAAGACACGAAGGTCACTTTAGTAAGGCTGTGTGTGTTTGTGTGTGTCTGTGTATACACTATTTTCTTCAAGTCTGTATGTGTGGCTCTATTTTGAGATCAGCAGATTGCCACCCCCCTTTCTAAAGGATATATTGGTGAACTCCCTTTTGCATTTCCTTGGGGACACCAAGCCAATGTGTGCTGTTCTGCCCCTGCTTCCACACCCTGCCACGTCACCCCAGTACTGCTATGCCAGGAATGTTACTGGGGAAGAGTGGCTCTATGACTCAGAGGCCACCCCAGGGATTGACTGGGAGTGGAGGCAAAGACAAGGTTTTGGGGAAAATATGGAAAACACCCCTAGCCCCAGTTTTTGAATTTTGCCTTCATCTATTCATATATTCAGGAGCATGTACTAGGCACCTGCTCTGTGCCAGGCACTATTCTAGATGTCTGAGATATAAAAATGGATAAGATGTAATCTTTGCCCTGAAATGTTCACAGTCTTATGAGGGAGACGAACAAGCAAACAGACTGACATAATACAAGGTGGTAGGAGTAACAGTAGCTATTTTCTGGTATGTAAAGGAGAAACAAAAACGCCTAAGAAGCTACAAAACAGGGGTCTCTTCTTTCAGGAGGGCTGAAATCTAATTCATAGATCAAATCCGAGGGAGAAGATTCCCCTGTTGACTTACCGCCTTGGTAAGTCAGGGTTTTATTGGTCTATTTCCAATTTTAAAATCAGAATCATAAAATACTTCAATGTTACACAATCCCACTGCTATGCTATAAGTGGTAATCCAAGCATTTGAAGTTTGGCTACCTTCAGGACCTAAAGGAAGATGAATAACCCAGCAGGTGGCAGCAGGGAAACAATTATTTTAGATCTTGATGAGGCAGGGGGTAGAAGGCAGAGGTAAATGCTTGGAGATATTTTCTGGACGTTCAGGTCCTATGTTCCCTCTCGAAGACCCAGAAGACATCCGGATAGAGGATAACCAGGCCCATGTTGGGGGCTGCAATACCTAGGATTTTCCCTCCATTCCTCTTCATTTATTCATTCCACGAATAATTATTGAGCCCCTACTATGTACAGACTTACGTCATGGGAGGAGCTGGAGATACAAGGGTGAAACACAGTCCTTGCTCTCTAGCAGCTTACAGTCTGTTCAGAGAGAGTCAGGTCTTCATATCCCCATCAGGGTTCATAATCTCCAGGGTATTTTGTTAAAATTGAGCGGGGTTAGTACGAAGACTAGACTAGAATGGGGAATTTCTCTGAGTCTCCATGCCCTTTGGAGCATAGGTAACTGAGAGAGGCTAAGGGCTTGGATCACAGGAAGATTGTGTTAGGTTTCTGATCGCCTTCCGTGGCCCTTTTGGACAGGTCTTTATTCCTGTCCATTTATCAAATAAATGGGCGTTATTCGTTCATTTATCAAATATTTACTCAACTCAATCACTGTGCCCAGTATTGCGTTTGAGGCAAAGTGTAGATCTGTTTCGAATGTCATTCAGAGGAAGGCAAGACATGCACGCATGTTAAACTAAATGGTAAACAAGGCAGTAAAGCCGGAAGAATACTTGGTGGAATGTGATGTTTTGTGATATTCGACTGTTTAACGTCTTTGACTTGACACCGGCGCTTCTATCGGGAGTTCTTCCTGGGCTGTGAACTGAAAGGGTCAGCCCCGCGTACTCTGATCCCCTGCTCAGACTTCGCAACCTAGTCCCGTCAAAGAGTCGAACGTAGATTTACTCACCGAGGCACCGTAGACAGGGGCGCGCCGTCTTCGACCCTTGGATTTGTTAGGGCGCGAGGGACCCGCGTCATGTGATCAGGAGCAGCCTCCTGATTGGCTTGATTTCTCTGGGGACCTCCCTCCTCCCCCATTGGATGGGATAGGCCGTGGAGAAGGTTGGGCGCATGCGCGATGCCTGGATTGCCTTGGCCACCGGGAGTGGAGCGGTGGGGTTGGGCGATAAACAGGCTGTGGCTAGGGAGGAGGGGGAGGGGGCATTCGCTCCGCTGGGACTTCTCACTCCCCACCCTGTTCTTTTAGGTGTGGTTTGGTCCGGACGCGGGGTCCCGGCAGCTGGCTTGAGCTTCCTCTGTTGTGAAAGGGGAAAGTAGCTCCCGCGGAAAGCGGTTAAAGTTGCGGAGAGGGTGCGAGACAAGAGTTCTCCCCCATGCCCGCCGAATGGTGCGGCCCTGAGTTGGTCCCGGAGCCGGCGCGACGTATCTGAGAGAGGGGGCGGGGAGGTGGCCCGCAGAACGCGGGTTCTGTGAAGAGACGTGGGGAAGATTCGACTCGGAGAAGAGGAAGAGGATTGAAAGGGAGCGAGGCCGCTGAGGGGGAGGGGGCTGCCAAGATGGCGTCGGCCTCTTCTGGGTCGTCGGCGGTCGGGTTTTCATCCGCGGATTCCGGGGTCCCTCCCTGCACCTCGTCTTCAGGTAATCAGGGCGGAGCGTGGGCTGGGGGCTGTTGACAGCTGTGCGATGGGAGGAAGAGCGAGACCCAGGAAGGGCACCTGTAGTTGGGGATGTCCGAGTCGTTGCCGGTAAGGAGGACAGAGGACTAGGCTTTCCTAGCTTTCTGAGCTGGCGGGGGGAGTGTGAGGAACGGATGGATTTGACTGAGAAAAGGGAAGCTGTCAGGAACATTGGCTGGCTTCGAGGAGACCGGGTTGAGGGCTTTGAAGGAGTAGGGTTAGGAAGGGATGGAGATTGACGGTGGGGGTAGGAAGGCAACAGAAAGGGAACCGAAGGGAGTAGAGTAAATGGAGGCTTCATAAGTAGGGAGGAATTACGTAGTGTGAGAGGCAGGTAGAAACCAAGTTGATTGCGGGATTAATCGGATGAAACTGTGGAAGAGAAGGCATGGGACTTAAAAGGTATGGAAGCGTTATGGGACGCTTTCCATTGCTGGGGAGTTAGGGAATTGTGGATTTTGTTGGGGGTGGGAGTTATTGGAGCCGTCTTTTTCGTCAGAGCCTTCCCCTAATGCGTCATTCCTTCTCACTTCGTGCCCCCCGCCCGCAAACACGCGTGCGCTCGCACAGATACACGTACACATTTTATCAAACATTCTCCTTTGGAGACTCCCATCTCTAGACTGCCCAACTTTGGGAAGGAATGGGAGGTTTTGAAGAAAACCTGAGGAATGTGGAAAATCAGGGCTAAAAGACCCTGAAAACAGATAGAGAAGGCGGAACGATGGCGTCTCGAATTGCAGTAAAGGTTGAGGGAGGTGATGCTGGGAATTAGGCCTGAGAAGGATGGGGTGGGGGTGGCTCTCAGTGCTGTGGCGAATATTGCATAATAGGAGATGGACTGGAGGAATGATTAGGCACGACATTGGCACTTGGAGAAGGGAGCCAGGGAATATAGCTCAAAGTGGTTAGAAACTATTGAAGATTGAGGGAGGGCTGAGGAGCCCACGAGAAAAGCAACAGATTGTGTGTAGGAGGGAAAATGTGTGGTGTTGGGGTTTGTGTGGGGGGGGGGGTAGGGGGGGTAGTTTGAGTCAGAAACTGTTCTAGAGCTTCCATCAGAAATGTCTGGGGTTCCACAGTGACTGTTGCCTCTACACTGTGAACAGGAGAGGCTGCCAGATGATGGATGCTTTACCTGAGACATTGACATTTCCTTAGGCCTGGGATTGCATCCTTCCCATTTTGAGTTGACTAAATAGAGGGTTCCACCTTTAATATTCCAGTTCAGATGAGCAAATATTTGGTCACAAATATCTTTTTCCAAACTGCAGTTTTATTTATGTACATCTATTTTTAATTTCTTGAGAGGTGATTTTTACCTTTCCTATAAAGGATTAGTAGGCCAGAACAACTCATGTTGCATTCTAAATGTGAAGAAGAATAAAGTTAAAATGACAGTGTTTTTAATACAGTAGCTCCTCAATTTAAAGCCTCTTCTCCCCCTCCCCCACTGCTGAAAGAAGAATTGTTGTGTACAGTCATTAAACAGACTTAACTATCAAATCAGGGATTAGAAACCAGGTTGATCTTTTTTTTTTTTTTAATTAATTTATTTTTTATTTTCGGCTGCCTTGGGTCTTTGTTGCTGCGCGCGGGCTTTCTCTAGTTACGGCGAGCGGGGGCTACTCTTCGTTGGCAATGCGCGGGCTTCTCATTGCGGTGGCTTCTCTTGTTGCGGAGCACGATCTCTAGGCGCACAGGCTTCAGTAGTTGTGGGTCGCGGGCTCTAGAGCGCAGGCTCAGTAGTTGTGGCGCACGGGCTTAGTTGCTCCGCGGCACGTGGGATCTTCCCGGACCAGGGCTCGAACCCGTGTCCCCTGCATTGTCAGGCGGATTCTTAATCACTGCGCCACCAGGGAAGTCCTACTATCTATTTTAGATGTCACTATTTGATATTTTTGTATGTTTTTATATTTCCTGCCAGATCCGAGGACTAGCAGGATGTAATTCAGATTGAATAAGTGTTTTTTGCTATTGTGTTTTCACCAGAAAATCAAATATTAGATTTTAGTGGACTTTACAGCTCCTTGGCTCTACTGTGTTCATATGTGAAGTCAAGATATAAAAATGACTAAAAATAAATAGCTTAGATTCCTTTTTTTACTTTTGTTTCTTAACACCCTCCTTTTCTGCTTCTTTGGCAAATACTGAAATGGATTAAGAAATTAAGAAAAATTCTCATAAATATTTCTGAAAACATGGGATTATCGTGTGTGGATATGCAGTGTTGACTTTTTGGTGTATCTGCATGCTCACTTAGGTTTTGGCTTACTGAATTTAATTTAATAGAATATTTCATTTCAAGGATATGTTTTTGAAGAGGATAAGATGTTTGATTCTGATGCAAAAAAGGCTACTGAGAATGTGTTTTATTTGTGATTGGAGGGGAGTGGTGCTCTGTCGGGATGGTACCAGGGGAATTAAGACATTGGCAGGAATAAACAATGGTTTATGATTTCCTAAATTGTTAAAGGCTAGCTTTGTAGAAATTCAAGGTAGGACTGTGTGTGTTTGTGTTTTAATCATCCTAAAACCAAGTTACTGTACTTAGGTGTTTAGCTGAACTCAAATATTGGTGAAACTGAAATCCTAAAGGCAAGATTCTCTGGCAGTGTTGAAAGTGGATACAGAATAAGAATGTCAGGATTCAGGGACAAATTGATGTTTTAGATAAGTCACTCATAACCTTTGGAGGCTCAAAATCTTTTGGCATTCAAATTAGGAAGGGCAGGTAATTTAGGACAGTTGTTCCCTGCCAGTATTAAACCTCTGTCTCTATTATTTCACCATTAAGCGAGAGCTGGTCTTTTAAGCTGCTGACGAGTGAAATACAGAAGGTAGAGCAAAGCATTCACTCTGAGAGATATTTGAGAGATGTCTGAGAGATCTTTTCCCAGTGGAGTAATTACCATGTTTGGATTTGTGGGAGGGAGGCAATTATAAATGAATATCAGTTTACAGCAGCCATTATCATGTGCTTGTTCTTAAACTTTGGTTAAGAAAAGGTGATGCAGTTTGCTGTCAGCTGTTTCATGTGTTAAAGGAAATGTATTCCTTCTCTTCCTTTACCTCCTATCCTCATTATTTGGACAGTGGCACCACTTAAAAAATAAAATCAGCCCTGATAAGGTGCTGTTGACAGTGTGACCATTTGTCACACCAGTGTAAGAGAGCCCCCTGTCTGCAGTTTGACTAGTCCGTCAAGAGTTTGAAATTCAGCCACTGAGTCCCCTTTTTACCACCAGGAAGGGAGTCAAGAGTTTTTGTTTTGGAGACTTGATTTGAAGTTAGTGGAGGAGTTAAAAAGTAAAGTTAGAGCGTTGAGGTGTCCTTTGCTCCCCTGAAATAAGAGCTGTGTGATAAAATCATGTGTGACTCCCCTAAGAAAAAGCACTTGAAACCTTAGAAGATCATGAACCTATAGCTCCTTTTGCTTCAGACCAGAACATTTCTGAAATTGTCACACATCACCAAATGGTTTTATCATGAGCACAAATGATTTGGAGGTAACTTTTACAGCTCCTTTTCTGACTTTCCCTTAACTACTGAGGGAGATCCTGGAAGACACAGGAGAGAAGATTTTTGCTTGGAACTTTTGTAGTAGAGCCAGTCTTATCAGTCCGTGATTCTGGTGGCTTTGTTCTTCCCAGCAGAGCTCCACCAGTAAATGTATGCTGTAATCTGATAACTCCAAATGGTAGGGGTTTTTTGTCTGTGTTCTTTGGTACAGTGTAGGCCATTTGTAGACTGATCTCTTTCCCTTCAATTCTTCCATACTAGTGAAAAATAAAGCAACTTACGCCACTTTATTGGAGTGAGAAACTGAAATTTGGAAATGTAAAGATAGAACAGAATGCCATGTAGGCGGAATATCACCAGGTTTCGTTTTGATTGGTATTTTCTAAGTAGGGAGAGATTTTTCTTTTTGCTTTCTCCGCAGAGGGTTTACACCCACCGACCCCCTCCTTTTTTCTTTTGTCCCCTTGGTAGATTCTGCTGCAAAACTGACATTAGAATGTCATTGTTTTTAATTATCCATTTATTTCTGCCATGGCTGCTCAAGCCCACTGTCAAGTATAATTATATAGACTTATTAGGTATCCAATATCTGATATTAATTGGTTATGTGTACTTATAAGTTAGCTTTGAATATCAAAATACATATTATGTTTTGTTTGATAATTTCTGTGTGCTGTTCTGGTTTGATATAAAACTGTTCTGATTAATAACTTTGCTTAAATATGTGCTAGCTACTAGCTGTTAAATATTTTATCAGTCTATTTTTCTTTGATAATAAATAATGGAAACTATAGCCTGTGAAGTGAACAACAGCGATAACACCAGGCCACATTCAGAACTGGGGAGAAGGAAAGTGTGGGGGAGTATTTTGTCCTTTAAGCTGGATATTTTCTTTCCTAGAATTTTGGGATATTCTTACTTGACATGAAGAAAGCAAAAAGACCACAGTTGTCAGTTTCTTCTCTCTTCTTTTTACTGGGTGTATCCTCTTGATCAAGGATACAAGTATGCTTCAGGAAGTATGCTGTTTCTGATAGCTCGGCAGAGAGAATCTCTGTTTCTCTGTGTTCCAAACCCCAGCCCATCATTCAGTCTCAGAGAGAGAGTGTTTGGACTGATGGTGTTTCCTAGAGGAAACCCCTTCCTAGTTCATTTCCCCTGTTGCGCTTCACTTCTCCACCCTTTCCTATCAAAAGAGAACATTGTTTAGTTTCTACATATGTGTTGGTTCTGTTTCATTCATATCTTCTATGAGCTTCTGTTGTTTCTTTTACTGTTTTTTTGTTTGACGTGAACTTTTTTCCCTCAACTCCTCCATCTTTTTAAACTTTGTTATTGATCATTTTTCTTTCGCCTCCTGTGAAATTAGTCTGTTTGTTTATAATGGCTGATACAATATGTATTAATTTTTAAATATCTGATTCCCAAAAAGTCACCTTATTGTTGGAGTCTGAAGAAGACTGGTAAAAAGAGAGAAGGGCAGATTCCTTGTAGGGAGTTCCATATATCTTATTATTTGCCTTGTGTACTAAACTGAGCAATATGGAGTTAACCAAGAGTAAGCACTATCCCAAAGGATCAGTAATGTTGATGGGGAGTGGGCAAAGGGAAGTTACAGGAAGAGAATGGGAAGAGGTTTTTTTTTTTTATTTTAGGGATATATAAATAGCTTAGAGTATATTAGCTTTTCTGTGCACAGTGTAGGTAAACATCCCTGGTAAACTCCAAGTTGTCATTGACAAGAACCTGTATAAAAGGGATGGCAGAGAAGTAACTTGGCCATATCTCTTAGTTTCTTGCATTAGTGTCTGGGAGGTGATTGAAGTGCATTGTTGAGGTAATTTATGCTCATTATGATATCATTTAACTTACTTTCTCGGCTCAAATATGTACATTCTAAGCCAGCAATATCCACTGCTTTTTTTCAAGATAGTTAGAACCAGGTTTGGAAATAGAATTGGGAGGTGGTGATCTGCCAGAAATCTCAACTGCTTCTTGGCTGTGGGTTGGCTTATCCAGGAGACTCAGGTCTTTTAAAGAAGGACTCAGATTTTTTTCACAAATTTCAACCAAAATTTTGCTGCTAAGAGATACATATTTGAGGCCTGCGAACCGTGAAATTTGGCTTATAGAACTAGAAGCAAAAATTTATCACTAGGGCTTCCCTGGTGGCGCAGTGGTTAAGAATCCGCCTGCCAATGCAGGGGACATGGGTTCTAGCCCTGGTCTGGGAAGATCCCATGTGCCATGGAGCAACTAAGCCCATGTGCCACAACTACTGAGCCTGCGCTCTAGAGCCCGCGAGCCCCAACTACTGAGCCTGTGTGCCACAACTACTGAAGCCTGTGCACCTAGAGCCCGTGCTCTGCAACAAGCACTGCAATGCGAAGCCCACGCACCACAATGAAGAGCAGCCCCCGCTCACCACAACTAGAGAAAGCCTGCACGCAGCAACGAAGACCCAATGCAGCCAAAGATAAATAAATGAAAAAAAAAAAATTATCACTAGAGTGAAATGTAGAGATATTTTAATTTAACCCTCTCATTTTCCAAATTAGGAAAGTGAGATTCAAAGACATTGTTAATAGTGGCAAAGACTTTGCATAAAATCTGTATGTTGTCAAGATGGGTCTTAGTAAATTTGCGGCTCATTCCTTGCTACTTACTTAGTTGGCTCTTAGCTGAGCCAGGTTGGCTCTCAGCTGACCCCAGGACTGGTAGATCAAACTGCTTTTGAGCTTTTGTTTCTAAGGCATCCTTGCCTTTCTCATTTTTTCTAGAAGATCCTTAGGAAAAATTGACACCTGCTAGGAAATAAAATTTAGCTCTTCTCTAAGATGTGGCTTGGTTTTCTTAATTGGCTTGGTTTAGTTCTTATTGAGGGCATAGTAATAGTGCCTTTTCTTTTTTTCCTTTTAACACTATCTCTTAGAGCTGTGTGCTCAGCAGTACTTCTCATTAGGTAGGCTGACACTTCAGACATATTTGTGAGTATTTTCATTTGGATATCATATTATGCCTCCTACATGCAGTGGTATAATTAAAATTCAGTATTTCAAGTTAAAGAGGACCAGAGAACTTGTTTGAGATAGTCCAGCAAACAGCTGGGCTGATGACTTGTATTTTGTGCAGGTTTTTGCTTTTGCTTTTTTTTTTTTTCCTTTTGAAATCTCTGGCTCTCAATATTATCAACCAGGAGACCCTCTAAGAATTAGCATTTTGCTTCCAAAAAGTCTGCTTGTCTCTTTCTGCTTTATATAAGAATTATTGACACATTTTTGTAGTAGTGTTGGTAGGTCTCTGGAATTGCTTCTCTATGACCTGTTCAGGCAAAACTCGTCTGAGGAATGCACATCTGGCCAACTTCTAGCCTCCCAAAATTATATGAGTACTTCAAACATTGAAGTCAGTCACAGACTGCCTCTTAGTTTCTCATCTGGTAGATGATGTCATCTCATCTCCGACGGAAATGCTTCTGCTCTGAAAGCACTGGGAGAGGCTCTGGTATTAAGGCCAACTCTGTTTTGTTCCACACACTGAGAGCGGGGGTGGGGGGGGGGAGGGGAACAACAACTCATATTTTGGAGCTATTTAGTGTCTGAAAATATCTTTGTTTCAATTATCTCCTCTTTTAAGGCCTTCGGTTACCTTTTTCATCACAAACACAATTTAGGGTGGGGCCAAGGACCAAAATGGAGTGCTTCCTTGAGACCAGTACAGAGTTACTCAGAAAAATTTTCTGTGACATGGTATGATGATTCAAATTTGTATTTTAGCAGGAATTGATTGGGTTGTTTCCACTTAGGCACTTGACTTGGCTAGTTCAGCTGTTGTGAAATTATTTTAGTAACATTAAAGATTTCTCAGCTAATTTTGATAATTTTGAGGCTAGATCTTTATTTTTCAAGTATCCAGGAGATCTGCTGAAATTAGGTATACCTGTTTTATAGGAGAAAATTGATATTCTGACGGATATGAAAGGTAAATTCTTCAGAGGGAACCTCTTATATGTGCTGATACAGGTTTGTTTCAGGTTGTATAGGCATCTCAAAGTAATAATAAAGAATGGGAGGGAGTGTATAGGAGTCATGCTTATTTGTAGCTTGGAGTTGTCAGCAGGTTTCTAGACATCTTTTCACATTTTTCCTCTATCTCTGCAGCAGCATAATATGTTGTAATGAGCTTGAGTTAATGTGTGGGGAGGGGATTGATGGTGGTCTGTATGTGTGGGACTGTTGAGCACTAGTTTACTGGGAAAAATGGTTATAAAACAGAGAAAGATAATAAAGCCATCCGTGTGTATCTCTTTCCTTTAATTGTTAAATTATCTAATTATTTGTTACAGAAAATTTATATAGATAAGGAAAAATAGAAACTTAAACTTACAATATCAACTTAATCCCACTATCCAGTATAGTCATATTTTAACATTCTGGTATATAATCTTTTGGACCTTTTCTATGTGTATAAATACATGTGACTTTATAGGTAAGTGTTTTAGAAAAATATTGCATTATGTAATTTTTTACCTTTTTCCATTCAACAATTTATTGTGACATCCTATCCATAAAAATAATGGATTTTATCCTACACATAAAAATAATGGTTGTATACTAGTCCATTTTATGACTGCACTACAACTTACGTCACCTATATTGTTCATTTAGATCCTTTCCCATTATATCTACCCAATTATAGTTATTATGTACAGTGCTACAATAAATATCTTTGTATATATGTCTTTGTCCACTTGACTAATTATTTCCTTAGGATAAATTCCCACTTGTGGGACAAATGGTACATATTTGTTTTTAAGGCTTTTTGCTAGATATTACCAAATTGCTGTCACAAGTGGAAGACAGTCAAGTAAAATGTATACACAGTCTTTTTTAAAAGGATAGAAGCCTGCATGCAAGGAGCTTTATACCTGGAATTTTTTTGCCAATCTGAAATCACTCCAGTGTGAAATTGTTTGGGTTACAAGTTTTGTGATCACTCCTGGAATTTTTCTTTTTTCTTTTTTTTTTTCTTCCTGGAATTTTTCTGCCTGAGCTTCTCCTTCTGTCTCTTTTTTTTTGACATTTACCTAGAACTGCAGAAAATCATCTAACATTTCACAGTATGGTGCTGGGGGTCATCAGGTCAGGTCCTGTTCATAATTTTAAACTTTAGAGTTGTTGTGTGTTTTGTTTTTGTTTTTGTTTTTTTTTTAACTGTGCTTATTCTGCTGTTAAGCAGGTAGAACCCCAGAAGTAAGTGATAATTTTCTGTTTTTCCTCATTTAGGTTTCAACTTTCTGTGCTGTGGGGTCAACCGTAAGAGAGGTAGAACCGATGTGTATTTGTGCTGAAGAAGCATGAGCTCCTTGCAGTTACTAGCAGCCAACTCCTCTTCCCCATAACAATTGCAGACTTTTTTTTAGTAGTAGTGCATGGCCTTCTGAGAAGGCTGTGGATGTCTTGCAAGCATTATTTCACTTTAGCTCCCATTCCCCTCTGTCCTCTCCAAAAAAGATGCTGTCTTAACACAGAAACTTCTTTTCTCACAGTTCCACAGTATGAAATGAATCAGTTCACTATCTTTTGTCTCCCTCGAAGTCTTCCCATAACTCCATTTCCTTTTGTTTCAGTAAATGAGTCTCTTTTTCTTTTCCCTTTCTGTTGTACCTCTCATTTCCCCTGACCCTTCCCATCCTGTAGATGGGGTTTCATAATTCACAATGATAGTAGTAATAATTGCTAGTATTTATAGAGCATTTATTACATGTTAGGTGCTATACAGGACTTATTTAATTCTCATAACAACCCTATGAAATACATGTTATTATATGTCCATTTTATGGATGAGGTAACCAAGGCCTAGAGCATTTTAACCAACTTGTCCAAAGTTACCTAGTTGTAAATGGTAGATCTAGTATTCAAATCTAGCCAACCTAGGTGTTCTGGTTTCAGAGCCCACATTCCTACCCACTATACCTTATTGCTCTCTCACTAATCTGAAAGTCTGTTTGTGAGCTAACTTGACTTTAAACCAGATTAAATATTTGTTGTTCAACAAAAGAACAGTGCAGAAGGGAACTTCCCCTTCTGACTTTAGCTGTCTTAAAAAAGCAGCCAAATTCTGAGCTCCTCCGTGCATAATATGTGGAGTTATTGATCATTCTTTAAGAAAATATTTTAGAAGTTAATGTGGATTTTTGCCAAGGATTGGTAACTGATTCTGCAGTCAATTCCAAGATCACTGACACAAGAGTGCCCATCAGATGCCCTCTTTTTGTCGTTGCAAATTCAATGATTGTAACCCTTATGCTTTTAATCAGAGCAAGACATGGTTCCACTTACACCAAAAAGAAAACTCCAATCTGAGATGAATTAAAAACTTTTTTTTTCTCTCTCTCTCTGTTAAAGTTGTTCATGTCTTATTACAAAGACAAAAAGGTACTTTCTACTGCTAGTGAGGACCTTAACATCTGTGAAACTGCTCTTTCAAGTATCAGACTTGAAAGATAGCTTCTGCTCCTCTAGAATACTGGCATTGTCTGATTCAGAACAAGGATAATCTCACTAAAAGAAATGAAAGATACTTTCCTACTGTTTTTGCCAGTGACATTGATGACTGTTGCTGGAGGAACAGAGTGTTGTTATTCATTTCATTGAGAGGAACTGAAGGAGGAGGTCTCTGCTCTTAATCCTCTTATCAGTGAAAATGGAAGGGAAGGAAATACCTCAAGGGAAGAAAATATGTGTTCATATTGTCCATTAGCAATTCTGAGATTTATTTAGTTTGTAAAAGTATTCTAGTTCCCTTGGTTTCTTGTCCTACCTAGACTCCAAGTGGCCAGGAAATTGAAAACAAAAGATAGTTTAGAAGAAAGAGAGTTGAACTGGGGCTTAGGAATATGGATTCCAGTTCTGGCTCTGTCACTGCCTTTGCTCTGTGATTTTGAGCACATCCCTTATGCTCTGTACTTTTACTTATAAATAAGATTAGATTAAAATTTCAAAGGCCCTTGCTGAATGATTTTTTTCTTAATATAAATTGTTATTGATTTATTTGCTTGAAAATGGGCAAGTAGGTTCATATGTGGCTGAAGGAACTAAGTTCTCAACTTGTTCTATTTAAAAATCAACTTTCATTTAATATCTATAAATTTCAGCCAGATTGAACCTGCTCCGGTCAGAATTTTAAAAAAATTCCCAAAGTTAGTACACCCTTGCTCCTCTAGGTCTTTTATTTATTAATATTTTTGGTGAACAACAAGTCAGTCTTTTTTTAGTAAATATGTAATTGAGTACAGTTTTGTACCTTGATCCTTGATAATGTCCTCTAGGTCTTTTACATTTCCATCTTTCTGCAGAGGAACTAGGGCTTGAAATCACCATGGTTAGCTCTATATCATCTATTGAGCCACTCAGAATTAAGTTATTTGAGCCATTATTTTTCTGAGGCAGCCTGTTTGTCATGGCTTTATTTTTTGCTTCCAGTAGAGCAACATTAGCTGGTTGTTTAGAATGCTTCTTGGTCTAGGGCCTGTTAATAAGTAGGAGTTACATAGTCATGAAGGAAACAAACTATGGAAACGTTTTTCCCTGAGGAAGAGGAAATTTAACATTGGAACTCTGCCCTATTCTCAGTTTCCCCACCCAAAAAGAGGATGATACATATGGATCGTGGATATGGGGATTATAAGATGATAGTATATACTTATCAGAGATCATTTTTCACACAGATGCTAAAACAAACTTTCTGTTGAATAACATTCTAGTCTTATCCATAAGGGTGACTCTCGTTTTCCTTAAACATTGGCTGGATGGCATTGCTAAGCCGGGTGTTGCCATGCTGAGTTGGTATTCTTTTCTTTTCTCTCTTTTTTTTCCTCACTTCTCCTCCCCCCTCTGTCCTCCTCCCACCTCTTCCTCTGTTTCTGCTCCTCCTCTTCCTTCTGAAGAGAAAGCTTGATTATGAGATGAACAGGTACAGTGCTGGTGACTCTTCAGTCTCAGTAGGCAGTTTCTCATTGGCAGAGCCTTGGGCCAAATGGTCAAGCCTTAGCAGATGGTACCTGCTTCCCTGAAATATCACTCTGCTCTTCATTGGGTTTCTTCTGGAACAAGCTGGGTGTTACAGCAACATTGATAAAATTCTCTAGATACTCTTCTATTCCTGTCCATTCTTCTTTGGGAGGTTGGAGCTCTGACCTGTGCCCTAGGGGCAAAACTTCAGACAAGGAAGAGAGTAAGTCTTGGGTCCTGATTCTCCTCCCCGTGTTACTTGTTCTGATTATTATTATTTAGACCCCAATATCCATCCAACTGCTTCAGCTATAGTGTTCTTGGGATTAATCCAAGCTTTGCAGTTGCAGATAGCTAAGTAATTGGCACCATATTCCACTGAGTGAAGTCCTCCCACCCTCATTCTGGGTACTTTGTAAGAGGGTAGCAGCCCTAGAGCTATGTGTTTGTGTGATAAAACTAGGAAAGGTAGCAAAGTAGAACTTTTTAGGGAGTAAGAAAGCCCCAGACCTACTCTCTGCCTTGAAATCACTTACCTGCTTTTTTTTCTCCATTGTTTAACTTGGTCCGGTGACTCCTTGCATGCAGAAGAGGTTATGTTCTAGGAGAGACTGTCAGCCTAGGACTGGATGTTGGCTCTTGGTTCTGCCAGCTCTCTCCAAACCCCTTCCTCTGGGGTAAAAGAGGAAGGGATAAGCCAGGTACTGACCAAGGAGTCCAGAATCAGTGTTGTCTTCTCAACTGAAAGCATACTGATTTCCTTATTGAGACTTACTAATTCTACAGTTGCCTGTACACTTGCACAGGTTATGTTGGGGGGAGGCGTAGGCTGAGGGTTTGGGGAGGAGCCAAGAACTTTAAGGTGCTAATTAGAATTTCATGAAGGTCTAGGTGATTGAACATTAAACCTTCCTGGGGGCCCAGCTTTACTCTTGCATTAGAAATCACATATGGGGCTTCCCTGGTGGCGCAGTGGTTAAGAATCTGCCCGCCAGTGCAGGGGACACGTGTTCGATCCCTGGTCCAGGAAGATCCCACATGCTGCGGAGCAACTAAGCCCGTGCGCCACAACTACTGAGCCTGCGCTCTAGAGCCCGCAAGCTACAACTACTGAGCCCGTGTGCCACAACTACTGAAGCCTGCGTGCTTAGAGCCTGTGCTCCGTAACACGGGAAGCCACCACAAAGAGAAGCATGTACACCACGACAAAGAGTAGCCCCTGCTCGCTGCAACGAGAGAAAGCCTGCATGCAGTAACGAAGACCCAACACAGCCTAAATAAATAAAATAAATTTTAAAAAAATTAAAAAAAAAAGAAACCGTCTTGCACTGTCTGTGGTTTCTTTAAAAAAAAAAAATTCACATATGACAACATATTTGTATAGCACGTTGTAGTCCATGAAGTACTTTGATTTAGTTTATCTTTTTTTGGGCTGCGTTGGGTGGGTCTTAGTTGCAGCACGCAGGATCTTTCATTGCAGCACGTGGGCTTCTCTCTAGTTGTGGCACCCTGGCTCCAGAGCGTGGGGGCTCAGTAGTCGCAGCACACGGGCTTAGTTGCCCCATGGCATGTGGGATCTTAGTTCCTTGACCAGGGATTGAACCAGCATCCCTGCATTGCAAGACGGATTTTAAACCACTGGACCACCAGGGAAGTCCCTGATTTAGTTTGTCTTATCTAATCTTTACATAAATCTTCTAATATGGTTCCTCTTTTTTTAGTTAAATATAGAGAACAGTTTACCTGATGTAACAGGGATTTGAACCCAGGTCTTCTGATTTTTAAATAGCTCAGCATGTTGGCTCTTGTCTAAAAGGTTTTAAGTCAGTAACAGTTTTAATCATAAATCTGACTCGTCCTGGCTTATTGTTCCTTGGAAGCTTTAGCTTAGGGTTCCAGTTCTAAAATGGTCTTTCACCTACCTGAACTTGACCTGACTGAAGATGAAGCATCCTGCAAAAAGCATAGATTATTGGGCTCTGCTGTTTTTCTAATTTTCTGGGCCATTTTATGCAGCACATCTTCCTAACAGCTAGATGACATTTCCCTTACCTCCTTTTTTGAGAAGAGGAATGAAAACCATCTGTTCCCCATAATTTTGCTACTCTGACTCACTATGGGGAAGGAAATTTGCTGCTCTGCTTTTTGGTACCAGAAATGCTTAGTCTGTGGCCTTTGTACTACTAGGGTCTACCACAATCTCTCCTCTGAGCCCAGCTATATTCTGAAATTCTTAGGGCCCTTGATCGTTGGTCTTAAACAATAGTAATTAGAGCTTTACCTGATTGCCGTTTAAGCCCATCTTGTCTCTGCTGCTGTTTTACCATTAAACCTTACATATGGACCAGAACTGGGGTCTTCCTACTCAGGTATTATTGAGGATTCGTCCGAATTGGATTCTTCTTTTTAATTTTCTTTAATATGGCTAATCTTTATTCATTTTGAATTCTTTAGAACTAGATCAAAGTAATATATCAGTAGTCTTTGAAGAAAAAAGGCCAACATTCTTCAATATGAAGGAGAGAAAGTTCTGTCTCCATGTTTCCAATGTGATCATGGATGAAAGTTATAGGGATCGCAGACCCTTAAGAATTGATTTAACCTTTTAGAGTATTTTTCTATAGATAATGGTCTTTTAGTCACTTTCTAAACATACTTATTCTTGAAATCTTCTGCATTTAAATGGATAAAAGTCATAATATTTATGAGATTTAACTACACACTTATCTTACACATCTCCACTGATTATATATTTAGTAAGTACACACCAACAAATTCCTGTTGCTTTTACAGCAGCAGTCAAGATGAGGATGGAAGGATGTAGAATCAGATTCTGCCTGTACTCTATGCTTTTCCATTTTTTTGACATTGCATTTTCCCATCCTTAGCCTCCTCATCTCCATAGATCAACTTTTTTTAAAAATTGAAGAATAGTTGATTTATAATAATATATTAGTTTTAGATGTACAATGTAGTTATTCAATATTTTTATAGATGATACTCCATTTAAAGTTATTACACAATAATGGCTATATTTCACTGTGCTGTACAATATATCCTTGTTGCTTATTTATTTTATACACAGTAGTTTGTGTCTCTTAATCCCCTACCCCTAGCTTGTCCCTCCCCCCTTTTCCCTCCCCACTGGTAACCACTAGTTTTCTATATCTGTGAGTCTGTTTCTGTTTTGTTATATACATTCATCTGTTTTATTTTTTAGATTCCACATATAAGTGATAACATAGAGTATTTGTTTTTCTCTGACTTATTTCACTAAGCATAATACCCTCTAGGGACATCCACGTTGTTGCAGATGGCAGAATTTCATTCTTTTCTATGACTGAGTAATATTCCATTTGCATAAATATGTATGTGTATACACACACACACACACACACACACACACACAAACACACCACAGCTGCTTTATCCATTCATCTGTTGATGGACACTTAAGGTTGCTTCCATATCTTGGCTACTGTAAATAAAGCTTCCATAGACCAACTCTTTACCTTTTTTCTGAAATAATTAGTAGAAGTATAAAGCACCATAGATATGCTCTAAGAGTACCTACCCTTTTAGCTCTACAGGAAAAATTATTAATCAAGCCCAGGCTGTCCAATAAGTCTTAGGTATCTCTTACACCCTTTCTCTTTCAGCCATGGTATCACATGAGACCCTCTGGCTCTGATGGTTAAATGTATCAAGAACAGATATATTTCCTAGAGAAAATATGAACACTTGTGTAAGAAAAAGGACTAGAATGAGAACGGAATATGCATAAGGGCTCTGTGAGTATGGAGGAGGAAAAAGAAGGGACGTTTAAAATCCCTATCCAAAAGGATATGGTATCAATGAGCAAGAGGCAGGAGCTCATTGTCAGGTTTAGTGTGACTCAAATCCTGATTGTTTCAGTGTGCTTGATAGAGATCATGTGAGTGTGTGTATACACTTATGGTTGTGTTTGTTTATTTTTTTTTCACAGCATCTGGAATCAAGAGACCCATGGCATCTGAGGTGAGTTTTATATTGATACAATGGTTCTAAAACCTTAATTCTGGAATAGAAGGATACCTGTTTGTAACATCCTTATTTTCCCCCTACTTGGGTCTTGGAATCTAGGTAGGGTTCTCACATCTCTTTGGTAGGCTAGTAATTATACAACTCTACTTTTGTCACAGTTTATTATGAATATTAATAATAGCTCAGATTTACTGAGCTCTTTTTTTAATGTTTTAAATTTATTTATTTTATTTATTTATTTTTGGATCTCTTGGGTCTTCGTTGCTGCACGCAGGCTCTCTCTGGTTGCGGTGAGTGGGGGCTACTTCTCGCTGCAGTGCGCGGGCTTCTCAATGTGGTGGCCTCTCCCGTCGTGGAGCACGGGCTCCAGGCGCGCGGGCCTCAGCAATTGCAGCACGCAGGCTCAGCAGTTGTGGCTCACGGGCTCCAGAGGGCAGACTCAGAAGTTGTGGCGCACGGGCCCAGTTGCTCCACGGCACGCAGGATCTTCCTGGACCAGGGCTTGACCCCTGCGTTGGCAGGCGGACTCCCAACCACTGCGCCACCAGGGAAGCCGCTGAGCTTTTTTTTAATGTACCAAAGAGTGAAGTACCTAAATGCTCTTTATAGGTATTCTTATTTAATCCTGCAGAGAGCCTCTATGAGTGTAGGTACTGTTGTTATCCATGTTTTATAGATGAAAAAGTGAAGATCAGAGGTTCTATAGCTTGCCCAAGGTCCTGTAATTAATAAGGTTAGGATTCAAAGCCAGTCTGACACTAAAGCTCATTCTCTTGTTTTGCTGTTAATACCTCCTGATTGCGTAGCTTCAGTGAATGTGGCGAACTTCTTTTAACCGTACTGAAGCTGTTGATATTCTAAGTTTTTCTCTTTTGTGCAGAGTATCTTGTATTTGCTTAATTTTCTTCCCACAGAGTATTTCCCATTCCTCTTTTTACTTCTTGCATCTCTCCTGGGTTTTGTGACGGGGCCTCAGAGTGCGGACCATTTTGGTGTAGGATTTTAGGCTTTTTTCTCAGAACATCTTCCAAGATCTGTCAGGTTATATACTGAGGGTTTTCTGGCACTGAGGGTCTTAGCAAGAAGAGTAGAACTTAAATATCATCAGGCTTTAAGATGGTAGCATGCTATTTTCAGTAGTCTTTTTGCCTTCTGGCTTGTTAACTTGAGTATCGACATCATGAAGAATACCTTCATGTCTGTTGTGCTGGCATCTTGGCTGTGGAGAATAGCCTTCTAGCCTCTGCTCCACTGGTTTTACTTCTTCCTTTTTTCAGATGCTGTGATGTATGCGAGTAGAAAACAAAGCCATACCACATTCTCAGGAATCTCTTTGAGGCACTGAGGCCCTTATCTTAGAGGATTCATCTTATTGCCACAGCCTTTTAATACTTGGGCTTGCAGTACTTGCATTTGCCAGTGGCTAGATCATTTCTGCTGGTGAATTCAGTTTGAACAAATAGTGTTCAGGTCGGGTTGAATATTAGAGGGGTAGTAGTTTCTGAAAGGAAGCTGGATCTGTGGAGCTCTGCTTCTGTCTTGCTTTTGTAAACTGAGGGTCTTTCATTTTTTCTGGGGCTGCTATTGCTTACTTCTCCTGTTTCTGCTTTTCTTTAATGATAATCATTTTAATTTTCTGTGTCATCTTTCTGAGAACCAAAGGTGAAATATGTGTCCTTTGGAGTTTTCTTCGTGTTCTTTTAGTCAGTTTAGTTCTTTGGGGAGCAACACTATAGCTGTGTGTTTGCATGGGAGGGATCTTCTGAAGATTTTATAAAATGTTCTTAACCTAAAAAGGGTGTGTTGCATGTTTTGTTTTTTTTGATTTACCATCGTGATAGCTGTTTGGTGTGTTACGTGGGAATCATGTACTAATCTTGACTCTTCTTATTCTAGGTGCCTTATGCCTCTAGCATGTCCATGAAGAAAATAGGACACCGAGGTGTTGATTCCTCAGGAGAGACAACATATAAAAAGGTGTGTCTGGGTGAAACCCATTCATCTTACTCCAGGAAGGGATAGTTCTGTCTCCTTGATATTATTCTCCACATTCCATCCCATTTCTTCATACGCTAAACCTTTGCACAATAGCCATCATACAACTTGAACTTTATTTATTTATTTTTTATAAATTTAATTTATTTATTTTATTTTTATTTATTTTTGGCTGTGTTGGGTCTTCGTTGCTGCGCGCGGGCTTTCCCTAGTTACGGCGAGCGGGGACCACTCTTCGCTGCGGCGCGTGGGCCTCTCACTGCGGTGGCCTCTCCTGCTGTGGAGCATGGGCTCCAGGCGCATGGCCCCAGCAGTTGTGGTACGCGGCTCAGTAGCTGTAGCTCGCGACTCCAGAGCGCAGGCTCGGTAGCCATGGCACATGGGCACAGTTGCTCCGCGGCATGTGGGATCCTTCCAGACCAGGGCTCGAACCCATGTCCCCTGCATTGGCAGGCGGATTCCCAACCACTGTGCCACTAGGGAAGCCCTGCAACTTGAACTTTAGAATTTACTTCACAAAGGGTCAATAATTTCCCATCTGTATATATGGGTTTTGTTTTGTTTTATAAATTTATTTATTTATTTATTTAATCTTTGGCTGCGTTGGCTCTTCGTTGCTGCGCGCGGGCTTTCTCTAGTTGTGACGAGTGGGAGCTACTCTTCGTTGCGGTGCGCGGGCTTCTTATTGCGGTGGTTTCTCTTGTTGCGGAACACGGGCTTTAGACGCGCAGGCTTCAGTAGTTGTGGCGCACGGGCTCAGTAGTTGTGGCTCATGGGCTCTAGAGCACAGGCTCAGTAGTTGTGGCGCACGGGCTTAGTTGCTCTGCAGTATGTGGGATATTCCCGGACCAGGGCTCTAACCCGTGTCCCCTGCATTGGCAGGCAGATTCTTAACCACTGTGCCACCAGGGAAGCCCTGTATATGTGTTTTTCGTTTTGTTTGTTTTTGTTTTTGTTTTTGGCTGAGTTGGATCTTTGTTGCTGCTCGCCAGCTTTCTCTAGTTGCAGCAAGCAGGGGGCTACTCTTCATTGCGGTGCATGGACTTCTCATTGTGGTGGCTTCTCTTGTTGCAGAGCATGGGCTCTAGGCATGCAGGCTTCAGTAGTTGTGGCACGTGGGCTCAGTAGTTGTGGCATACAGACTTAGTTGCTCTGTGGCATGTGGGATCTTCCCGGACCAGGGATGGAACCCGTGTACCCTACATTGGCAGTCGGATTCTTATCCACCGTGCCACCAAGGAAGTCCCTGTATATGTGTTTAAATGAGAATGTTCTTAATGAACAAATCTGGTGTTGGATGCTTTTTCACTGAGCTGAAGAAATTGTGTTTTCCTGTTAGATATAAACATGTAATAAGCCCCCAAGGCCGTTCTTACCTAGCTTTAGGGAACCATGTCTCTTGTGCTGGATGTACATAAAGTGAAGGCTGGATCCCATTCAGCTTGGTGATACAGAGATAGACAGCAGGTCAAGAATTTTTCTTTGTGTGTGTGTATATTTTGTTTTGGTTTTATTTTTTTTGTCTGTGCTGGGTCTTAGTTGTGGCATGCAGAGTCTTCATTGCAGCATGTGGGATCTTTAGTTGCAGCTTGTGGGTTTCTTAGTTGCGGCATGTGGACTCTTAGTTGTGGCATGTGGACTCTTAGTTGTGGCATGTGGACTCTTAATTGTGACATGCTGGCTCTTAGTTGTGGCATGCAGGCTCTTAGTTGCGGCATGTGGACTCTCAGTTGTGGCATGCATGAGGGATCTAGTTCCCCGCCCAGGGATCGAACCCGGGCCCCCTGCATTGGGAGCATGGAGTCTTACCCAGTGGACCACCAGGGAAGTCCATGGGGTTGTTTTTTTTAAGATTGTAGTTTCAGTTGGTGAATAGGGCCTAGAACACCGGATTTTGAGCTAGAGATATCAAATGGATTGGAAAGATAGTAGTAATAGCCAAGAAGAGAAAATTGAACTGGTGAAGAGAAAACAGGAGAGAAGCATCCTGGAGTGACCCAATTCCCCAGTTCTGGACTAATTGGAGATGCTTAGGTTTCCTGGGGTACAGTGTTCAACCTCCTATTTGGCATCTATACCTTGTCTAGCCCATGTAAATTTTTCTTGTGTTTGTTCTCTGTCTTTATTGCATTGTCCGAAGTGATAGAGGTGGACTGACTCATTCTCAGTCAGGGACCTGACTCTCCCTGGGAATGGGCTCTGAGGCCCATGTCAATTAAACAGACATTTATTGAGCTCTTTTTATGTGCTGAACACTGAGACAGAAAGATGAGTTTCTAGTCTAATTGGAGAGGCAAGCACTTAAAAAATTTGTTATAATTTTATTTATTTTTTAAAAATATTCTTATTTTTAAATTTTTTTTAAAGTTTATTTTAAAGTGTTAAACTTTATTTTGGCCGCGTTGGGTCTTCGTTGCTGTGCATGGGCTTTCTCTAGCTGTGGTAAGCAGGGGCTACTCTTCGTTGCAGTGTGCGGGCTTCTCACTGCAGTGGCTTCTCTTGTTGCAGAGCACAGGCTCGAGGCGTGTGGGCTTCAGTAGTTGTGGTGCGCGGGCTCAGTAGTTGTGGTGCATGGGCTTAGTTGCTTCACGGCACGTGGAATCTTCCTGGACCAGGGCTCAAACCCGTGTCCCCTGCATTGGCAGGTGGATTCTCAGCCAGTGTGCCACCAGGGAAATCCCTATTCTTATTTTTAAAAATATTTATTTATTTGGCTGCGTCGGGTTTCGCTGTGGCACACGGTATCTTTCGTTGTGGTGTGCGGGCACTTCGTTGCGGCTCACAGGCTTCTCTCTAGTTGTGGCACATGGGCTTCAGAGCGCACGGGCTTAGTTGCCCCATGGCATGTGGGATCTTAGTTCCCCGACCAGGGATCGAACCTGCATCCCCTGCATTGGAAGGCGGATTCTTAACCACTGGACCACCAGGGAAGTCCCTAGTTATAACTTTAATGCCCAATGAGGACTAGGTAGAATATTGATACAAGTAATATTTGGTGAGGTTTGGGGATAAGGGAAATCAATTAGAACAAAATTGTCCAATAGAACTTTCTACAGTGATTGAAATGTGCTATATCTGTGTTATCCAGTGTGATAGCCACTAATCATACCTGAATGTGGCTAGTAAGACTGAAGAAATGATTTTTAAATTAAATTAACTTTAACTTAAAATTAAATAGCCGAGTGTGGCTAGTAGCTACTATATTGGACAGCACAGAACTAGATAATACGACATTTTACCATGACATTGAAATCCTGGGTTGTAAGAGTGGGGCTCTTATATTTGTGTTTTGACCATAGTATGGTAATTTTAAATCTAAATACTTCTCTCAGAAATAATTTGAATCTTTCAGGCTTTCTTCTTCAGTTAGGAGCTTTTTTTGCCACTCAGTTGTCCTTGGAACGCCAGTCAGGCCTTGCCTGAGAGAACTGAGCTTCAGTAGCTAGGCAGTGAATCAGAGTATCAGTTAATTTTAGTTACATTCTGTATCAGATGAATAAAATGTTTGGAGGACTCCATATACTCTGGGGGCAGGAACCTTTGGAGTGAGACCTAGGATTGTTCTCTCAGTACAATGTATCTTCCAGATATAGATGTGGATAGGAGGGAACACCTTGTTTAGAGAGTCCCCACTTTGCTACTCTGTATCTTCATGCTCTTCCAATCTTTGCAGGCTTAACTGCCATGTAGAGTGTGGGGATGGGGAAACTGGATTGCCCCAGTTCAGTCTGAACTACTAGAAAGGCATTTGCTCTCCGGTGTTGCTTCTGGTTCTTCTCTCCTGAGTTTTTATTGCTATGATCAGATTTAATACTAGAAACTTTCCTCTTGTTTCTCAGACAACCTCATCAGCTTTAAAAGGTGCCATCCAGTTAGGCATTACTCACACTGTGGGGAGCCTGAGTACCAAACCAGAGCGGGATGTCCTCATGCAAGACTTCTATGTGGTGGAGAGTATCTTCTTCCCGAGGTACAGAGGTTAATGTTCAGGGGAATGTCCTAGAAAATGTGGCTTTTTTATATCATCATCAGGGCATTTTAGGGTTCATGTCTAATTTAGGCATGCATCCAATCCTTAACCTGATTTTAATCAGGGTGATATGGGGACTGGAGAATTTGAAGAGCACATGCTCTCCTTTGGATGTTTCCATGAGCCTCTGGCCTGTGGACTGAGCCCTCAAAAACAATTTAGTGCATCGGGAGGAGGTAATACGATTCCCTGTGCCCATGTCTTAATCCCCATGTTGCGCCTTGTCCCATTATGTAACTGACTCATCCAGTCCCTTTGGTTCTCTCAGGAGGGGTGTATTGACCTGCCTCTGGGTGACTGAGTGTCCTTCCAGGGTGTGGACTCCCTAAATTACAGGGACTGGTAAGTTATGGCTTCTTCTGTTTAACCCCACAGTGAAGGGAGCAACCTGACTCCTGCTCATCACTACAATGACTTTCGGTTCAAGACCTATGCACCTGTTGCCTTCCGCTACTTTCGGGAGTTATTTGGTATCCGCCCTGATGATTACTTGGTAAGCTTCCAGATTTCAGAACTGTGGGACTCCAGTATCAGAGGGATACTTCCAAAGGAAGACCCTCTCTCCACACTCTTGCTCTAGTTTTCCTTTAGAATAGAATTGCATCTGTAGTTGATTTCTGGTTGGGCATGCCCTTGTATCTCTGAACCTCTTGCTCTCTTTTCTCTGGGCCCAGTACTCCCTCTGCAATGAGCCGCTGATTGAACTCTGCAACTCTGGGGCTAGTGGTTCCCTCTTCTATGTGTCCAGTGATGATGAATTCATCATTAAAACAGTCCAGCACAAAGAGGCGGAGTTTCTGCAGAAGCTGCTTCCAGGATACTACATGGTGAGAGGACCAGGAGCACTGGCTGCCTGAGCTGCCCACTCCACTCCAGGACAAGCTGGGGAGGCTGCCATCAGGGGGACAAAACAATGTCAGCACTTCTGTCATAGAAACGTAGTTCATCTTTGTGCTTTTCCCATCTCTTTTGTCTCTCTATGGCTAAAGGGGGTTTTGTTTATCTGTCCCATTTTAAGTGTTTTTAGCTTAGACCCTGCTACCCAACGACAAGATTCAATGATGATTTAAAAAAAAATTTTTTTTTATTGGAGTATAGTTGATTTACAGTGTTTTGTTTCTGCTGTACAGCAAGCAAAGTGAGTCAGTTGTACATACACATATATCCACTTTTTTTAGATTCTATTCCCATATTACAGAGTATTGAATAGAGTTCCCTGTGCTATTCAGTTGGTTCTTATTAATTATCCGTTCTGTGTATAATAGTGTGTGTATGTCAATCCCAGTCTCCCAGTTTATCCCCCTGCCTTTTCCCCCTGGTAACCACAAGTTTGTTTTCTACATCAGTGACTCAACTTCTGTTTTGTAAATAGGTTCATTTGTACCATTTTTTTAAATTCCACATATAAGTGATAACATATGATATTTATTTTTCTCTGTCTGACTTACTTTCACTCAGTATGACAATCTCTAGGTCCATCCATGTCGCTGCAAATGGCATTATTTCATTCTTTTTTATGGCTGAGTAATATTCCATTGTATATATGTACCACATCTTCTTTATCCATTCCTCTGTTGATGGACATTTAGGTTGCTTCGATGTCCTGGCTGTTGTAAATAGGGCTGCAAAGAACATTGGAGTGCATGTATCCTTTCGAATTATGGTTTTTTCTGGATATATGCCCAGGAGTGGAATTGCTGGATCATATGGTAGCTCTATTTTTAGTTTTTTAATGAATCTCCATACTGTTCTCCATAGTGGCTGTACCAATTTACATTCCCACCAACAGTGTAGGAGGGTTCCCTTTTCTCCACACCCTCTCCAGCATTTATTGTTTGTAGATTTTTTGATGATGGCCATTCTGACCAGTGTGCGGTGATACCCCATTGTAGTTTTGATTTGCATTTCTCTAATAATTAGTGATGTTGAGCATCTTTTCATGTGCTTTTTGGACATCTGTATGTCTTCTTTGGAGAAATGTCTATATCTTCTACCCATTTTTTGATTGGGTTGTTTTTTTTTTTTTTTACTGAGCTGCATGAGCTGTTTGTATATTTTGGAGAAAAATCACTTGTCTGTCACTTCATTTGCAAATATTTTCTCCCATTTTTTGGGCTTTCTCTTCATTTTGTTGATGGTTTCCTTTGCTGTGCGAAAGCTTCTAAGTTTAATTAGGTCCCATTTGTTTATTTTGTTTTTATTCAATGATGATTCTGCTTTCCATTCTTAGTCCAGCTCCTAGAGTAGAGTATGAGGTTGGTTACTTCCCTTGATAATACTGTATTTTTTCTTACTCTGACTGATACCTCTTGGAGGTTCTGGAGAAGTTAGGGAACTCTCCTTTGCCTCCTTTCATACTCACAAGAATATACTATACAGAAGGCTAAGCATTAAGTCTTTTTCAGTGCTGTCTTCTCTTAAACCTCTCTGAAGGAACATGTTCATCATATGTTTAGTATCCTGACTGCTTACTATATTGTAGGCCTGCCACTTGGCTTGGTGGTGATCTCATTATTGAGATAGATACATTGGGAAATTTTAAACAAATGTAATGTGGGCTTATGGGCAGATTGTATCTGAATCCCATGTAACAGACAAAGGAAGCGGGGTGACAGCTTTTGCCCTTGAGTTTTATTGAAAATCAGCTAACTTGCTCTTCTACTTCTTTTTACTTTCTTGCCCTCAGAACCTCAACCAGAACCCTCGGACTTTGCTGCCTAAGTTCTATGGACTGTACTGTGTGCAGGCAGGTGGCAAGAACATTCGAATTGTGGTGATGAACAATCTCTTACCACGGTCAGTCAAGATGCATATCAAATATGACCTCAAGGGCTCAACCTACAAAAGGCGGGCTTCCCAAAAAGAGCGAGACAAGCCTCTCCCCACCCTTAAAGACCTGGACTTCTTACAAGACATCCCTGATGGTCTCTTTTTGGATGCCGATATGTACAATGCTCTGTGCAAGACCCTGCAGCGCGACTGTTTGGTGAGTTTGTCATATTTCCTTCTCTCTCAGGCACCAGAAATCTCAGACTCTAAAACAGCTTGGTCATTCTTAGGCATCTAATCTGTGGGAGACGGGACTCTGTTCCTTAGCTCCATCTGTGCCAGACTTCATTTAAAATAACTTTTATATTAGATCATTTATGCCTTTACATTTTTACTTTCTCCCCGTTTGTCTAACTCCCCTCCCCTGTCTTTTTTTTCTCTACCTGCTACCTGTCCTGGGCCTCATAAGCATACATTCTCCTTATTTTCATACCAGCATCACCATTGCTCAGTTTTTGGTCCTGTCTGCCAAATCCAAATTTATAACTTAGAAGCTGAGTGCTGCTGAAAAAAATCACACAACTGTGTTTACTGGCATCTCTACAGATTTATGATATCCAGCCCTACCTGGGCCCTCAGTATTCCTCATCAATCCATTTCCTGTTCCTCCCAGAGATTGCACATGATTGGCACTCTCTTCAAACAGTTTTCTGACTCTCATCCCCCCAGCCTTGTTTCTCAACAAACTACCTCAACTTTCTATTCTGTACCATCCCTTTGTCCTGCCCCCATCATCACTTTATAAATGGATCTACACTTAACCATCCTTAATCTATATTTTCTTCGCAACTTGGTCGATTATTCCAGGTCAGTCCCTTTGTGACCTAGATCCATTTCCTCCTGTTTCTCTAGGATCCTGCTTCATCACTTACTTCCTTTCCCACCTCTGGCTTCAGCCTCAACTGACTGTTTTCTATCTATATACAAACAAGTTTATCTCTTTTTTATTTTAAGATTAGGAGAATGTTTTTCAATGTCTTCATTTAATGATGCCTCCATTTCTCTTTTCCCTTTCTCTTCTCCTGTTCCTGCCTCAACCCACTGTGTCCTGGCTTTTGCCCTCACCACTTCAACTGAACTGCTCTCTCCAATGACCACCTAGATGCCGAATAGAGAGTACTTCTCAGTCCTTCCTTGAATTTTCTGCAGTGTTTGACAGTTGATTGATTCCACTTTCTCAACATCAGTTGGTTTTTGTGACATCTTTCCCTACTGATTTTTTCACCTTTTTTTTTGTTTTTGTTTTTTTTTTTTGCAAACTGCTTTTGTAGGATTGTCATCTTCTATTCAGTCCATGATGTTATCCATCCTTGCCTTTCTTTGCTTACTCTGCATCTACTTCCAGGATAATGCCTATTTTAGTTTGGCTCTTTTGGTTGTGAGGACTGGAGACTTGGTGGAGCAGAGAGGTTTTTCAAACCACACATAAGAATCAGTCCTGAACTCTCTTTATCCCTTACTCTATCCACCTACCAAAACCCCCAAAGTGAGCTACTGGAACTGGTGGAAATATACAAGGTTGAGAACTGTAGGAAACAATCCAGGCTCCTTAATATGACACATCAGGCCTGTCATTTCTTGCCCCTACCATCCTCTCTCATGTGCCAAACACCTAGCCTTTGCATTTTATGTTCTAGCAACACCAGATTATACCTCCCTGCACGTAGCCTGCTGTTTCATGCTTCCAGGCCTTGGCATTCTTCTTTCCTTCCTTTATTTACTTGCACGTATTTTCTCTCTAATCGATCCCTCATAAACCTATTTATGTACGTCTCTGTAGTATTCCTCAATCATGTATGCACTTCCATTGTTACACATAGTAGACTGTATTGTATTTATTTTTACATTAGTTTCCCTTTCTAAATTATAATATCCATGAGGACAGAAGCTCTCTTACGTATCTTTGTATCCACATAAGCAGGCACAGTGCCTACAGATGGTAGGGATTCAGCAAATAATGAACTGAAGTGAAGCTAGCCATATAAGGACCTGCCACAGATCTGCTCTGTCACAAAGTTTACTTTTACCAGACCCTCCTTGTGGATTTTTTAGAGCTCAGATATGTGTTTCTTCTTTCATTGAGAATATAATGTTCTTTTCATGAAGAGATACAAGGAAAGAACAAACAAAGAGGATCTTGTGGGCTAGGCCGTGGCCTAATTTGTATGTACTCTGGTGAAGGAAAGCTGAAGGGATATCAGTGAAGGGTGACCAGAGGAGGTCAATGTACTGTTCTCCAAGGAGTAGGAGGAGCAAAGGATAATCCTGTGGTTAGCTCTGGAGGTTCACTATCAAGAACAATTAGATCAGGAAAGCTGTGAGGTCCTGAAAAAAGATTCTCGTACCTCCCAAGGCTCAGATCATGTTTTTTCCTTCCATTAGGTGCTGCAGAGCTTCAAGATAATGGACTATAGCCTCCTGGTGTCAATCCATAACATAGATCATGCACAACGAGAGCCTTTAGGCAATGAAGCACAATATTCAACTGACACTCGTAGACCAGCCCCCCAAAAGGCTCTCTATTCCACAGCCATGGAATCTATCCAGGGCGAGGCTCGACGAGGTGGCACCATGGAGACTGATGACCAGTGAGTGGACTCGGGCGCTGGGAAGGAGTGTATAGGCTCAGAGCACTTTTTCTTGAGGGAGGGACGCAGCTTCTGAGAAGGAGTAGCCTTTATTCAGCAGTTAAGTCAATAGCATTAATGCTTACAGAACTATAGGATGAGCTTTCCTAAGAATGTAAAAGGAAAGGAAGATGTCTTAAATTTGGGATTTGTACATCTGGGAAGGAGAACTATTCAAAATTAAGAGACTTCTTTTTTTTTGAATTTTATTTATTTATTTACTTATTTAGTTTTAAACAAACATATTTCTTTTTGTTGTTGTTGTTATTTTATTTTTATTTTATTTATTTTTTATTTTTGGTTGCACTGAGTCTCAGTTGTGGCAGGCAGGCTCCTTAGTTGCGGCTTGCTGGCTCCTTAGTTGCGGTTCACTGGCTCCTTTAGTTGCGGCATGTGTGCTCCTTAGTTGCGGCTGGTGGGCTCCTTAGTTGTGGCATGCAAACTCTTAGTTGAGGCATGCATGTGGGATCTAGTTCCCTGAACAGGGGTCGAACCCATGTCCTCTGCATTGGAAGGCAGATTCTTAACCACTGCACCACCAGGGAAGTCCTGAGACCTTTTTTTTTTTTTTTTTTTAATTTACTTTTGGCTGCATTTGGTCTTCGTTGCTGTGCACGGGCTTTCTCTAGTTGCGGCGAATGGGAGCTACTCTTCGTTGTGGTGCACGGGCTTCTCATTGCGGTGGCTTCTCTTGTTGCGGAGCACCGGCTCTAGGCGTGTGAGCTTCGGCAGTTGCAGCATGTAGGCTCAGTAGTTGCAGCATGTGGGCCCCTAGAGTGCATGGGCTTCAGTAGTTGTGGCACGTGGGCTCAGTAGTTGTGGCTTATGGCCTCTAGAGTGTAGACTCAGTAGTTGTGGCACATGGGCTTAGTTGCTTCGCAGCATGTGGGATCTTCCCAGACTAGGGATCGAACCCGTGTTCCCTGCATTGGCAGGCAGTTTCTTAACTACTGCGCCACCAGGGAAGTCCAAGACTTTTAAAAAAATGTTCACTCAGAGTCTTAGATGCACGCCTGCAAATTATATTAGAACTTCATCAAAAACAATTTATTATAGACTTCTTTATGGAAGGTGTCTTTGTTACCATCATGGATCAAGGAAGTGTAGTTACTAAAGTATCAAATGTCTTTTAAGTGGTTTCATTTTAAAGTATTCTTTACCATGACTCTCCAGAAGAGTGTCTCAGTGGGCATAAATTAAAATATGAAAGTACTGGGGAGGAATTCCCGGGCGGTCCAGTGGTTAGGACTCCATGCTTTCACTGCTGAGAGCCCCAGTTCGATCCCTGATCAGGGAACTAAGATCCCACAAGCCTTGCAGCGCAGCCAAAAAAAAAAAAAAGAGTAGAGTACTAAGGAAGTTTAGAGTTAATTGGGAGAGTATTCCTAAAATTGCTGAGTAGGGGTGATTTTTAGATTCTCCCGTGAATTTGGGGTGGGAGAAGCAGGCAGGTGAGATTTGGAGAGAAAGAGGTTATAATACATAAGCCAAAGTGGGTGGGGCTGGGCGAAGTCTCTCACTCTTCCCCAGTTTATGGAAGATGAGACTTCTAACTATGCTTAGGTCTCAGTTACATGTCCTGATCTGATTTGAGGTTAGCAGAAACCTCTGCCTGCTAGACAAAAGATTTTCTTACTCTTTCCTTCTTGTCTTCCCCAGTATGGGTGGCATCCCGGCCCGGAATAGTAAAGGGGAAAGGCTGCTGCTTTATATTGGGATCATTGACATTCTGCAGTCTTACAGGTGAGGAGCATATAGATCCTAGGGGCAGAGTGGATGTAGATTTACTCACATTGCTCTTTTAGATGGGTGTCACCAAATTCTTCCTGAAGCAAGAAGAGTAAGTTGCAGTCTGGCTGCTTGCCTCATTGGGTTTCAGATGGTTTTTTATTTCCTGATTATGCCTGTCTGTTGGCTTCCTTATCCCACCATCTCCCCAAACATAGCATACACCTCTGTGGAAAGCTGAGTCAGTCCTTAGAAGCACCAGGGTAGAAACGCCATCTCTCTGGCTTTTTGTGGAAAACCTGTGAGATGAGTCATACTCTACATTAGGATACAGCTGGAAACACATCCCTCCTTTCCATGGAGGAAAAACAAGAGGATCACTGTGTTCTGTGAAAAGTATTAGCCTGTGGAATTCAGGCAGTGGAGTGGTAGTGAAGGAAGAGCTGGACATGTTAGACCCCAGTTTTGCTCCTGTAAGGTTTCAGGTACTAATGAGGACTGGACAGTACTTGGCCCCCTTCCAGGTTTGCCCATCTGTCTCTCCAGCTCCCCTTTTACAATAAATATTCTTGTCCCTGACTTGCCGGGACATATTGACTACCCCTTTCTGAGGGGGGCAATAATCGACTTATCTAGAAACAGCTTCGATCTCCATGTGGAATAAGCACTACCCTGTCTGTTCTTTGGAAAGCCAGCATAATAGTGGGGGTGCTTTCCCGGTCTCTCTCTTTGCTCCCGTGATTGTTCTTTTAACTCTGTAAAGTAGAAAACTATAAGGTCATTCATTTAATGTGAATGCATGATATACATTTTTCTTGGCAGGTTTGTTAAGAAGTTGGAGCACTCTTGGAAAGCTCTGGTACATGATGGGGTGAGTAGCAGTCAGCTAGAGGCTCTCCTCTTTCTGCCTCTCTCACTTCTGATTTGCCCCCTCAGTTTCCTCTTACCTTATTTCATTTGTGGGTTCTACCCTTCTGCTAGGGTCTCAGCCTAGGGAAAAACGGCCCTTGGACTAGAGATCCTCTTGCTGGGCCTCCTGCTCTCTAACCCTGCAGCTATCTCTTTTGCTCTGCAGGACACCGTATCAGTGCATCGCCCAAGCTTCTACGCCGAACGGTTCCAGCGCTTCATGTGCACTACAGTGTTCAAGAAGATCCCCTGTAAGTGGCTTCTGCCAGATGACCCTCCAATGGCTCCCTTACTTCAAGAGATGGGGGGCAGGACACCTCTGTCAGGGAATTGCCAAAGCCAGAGGCTTCTCCTACTCTACCCACATCCCGTGAGAGCTGCTGCCCATTCTTATGTCGGTCACTTTGTCTGTCTCAGTTGTTTCCAAGTTGCTGCTTTCCCCCTGGCAATCCCTACATGTGTCATTGAGGGGAGGGGCATTTCTGAGAAAATGGTGGGGTTGTAAAAATGTTTAGTTGTGGGTGTAGGACCCATGCCACAGGCTGAGATAGGCAAAGCTGGACTTTTATGGACAGAGATAGGCAAGAATATTACCATATCCCCAAGGCCAGGAAGTTCTTAGATTAGGATCAAAAGGTTGGAGAAGCACTTATTCATTTCTGCTTAGCAGTTGTTCTTAGTCTCTTCCCTCAACTTTCTTGGTTGGGAAGTGCCAATGTTCTTCTTTCCAAACCTTTCACGCTGCTGCCACTGGCAAATTCCAGCTCCTCCTTCCCATCTCTGTCTCCTCATCATAGGCATCAGTTGTCCCTCGGTGAGGCAGAGCGGACTTAGGCATGCCAAACAGTCTTAAGAAACATGGAAAAATCCTTTCGAAGTCTTTTCAAAGTGATATATAAACAAGTGTAAAGTATCACCATCGTGCTGTGTGTGTAAGTGCTACAGGGATATAGAGTGAAAGGGTCATCTTTGTCTGGTTTAACTGAAGGATACTATTAAAGAACAAAGGAATTACAGAATAGGAGACATGTCATCAGGCGGAAGCAAAACCATTGAGGTTGTATGTAGGAGGGGAGAGATATGTGTCTCCTTTCCTCTAGGTTCTCTGCTTCTTTTCCAAAGTGAAGTGGACTGAGATGCCCCCTCCTCTGAAGAGTAGTTCATAGAGCCCATCTTTGTTGACATTAACCCCTTTTCCTGCTTTGCAGAGGAACAACTTTGGGTTTGTGTTGGGGACGCTAGCAAGTTGTATCTATGTCTTGGTGACGGTTTCTGAGGTGGGTGCTAAGTAGGCTCTCTCTTTCCCTTTTGAAGTGAAGCCCTCTCCTTCCAAAAAGTTTCGGTCTGGCTCATCTTTCTCTCGGCGAGCAGGCCCCAGCGGCAACTCCTGCGTAACTTACCAGCCATCGGTCTCTGGGGAACACAAGGCACAAGTGACAACAAAGGCGGAAGTGGAGCCAGGTCAGCGCCAGGGTTGGGGTCCCCGTGTGATGGGGCACTCCCTCCCTTCCTTCTGAGTCCTTGTCTGCTTAGGACCTCTACTCCCCGTTCCTGTCCACGAAAATCCAAGTTGCTATATATTTTTTCCTATATTTTCCCCACCCCCTTTTCTCTTCTTTTTTATTTATTGATTTTCTTCCCCTTTCTTTTTTCCAGGCGTCCACTTCGGTCGTCCTGATGTTTTACCTCAGACTCCACCTTTAGAGAAAATCAGTGAGGTCTCGACTATTCCTGACCCCTATTTCTCACCTGTAGTTGGAGAGACTTTGCAAATGCTAACTACAAGGTTGGTTCCTTGGCCCCTTTCTCCATGTAATCTTCTCATCTCCCTCTTCAGGTCCTTGAGAACCTCCATAATTCTGTTTTTTCCAGAGACTATTGTTTGTCTTTTGCTCTTCGCTAGATTTTTGCATGTTCATCTTCCTAAGAGCTCATCTTTAGTGATTTGGAAAAGTGTATCAACATCTCTGCATTTTTAGGGGGTGGTGGGAAGTCTTTATGTACAGACTTTTCTGGTATTCAATCAAAATACCCCAACTAATGCTTCATCTCCTGGTGAGTTAAGTGAGAATTCTTAGCTTAGGATTTAAGGCTGGAAAGATTCCCAGGCACTGAAGACAGTGAACAGTTAACCTTTCAAAAGGATCCAGTGTAAAGATTGTGATTTAATTTTGGTTTTGGTGTGTTAATCATCTATTACATCATAATATATTACCCCAGAACTTAGTGACTTAAAATAACAAACATATGTCATAGTTTCTGTGAGTTAGAAATCTGGGTGCAGCTTAACTGGGTCCTCTGGCGCAAGGTCTTTCATGATAGTGAAGCTCTTTGTCCAGGGCTATAGGCTCATCTGAAGGCTCAACTGAGAGGCTTCACTTCTAAGCTCATTTATGTGGTTTTTGACAGGATTCAGTTTCTGGTGAGTTGCTGGACTGAGGGTCTTAGTTTCTTGCTGGCTGTTTTCTGGGGGCCTCCCTCAGTTCTTTGCCACATGAGCCCCTCCATAGGACAACTAAGAACATGGCAGCTCGCTTCCCTTAGCATGAGCAAGTGACAGTACATGCACCTAAGCAGAAGCCACAGTCTTTCATAACCAAATCTCCTATTCTGCATTCTAGTCACTTAATCTAGCCCACACTTGAGGAATGAATTACCTAAGAGTGTATCAGGAAGCAGCGATCACTGTGGACCTGTGACACTAAAGAGACAGGCTATCTTCTCCCCACACACCCAGCATACAATGATGAGACAAACAACAGACAACCTCTTTACACATTCCTGTATAAAAAAGGCAGAACGGGAGGCACAGAGGAGTCTGATCCATAGCTAGTGTAAAATCCAGCAAATGTTGGAGTTTCTTTTATCAGGTCTCAAAGCATGAGAATAATTCGTGGCTCTTGGCTCTACCTTTTGGACTCTTGGTTTTGCCTTCTGAGTCTTCCTTTTTCATGAAAACTACAATGTGTTTGCAGCTGAGTAATTTTCTCGGCCTGCTTCTTGCCAGAATTTTGGGGATCCAGTGGTCTCTTTTCATTGTGTACTATTTCTGTCCCTTTTAGCCCAAGCAGGACAATGTTTCTGCTGCTCTAATACCCTCAAAGATTTTGTGGGCCTCCTATGAATCTCATTGGGATTCACGCTATTAGACAGAAGCCACTCCACAAATTCCTTCTTGATAAGCTCTATGCTTCTTAGAGATCCTGTTAAGTTGAGAGGATCTGAGAGACATACCCTTAATCTTTTGAATCGCTTTTTGTATGACTGAATAGTACTTTGAGTTCTTAACAGATGTTTTACAGTCATACCCTTGGCTTCATCTGTAGACCACATTTTCCTGGCAGTGCCTTAGATTTTATCCATTTCTTAATTTTAGCATTATTTGCTATCTGGAGAGGCTCAGAATTTTCAAAACCATCAAGTCTTGGCTTCTTTTTGTTTAATAGTCCTTCCCTGAAATTATTTTTCTTCTCTCATATTTTAACTATAAGCATTAAGAAGAAACCAGGTGGCACCTTCAACACTTGGTTTAGAAATCTCCCTAGCCAGATCACCCAGTTCATTAGGCACGTAGTCTACTTTTCGTGTAACTGTAGATGACACTGTTGCTAAACGTTGTTCCACTACATTGCAAAGATCCCCTTTCCTTCAATTTTTAATAAGATTTTTTTCACTTTAAGCCCTTACTGGCAATCCCCTTAAAGTCCAGAATTCTACAGTATATTCAGGGCACTTTTAAACTTTCACTAAAACTGTCCGCAAACCCAGTTCCCTCTTCCAAAGCCACTTCCACATTTTAGATTTTTATTACAGCAGCACTTCACTTCCAGGTACAAAAATATATATTATCTATTGTGTGACAAATTACCCCAAATTTTAGCAGCTAAAAACAACAAACATTATTATCTCAGATTTAATGTAGCTTAAGAATCTGGGTGTGGCTTAGCTGGGTGCCTTTGGCTTAAAGTCTCTCAGGAGGTTACAGTGAAGCTATTAGCCAGCAGTGTGGTCTCATCTGAAGGCTCGCCCAGGGGAGGATCAGCTTCCAAGCTTATCTATATGGTTGTTGGCAGGATTCAGTTTCTTGTAGGCTGTTGGGCTAAGGGCTCAGTTCTTTGTTGGCTGTTGGCCAGTTCCCTCAGTTCCTTGTCACATGGTCCTTTCCATAAGGCAGCTCACTGCATGGCAGCTAGCTTCCTCAGAGCAAACAAGTGAGAGAGCAGGTGCCCAAGAGGAAGCTATAGTCTTTTTGTAGCCTAATCTCAGAATTGACTTTACATCTCCTGTGGTGCATTCTGTTCACTAGAAGAAAGTCACTAAGTTCAGCCCACACTAAAGAGGAGAAAATTACACAATGGCATGACTATCAGGCTGCAGTGTTCATTGGGTGCCTACCACACCTGGGGATTGAAGAAGGTAGAGGAGGGTGTTAGGAAATATTTTATAGAAGTCAAGACAAGAAAGTAAATAGTTAATTAAAACAATGTGCTTCGGAATCTAGTAGCTTCTTAGCCCCTTCTTTTTGAATCCTAAATTGATTCCCAGTGAAATGGAGAAGCAGTATGAGATTTGACCTGAGAGTCCCTTTTCTCATTTATTTACTAATTCTTTCTGCCTCCATTTTTTTCCCCCTCCTGTTAGCTCAACCCTCTTGGAAAAGCATGAAGTTCCAGAGTCAGAGTTCATCCATGTAAGTGTCTGGGATGTGGGGGAGGTGGATGCTTTGGAAGGGTATAAAGAGCATCACTGATGGAGTGGAGCAACAAAGTAATTGGCAGGGTTAGGGGGACTGGGTGCCCCCCTAAATCTTACTTTTCAAAATTTTTGTTTCTGATACCTTGTACTTGGAAGCTGAGACTGAACTAGAAGGAAACTTGAATTCCTTTCCTGCCTCCTTGTCTCATATTGCACATCCTTAACTTTAAACCCTTTCCCTTTTCAGTGAACAAAAATCCTCGGAAGACCTGGAGCAAGATTCTACCATCTCTGTGATCCCAAGATGTCAGCCCTTGACCCAGCAATGCTGAGTTTTCTTTTTCTTGGTCATCAAAAAAAATGTAATGGAGGCTAAGGGAGCTCTCCGTCTCCTCCCTGAAGAAGAACCTCTTCTACTTCCCCTTCCTCATGAATGGGCGTTAGTGCCTCGGACAGTTGAGGACAGCAGCATCCTCTGTACTCCTGAGCTGGTGGCACAAGTTTTCAACTAGCCAGCCTTGCTTCCACAACTGAATTGTTTTCAAACCCCCATTCTTCCTATTGGAAGTGGGGTTGCTGGACTTGGTGGTTTTCTTCCCCCTCATCTACCTTTCACCAGGAGCTGGACTCTTAATTTCCTCAGGACAGACCGGCTGGTACATTATCCCGACCTTAGCTCTTTTTCTGTGGAAGAAGACCCCTGTAATCTTTGTAAAGTTTTTTTGGGGGGTAAGGGTGTTTAACCACCTCCCAGCCGCCTTCTTTTGGTTCCTTAAAAAAGGAAAAGAAAAATAGCACACAATTTCAAGCCAGACAGTTTCAGATCAAAACTCCATAAGTATTGGAGAGATGCGTATTCATAGGGTTCCCTCAGAAGAGCCCTGGTGTTTGAGAAACAGAAGCTGCTCTGCCAGGAGCGGCTCCTCTTTAACTCCTCCTCTCTTAATGAATTTCTGAAAGCTGAAGGAATGGAGAGAGTGGGACGTGGGGTAATCTTTACCCCTTTTGTTAAACAGTGGGGCAGTCATAGGGCTAAAAGGTCAGAACCCTTCCTAGGCAGGACCCTACTCATGGCCAGGCCATAATGATTATTACTGTTTTGCAATTTGAAATGTATTCTGCTTGTTTTTCTAAATATGAAGACTTATCAAATGAATTTTAGATTCTTCTCCAAAGGAGATTTCTTCCTTGCTCTTACCACCTTTTCCAACAGTGTTCTGCTGTTCGTGGAGCTGAGATGGAGAAGGGGACACCTGTGTCTGTTTAACAGGTAGTCCATAACTGTGAGGCTAGAGAATATTCTCTTAAACTCATGGAGAGCCAGCAGATTCTTGCCTTAGTGAGGTCATTGCTGTGCCACATGCCCTGCCGCCTCTCTTCATGCAGAGAACGTGGAAACGGGGGCTGTGTAATCCCTCTCCTCCCCATGTTCTCCATCTGATCCTCCTACCCCTGTCAGGGGAAGAAGGGGGCCTGGCATCTCAGGCAGATTGTTGAATCCCCATCCTGTCCCCTCTCCGTCCCACCCTGCCTTGATAGTAGGTTAGCTCATACCCCGAGTAACTGTCTATATTAGACACCCCCAGCCAGTTTCTGGCTGCCTGTCTTTGCTGCCATGTTCTTTTTTACAAGAAGAAAAGAAACAATTCTTGCTATTTTTTTTTTTCATAATTTACTATTTATGATGTATTTAAGTGTTTTATTCAGGACAGAGTTCTGTAGGGGGTGGGAGGGAATATTTGAGGGAGGCTGGGTCTTAGGGAAGGGAATGGGGAATCAACATTTTTATGAAGTGTCACTATTTGCCTCTACTTTGTATTGTTCAGAAATGGCAAATACAATATAAAAGTGATAAATACCTGGTTTTAATGTATTAAACTTTCATCAGTTATTTAGACTTCTTGCTACTTCCTGGTTCTTTCTCGTATACCATCTGCTCCACCCACCTACCTCAGGCTCAGTTTTGTTCATGTTACCCTGAAACAAATGCATCCTTTCCAGTTTTTCCTCACTCCAGCTTCGGTCTAACTCAGGCTGAGAGAAGTGGCTTCATTCGTTACCTTCTGGTCACCTCCTCCATCTTAACAACTTAAACTTGACAAGGAAAAGCTGTGAATGACTAGGAAGGGAATTAATGTGGGTCTGTTGCCTAGGGATTTGGGGATCCAAAGCTCAAAATTCTACTCAGGTTTAGGAGAAAAGGAGAGGGACAGTGGGAAAAGCAAGCTTGAGATTGGTTGGCCCTAGGATTCTCTGCCTTTCCTTCCCTTGACCTGGCCCCAGGTGTCTGTCACTCCTAGAAAAGCATAGAGACTGTTTTCCTCAGCTATGTGTTTTTCTCTTCTGTGAGGTTGAGCTTAGGCTATTTTACTGGAATGGGAAACTAGACAAAAAGGGATGTTCTAAGGCGATGGGGGAGATTTGGAGAGAAACAAACTAAATAATGTTCCTTTCCACACCACTATTCCATACCTTGTTAAGGTCATTCTACAAATATTTGTGCAGCAGCTAATGAGCAAGAGCCATGACTGCATGGGGCAGTGGAAGGTCAAAAGAAGTAATTGACCTTCAAGGGTTTATAGTGTCCAGGAGGAGCACACACATACGTGCACACAAAAACAACATGTTAGACGTGATACAGTTAAGGATTTCAGTTCTCTGAAAGAGTGATACAGAGTATAAAGGTCGAAGAAGATTAGAGGTTATTGTGGGCCTGAAGTGTTGGGGAAAGTTTCACTTGAGCACAAGGGCCTAGAGGTATGAGAATGATCTGTTTTAGAGAACAAGGAAGAGATCATGGTGAAAGCAATGGTGGAGGGAGAACTGAGTCAGAATATTGGAATAAGTATAGGTGGAGGCAACACTGGAAACCCTGACTGATACAAGCTGAGGGATTTTTATTTTAAACTGTAGGCAATGGGGAAGCATAGAACGTTATTGTCCCTAAGTGGGACACGATCAAAACAAAATTCCGAAACTAATCTGTTGACAAAGTTCTATCACAGTGGATAGAAAAAGCAGACAGTTTAGATTGTAATAATTTAGGTGTGAGGTGATCTGCGTCTAGGATGGTGGTGGTATCAACGGGAGAGGAAGGGAGAGAATTGTGATGGTAATAAAAAGGAAAACAACTTTATGATAGAACAAGTAATTGGAATAAAGGAGGAATTGGGTATTCTCAAAAGTTTTGAATTTGAGTTTAAGCCACAGGCTCAGCCCTCCTTTAGGCTGGGTAAGGAGAAGACTTTTTCCCAAAAAGGAATTGAATCTGAACATGTGGTAGGGAAAAAAAATGATCTTTCTGCTACCCTTACCTCGTCACTCTTTTTAAAAAAAAAAAAAAATCTTTATTGGAGTATAATTGCTTTACAATGGCGTGTTAGTTTCTGCTTTATAACAAAGTGAATCAGCTATACATATACATATATCCCCATATCTCTTCCCTCTTGCATCTCCCTCCCTCCCACCCTCCCTATCCCACCCCTCTAGGTGGTCACAAAGCGCCGAGCTGATCTCCCTGTGCTATGCTGCTGCTTCCCACTAGCTATCGATTTTACATTTGGTAGTGTGTATATGTCAATGCCACTCTCTCACTTTGTCCCAGCTTACCCTGCCCCCTCCCACTGTCCTCAGGTCCATTCTCTAGTAGGTCTGCGTCTTTATTCCTGTCCTGACCCTAGGTTCTTTATAACCATTTTTTTTTAGATTCCATATATATGGGTTAGCATACGGTATTTGTTTTTCTCTTTCTGACTTCACTCTGTGTGACAGACACTAGGTCCATCCACCTCACTACAAATAACTCAGTTTCATTTCTTTTTATGGCTGAGTAATATTCCATTGTATATATGTGCCACATCTTTATCCATTCATCTGTCGATGGACACTTAGGTTGCTTCCATGTCCTGGCTATTGTAAATAGAGCTGCAGTGAACATTGTGGTACATGACTCTTTTTGAATTATGGCTTTCTCAGTAGTGGGATTGCTGGGTCGTATGGTAGTCCTATTTTTAGTTTTTTAAGGAACCTCCATACTGTTCTGCATAGTGGCTGTATCAATTTACATTGCCACCCACTGTGCAAGAGGATTCCCTTTTCTCCACACCCTCTCCAGCATTTATTGTTTGTAGATTTTTTGATGATGGCCATTCTGACTGGTGTGAGTTGATACCTCATTGTAGTTTTGATTTGCATTTCTCTAATGATTAGTGATGTTGAGCATCCTTCCATGTGTTTGTTGGCAATATAGATATCTTCTTTGGAGAAATGTCTATTTAGGTCTTCTGCCCATTTTTGGATTGGGTTGTTTGTTTTTTTTTATATTGAGCTGCATGAGCTGTTTGTAAATTTTGGAGATTAATCCAAAATTTGCAAATATTTTGCAAATATTTTCTCCCATTCTGAGGGTTGTCTTTTCATCTTGTTTATGTTTTCCTTTGCTGTGCAAAAACTGACCCTGGATAGCCAAAGCAATCTTGAGAAAGAAAAATGGAGCTGGAGGAATCAGGCTCCCTGACTTCAGACTATACTACAAAGCTACAGTAATCAAGACAGTATGGTACTGGCACAAAAACAGAAATATAGATCAATGGAACAGGATAGAAAGCCCAGAGATAAACCCATGCACATAAGGTCACTTTATTTTTGATAAAGGAGGCAAGAATATACAATGGAGAAAAGACAGCCTCTTTAATAGGTGGTGCTGGGAAAACTGGACAGCTACATGTAAAAGAATGAAATTAGAACACTCCCTAACACCATACACAAAAATAAGCTCAAAATGGATTAAAGACCTAAATGTAAGGCCAGACACTATAAAACTCTTAGAGGAAAACATAGGCAGAACACTCTATGACATAAATCACAGCAAGACCCTTTTTGACCCACCTCCTAGAGAAATGGAAATAAAAATAAACAAATGGGACCTAATGAAACTTCAAAGCTTTTGCATACCTCGTCACTCTTCAACATATACTCAGGCAGCTGCTGAGTGGGTGCACTAGATGGTCAGAGGGTCCCTCTAGTGGTGGGTAGCAGCTACTACTTATTCTACAGCTGTACCCTGCCATCTGTATTCAGACGCAAGTAGGGCCTGTTCCAAAAATGAGGGAAATCAAAACCATAGGATTATAAAGCTGGAAATCCTGGTCTAATGTTTTACTCTTAAGCATGTCAATCTCAGCTATTCTGAAAGTTACTCACCGCAGTTGGAGTCTCATTCACTCTTTTTTTTTTTTAATATAAATTTATTTATTTATTTATGGCTGCGTTGGGTCTTTGTTGCTGCGCGTGGGCTTTCTCTGGTTGTGGCGAGCGGGGGCTACTCTTTGTTGTGGTGCACGGGCTTCTCATTGCGGTGGCTTCTCTTGTTGCAGAGCATGGGCTCTAGGCACGCGGGCTTCAGTAGATGTGGCTCGTGGGCTCTAGAGCGCAGGCTCAGTAGTTGTGGTGCACAGGCTTAGTTGCTCCGCGGCATGTGGGATCTTCCCGGACCAGGGCTCGAACCCGTGTCCCCTGCATTGGCAGGCGGATTCTTAACCACTGCGCCACCAGAGAAGCCCCTCATTCACTCTTTAAACAAAGATTAGCCAGTTAAAATAGATTTCAGATTATCCTGTTCATTCTTGGGAATTCCCTGGTGGTCCAGGTTTAGGACTCTGCGCTTCCACTGCGGGGGGCCCGGGTTTGATCCCTGGTTGGGGAACTAAGATATCACAAGCTGCATGGCACAGCCAAAAAAATAAATAAATAAAGGGACGTCTTGTTTTTAAAAAAAAAAAAAAAAACAAGCTCTTCATTCTTTAGTTTTTCAAAGACACAAAAACAGTTCAATATCATCTCCTGTAAAATTATTTCTTAAAAGTTCATTAAAAAGCATGAGCTATTTCTAATTTCTCCTCTTTTTTTTACTTTTAAAAAAAAATTTTATTATGGAAATTTCCAAACCAAAAGTACAGTATAGGAAACTGACATGTATGCATCACCCAGCTTCAATAATTGTCAACATAAATAAGGCCAATCTGTTTTATGTATACTTTCTACCCCACCCCTCCTTTCTCTCTGCACCTCCAAAGGATTAAATTAAAATAAATCCCAGACATCATATCCGTTCATGCATAAATACCTCAATATATAACTCAAGAGATAAGGGCTCTTTTTAAACATAACATTATCATGCCTTTAAAAATTGATAATTCCATAATAATACCCAGTCAGCGGTCAATGTTAGCCAATTGTCTTACAAATGAATTTTTTGTGGCTGCGCTGTGCGCGGCTTGTGGGATCTTAGTTCCCTGACCAGGGATCGAACCCGTGCCCTCGGCAGTGAAAGTGCAGAGTCCTAACCCCTGGACCACCAGGGAAGTCCCGAAGTGAATTTTTACAGATAGTTTTTTTTGACCCCAATCTCTCTTGTACTCACTCCAAGTTTTTACCCCGACCACCCAACCAAAACATCTTTTATTAAGGTCACTGATGACCTCAGTGTTGCTAAATATATCAGTCCTCATCTTACTTGACATGTCAGCAGCATCTGACAGTTTATTACTCTTTGAAATATTTTCTTCGTCTAGCTTCTGGGATACTACGTGTTTTCTCCCGGTTGTCCTTACCAAAGTGCTGCACTGCTCCATCTCCATCCGCTTTTCTGGTTCCTCCTTTCCTCTCTAACCTCTAAATGTTGAAATGTCCAGGGCTCAACCATAGGCCCCTTTCTTTTAGTCTACATTCACTCCCTAGGTAATGTTTTGAAGTTTTAAAGGCCCTGTATAATTTGTCAAACACCCCTGGTCACCTCATGATCAGCTAAAAACTCCCAAATTGCTATCTCCAGCCCAGATCTTTTTTCTGAACTGCAAACTCATATATCTACCCACTTACCTGACATCTCCATTTAGGTGTCTAATAGGCATCTTAAATCTAATATGTCCAAAGCTAAATTTCTGGTTCCTGCCCCTCCTAGCCCATCTTCAGAAATAGTGCCTCCATTCTTCTAGTTGCTTAGAATCAACTCTAGTGTTTTCCTTAACACTCCCGTTTCTTACATCCTCCAACAAATCCACTGGCAAATTTTCTAAGTTCTGTATCGTATGACATACTCAAAATCCATCCATATGTCACTATTTTCACGTCTTGTTACCGCCCTACAATAAGCCACCAGCATACCTGATCACTGAAGCAGTCTCCTAACTGGTCTATATCCTGTTCTTTTCCCCCACAGTCTGTTCTCAATGCAGCAGCCAGAGTGAGCCTCTTCTGAAAATTTCCAACAGCTCCTATCTCAGAGTCCTTAAAATAATCTTTGTGACTGTACATGATTCAACCTTTCCACTCCCTTTGCCTCTCTGGCCTCATTTCTTCTCTCTCTCTCCCTCTACTCCAGCCTTCATGGTCTTAAGTACACTCTTGCCTCAGGGCATTTGCACTTTCTCTTTCCCCCAGGTATCCTTCAGGTCTCTTTTCAACTGTAAGTCTTCCCTAATATTCTGTTTATATAAAAAAGAAAACACATCCATCCTAGTTTTATCATTTGACAATATATTTACTTATTGGTTTATTATCTGCCTTCCCCATAGAATACAAGCTCCACAAGAGCAGACTTTATTTTGTTCCCTTCCAAGTTCTCTACATCGTGTAGCTCCTTTTCAAAAAAATGTAATTCTTGTCTTGTTTTTAAAATATTTTGTTTATGTTTGAACTTGTCACTAATTATTTTTCTGTGCTTTCTTATTTTTCTTCCCTTTCCTGTCTACTATCCTGTCTATGGTTATAGTGACAGGTTTTTTTTGTTTTTTGTTTTTCTCTAGTGATACAGAGATTTAACTCATACCAGCTGTGATGGTTACCAATAACTTTTGAACATATCCGTTAAAACTTTACCAACATTTAGGTAATATCTACAACACACTTGCCATCTCCATCTACTATCTACCATCTCTGTAGTCATGCCTTGGTCCCCCGCTCCTTTCCCCGCTTCCTTCAAGATAGAGACCTGGAATTTCCGGTTTTACTTTTGATGTGTGTGTGTGTGTGTGTGTGTGTAAGGGAAGGTAAGCCAAGGCATTTATTTGTTTATCTTATTTTTGGCCGCGCGGTGGCATGTGGGATCTTACTTCCCTGACCAGGGATGGACCCCATGCCCTCTGCAGTGGAAGCGCAGAGTCCTAACCACTGGACCGACAGGAAATTCCCAGCCAAGGCATTTTTTAATGTAATTCTTAATTAAGAAACCAAAACCGTTGACTAGGTTGTCTCCCATTCTTTGGGAGATTAGTTAAAATTATTGATTCGTCAAACTTTTCCTGCATTCCTACCATGTGTCAGGCTATGTAGTGGACTCAGGGATAGCAGAGATTGCCACCTTTCCTGCCTTAATGCAGTGGGAAAGATAGATACACAAGCAAATGCAATTCAGGGGCATAAGGGCTTAGTAGTTTGATGAACAAAGTGCCATGGGGAACAGAGTGAGCTGGAAAGTCACTAGTCATCCCACCACTTTTTTAAAATGCTGTTGCTGGAACAGACATAGCCACAGAACTTTCAAAGGTTCCTCCACAGCTTCTCTTAGATCCTGTCGGCAGGGAACCCCACCAGAAAACCTGAACGTCAGGGCAGGTGGAGGTGGGACCCTCTTTTTCAGGTTATCTCGCCTCTTCCCCAATATCCCCCCCCGCCCCAAACGTCCCTTTTATTTTGGCGGCGCCTACAACTCCCAGAACGCAACGCGGAGGATGGAGGCGGAACCAGCTGGTGGAGCTGAGACCAGTGATTGGTGATGAGCGCTTGGCCAATTGGAGGAGTTGTTGTTAGGTGGTCCAGGAGAACCGGTCTGGGAGGGAGGAAGGCGGCAAGATGGTGTTGGAAAGCACTATGGTTTGGTGAGTAGCTACCTCGGGCCCCCGTGGGGAGCGGGACTGGGTCGGGGGCGCGTGTAGCTCGGAGGCCGGGCGGGCCTCGGGTGGGTGAGCGCGCCTGATGGGCGAGATGAGGCCTTGGGCTGGGAGGGAAGGAGCCCCATCGACTCCCTGAGTCATCCTGGGGCCCCGGAGGTAGTTCCCGGAGGACAGGCCCGGGGTACTCCCCTTAACCCTCAATCCGCGGACAGTCATTGATCGGCCTTGCTGCCTTTCTCTATTCCAGCTTTGTCTTCTCTAGCCCAGCCCAGGCCTGTCTTAGCCAGAGTCCCACTTCTCGGACTCATCGTGATAGTCTTCTGTCCTCCTCTCTTCTTTTCAGAATGATGGATGTTAAAAAGAGAGATGATAAATCCCTTCCCCGCCCCATTCACTCGTCTCTAACTCCATTGCCTTCCCCTGTATCATCTTCAGAGGTACTCTTTATAGATTGTTTTCGAAGTGTCAGACATTTAATTTACTTTATCTGCCTTAAACCTCGCAGTACTTCAAGGTAAACATCGCTTCCTTTTGCAGATGAGGATACCAAGTCTTGGCAATTTTAAATGACTTATACAAAGTCATACATCTAATTAAGTGGTGAAGCCAAGGTTTAAACCCAGGATTATCTGACACAGAGGCTTTTATCCAGTGAGCTAGCTCTCTTCATCAGTCTCAGACTTGGCTGAGTAGCTATTGGGAGTCAGATTAGAAGCTGAGGACCAAACTTTTGCAAGGTTTCAAGAGTTTCTTCTAAGTGTGAGCATAGAATGAAAACAGAATAGTACACAAACACACACAAATCTCCAATTGCATGGAACAGACACCTAGGAGTTTTCTTTTTGCCAGGAGGATAGCGTTGCCAGATAACATGTTGGATGCCCAGTTAAATTTGAATTTCACATAAACAGTAGTTTTTAATATCAAAAAGTGGCTATAAGTATGTCACAAATATTGCGTGGGATATACTTATACTAAAAAGTTATTGTTTATCTGAAATTCAAATTTAACTGGGAGTCCTATATTTTCATTTGCTAAATATGGCAGCCTGTGGGAGAGAGCATGTTAAAGAGTAGAAAGAGGACAGGTTTGGAATCCAAAAACCTGTGTTTTTAGTACTTACCAGCTGCATGTTCTTGAGAACGTAGTAAATCTCTCACTTTATCTATAAAATGAGATATAATAGTAACATCTACTTGTAGCACAGGTAGGCAAAATGTAGGTCATGGTGGACTATAAACTGTACAGCACTGTACATCTGTTAGTTGCCATGGACTTGAGGAGTCCTCAAGAAAGAATTAAGAGGGACCTTGAAGGGACTTAGACAAATGTTAAGGAGAGGCCATTACGGGTAGGGAGAAGGGCATAAAGAAAGCTGCTGAAGTGTAAATTATCAGGGCATGTTTAGGAAGTAGGAAATAGACTAATGACTTTATTATTAGGTTGTTGGTTTAAGGTAGTTCCATTTTTTTAGAGAAAGGTAGATACAACCAGGTAGAAGACCAGAAGTGTCAGGCTGAGGAGGTTGAGTTCCGTCCTGTACCCTTCAGTACAGGACTACTGAAAAAGTTCTGAGGTTGGTCGAGGCAGAGCTGTATACAAAATGGAATTTAAGAATATTGATCTGGCTTGATGTATAGGAGGAAAGATTAGGTCCAGAGAGACGTATTGGTGGCCTATTGTACTAGCCCAGCCTTAGAATAACGATGAGAGCCACTCCTTTTCTCATGCTTTGCTGTGCATCAGAATTCTCTGGAGGAGCTTATTAAAAAATTGTGTATATTTGACTCTACTCTCGATCTGCTGAATCAGACACCCAGCCAGGGAAGTTTAGGCATCTGTATTCTTTTTTTAAATGAAGGCTTTATGGAATAGCTGGATAATATCGTAAGCCCTTTTTGATATGAATTTTTGTTGGGAAAAATAACATACCGTTGCACAAAAGTAGTCACAGGAAATACATATGTTATTCCATTCATATAAAGTTCAACATTGGGAAAACTAAACAGCGCACTTTTTAGGGATGCATACATAGTTGTGAAGGCATCTGTGTTTTTAACACTACCAGCACCACCTTCATCCTCCAAGTGGTTCTGATGCACACATGACAGTGTGAGAACTACCGCCATGTTCTGCACTGTGGGTTCTCCCTCCCTCTCAGGCCCCCCCTTCTTCCTCTGACACCTTCCTTCCAGCCCTCATCCATCCGCTGGTCTTGCCCACAGTCTTTATACTTAGTAGCTATTCCATCTGGATGATCCTCAAAGCTTCCATTGTTTTTATATTTGGACTCACCTGCTGTATTTGAAGCTGGAAAGGCAGTTACTTCCCTGCTGGGAAAGTAATTGGAAACGGTGTTTCAGGGAAAAAAGAATGTAATGCATGGTCAGTAGAGTCTGCCCTTGACCTCCTTTATATAGATTGAATTTCCACTATAAGAACTAGTCTGTGTTTCATGCTTACTGTTAGGCACTGTGCTAAGTGCTTTCCATGCATTTAATCCTCCTAGCAACCGTATGAGTGTAGGTATAATAAAACCCATTTTACAGATGAGGTAACTGGACCTTAGAGAAATTAAGTAGCTTCCTCAGGATCTCAGAACAAGTAAGTAGCAGAGTGGAGATTTGAGCCTGTGCCTGAACAGTGCCCTTCCCTCCCTTTCTACTTGTCTTCCAGTAGCTTCTTAATTACCTCTCTTCGTCATTTTTGATTTGTATTTATTCCCAGGCAAAGGATACTAAAGAAAAAAATTGCCCCCAAGCCCATATATTGCTTGCCAATAGAAATGAGGTGTCACATCGAGGACACTGCTTCCTTTTAGAGTTCTAAGGGACCTCAGTTCATCAAGAATTGATTCTCTGCTGGGGTGTATATAACTGCTTCACTTACCTGCCTTCTTTTGGTCTCCAGGAAGCTGGCCCTTGTATTTCATGTTATTTGGATTCTTCGCGATTGTGAAAAATTGCAGGGAGAGTATAGGCGAGACCCCCAAATCTATGAAACCTCATTTTTGCAGTTCAGTCCAGCTGCCAAAGCTGTTAAACATTTAACCAGATAATTACATTGTGCCTTCCTGCACTCAGTGCTGCCAAGTGTGTGTTATTTTACAAATATTTTACAAATATTTTTAAGTTGCCCTCTTCATTGCCTACCTTTGGAATACTCCTATTTTAATAGCAGACAGCATGTTCCTCCATGACCATGATTAATAACACTTAATGCACCCTCTAAGAAGGTGGTTGTGGTACATTAGTAGCTCGCAGCCTTGGGTACTTACATTATCACTTGTGGAGACTTAAAAAGTTTTTCCTCCTTTGGTTATTTTGAGGCAGTAAGTCTAGAAGAAGGCTTGGTCATCTGCATAAAAAGAAAAGAAAAAGAAAAAAGATTGCAGGTGATTCTCTGTTCCGCAAAGACTGAGAGCCGCTGCCATACACCACGGTGCCCCTCACGGGAGAGTTGTTGAAGGAGGTGGGGGTCCCTGGAACTGGAGAGCATGTCTCAGAGAGATCCTGCAGTGTGTCTTCTCTCTCCTCCTTCACCCTAATCTGACAGCGTGGACAACAGCGAGTATATGCGGAACGGGGACTTCCTACCCACCCGGCTACAGGCCCAGCAGGATGCCGTCAACATAGTCTGTCACTCCAAGACCCGTAGCAACCCTGAGAACAACGTGGGCCTCATCACACTGGCCAAGTACGTGGGGCAGAGCAGGAGGGGTTTGGGGGAGGTGGGGGTGTTTCCTGTATGTGACCCACTGTGGTGCCCAGGTTGCTACCCTTTTGTAGATTCCATGAGGCTTCCGTGAGAACTTCCTAGACTACCTTCTTCACTGTTCAGTATAAATATAAACAGCAACTAGTTTTTAATATTAACCTGAATTTAATATAGTTATGAAGCTAAATCTCCTGGGGTAAAATTTCACGGTGTATTTTTTCTTTTTTCTGGATGTACTGCGCAGCATGTGGGATCTTAGTTCCCTGACCGGGGATCAAGCCCGTGCCCCTTCTAGTGGAAGCGTGGAGTCTTAACCACTGGACCGCCAGGGAAGTTCCCACAGTGTATTTTAAAGGCAGTAAAAAGCGGTTTTGGGTCAGAGCCCCAGGGCGTATATCACACAGCCTATTACCCCAAAAGTGATTTGTTTTAGGAACTGATAATCCTCAAATGAGTGACCACCCATCCCGGTATACGTGTTATTAGCTAGAAAATGGGTCTAGAAATGGAGAGGGTAGGAGAGATAAGAAGGAGCATCCAGCTATTGTAGAGGATTCCCAGGGCTCTGAGAGCAAAGTAGCATGAGAGAGGTTGGGGGTAATATTGGGAGGAAGAGGGCAAGTTTCTCACAAAATCAACCACTTCTTATTTTCTGTGTTTCATGTCTAAACACTAGATGTTTTTCTCTAGTTTTATTGAGATATAATTGACATGAAGTTCAAGGTGTACAAGATAATGATTTGAGAAATGTGTATATTGCAAAATGATCACCACAGTAAGTTTAATTAATACCCATGTCTCACATAGTTACAAATTTTTTTCCTTGTGATGAGAACTTATAAGATCCACTCTCTAAACACTAGATATTTGATTAAGAAAAATAAAGATTACAGTTATTATCAAGGTCCCTAAAGAAAAGATTAGTCAAGCACAGTTTGGAGGCACTTGTCCTGACCTGAAATCACAGAAGGTGCTTTCCCCACATCCCAGTGACTGTGAAGTGCTGACCACACTCACCCCTGACACCGGCCGCATCCTGTCTAAGCTCCACACTGTCCAACCCAAGGGCAAGATCACCTTCTGCACTGGCATCCGCGTGGCCCATGTGAGTCCTGCTGGATCCCTTTGGTGGTTCCTCCTTGCTCTGGGCTTCTGCCTCCACCCTTGTTCATTTTTCCCCTGGACTCTTGAGCTAGAACCAGCGCAAGGGAGGAGAGGTGACCTAGAGAAAGGAGTAGAAAGGATATGATGGGATGAATCCCAGGATCGGTGAAGATCATGAAGGGAAACATCCCTAGAATTGAGAATTAACCCCTCTTCCTTAGCCACAGAGAGGCACAGCAAGAAGGGAAGGGTGTAGGAGGGGGTTTAGACCTGGTGTGAGCATGATGGTAGGCTCGAGGTACACAGAAGCCATAAGAAAAAGAACAGAGTAACAGGAAAGAGCTGGGTGATTCCTCTGGCTGACTCCAGCAACTTCCTCTTCCTTTTCAAGCTGGCCCTGAAGCACCGACAGGGCAAGAATCACAAGATGCGAATCATTGCCTTTGTGGGAAGCCCCGTGGAGGACAATGAGAAGGATGTGAGTCCAGGTGGTAGCTGGGGAATTTGGGCACCACATGTTTGGGAATGGGGTCTGTTGGCCCTTAGGAGAGCCAGAGAGGCGTTGGGTTCATCACTTTGGGGAAAGGAGGATGTGCAGAACTCAGTGTTTCTGTCGGGGGATCTAGGAGAGGTCTACCAGTTCCTGTATGCTTTTGTGAGGTGTGTCATCGCCCATCATGGTACGGAATAGATTTCCTTATTTCTCTCCCCTTCCTCCCAGCTGGTGAAACTGGCTAAACGCCTCAAGAAGGAGAAAGTAAATGTTGACATTATCAATTTTGGGGAAGAGGTGAGTAAGGACCGATCGGGGGGCACTGACTGCTGTGGTTGTAAACAGAGAACAGTCCTTACCCAGAGGAGTGTCTGCATGTGGGAGAGTAGCTACAGACAGGAGCTGACATGGCAGAGAATGGGGAGCAGGGCGAGAAGGAGAGCCTCCTATATTCTTCCCTCCCCAGGAGGTGAACACAGAAAAGCTGACCGCCTTTGTAAACACATTGAATGGCAAAGATGGAACAGGTTCTCATCTGGTGACAGTGCCTCCTGGGCCCAGCTTGGCTGATGCCCTCATCAGTTCTCCGATTCTGGCTGGGGAAGGCGGTGCCATGCTGGGTCTGGGTGCCAGTGACTTTGAATTTGGAGTGGATCCCAGTGCTGATCCTGAGCTGGCCTTGGTGAGCAGACGTTGACCTCAGGGGACCTTCTTTGTCCTCCTCTACTGGCCCACACGGCACATAGCTTCTCTAGGGCTAGACAGTCCTAATACCCTTGCTCGTTTTCCCAGACCCCCTCTTGGTCCCTCTTCCCCACAGTTCTATCTGATCTCTAGGGGCACCAATGTCAGACTCTCTCTTGTTCGCTTCTCCCCGTTCAACCCCAGGCTTCTCCCAAGTCCGTCCTTTTTTGCTGTATCACCTGTTATCTCTCCAGCCCCTTCCCCATGTGTATAAACCAGAAGCTCCCCCTTTACGGTCTGTTCCCACCCCTCAGCTGCCTTCCCCAGCTGCCTTCCCCAGCGCCCAGGGCCGGAGAATGTCTGACTTTCCCTGCCCTTGGCCAGGCCCTTCGTGTTTCTATGGAAGAGCAGCGGCAGCGGCAGGAGGAGGAGGCGCGGCGGGCAGCTGCCGCCTCTGCCGCTGAGGCCGGAATCGCTACGACGGGGACTGAAGGTGAAAGAGGTGGAATCTGAAGTCCCGGGACTGTGGGGTGCTCAGTGGAGGCCTGGTGTAGATGGGGGTGGGGGGTCTGGCAGTGTGGGAACACGTGGGCTTGGGGGTGGGTCTTTGTGGAGTATGGCGTGGTTCCACCCCGCCGCTCTCTCCCTTTTCCCAGACTCGGACGATGCCCTGCTGAAGATGACCATCAGCCAGCAGGAGTTTGGCCGCACCGGGCTCCCTGACCTAAGCAGTATGACCGAGGAAGAACAGATTGCATATGCGATGCAGATGTCCCTACAGGGTGCAGGTGAGCCAGAACCTGGGTGGTCGTGCTGAGGCAGAGAGATTTGATGAGGACATGAAACTGAATGGACTGACCTCTTTTCCTCAGAATTTGGCCAGGCAGAATCAGCTGACATTGACGCCAGTTCAGCCATGGACACATCTGAGCCCACCAAGGTGAGGGCCAGCAATAACTCCCTGCCCCATCAGGCTTAAAATCCCCTTGTGTTCAGATCCTCAGCCCACTAGGCCTGGGACCATTCCTCTCTTGGGGTTTCATAGATGAGCTCTTGCAGGAGCAGAAGGAAAGAAACACATGGATGTACATTTCTTGTGTGTCAACCTTGCTAAGGCAAGAATGCTAGTGGCCAGAGTTGGAGAGGTGTCCTAGTATTTTGTAATTTTCCTTCCTTGCTGGTGGGAGCAGTCTGGACAATACTCAGTGTTATCATCTTCCCAGGAGGGTGAAAAAAGGGTCCAGGAAAAAAAAAGGGGGGGGAGTGGGTGTCTGACAGCAGGAAACCTAAAGGTGATGGCATCTATTTTTATCCTTTGAGCTCAGAAAGCAAAGTTCTCAGGCTTCTCCTCTAATTGATCAGTAATAAATGTTTGGGGGACTTCTCTGGTGGTCCAGTGGTTAGGACTTGACACTTTCACTGCCGGGGACCTGGGTTTGATCCCTGGTCGGGGAACTAAGATCTCGCAAGCCGCGCCAGTGGGGCCGAAAAATTAAACTAAAATAAATGTTTGAGTTCATACTGTGTATAGGCGCTGGGTATCTTCCCAAATCCTCCTTCCTATCCTTGGCCAGAGGTGCCCTCCACCCCCGGTCAGGTGCGCTCCCGTCTCTTACACTTGCTTGCTCCCCGGCCAGCCTACCCCCGCTGCCCCGAGCTGACACCGCCCTTTTTCAGGAGGAGGATGATTATGATGTGATGCAGGACCCCGAGTTCCTTCAGAGTGTCCTGGAGAACCTTCCAGGCGTGGATCCCAACAATGAGGCCATTCGAAATGCCATGGGCTCCCTGGCCTCCCAGGCCACCAAGGATGGCAAGAAGGACAAGAAGGAGGAGGACAAGAAGTGAGACTGGAGGGAAAAGGGAGCCGAGCCTGTGCGGGGCCGAGTGGGGCGGGGTGGGGTAGAGAGTTAGATGTGCTGTCTGTGACCACTGCAACCTAAATAAAGCTTGGCAACTTTTTTTCTTTTTTGCTTCAAACAACGGTAGCTTTGAGTGTGACCATTCCCCTTCCGCCCATCTCCACCCCTGACAATCCTTCCTTAGGAGAAACTTTGCTGAGAGCCACTTGTGCTAGGCACTGGGGCCACAGAGGTGAATAGAAAACAGTACTGGCCTCTGGCCTTGTTTGCTGTATCACTTGTTATCTCTCCAGCTCCTTCCCCATATGTATAAACCGGAAGGGCCAGCCTGTAAATGAGCAGTTACCTGCGTCTAATAAGTGCCCAAAGAGAGGCCTGAACAGGCACTGTGGAAATGATGAGGAGAGAGCGCCAAACCCTTGCAGGCTCCGGGAAGGCTCCTGGAGGCAACGTTTGAGCCCTCATCAGCCAGCGAGCAGGAGATGGGGCTGCCCCCAGCCCGCAGGACCAGTGTGTGCTGCTGGCGCGGAGCCACTGTGTCACTCAGGGACCGGTTGGGCGAGTGGCAGGAGATGGAGGTGGAAAAGTCGGCAACAGTCAACACCAGAGGTCAGGGATCTTTGAGGCCTGACTTTTACAAGGTGGGGTCTGTGAAGGAGAAACATGTGTCTCCTTGGAGCACCAAATTTAGAGGAAGGTTTTTTTGTGGGGCATGGACTAGAATGCACAATTCACATAATCTCCCCCTTTGTTTATTATATTTGAAGAGGTAAATAATATTTTACACATAAAATACTTAACCTATATATAAATTGTGAAGTGTAAGAAAACTGACATATCTGAAACCACTCAATGTAAGAGCTGGAATACTCCTAACACCTTGTCGCATACCTATGCCTTTTTTTTTTTTTAACATCTTTATTGGAGTATGATTGCTTTACAATGGTGTGTTAGTTTCTGCTTTATAACAGAGTGAATCAGTTATACATATACATATGTTCCCATATCTCCTCCCTCACCTATGCCTTCTTGAACCCACCTCTTTACAGCCTCCTCAGACATAACTATTATCTTGAATTTCACATTTATTATTTTTTCCCCTTCACAGTTTTCTCGTGTACATAAAGATTTCTGACGAGAATGTTTAGTTTTGTATGTGTTTGAGCTTTATAAAAAATAGTTTTAGGGAATTCTCTGGTGGTCCAGTGGTTAGGACTCGGCGCTTTCACAGCTGGGGCCCGGGTTCAATCCCTCATCGGGGAACTGAGCTCCCACAGGCTGAGTGGCATGGCCAAAAAAAATTTAAAAATAGTTTTATACTGTGAGACTTCCAGGACTTGCTTTTTTAACAAATGTTTTGTTTCTGAGGTTCATCAGAGTTGCTGCACAAAGCTGCTGCGTGTTCATATTTCATGGTTGTATATATATTATGTGAATATTCTACAATCTCTCCATTTTCCTGTGCATGGATCTGGCATTGCTTCCAGTTATTTTTCAATTGCCAACAGGATCACAGTGGAATTTTTCGTACACCTCTCTGGATGCACCTGTACAAGAGTTTCTTTAGGATACTTTACAGGATAATGCTGAATTGTTTTTCAAAGTGGTTGTATGAATTTGCACTCCTTCCTGCAGTATAAGAATTCCTATCGACCACATCCTTTCCAGCCCTTAGGATCATTAAAAGTTCTTAATTTCTTCCAAACTGGTGAGGATAAAATGATAACTCATGGTCTCTTTTTTTTTTTTCTTTTAATTAATTAATTAATTAATTTATGGCTGTGTTGGGTCTTCGTTTCTATGCAAGGGCTTTCTCTAGTTGCGGCAAGTGGGGGCTACTCTTCATTGCGGTGCGCAGGCTTCTCATTGCAGTGGCTTCTCTTGTTGCAGAGCACGGGCTGTAGGTGCACGGGCTCAGTAGTTGTGGCTCGCGGGCTCTAGGTGCGCGGGTTCAGTAGTGGCGCATGGGCTTAGTTGCTCCACGGCACGTGGGATCTTCCTGGACCAGGGCTCGAACCCGTGTCCCCTGCATTGGCAGGCGGATTCTTAACCACTGTGCCACCAGGGAAGCCCTCTTTTCACCTTTTTTAAAGGTATCCTTTAGTGACCAAAATTCTTAAATTTAATGTCAAATTTCTCAATCTTTTCTTTCAAGGTTAGTGTTTCTGCATCCAGCACACTCTTCCCTAGGTCAGAAAAATAATTGTTTTCTTTTGAAAGTTCTATGGTTTTGCCTTTCACATAGAAATTCCTTATTCCATCTAGAATTGATTTCTGTGTACACTGAGAAAGGGATCCAATTTCAATTTTTTAATATGGAAAACCATTTCTTATGGCATTGTTTATTGGAAAAAAAACCCTCCTTTCACTGTACTACTTTTTTTTTTTGGGTCTTCGTTGCTGCACACGGGCTTTCTCTAGTTGCAGTGAGTGGGGACTACTCTTCATTGTGGTGCACAGGCTTCTCATTGCGGTGGCTTCTCTTGTTGCGGAGCCCGGGCTCTAGGCACGCGGGCTCAGTAGTTGTGGCTCGCGGGCTCTAGAGCGCAGGCTCAGTAGTTGTGGTGCATGGGTTTAGTTGCTCCGCAGCATGTGGAATCTTCCCAGACCAGGTTTCGAACCTGTGTCCCCTGCATTGGCAGGTGGATTCTCAACCACTGCACCACCAGGGAAGCCCTCACTGTACTACTACTTCTGCCTGGGCCAAGATTCCATGAATTTCTTTTCCAGTATCCTGAAGTCAGACCTTAAAGCCTGAATGTAAACAAGCTTCCACCAAATGAAGCTAGAAAACCTACTTTGTGCTTACATTATATTCATATTGGATGAGTTCCATTTCTGAATAATGAATTTGTAAATGCTTGTGTCTAAATTTTAGGGGGAGACTAGTTTTGTTTTGAATCAAATATTACTTGAAAGAAATGTCTCATCATCTAGGGCTTGGGAATCTTTTATAGGTGTTGGTTATAAAGATATTGGTCACTTTGGCTTTCCTGGGCTTGTGAGTAGTTCCCCAGCAAAATCATGTTCTGGCGAAGTCTGCCCATCGAGTCATGGTGGGACCTGTGTCCCAGTCTCTGGTCCTCTGCATACCAACTGGGTGACTTCAGTGTTCAAGGATGACTCAGCCAACACCTTGGCCTCTTCCAATTCAGAGATCATCATCACAGTTCATAATCTTTTGTACTCAACGGCAATACCCTGGATCATGTCCACCTTAAGAAATGCTCCCTGCCGGAGTCAAATACTCACTTGGCCCATGGACCTCTCTCTTTTCAGATCTCCCACATTAATACTCCATGTATGCTTTTCAACAGTACTGTGAAAAATGTGTGTACTCTGGGCAATTCCACTTCAGGAACTTACTCTAAATAATCAGTGATGTGCCAAAGACATGTACAAGGGTGATGAAAAAATGAAAACAACGTAATATCCAACAATTACGTTACATTATTATGGAATAATACACTATCAATAAATTTATTTTGGAAGAACATTTAATGGCATTGCATATATGATTATAATATTAGCAAATGCTTGTGTAACACAATGTGCCAGGGACTATTCTAAATGCTTTTCATGTTTTAAATCATTTAGCTTTCACAACAACCCTAAGAGCTAGCTGTAGCATTATTAGTTCTGTTTTATAAATAAGGAAACTGAAAGCCAGAGAAGGTAGGTAACTTACTCTACAGTGATGGTTCTGACAGTGTGGTCTGTGAACCCCTAAGGGTCCCCAAGACCCTTTCAGGGGGTTTGTGAGGTCAAAACTATTTTCATAATAATACTATGCCATGATGTTATTCGCCTCTTCCACTGCGTTGACACTGGCACTGATGCCAAAGCAGTGGGGGTAAAAGTGTTGGTGCCTTAGCACGAATCCAAGGCGATGGCACCACGCTGTGCTGGCGGTCATTGTGTCCGTCACCCCCATACACTCCTGGCTTGAAAAAACACAAAAACTGTCCGTGATGAAGCGTTAAAACAAATTAATTGTATTAAATCTCAGCCCTTGTGTTTACATACTTAATATGTCTGAGGTAAAGTGGGAAATACCCATAGAGCACTTGGCCGCATCCTGGAGTACAGTGATTGACCTGGGGAAGGGCGCTTGTGCGGCTTTTTGAGTCGTGAGATGAACTAGCCACTTTTTCACAGAATAACATCTTTACTTGAACAACTGCCAGACAAGCTATGGTTACTCAGACTTGGATGTTTGGCAAACACTGTCTCAAAAATAAATGAAGTGAGCCTCATTTCAGGAAAAACAACTACAGTTTTTGTTGTCTGTGATGAAATTTGAGTTCTCGAGTGAAATTTTGAATTTTGGAAAACTTACGTGTGCCACAGTGAACTTGACATTCTCAAAATCTTTTAGATGGATATTAATTTATATTATGTATCAAAATTGTATATTGTCATGTGCCAACATTAGGAAGATCTGCATTATGCAGTGAACCAATATTCTCCAAATAATCCATTTCAAATGCAAAAAAAAAAAAAAGCAATGGATTCAAATGTAACAGATTGCAAAAAGTTCACTGATACGGTTTTGGATTCCACATTGTGACTAATCTTTTAGAAACTACTGTGTATCAAGGTTTGGTGTAGTATCAAAAGTATCCACAGCTGTTGGAAAAGGGTTTTGAAATATTCCTCCCTTTTTTAACAACATATTTGTGAGGCTGGATTTACAGCAACATTTTGCAACAGACTGAATGCAGACACAGATATGAGAATCCAGCTATATTCTGTTAAAGAGACTTGCAAAAATGTAAAACAGTGTATCCTTCTCATTACATTTTTGTTTTGGAAAATATAGTTATTTTTCATGAAAACTGAATTATGTTAACATGTAATAGGTTTATGGTTGCTATTTCTTAATGGATTAATATTTAAAATTTTCTGTTTTAGTTTCTAATATAGTAAATATCAATATATATGATTTATGTAAACAAAAGCTCTTGGGAATCTTCAGTTTTTAAGAGGGTAAAGACATCCTAAGACCAAAAAGTCTGAGAACCGTTCTACAGCCTGGGAGTGATGGAGCAGAGGACAGTACCCAGGAAGTTTGGCTGCAGAATCCATGCTCTTGCGACTGAATTAGACACAAACCTCTCCTCTTGGGGCCCTAGCTGAACCCAAGTCCCCCTGGCTATTCAAGGTCTTCTTTCCTGCTCAAGTTCGAGTGGCCAATAATGAAACTGAGTTTGGTGCAAGCAAGACAGGCTTTTATGCAATGGCCAGAGAACAGAGAAGGGGGGTTCTAAAAGCACCTTCTACCTAAAGGGAGGGGTGTAAGGGAATTTTAAGGGTTAGGAGGCAGACAGTCATCAGGGCTCTAGGAAAGGGGCAGGGATTTTCAGGGGCAGCCGTGGCATGTGCAGTCTTCCACATTCCTTTGCACATGGCATAAACTGTTCTGGTAAAGTGCAAATGCCCCCTTTGGGTGGAGATCTTAGCAGGGTAGTGAAGCAGAGGTAACACTCGGACTCCTTCAGGTTTCATCTACGCAGGTGGGTTGCTGAGGTCAATTCAGATTTGGTTTGGGGGGCGGCTGACCACTGTATCTCTCAAAGTACAGCTGCAAAGCATCTCTGCCAAATACCAGGTACATTTGAAGCAAACACAGATAAATCAGGGCAAGTGTCCTTCAGTTCTCAGGGGTTGGTAGGGAAACACAGAGATGAATCAAGGCAAGGAAAGCAGCAACCTTTAGCCTACTTTGTCCACCACCTTGGACCTAATCTGTTCAGTATGGTTTTTTTCTCTGGCCTTTGTAACCTGTTGATAAAAGAAAAGTAGGCTGTCAGTTTCTGCTCCTGAGGCCTGGGCTGCAGAGCATGGGTGACACTTAAATGTTTAATTATACCTATTGTTTCCAAGATTAACACGAGGCCTGCCAAGACAGAGGTGAAAATGTCTTAGTATTTATTTCTGGAGGATAGAAACCCAGATTTGGGGGGAGGTGTTGCTTTTATGAATGTTTGAAAATGTTTCAGAATGTTACTTTTTTTTTTTTTTTTAATGCTATTCTTGTCTGCTTACATTCTTTTTTTTAATGTATGTATGTATGTATGTATGTATGTATGGCTGTGTTGGGTCTTCGTTTCTGTGCGAGGGCTTTCTCTAGTTGTGGCAAGCGGGGGCCACTCTTCATAACGGTGCGGGGGCCACTCTTCATCGCGGTGCGCGGGCCTCTCATTGCCAAGCACAGGCTCCAGACACGCAGGCTCAGTAATTGTGGCTCACGGGCCGAGTTGCTCCGCGGCATGTGGGATCTTCCCAGACCAGGGCTCGAACCCGCATCCCCTGCATTGGCAGGCAGATTCTCAACCACTGCGCCACCAGGGAAGCCCCAGAATGTTACTTTTGTAGTCCAGGGAAACATGTAAAAATAACTTTACTTCTTTGAATTAAATTTCTTTTACTGGTAGCTTCTTCCTTGCTTAGTTTCCATCTGTAAGGAGCAAAGACCTCATAACCTATCATTTAAAGCACTATCTTGCCAATAACTTCATCTCCCCAGCTCCGTTTTACCCCGCACTTGCCCGGCTAAACCCCAAGCATGGATTGGTTCTCAACCATCTACCTTTTCAGCTTTTGCATCTGAACTTGTCAGGTTCAGAGAGGTTAAGTCATTTGAGCAAGGACGCTTAGCTAATTAGGGGTCAGAACCAAGACCAAAACCCAGTCTATCTCACTGGAATGTGAGCCACCACAAAACAGCTATTTCCCATTATCAGCAGCCCTCTCACCACTTCCCTGCCGCAACGACTTCATCACACCTTCCTTTACTCCCCTGTCACTCTCAGCAGAAGATGTCACCATTACAGAGGGAAGCAAGGCCCTCAGGAAGTCTGAACCCCTCCCCTCCCACCTCCTCCAGCCGCTCCTGGCAGCAGTTATGTCCTCTCTCCTGTCTCTTCTGTCTTCAGCATCTGCTCTGCCAGTGCTTTCCACTTGGCATGTACACATCAAGTCCATGCTATCAATAACCTTACCTGAGACTTTATACTTTGCTGGTTGATGTTTTATTTTACAATGAATATTTCCTTCATAATAACAAAAATATTATAGGTTATTTATGGAAAGGGAAAATGCTCATGATGTATGAAATGAAACAAGCATCCTTCAAAGTTGCCAATTTTTATTCAAATACATGTAGGTGAATTAAAGGACCATCACATAAGGATGATGTCACCTCTGTCAACTGGGCTTATAGAAGAATTGTCTATTCTTTTCACTTTTCTGAGCTTTTTTTTTTTAAGGTTTATTTATTATTTATTTTTGGCTACATCTGGTCTTAGTTGCGGCACACAGGATCTTTCGTTGCGGCACGCGGGCTTCTCTCTAGTTGTGGCGTGTGGGTTTTCTCTTCTCTAGTTGTGGTGCACAGGCTCCAGAGCACGTGGGCTCTGCAGTTTGCGGCACGTGGGCTCTCTAGTTGAGGTGCACAAGCTCAGTAGTTGCGACGCAGGGGCTTAGTTGCCCGCGGCATGTGGGATCTTAGTTCCCTGACAAAGGATTGAACCCGCGTCCCCTGCATTGTAAGGTGTATTCTTTACCACTGGACCACCAAGGAAGTCCTTTCTGTGCTTTCTGAGTTGCATGAAAAGAATATGTAACTACTTTTGTAATCAGAAAAGCTCACATGTTGTCTTTCAAAAATAAAATCACCGGGACTTCCCTGGTGACACAATGGTTAGGAATCTGCCTGCCCATGCAGGGGACACGGGTTCAGTCCCTGGTCTGGGAGGATCCCACATGCCATGGAGCAACTAAGCTAGTGCACCACAACTGCTGAGCCTGTGCTCTAGAGCTCGCGAGACACAATTACTGAGCCCTCATGCCACAACTACTGAAGCCTGCGCACCTAGAGCCTGTGTTCCGCAACAAGAGAAGCCACCGCAATGAGAAGCCCACACACAGCAACGAAGAGTAGCCTCCGCTCACCGCAACTAGAGAAAGCCCACGCACAGCAATGAAGACCCAATGCAGCCAAAATATATAAATAAATTAATTAATTTAAAAAATTCTTTAAAAAAGATGGAGCTGGAGGAATCCGGCTCCCTGACCTCAGACTATACTACAAAGCTACAGTAATCAAAACAGTATGGTACTGGCACAAAAACAGAAATATAGATCAATGGAACAGGATAGAAAGCCCAAAGATAAAGCCACACACCTATGGTAACCTAATCTATGATAAAGGAGGCAAGAATATACAATGGAGAAAAGACAGTCTCTTCAATAAGTGGTTCTGGGAAAACTGGACAGCTACATGTAAAAGAATGAAATTAGAACACTCCCTAACACAGTACACAAAAATAACCTCAAAACGGATTAAAGACCTAAATGTAAAGCCGAACATTATAAAACTCTTAGAGGAAAACATAGGCAGAACACTCTTTGACAAGATCTTTTTTGACCCACCTCCTAGAGTAATGAAAATAAAAACAAATATAAACAAATGGGATCTAATTAAACTTAAAAGATTTTGCATAGCAAAGGAAACCATAAACAAAACAAAAAGACAACCCTCAGAATGGGAGAAAATATTTGCAAATGAAGCAACCGACAAATGATTCATCTCCAAAATATACAAACAGCTCATGCAGCTCAGTATCAAAAAAACAAATTACCCAAGTAAAAAAGATCTAAATAGACATTTCTCCAAAGAAGACATACAGATGGTCAAAAGCACATGAAAAGATGCTCTTCATCACTAATTATTAGAGAAATGCAAATCAAAACAACAATGAGGTATCACCTCACACTGGTCAGAATGGCCATCATCAAAAAATCTACAAACAATAAATGCCAGAGAGGGTGTGGAGAAAAGGGAACCCTCTTACACTGTTGGTGGGAATGTAATTGGTACAGCCACTATGGAGAACAGTATGGAGTTTCCTTAAAAAACTAAGAATAGAACTACCATATGATCCAGCAATTCCACTCCTGGGCATATACTAGAGAAAACCATAATTCAAAAAGATACATGCACCCCAGTGCTCATTGCAGCACTATTTATAATAACCAGGACATGGAAGCAACCTAAATGTCCATCAGTAGAGGAATGGATAAAGAAGATGTGGTACATATACAATGGAATATTACTAAACCATGAAAAAGAACAAAATAATTCCATTTGCACCAACATGGATGGACCTAGAGATTGTCATACTGAGTGAAGTAAGTCAGACACAGAAAGACAAATATCATAAGATATCGTTTATATGTGGAATCTAAAAAAAAGGGTACAACTGAACTTATTTACAAAACAGAAGTAGAGTCACGGATGTAGAAAACAGACTTATGGTTACCGGGGGATGGGGGGGAGGGATAAATTGGGAGACTGAGATTGACGTATACACACTACTATACATATATATATATATATATCTATATAAGAATAGATAACAAACAAGAACCTGCTGTATAGCACAGAGAGCTCTGCTCAATACTCCGTAATGGCCTATATGGGAAAAGAATCTTTAAAAAAAAAAAAAAGAGTAGATATATGTATATGTATAACTGATTCACTTTGCTGTACACCCGAAACTAACACAACGTTGTAAATCAACTATACTTCAATAAAAAATTTTTAAAAAGAGACAATCAAATCCCCCACTCCTTTTTTCAGCCACCACCCTGTCTCTTTCTCTCTCTTTTTATTTTTTTTGCCATGCTGTGAGGCTTGTGGGATCTTAGTTCCCTGACCAGGGATTGAACCCGGGCCCTCGGCAGTGAAAGCATGGAGTCCTAACCACTGGACTGCCAGCGAATTCCCCCGGTCTCTTTCTTTTTCACATCTCCGCTATTCCAAAGAGCAGTCTTCTCCACCTCCAAACCTTCTGCTCACCCCTCAGCCCGTTACAATCGCTCTTCCTCCACCTCCTGCATCCCTGAAGAAACCTCTCTTGCCAAGGTCACCAGTGACATCCTCCTTATCGACTCTAACCCTTATCTTGCTTGCTCTCTCCATAGCATGTGGCCCTGTTAAGCATTTTCTTCTTGAAACTTGCTTCTTCTCCTGGTTTCCGTGATGGCACTCTCTCCACTCTCCACCCCCATTTTTTGGCCCCTCTATTTCAACTTTCTTTTCAGGCTCCTCTTTCTCTGCTTTTTCCTTAAACATTAGTATTCCTTGGGAGTTCCATCCTGGGCTTTCTTACTTCTCACTCTATGCCCTCTCTCTCTCAACATCCCCAACATCTCATTCTCTGGATCTCCAACATCCGTCATTTTTTTATGCTGCTGACGTCTGCATTTGTAGCTTCAGCCTATAGGTCAAAATGCATTCCAGAGTTTCAAATCCATAGAGCCATCCAGATACAGGAATTTTTAATTAAATGTCCCACAACACCCAACCCATCTTCTTCCCCATGCCCTTGCCTGTTCTTGTTTTCGTTTTTTTCTAAGGGGGTGAATCATCTTTTGTTTTTCTCTTTTCTTCCATCCTTACTGCTAAGCAATGTTGAAGTCCTGTCCTTTTTACCTCAAAATACCCCAAATTCATCCTCTCTTATCATCCCCCTACACACATTAGAGTCATGAAAAGATTATCTATGAAAGAAAGGAAGGAAGGAAGGAAGGAAGGAAGGAAGGAAGGAAGGAAGGAAAGAAGGAAGGAAGGAAGGAAAAGAAAAGAAAAGAAAAAAGAGAAAAGAAAAAAAGAAGGTTGGACAACAGGCTTCTAATTGGCAACAATAGATACAAAACCACATTGGAATTGTATGTAAAGTCTTGATGGAAAATAAACATCAGCCTGGAATTCTATTATACGCTCCCATTTTCTTTGGGTTTACTCTGCTGTTTTTTTTTTACCTTCTTAAATTGGCAATTAGCTCATTATTTTTTAGTCTTTATTGTTTCCTTGTTTGGTCAATTTTCATATAGTTTTATAAAATACATTTTTCCTCAGATTTTATTTTATACTACAATGTCATATTTTGACAATACTTGTGAGATATTCTTTTTTTAAAATAAATTTATTTATTTATGGCTGCGTTGGGTCTTCGTTGCTGCGTGCAGGCTTTCTCTAGTTGCGGCGAGCAGGGGCTACTCTTTGTAGCGGTGCATGGGCTTCTCATTGCGGTGGCTTCTCTTTGTTGCGGCGCACAGGCTCTAGGCGCACGGGCTTCAGTAGTTGCAGCGCGTGGACTCAGTAGTTGTGGTGTGAGGGCTCTAGAGCGCAGGCTCAGTAGTTGTGGCACACAGGCTTAGTTGCTCCGTGGCATGTGAGATCTTCCTGGACCAGGGCTCGAACCCATGTCCCCTGCATTGGCAGGCGGATTCTTAACCACTGCACCACCAGGGAAGTCCCATGAGATATTCTTTTACTGACATTCCTGAGAATGGAATGGAGTTAAAATATGAATAAAACACAAGGCCATTATCTGATAAGTCAGGATAGAGAAATCAGAGCTATATGACAAATGAGTTAAGACTATAATGATGAAACAACAGAATGAGGTATTGTTTGAAATATTGATAGAATCAACACTTTATGCACCTCAGAGTTATGAGGAAAGTAACTTCCTATCCTGAGAGGACAAATTTGATGCAAAATAAATTATTATAATGTGAAAACACATTAGAGTAATCCAAAATGTGTTTTTCTAATAGATTCCATTAGGACACCTAACAATCATTGGGAGATGCAGTCATATGTCACTTCTGGTTCTCAGAGATATACTGGTTCAGTACATCTTGGGTGGGGTAATTAATCTGCATTTTTAATCACCATCACAAGTAAAACCGACTTAGGCTGTTTCAGAGATAACACTGTTTTCATATTGTGTGAGAGATGAATGACAATTTATGCACTTCCTTTTTTTTTTGGCTGCGAGGCTTCCTGGATCTTATTTTCCTGACCAGGAATTGAACCCGTGCCCTTGGCAGTGAAAGTGTGGAGTCCTAACCACTGGACCGCCAGGGAATTCCCTATACAATTCTAATAGCTGCTTTTAATGTATATAGAGAGAGACCTCAATGAAATTCTATAATAGATGTAGGAAATTTCAGCATTTTTTGCGCATTTTATTTATTTATTTATTTAATTTTTTTTTGGCCATGCTGCTACAGCATGTGGGATCTTAGTTCCCCAAACAGGATTTGAACGCGTGCCCCCTGCACTGGGAGGGCAGAGTCTTAACCACTGGACCGCTAGGGAAGCCCATCTGCAGTTTTTTGAGAAAAAAACCTAAACCTATAGCTCATCAGAAACAAAATAAACTTCTCCAACCTACTGCTTTTAGGAAATGTTGCTTTGTAAATTTTGGTAATAAAATCAATAAAACCCCTAGTTCACTTAGTACGCTTTTTACGATAGAAGATTGGGATTTAGCTCTTTACTCCACATGCAACACTCATCCCCTCTTCCAATAGTAGACAATGATTTTTGGGTAAATTGGTATTTACTGTTTGTATAATTATGACTATGTAAACTCTGTTCACTATTAAGCCACTATTAAATTTGACTCTGATGCACAGTTTTGTTTTTCCCAGAATTTATAATTGCCTTGGGCTCTTTTGTTTCTTTGTTTCATTTTCATTTCCTCTGTTAGAAGTGTAAACCTCTCAAATTTGTCAAACAAAGTAGGTAGCCTGATGACCTCATGTGATGGCCTTCTGTTCCAATCTGGCTGGTTGCATGAGGCCTGCTGCAAAGTTGTCCTGGCTCTTCCCTACACCGTCATCCAGGGAATCCCTTTGTTTCTCTTCTGTGTGGATCCTCTGTCTCCTAGATACCATGTTCTGATTTTCCCTGGTTTCATGCTCTGTGTTAGTGGAATTCATCATCCACTAGCTTCCTGAGGAAGGGAGCCCAGAAAGCAAATTTCCTGTCTTTGCATGCCTGAAAACATCTTGGCGGAGTATACAATTTTAGATTAAAAATAATGTTTGTTTAGAATTTTGAGGGCATTGTCCCTTGTTTTCTAGTTTTTAGGAGTATTATTAAATCCAATGCCATTCTGAATATGCAACTGAGTATCTTTTGTATGCAACCTGATTTTCTCTCTGGAAAACTTTAGAAGTTGCTCTTAATATTTACTCTAAAATTACATGATGAAAATCCCTTGGGTGTTTGATTTTTTAAAATTTTTCTTTGTTTTTTTAAATTTAATGTGCTGGGCATTTAATGGGCCCTTTCAATCTGGAAACTCATGTCCTTCAGTGCAGGAAGTTGTTATTGAATTATTTCTTTAATAATTTTCCCACTGGCTATTTTATTTCTTCTCTCTTTCTATAACTCCTTTTACCCAGATATTCTGTCTCCTAGACTGAACCTCTTATTTTCTTACATTTATTTCATATTTTCTATTTCTTTGTATTTTTATTCTACTCTCCAGGATATTTCTTCAACTTTATCTTAGAATCTTTTTTATTAAATTACTAACTTCTACTTCCATTTTTTTCCTTCGTTTTTTTCGCCCATGCCGTGCAGCTTGTGGGAATCTTAGTTACTTGATCAGGGATCGAACTCAGCCCACGCAGTGAAAGTGCCGCGTCTTAACCACTGGACTGCCAGGGAATTCCCTCCACTTCCATATTTTTATTTTTATTTATTTTATTTATTTATTTATTTATTTTTGGCTGGACAGACATATGGGATCTTAGTTCCCTGACCAGGTATCGAACCCATGCCCCCTGCAGTGGAAGGGTGGAGTGTTAACCACTGGACTGCCAGGGAAGTTTCTCACTTCTTATTTTTAATTTCCAAGAAGTCTTTATTATTTTCTTTTTTAAAAAATTTTTATTGGAGTATAGTTGATTTAAGTGTTGTATTAGTTTCAGGTGTACAGCAAAGTGAATCAGTTATACAAAAAATATGGAACAGGGACTTCCCTGGTGGTGCAGTGGTTAAGAATCCGCCCGCCAATGAAGGGGACACAGGTTTGATCCCTGGTTCCGGAAGATCCCATATGCCGCGGAGCAACTAAGCCCGTGCACCACAACTACAGAGCCCACGTGCCACAACTACTGAAGCCCGTGTGCCTAGAGCCTGTGCTCCGCAACAAGAGAAGCCACTGCAATGAGAAGCCCATGCAGCACAACGAAGAGTAACCCCCACTCACCGCAACTAGAGAAAGCCCACGCACAGCAGCGAAGACCAAACGCAGCCAAAAAAATAAATAAATAAAATTAAATAAATAAATAAAATAAAATAAAATAAAATAAAATAAAATAAAATGCCATCAGCTAGTGAGAAATGGCAACTACTCCATACCATCAGCCAACCCCAGGCCTTGGGTCCGCTTGCCTCACTTTCTCTTCCTTTAAAAAAAAAAATTTGGAACACTTCACGAATTTACGTGTCATCCTTGTGCAGGGGCCATGCTTATCGTCTCTGTACCGTTCCAACTTTAGTATATGTGCTGCCAAAGCGAGCACAAGTCTTTATTATTTTCTGAATGTTCCTTTTAAAAATAGCATCCTTTCTTTTATCATGGGTGCAATATCTTCTCTTGATTTCTGAAGATATTAATTGCAGTTTTTTGGACATTTTCTTCTGGTCCCTTCATTACCCTCCAGGTTCCTTTTCTTTTGGCTTCTGACTTTTTATGTTTGAGGCTGCCTTCAACTCTCCGGCGAGCCTTGGCTGTCTGTTCCAACTTAAGCATGAGGTCCAAAAGAGCTGCCTGGAAGCCCCGTGGAGGTACCAGAGATGGTCAGCTGGGGGTGACTCACTGTGTGGTGGGTGAGGGAGAGATCAGTCTTCTAGCTCCTGTAAACTTTGTCTCCTGGGCCAATCATTATCCCCAAAAAGGAATTTTCAGTCCCCTTGCCCCTGCTTCCAGAGGACAAAGAACTTTTAATCTTTAAAGTCTTTACAAGTTCTAAGACTCCAATTATTTTATTCCTGTTTGGTTTTCCACTCCCTACCTCATGAGTAGAATGGAAAATATTCAAACTTAAGGATTTAAAACTTTACGCATATGACTTTCCATTTTTCAAAATTACATCTCTCATCTTCTCCTCTATGTTTTTAAATTTCCTTACTCTCATTTTGATGTGGTTTCTGGATGAAGCAGAGATAAATGTGTGTGCTCAATCCACCATGTTTAACCAGAAGTTCCTACCTCCTTAAGTCTTAATTACCTTTTTTCTCTAACTCATGACATGGTTGTAAAAATTAAAGTTGGTAGTGCATGTGTAACATGATGTTCAAAGAGATTTTTCTTGTTGTCTTAGAGTTTGAGCTAAGTCCTCAAGGAGAGAAGAGCATGTAGGTACTCCACATTGTAGAGAAAGACTTTACTGGACAGACAAAAGAGAACAACTCCTCTAACAATGATGGTCCCTTATCATCATCTTCAGCCTCTATAAATGAGAATATTGACAAGGGAATGGAGAGTTACGGAGATAAGGTTTTTGGTCTGTTCTGTAATGCATTGTTATTTCCCCTTCCTCATTCTTAGGTAGGTGAGCAGAGGCTACAGACCAAGTAAGGAGAGTACCAAGAGATTGCAGGTGCTTGCAGGTAACTCAGTCCTTGGCTGGATGATTCTTGTGTAATGGAATTATTGTCCTAGTGCTGCTACAGAGCTCAAGCAAAGCACTGTGAGAGAGTTTTGGAGAAACTGACATGAGTTTACTGGCATTTGGGAGATGCATATGAACATAGAGATGAGTATATGCTGATAGTTTGGTGAATGGGGCATATTAGAGATTGACAGGAGCCTGGCCCTGGAACAGCACTGCTCAAGAGCAGCCTGTACTTCCAGCACCTGGCATGGGAAGGATGTGGGAGTTTCTCATGGGCCAAGAGGACATCATAGAAAGTACCTGGGCTTTAACCATCTAGATGGGACCCTGTCCAAGAGAGACCCCTGCAGGGCAAGAAGACTCTAATGGCAAGGTACTGTGGGCTAGAAGCTCAGGGTACTGTGCAAGATGTCAATTGGAGATGCACTGCAGACATCAAGGACTATGCAGTGTGGAGGCCCCGTGAGTCTCCTCAAATACCACCCCCGAAGAGAAAGCCAGAACTTAGGCACCTGTCATACAGAAGGTTCTAACAGCCTTGGTCATATAAAATTACCCTTTTTCCTTTCTCCCACCATTCCAGCCCTCTAGAAGCCAGAGGCAGGAAGTGGAGGGAGGGTGGAAGAAGAGCGAAGATAAAGGTACCCCCCATCCTTTGCCATTTCAGGTCTCTGGGCTGTGGGTCCAACCTGAGCTGGGGGGGTGTGACCTGGGAATTGAATATAAGACTGTAATTTTAAAACTGGACTGTTCAAGACTTGTATTCCATGAAAATGACAAGAAAACCATGAGGTGTACTTGAGAAATGTGTTCCAGGGTGGGGAAGCCTGCTGACAGAGCAGGGTTGAAGGCAGCAGTTGATGGCAAGATAGGGTGGGGGGAGATTCTTTGCACCTTATCAAACCCAGACAGTTAAATAAATCAGCTACAACTTAAAGTGCTAGGCATTCATTCAATCAGCATTTATTGAGTGCCTACTCTGTGCCAGATTCTATGTAAGTTTCAGGGAATAAAAATAATGAGTGAAACCAAAGGAGCCCCTGCTTTGGATAATCAAGTGAGGAAGACATACTGTCTAAGGTAGAAACTGCATTTAGCTGCTAATAATGGAGACCAGAAATAAGACTGGAGTTTTATTTTTCTTTTGTGTAAAGAATGTCCATGGGTAAGTAGTTCACAGTAGCTCCATCATCAACAGAGCCCATCTATCTCTATCACCATTCTCTACCTCTTTATCTCTATCTCTATCACCATTCTATCTATTTGTATCACCATTCTCAGACTGTGGTTTTCATTCTTAAGGTTAACTCATGGTCCAAGGTGACTGAATGGGGCTCCAGCTTTCATATCTGCATTCCAGACAGAAATCAGGAGGAAAGGGGAAAGGGCAGAAGAGGATCAATATCAGCTTTTTGGCCCCCTTTTAAAAAGCCTTCTTGGATGTCTCATCCAACAACTTTGGCTGACATCTCATTGGCCAGAATTTTCTCACATGACCACTCTTAGATGCAAGGGAATGTGGGAAATATAAGAATTGTTTTATTGAGGAAGAAGAGGAGAATGGAGTTTAGATAGATAACCACCAAACTGTGCAGCAGTACATCCCTTCAGCTACTCAAAATCTATCAGTTCCTCACGTGGCTCTTTGTGGTCCGGTAAACTATAAACCAAAGACAAATTGTCAGCCCCCAACACACCTGATATACAATGGTGGAACAGGAAATGTCAACCACAAGCAAAACTCTCATTCAGAAAATGAAAGCCTAGGAAACACCCAGCAGTCACTAGTCACTAATCTATTGACCATTGAGTGGCTTGTGTATGTTCTCATCCCTTGAACCTGGATGTGCCAGTGGCTGCTTGACCAGTAGAACACAGAGGAAGTAATGCTCTATAGCCTCTGAGGCTAGGTCCTGAAAGGCAATGCAGCTTCTGCCTCGTTTGCTGGAACACTTATGCTGGGACCCCCTAAGTTAGCATTCCAACTGGCCTGAGGCCACCATCTTGTGAGGAAACCCAAATTTGCCTACACAGAGAGCCACTGAGAAGCTCCGAGAATATATGAAGAAAGTGAGATGCCCAGTCAGCCCCTAGCTGCTCCAGCTTCAGCTCTGTAACTATAATCACATGAGATACCCTGAGCCAGAGTGCCCAACGAAGCCCTCTGGAGCCAAAGGAACTGTGGGGATAACAAATAATTGTTATTTTTAAAAATTGAAGTATAGTTGGTTTACAATGTTGTGCCAGTCTCTGCTGAACAGCAAAGTGACTCAGTTTTATACATATAGACATTCTTTTTTTAAATATTCTTTTCCATTATGGTTTATCCCAGGAGATTGGATATAGTTCCCTGTACTGTACAGTAGGACCTTGTTGTTTATCCATTCTAAATGTAATAGTTTGTGAGCTTCCCTGGTGGTGCAGTGGTTAGGAATCCCCCTGCCAATGCAGGGGACACAGGTTCAAGCCCTGGTCCGGGGAGATTCCACATGCTGCGGAGCAACTAAGCCCGTGTGCAACAGCTACTGAGCCTGTTCTCTAAAGCCTGCGAGCCACAACTACTGAGCCCATGTGCCACAACTGCTGAGCCCGTGTACCACAACTACTGAAGCCCGTGCACCTAGAGCCTGTGCTCCACAATGAAGAGTAGCCCCCGTTCGCCACAACTAGAGAAAGCCCGCGCGCAGCAAGGAAGACCCAACGCAGCCAAAAATTAAAAAAATAATTAATTAAATAAAATTTTAAAAAAATATAATAGTTTGCATCTACTAATCCCAAATTCCCAGCCCATCCATCTCCCTCCCTCCCTCCCTGCCTTGGCAACAACAAGTCTGATCCCTATGTCTGTGAGTCTGTTCCTGTTTTATAGATAGGTTCATTTGTGCCGCATTTTAGATTCCACATGTAAGTGATGTGATATGGTATTCGTCTTTCACTTTCTGACTTACTTCACTTAGTATGATAATCTTTAGTTGTATCCATGTTGCTGCAATTGGCATTATTTTGTTCTTTCTTATGGCTGAGGAGTATTTCACTGTATATAGGTACCACATCTTCTTTATCCATTCCTCTGTCAGTGGACATTTAGGTTGTTTCCATGTCTTGGCTATTGTGAATAATGCTGCTATCATCATAGGGGTGCATGTATCTTTTTGAATTAAAGTCTCGTTCAGGTATATGCCCAGGAGTGGGATTGCTGAATCATATGGTAATTCTATTTTTAGTTTTCTGAGGAACCTCCATACTGTTTTCCATAATGGCTGCACCAAGTTACATTTCCACCAACAGTGTAGGAGGGTTCCCTTCTCTCCACACCCTCTCCAGTATTTGTTATCCATAGAATTTTTATTTATTTAATTTATTTATTTTTGGCCGCGTTGGGTCTTCGTTGCTGCGTGCAGGCTTTCTCTAGTTGCGGCAAGCTGGGGCTACTCTTCGTTGCGGTGCGAGGGCTTCTCATTGTGGTGACTTCTCTTATTGCAGAGCATGGGCTCTAGGTGCACGGGCTTCAGTAGTTGTGGCACATGGGCTCAGTAGTTGTGGCTCGTGGGCTCTAGAGCGCAGGCTCAGTAGTTGTGGTGCACGGGCTTAGTTGCTCCACGGCATGTGGGATCTTCCCGGACCAGGGCTTGAACCCGTGTCCCTTGCATTGGCAGGCAGATTCTTAACCACTGAGCCACCAGGGAAGTCCCTTGTAGGCTTTTTAGTGATGGCCATTCTTACTGGTGTGAGGTGGTACCTCATTGTAGCTCTGATTTGCATTTCTCTAATAATTAGTGACGTTGAGCATCGTTTCATGTGCCTACTGGCCATCTGTATGTCTTCTTTGGAGAAATATCTATTAAGATCTTCTGCCCATTTTTCGATTGGGTTGTTTGTTTGTTTTATTTATTTTATTTTTGGCTGCATTTGGTCTTCGTTGCTGCGCACTGGCTTTCTCTAGCTGCCTCGAGCAGGGGCTACTCTTCGTTGTGGTGCGTGGGCTTCTCATTGTGGTGGCTTCTCTTGTTGCAGAGCATGGGCTCCAGGCACTCAGGCCCCAGTAGTTGTGGCGCACGGGCCTAGTTGCTCTGGGGCATGTGGGATCCTCCTGGACCAGGGCTCGAACCCGTGTCCCCTGCTTTGGCAGGCGGACTCCCAACCACTGTGCCACCAGGGAAGCCTCAGTTATTTGTTTTTTTGTTGTTGAGTTATATAAGCTGTTTGTATATTTTGGAGATTAAGCCCTTGTTCATTGCATCATTTGCAAATACTCTCTCCCATTCTGTAGGTTGTCCTTTTTTTTTTTTTTTTTTTTTTTTAATGGCTTCCTTTGCTGTGCAAAAGCTTGTAAGTTTGATTAGGTCCCAACAAATAATTGTTATTTTAATCCACTAAATTTTGAGGTGGCAATAGATAACCAGAACAACAGTGTATATCAGATCTGGGGGTCAAGGACCACCTGCCCCAACACAGGAGTAAGTTCCTTGGTTGGTCTATCTGGCTTCCCCTGGTTCTGCCCCCTGGGAAAATCCTCAGTTTCCCATGGTCCCTTGCTCTGTCCTCAGGGAGGTTGTTTCTTGTCCATGATCCCTCATGGCCCATCTGAACAGGCCCCTGTGGGTGACACCCACTTTAAGGGCTACACAGCTTTGGCAGCACCTCTAGAGGGAGCCACTTCTGTGTAGGAGGTTCAGGATGTTTTAGCTTACAGCCATAGCTGTTGCAGGCCAGATATGGGTTTTGTGTGTGTGTTTTTGTTAACATAGCTTCCTAAAATAATTAGTAAGCTTCCAGTCAATTCTTAAGCATGAGTTACTATGGCCAAAGATCTTACACATCATTTTAGCCCTAAAAATTCATATTCTGCATGTTGGTTTCTGTGCTCTGACCATCTTCCCTAACTACTCCCCAGGGTTTGAAGGGGAAGATAACATTGTTAATCTGGCCTTTGCTGGGAGTCTTGCACTGGGTAGGCACAGACCTCTTAACAGAAGGTGCTTGAGAAAGGGTTGGGTCCACAGTGTTAGATCCTGGCGGGGTGACTATTTAGCAGCTACCATTCTGAACAGCTTCCATTTGAACCTGTGTCCCCTGCAATGGCAGGCGGATTCTTAACCACTGTGCCACCAGGGAAGCCCTTCTTAATGGCTTTCTAAGATACGATGAGCAACCATTTGACCAAGTGGTTTGCAAATCCTGAGGGTTGCCAGCTTTCCAGGCTGCAAAGGAGTGGATCCTCCCTACACACTTGCCCAACAAACTTCCCCTAAACTAATGCCACATTCTAGAAACTGTTAAGGCACTACCCCACTTCTAGTACCAACTATGTATCAACTTGGATTGCATTTATGTCTGTTACAGAGACTGGAAATAGCAGAGACATAAACTAGATGGAAGTTAGTTTTTCCTGACAGGTGATAAAGTCTGGGTGTAGACAGCTCAGGGCTGACGTAATGTCCCCAGGGATTCATCAGGTTCTCAGACTCCCTGTAACTGTCTCTCTACAGTCCTTAGCCTGTGGCTTCCATCCTCAGTGTGCCTCCAAATCAAAAGATCCTTCGATCATCGCTCTAGACAGGAAACAGAAAGAGGGGAGATGGGAAAAAAGGACTAAAGAATTAAAGAGAGTATATGCCAGATGTCTGACCTTCCTTCAAGGAGTTTTCTGAAAGATCCATCCAGCAAACGCTACTCACATCTTTTTTATGTTTACATACATAGTTAGAATGTAGTCACATGGTCACAATTAGCTGCAAGAGGTGGTATATGTAATATTTAAGCGGGTTATGCTGCCACCTGAGATAACAGGGGCCTGAGTAAACTTTTGGGGTTGATGAGTATGTTCATTATCTTGATGGTGGTGATGATTTCATGGATGTATCAAAACTTATCATATTGTGCATTTTAAATACATGCAGCGTATTGTATGTCAGTTGTACCTCAATAAATCTGTTTAAAATGTTGTATGTGTACAAGAAAAGAATATGTGCTCCCAATTATTGGCTGCAGGGTTTTAGATAAGTTCAATATGCCAAACCTTTACCTGTGTTGTTCAAATCTCCTATAACCTTACTGAAAAACACTTTTTTTTCTTGATCCATCAATTAACTGAGGGAAACATGTTAAAATTTCCCACAATTGTAGTGGATTTGTCAATTTCTCCTGGGAGTTCTGACAGTTTTTCTTTATAAATTTGAAGCTGTATCATTAAGAAATATAGGTTTTGGGCTTCCCTGGTGGCGCAGTGGTTGAGAATCTGCCTGCCAATGCAGGGGACACGGGTTCGAGCCCTGGTCTGGGAAGATCCCACATGCCGCAGAGCAACTGGGCCCGTGAGCCACAACTACTGAGCCTGCGCGTCTGGAGCCTGTGCTCCACAACAAGAGAGGCCGCGACAGTGAGAGGCCCGCGCACTGTGATGAAGAGTGGCCCTCGCTTGCCGCAACTGGAGAAAGCCCTCTCACAGAAACGAAGACCCAACACAGCCAAAAATAAATAAATAAATAAATAAATAAATAAATAAATAAAGAGTTCGCAACTAAGGAGCCCACGTGCTGTGTCTAAGACCCGGCACAACCAAATAAATAAATAAATATTAAAAAAAAAAAGAAATATAGGTTTATAATTATGTCTTCGTGGTGAATTAAAACATATCAATGTGGCAGGTCTTTTTATCTCTAGTTCATACTTCTAGTCATAAATTTTATTTTATCTAATATTAATATATCTACACAAGGTTTTTTTTGTTTGTTTAGTATTTGCCTGGCACATATATGTTTTCTGTTCTTTTACTTTTAACCTTTTTTCTTATGTTTTAGTTATATCTCTTGTAACCGACATATAGCTGGATATTAATTTTTATTTAGTCTAACAAACTCTGTATTTTGACTGGAGAATTTACTCCATTTATATTGGTTGTGATTATGTTATCACTGGATTCATTTCTACAAAAAAAATTTGGTGCTTTTAATCTGTCCAGATTTTTCTCTTATTTTTCCCCTTTCTTGTCTTCTTTTGGACTATTTGAGGTTTTTCACACCTTATTCTTTTTTTTCTTCTTACATGTTTGGAAAGTACACACTCTGGTTCCATTAATATTTAAATTAAAAATTTTAACATGAACATTTAACAATCAAAATTAATTAAGGGAATTCCTTGGCGGTCCAGTGGTTAGGATTCCGCGCTTCCACTGCAGGGTGCACAGGTTCAATTCCTGGTCGGGGAACTAAGATCCCGCAGGCAGCACTGTGTGGGGAAAAAAAAAAAAAAAAATCAATTAATATATCAAAACAAAAACATTAGAATAACTTTAATCAGTCCCTTCCAACCAATATGCAGTTATGCTCAAGATTTTATTTCTATGTTTTCCTATTTTAGTTTTGTTTTTGTTTTTAGTTATATATGCACATAATTTGGAGTTAAACAGTTATAATACTTGTAAACAACACGTCCTGGCCCACACTCCCCATTTCCTCCTACCTAGAAGCAACCACCTTCAAATCTTGTACCTGGTATTTTATTAATTATCTCTTTTCATGTCTCTATATAACATATAGTGACTACTTGATTTTTTACTTAATAGTATTATGCACTGATTTCTAAAATGGAAGATAAGGACTCAGCTGTTTCAATCCTCCTCCTCCCTCCCCCATTTTCCCATAATTGTTTTCCCATAATTGTTACATAATTATGTAACAATTTTGGTTAAAGGACTATTCAGAATTTACATTATTTTGACTATGCAAATGATATTCATAGATGAGTCAATATGATACCTTCTCTTCCTTGAAATGCTTTTCGTTCTCTAGCTATTACTAATTGACCCCAAACTCTTCTCCAACTGCCTGGATCTCCTCTGAAAGCATCAGTCAATCTTACTTTCTCCTGTGATCCCCCTTCACTCTCATCCTGGGGATTCTCCTGGCTTCTTCTCTGTGTTGCATCCTATTTCCCATATTCCACTGGACTTCCTTCTTGGTTTACTCTTGCTTTGGTGGACCAAAGCCTCCAGTTTTCTTTGAGAGAGTTGTTCTAGCCCAACCAGCCAACGATCAGGATGGGCTTATTGGCCTGTGGCAGTGAGGGAGATCACAGACCAGGCGAAATGTGAGGATCTCACAAAACAGTGGAAAAGATATGTGTGCTGCAGGATTGGGGGCAAGGGTGAAGCTTAGGTGAAATTTAAATGAAGCAGTGTTCTTAGAGGTTCAAAGTAAATAGGGATCTGTGTAAAGAGGTTAATATCAGGTCTGGACTATGAAGTAAACACTGTTGTAGAATACTGTGTCCAGAAATCCCTTGTCTAAAGCTCTGCACCTGGGCTGTAAATCAAGGCTGCTTCTCTGTCTCAATGTGACTTGGATCCTTCAGGCAAAAGAAGAATGATTCATTCTTACTGATATGCTTTCAAAGAGCAATGTTTTTTTATAGTTTATGATTTTAGAGAACAAAGTTTTTCAGTGAGTAAGGGAGCAGTAGTCACAGAAAGGGGTCGTTATGAATTTTACTGCTGCATAGCTTGGGGAAAATAGTGTTTCTTGTTAACTTTACTGGCTTTCTGTGTCTATTATCCCAGCTTGATGAATGGCAGGCCAGAATTGCACTGTCTCAGTCACGGGTACGTTTTACTTTCTCAGGGTGTGTGGGAGACAATATTTTTGAGCCTTTTTGGGGAGCTGTTAGCTGTAAGGTTCTCTGTAGGATGATCTAGCCAGGTCTTTTCCTGGGGGAACCCCCAGTGTAAGTATCCTTAGATCAGATTCTCCAAAGCAAACCTATTCCAGTCTCCTGCTTGGAGACTATAGTTCTGATTGCTAGTGTTCTGGGTACTGAGCTGGGGGAAAGGGCTGGGGTTCTCAGAATATAGGATGTAAATGTTCTTTCAGTCCTCCTGTTTTTAGAATAATATTCCTGCCCTCTCTGGAGCATAAATTTCCAGGTTTCTGCTATGGTGGAGAAGGGGCTGTCAAATTGCTGTGTGGACCAGGGATACACCCTTCCTTAAACAGATTTTCAAATAATTCTCCTGTTTTTCATCCCACATTTACCATCCCCTTCAGAGGTATCTGGCGTTGCTGATTCCTGATAATCATGGGGGTTCTGCATCTGCAGTGTAATCAGCTTGTTTTTCAGCTTTGCCCACTGACTTAGACTTAGAATTCAGTTCTCTTTGATCTCTCTAGTCAGTCACACACATTCATCTGCTTTTTTAGCATCTGATATTACACTGTTGTTGTCTTTTCCATTCTCTTTGTCTTTGGGACAAAAAAATCTCTTTATCGTCATTTCAGTAGATTTCAGAAAGGAACAAAAATAAATAAGTGTATACAATGTACCCTCTATACCCCCAAAATCTGTCTTGTTTTTAAACCACGTAAATCAGATATTATCACTATTGTCATATATAAGCAGTGTTGATTTAGATTTACTCCTGACTTTACTAATTTTTTTTTTTCACAAATGTTTACTTCACAGATCTTCTTTCTGGGATAATTTTTATTCTTCTGGAAGAAAATCCTGTACACTTCTTATTGTGAAGATATGTTGGTAGTAAACTCTCTGTTTTTGTTGATGTAAAATGTCTATATTTCACCATCATACATGCCAAGGAGTTTGGACTTTTATCATGCAGGCAATTGGAGAGAGTGAAGCGTTTTAAGCATTTGAATATGATTAGCTTTGTTTGATAGAAAAAAATTTCATTTGGGATGGGGCAAGAATGAGGAAACTGTTGCAAACCACCAGGCTAGATATGATGGCGGCTGGAATAAGGTTGTGGTCGTGGGCTTGAGGGGTGGATTTGAGAGATATTAAGGAGGTGGAATGGACAAGCCTTGGTCATCACAGGGGATAAGGAAGAGGGATGAGTAAAAGACAGCTCTCAGGTTTCTGTGTGCGGGTTAGTGGTGCTAAGTTTCCCTGAGATGCAAGTCCAGGAACAAGAGAATGTTTGGTATAAAGCAGTGAATTTGGTTCTCATTGTGGGGCCTTGGAAGTGTCTGTGGTATTTCCAGTGGCGCTCTGGAACTCAGGTGGAAGATCTAAGTGAGTGATGCAGAGTTGTTAGGCCAAGGTGATAAATGTTTGTGTCTGAGGTCACATAGGGAGAGGGTGTGGATTGGAGAGGGAGTGTTAGAGTTGGGGGTGTAAGGACTTCTAGTTTCTGAAGAGTAAGCCTACCTGAATGAGAGTGTTGTCTAGTGGGCTGAAGGGACTTTTGTTGGACTCTGTACACGCACATATGGTAGTTTCAGTGCCTCGGTTTTCCCTTAGGTAGCAACAATTTAAAATAAACCACAGGAGCTTCCCTGGTGGCGCAGTGGTTAAGAATCCACCTGCCAATGCAGGGGACACGGGTTCAAGCCCTGGTCTGGGAAGATCCCACATGCTGCAGAGCAACTAAGCCCGTGCGCCACAACTACTGAGCCTGCGCTCTCGAGCCCACGTGCCACAACTACTGAAGCCTGTGCACCTAGAGCCTGTGCTCTGCAACAAGAGAAGCCATTGCAATGAGAAGCCCGTGCACCGCAACGAAGAGTAGCCCCTGCTCGCCGCAACTAGAGAAAGCCCACGTGCAGCAACGAAGACCCAACGCAGCCAAAAATAAATAAATAAAATAAACCACAGGAAAGCTTTTCCCTTCTTTGTTGCCACAGTCCCATCTACCTTTAACAAGGCAGCTGCTGGGGAAATGAATAAGATAAATTTAAGCTCCAGGCAATAATATATGCCACCAACAGCACTGAGGACAAACAACTGTGAGGGCTTGATTGGTCAGGGTTCAGTACCATAAACAACATCCAGTCTAGATATTTTAAGGAGAAGGGGATTTATTGAATTAGATGTTTACAAAGTTGTTAGAAGGGCTGTACGAGAGGGGCTCTACTCTGGACTTCCATGAATAATTCTCAGAACATGGCAGAACCAGTCTGTCTGGTAGGCTGATCTTGGCCACAATCAGAAAGCTGGGAGGCTATCAGGAGGTTACTGGAACTATCCAGTTCAAGAACACAATACTGGGAGTTCCTTGGTGGTCCAGTGGTTAGGACTTTGCACTTCCACTGCAGGGGGCACGGGTTCAATCCCTGGTTGGGGAACTAAGATCCCGCAAGCTGCATAGCATGGCCCCGCAAACCACCCCCCAAAACACCATTTATTTAAAAAGAAAAAGAACACAATACTGCTCCATTGCAATTCAGTGGGGGAGAGGTTGGTCTTTTCAATAAGTGGTGAATATGCACTTGGGGGAAAAATGAACTTTGATCCTTAACCTCACACCGTATTCAAACATTAATTCACAATACGTCACACAGGGATATCAACTCAATGCTTTGTGACGACCTAGAGGGGTGGGATAGGGAGGGTAGGAGGGAGGTTCAAGAGGGAGGCGATATGGGGATATATGTATACATATAGCTGATTCACTTTGTTGTACACCAGAAACTAATACAACATTGCAAAGCAATTATACTCCAATAAAAACCAAAAATGTGAAAACAAAAAATAAAAACCAAAAAACCGAAAAAGCAATAGGTCGTAAACCTAAACGTGAAAAGTAAAACAGGGCTTCCCTGGTGGCGCAGTGGTTGGGAATCTGCCTGCCAATGCAGGGGACACGGGTTCGAGCCCTGGTCTGGGAAGATCCCACATGCCGCGGAGCAACTAGGCCCGTGAGCCACAATTACTGAGCCTGCGCGTCTGGAGCCTGTGCTCCGCAACAAGAGAGGCCGCGATAGTGAGAGGCCGGCGCACCGCGATGAAGAGTGGCCCCCGCTTGCCGCAACTAGAGAAAGCCCTCGCACAGAAACGAAGACCCAACACAGCCAACAACAACAACAACAAAAAATATATATATATATATATTAAAAAAAAAAAAAAAGTAAAACAAATAAGGCTTCTGGGGAAAAAAAAGTTTCTTGACCTTAACCAGGACATGAAAAACACTAACCTTAAGAGAAAGGTTGATAAATTGAGCTTTATTAAAATTAAAAACTTCTGGGACTTCCCTGGCAGTGGTTAGGACTCTGCGCTTCCACTGCAGGGGACGCGGGGTCACTGCCTGGTCGGGGAGCTAAGATCCCGCATGCCTGCCAGGCATGGCCCAAAGTGACAACAAGAACAAGAACAAAATTAAGAACTTCTTGGATGAACTTGGAAAACATTCTGCTAAATGAAAGAAACCAGACTTAAAAGGTCATATATTGTAAGATTCCATTTGTATGAAATATCTAGATAGTTAAATCTATAGAAACAGAACAGAGGTTGGTGGTTGCCAAGGGCTGGGAGGCTGGGGAATGGGAACAACTGCTTAATGGGTATGGCGTGTCCTTCTGGGGTGACGAAAATGTTTTGGAACTAGATAGATGTGGTGGTTACACAGCAATATGAATATGCTAAATGTTACTCAGTCGTTCACTTTAAAATGTTAATTTTATATTATGTGAATTTCACCACACCAAAAAAATTAAGAATTTATGTTCACCAAAAAACATCACTAAGAAAGCAGAAAGGCAAGCGACAGACTGGAAGAAAATATCTGGAATTAACATTCTTAACAAAGGACTTGTGTCAATAATATATAAAAAACTACAAATCAATAAGCAAAACAAGATAAAACAAAAACAAACAAACAAAATGGACTTTCCTGGCTTTGTCCAGGGAAGTGGTTAAGACTCTGAGCTTCCACTGCAGGGGGATGCAGGGTCAATCCCTGGGTGGGGAACTAAGATCTCGCATGCCTGCAAGGTGAGGCCAAACAACAACAACAAAACAACAACAAAACAACAAAAAAATCCTGGACAAAGCACTTTATAAAAGAGATGATACAAATGGCCAATAAGAGTTATGAAAAGGTGCTTAACATCATTTTTCATCAGGGTAATACAAATGAAAACCGCAATGAAATACCACAACATACTCACCAAAATACCTAAAACTAAAAGGATTGACAATGCCAAGTGTTGGTGAAGATACTGTAGGACAACTGGAACACTCATAAATTGCTGGTGGGAGTATAAACTGGAACACTTAGGAAAGCTGGTACTACTTAGTCAAAGGAGACATACATATCTAGACCCACTATACTTGAGTATATACTCAGGAAAAATTAGTGCACCTGTCCATCAAAATAGAGATACAAAAATGTTCATAGTAGTTTTTACTTTTTTTGTTGTTGTTTTTGACCATGCCACGTGGCTTGTGGGATCTTATTTCCCCAACCAGGGATCGAACCCGCACCCCCTGCAGTGGAAGCACAGAGCCTTAAGCACTGGACCGCCGGGGAAGTCCCCATAGTAGTTTTACAGCCAAAAACTGGATACAATCAACAGTAGAATGGATAAATTGTGGTTTATTCATGAAATGAAATAATACATAGCAATAAAAAGAGAAAAAAACTAATACTATAACATGATTAGATCTCACAAACAAAATGTTGAAAGAAGCTAGATACACAAAAATTATATATTACAATTTCTTTTATAAGAAGTTCAAGAACAGGCAAAACAAGTCAATGGTGGTAGAAGCAGAATAGTAGTAACTATTGTGTGGGAAAAGCTAAGAGGGAAGCTTTGTGGAGCCAGGAATGCGCGCGCACACATGATTATACCACCCACCGCCACTCCTTGTTGCAGCCATCTACTGCCCTCACCCCACTCTGTCACTCTCTCCTACACAACTCCTGTTATAATTCTTGATTTCAATATCCTTGTAAATGAGCCTTCTAACCCCCTGGCTGCTCCGTCTCCCAGTTCATTCCTCTCTCCTGAATGCCTATTTCCTACCTTCTCTCTCCTCAGATCTCTAGTTCCTTCATCATCCTCATGAGCTCTTAGGGGATGATCTTGTTTCTTTAGCTGTGACAATACCAACTGTGACAATACTGAGAGACCTTCCACAGCTTCCTCACCATGTCCACTTACTCTGCCTTCTGTCCTTTATTATGGGTGAACTATCCATGTTCCTCTATTTGTGAACTAGACCCCACCCTTCACCTTTTTAAGCACTTGGCTCCAGGAAATTTTCTCTGTCTCTTTACTGCAATGTCAGTTTTTCCTCTCTACAGGATCTTTTCTACCAGTGTACTAACATACTGCAATTTCTTCATCTTGAAATAGTCCTTTCCTGTCTTTTTCCTCCAGTTACCACCCCATTTCTTACCTTCCCTCCTTTGAAAAAATTGTCTATAGTCACTGTCTCCTTTTTTAAAAAAATTTTTTTGCAACCCCTAGTCCATTCTTTTGAACCCACTACAGGCAAGTTTTTGTTGCCCTCAATCCACCTAATCTGTTCTTATCATGATCACCCATGACCTCCATTTGGCTTAATTCATTGGTCAGTTCTCAGGCTTCATCTTATTTGATCTTCTAGTGGCATCTGACAGGTCATTATTCTTTCCTCCTCCTTGAAACATTCTTTATTTGACTTCAAGGACACAACCCTTTCCTGGTTCCCTCCTTCCTCTTTGATCTTTCTCAGTCTCCTTTACTGATTCTGTTCACCTCCCTGACCTTTAAACTTTAGAGTTCCCCATGGCTCAGTCCTTGGACTTTTTCTCTACATTCCCTTGGTAATCTCATCCACTCTGACCCAGATTTTTATTTTATTTTATTTTATTATTTTTTTATTTTTTATTTTTTTTAAATTAATTTATTTGTTTATTTATTTTTGGCTGTGTTGGGTCCTCGCCCCTGTGCGGGGGCCCTCTCCAGTTGCGGCAAGTGGGGGCCACTCTTCATCGCGGTGCGCGGGCCTCTCATTAACGCGGCCTCTCTTGTTGCGGAGCACAGGCTCCAGACGCGCAGGCTCAGTAGTTGTGGCTCACGGACCCAGCTGCTCCGCGGCATGTGGAATCTTCCCAGACCAGGGCTCGAACCCGTGTGCCCTGCATTGGCAGGCAGACTCCCAACCACTGCGCCACCAGGGAAGCCCTTATTTTATTTTTTTATTAAAGTATGGTTGATTTACAATGTGTTAGTTTCTGGTGTACAGCAAAGTGCTTCAGTTATATACATATATAGTATTTATATTATACATATATTCTTTTTCATATTCTTTTCCATTATGGTTTACTACAGGATACTGAATATGGTTCCCTGTGCTATACAGTAAATTCTTGTTGTTTATCTACTTTGTATATAATAGTTTGTATCTGCTAATCCCAAACTCCAGATTTATCCCTCCCCCACTCCCTTTCCCCTTTGGTAACCATAACTTTGTTTTCCATGTCTGTGAGTCTGTTTCTGTTTTGTAAATAAGTTCATTTCTGTCATATTTTAGATTCCACATATAAGTGATATCATATGGTATTTGTCTTTCTCTCTTTGGCACTTCACTTAGTATGATAATCTCTAGGTCCATCCGTGTTGCTGCAAATGGCATTATTTCATTTTATATATATATACATATATACACCACATCTTTTTTTTAATATCACATCTTCTTTATCCATTTATCTGTCGATGGACATTTAGGTTGCTTCCATGTCTTGGCTATTTTAAATTGTGCTGCTATGAACACTGGAGTGTATGTATCTTTTCAAATTATAGTTTTGTCTGGATATATGTCTGGAAGTGAGATTGCTGGATCATATGGCAACTCTATTTTTAGATTTTTGAGGAACCTCCATACTGTTTTCCATAGTGGCTGCACCAATTTACATTCCGACCAACAGTGTAGGAGAGTTCCCTTTTTTTTGCACCCTCTCCATCGGTTATTTGTAAACATTTTTAAAATAATTATTTATTTATTTATTTTGGTTGCACCAGGTCTTAGTCATGAATCGCCGGCTCCTTAGTTGCAGCACATGGGCTCCTTCGTTGTGGCAGGCAGGCTCCTTAGTTGTGGCATGCGGGCTCCTTAGTTGTGGCATGCGAATTCTTAGTTGTGACATGCGTGTGGGATCTAGTTCCCTGACCAGGGATCGAACCTGGGCCCCCTGCATTGGGAGCGTGAAATCTTATCCACTGTGCCACCAGGGAAGTCCCTGTAGACTTTTTAATGACAGCTATTCTGACCAGTGTGAGGTGGTACCTCATTATAGCTTTGATTTGCATTTCTGTAATTAGCAATGTTGAGCATCTTTTCAAGTGCCTGTTGGCCGTCTGTATGTTTTCTTTGGAGAAATGTCTATTTAGGTCTTCCGTCCATTTTTTGGATTGGGTTGTTTGTTTTTTTGTTATTGAGTTGTATGAGCTATTTGTATATTTTGGAAATTAAACCCTTGTCAGTTGCATCATTTGCAAATATTTTCTCCCAGTCTGTAGGTTGTCTTTTCATTTTGTTTATGGTTTCCTTTGCTGTGCAAAAGCTCATCAGTTTGATTAGGTCCCATTTGTTTATTTTTGCTTTTATTTCTACTGCCTTAGGAGACTGACCTAAGAAAACATTGGTAAGATTTATGACAGAGAATGTTTTGCCTCTGTTCTCTTCTAGGATTTTTATGGTGTCATGTCTTATATTTAAGTCTTTAAGCCATTTTGAGTTTATTTTTGTGTATGGTGTGAGGGTGTGTTCTAACTTCATTGATTTACATGCAGCTGTCCAGCTTTCCCAACACCACTTACTGAAGAGAAGGTGGTGTTGCATATTGTATACTCTTGCCTCCTTTGTGGAAGATTAATTGACCGTAGGTATGGGGGTTTATTGCTGGGCTCTCTATTCTGTTCCATTGATATATATGTCTGTTTTTGTGCCAATATCATGCTGTTTTGATTACTGTAACTTTGTAGTATTGACTGAAATCTGGGAGGGTTATGCCTCCAGCTCTTTTCTTTTTCCTCAGGATTGCTTTGGCAATTCTGAATCTTTTATGGTTCCATATACATTTTAGGATTGTTTGTTCTAGTTCTGTGAAAAATGTCATGCTTAATTTGATAGGGATTGCATTAAATCTATAGATTGCTTTGGGTAGTATGGCCATTTTAACAATATTAATTATTCCAATCAAGAGTATGGGATATCTTTCCATTTCTTTGAATCATCTTCAGTTTCCTTTATTGTTTTATGGTTTTCAGCATATAAGTCTTTCACCTCCTTGGTCACGTTTATTCTTAAGTATTTTATTTTTATTTTTTTGATGTGACTTTAAAAGGGATTTTTTTTTACTTTCTCTTTCTGATATTTCATTGTTAGTGTAAAGATCCAGATTTTAAATACTTTCTAAAAGCTGATGACACTCAAATTTATATCTCTCAAGTATATATATATATATATATATATGTTGAGCTGCTGAACTTACCCCAGAACCTGCTTCTCCTGCAGTCTTCCCAGCTGAGGAAATGGTAACATCATTCTTCTACTTCCTCAGGCCCCAAAGCTTTGAGTTTCTTTTTCTTGTACCCCACATCCTACCCTTTTAAAAGGTAAGTGAGGAGACTTCCCTGGTGGTGCAGTGGTTAAGAATCCGCCTGCCAATGCAGGGGACACGGGTTCCATCCCTGGTCCAGGAAGATCCCACATGCCACGGAGCAACTAAGCCCATGCGACACAACTACTGAGCCTGCACTCTGGAGCCTGTGAGCCACAACTACTGAGCCTGCGTGCCACAACTACTGAGCCCACATGCCTAGAGCCCGTGCTCCGCAACAGGAGAGGCCACTGCAATGAGAAGCCCGCACACCGCACCACAATGAAGAGTAGCCTCCGTTCGCCACAACTAGAGAGAGCCCGTGCAAAGCAACGAAGACCCAACACAGCCAAAAATAAATAAATAAATAAATAAATAAATTTATTTATTTAAAAAAAAAGGTAAGTCAGGCCACCATGTCATTTGTCACCTTCCCATCGTACTTTGAGAGAAAGCCAAAGTCCTTCCATTAACCCCCTAAGCATCCCATGATCTGATCCACTCCTCCCACCCCCTTACCTCTCTGGAAAATGCTCCCACCTCAAAACCTTGTAGTTGTTCCCTCTTCCTGGTATGTTCTTGTCCCAGATACCTGCATGGCTCATTCACAACTTTTCAGTCTTTACTTAAATGCCACCTTCTCAGAAAGGCCTTCACTGTCTACCCTGTCTAAAATTGCACCCCTCCTCACACGTCTTGTCCTCCTTCCCTGCTTTGCTTTTTCACATTTAAAAAAAATTAATAGACTTTATTTCTAAGAGCAGTTTTAGGTTATAGAAAAGTTGAGCAGAAATTACAGAGTTTCCATATGCTTCCTTTCCCTTAGTTTCTCCTGTTATTAACATCTTGTATTAGTGGTACATTTGTTACAATTAATGAATCAATATTGGTACATTATTAACTAAAGTCCATTTCTTACGCTAGGGCTTTTGACAAATGTATAATGTCATGTAACAACTATTACAGTGTCATAAAGAAGAGTTTTTTTTTTAATTAATAATTTATTTTTGGCTGCCTTGGATTTTTGCTGCTGCGTGCTTTTTCTCGTTATGAGCGGGGGTTACTCTTCATTGCGGTGTGCGGGCTTCTCATTGCAGTGGTTTCTCTTGTTGCGGACCACGGGCTCTAGGTGCGCGGGCCCAGTAGTTGTGGCACATGGGCTTAGTTGCTCCGTGGCATGTGGGATCTTCCTGGACCAGGGATGGAACCCGTGTACCCTGCATTGGCAGGTGGATTCTTAACCACTGCGCCACCAGGGAAGTCCCAAGAATAGTTTTACTACACTAAAAATCCCCTATACTCCACCCGTTCATCCCTCCCTCCATCCAAAACCTTAGCAAATACTGATCTTTTTATTGTTTCCATAGTTTTGACTTTTCCAGAATGTCACATAGTTGGAATCATACAGTATATAGCCCTTTCAGATTAGCTTCTTTCACTTAGCAATGTGCATTTAAAGTTCTTCCATGTCTTTTCATGGCTTGATAGCCCTGCTTTATTTTTCTCCTCGGCAATTTCTTACATGGTTCTGTATATTTTTCACTTACCATATTTATTGTCTTGTCCACAGGAATGTATGTGTCACAAGGACAGGGATTCTTGTCTGTTCTGTTCACTGCTGTATCCCCAGTGCCCACAACAGTGTCTTATAGACTGTGCTCAAGAAGTATTAGTTGAACTAAAATATTTCTTGAATACAATTAGTGTATCTAATTGAAGAACAAACCTATCCAGAACCCTCCTGGCAAGGGAATATGTGAAAAAGTGTTTAGCTGTCTGCACTCTAAGAATTTCAACTCCACTGCCTTCGACCTTGGGCAAGTGACCTAACCGAACCTGTCTGTGCCAGTTTCCTGCTCAGTAAAATGGAGCTAATAATAGCACTTCCCTCACAGGGTTTTGGTAGCGATTAAATGAGTTACTATACATAAATTCTCATAATAGGTCCCACACATAGTACGTGTATATGAGTAGTAATTATGGCTCCATACAGGAAGACTCAGAGAAGGAGATGAGAATGAAATGCCGGTTGGCTACATCCAGTATGCGATTCTAGTTAGTTGTTCAGAGGTGGACGAGGCGCCGTGCGCTGGAGCAATTGCAGGCAACCTTGAGAAAGACGGCGCCGGAAAGGGGAGCACTAATCCCATTTCCCCAACGCTTTACAAAGCACTTTTACATTCTAAACGCTTGAAATCCTCACAATTATGTCTGGTGGGCATTATGATCCCAATTTTATACATGAGAAAACTGGTTCGGGGAGGTTGAACGACTTGCCCGATGGAACCATGTGATAAGTGGTGGCCCCAATATTCCCATCCAGAGGTTCTGATTCACACCTCAATACAGTCGCTATTACCCACGAAAACTCTCAGGGCGCGCCAGAGTGTCCGGGGTCCAGGGGTCCTGGACAGGGTAACAGAACCACCTTAATAACAACATCCAGGTTGTCAGCGGCTGTGTGCAAGGCAGGATGTGCAGGCTCGCCGGCCGGCTAGGGTGTGCGAAAGCTGGCACGCTGGACTTGCAGACGAATTCTGCAAGCGCTTGCGGATTAGAGAGTATCAAGGTAACTCAATTTCCTAGCATCCCCTCCCCTTCCCCCGCCTCCAGGGGGCGGGGCAACAAAGCGCGGGAAAACCGGCCTCGACTCCACCCCCTACCCCGTGCTGGGGGCGGGGAAAGGAGAACTCTTAAATGGGTAATGGACACGGGGCGGGTTTCCCCCTCCCCCATCTCCGTGCTTAGGAAGCGTTCCACAATGCCGCTTTAAGATCCCTTTGGAAATGGCCCAGGCCACGCCAGCACACTAACGTCACCTCTCCCCTACTTCCGGTCTGCAAGCCCGTCCCAGGCTTCAGGTGCCGGTGCCTTCCACACTCCAAATCCCGCCCCCGCTACAAGCCCTCCTGCAGAGGGAGGAGCAGTGGGTGACGCCATGGCCCAGGAGCTAGCCCGTGCGAGGACCCCATCCATTCAGATTATATGACGATTTAGGCAGTGGGAAAACCGCGAGGAAATGGTCAACCAGATGACGTGATGCTTTCGGTGACGTCCCATTCTGTGACTTCTGCACGGCATGACTGACATTGGGGTTTAGCTTGAGAAAACACCGCAAATGGATCAACACATCCGGGCTCCACTCGGGGCCAACGCGGTTCTCCTCAACCTGCCCAACAAATAGAAGCAGAGAGTTCTCTAAATTTGCATAAGTGAACTGCAGGCTTCAGGGATCGCGGCCAATAGGGAGTGAGGGGGCGGAGACGCACCTGGGATAGTCACCGCCTCCGGTAGGAAAGGGAATCAGACTGGCTTCTTTTTAAACGACAGTGGCGGAGGCCAATCATTTTTGAGATGCACAGATGGGGCAGTGGGCCCCGGCGCAACCAATGGGAAGAAGCATCTCCAGAAGGACTAGGCTTCTTGCCCAATGAGGCTGGGAAGCCTGTGCGGAGCTGTTTCCGAGCGGCAGTACTTAAGACCAACCCAGTATGGAGCTGGGCGGGGCGCAGTACTGAACGATGGGGGTATTGGCCAATGGCGAGTGCGAAAGCGGGCAGCCCAGACCTGGAACGCGAAAGGAGCTGAGGGAGGGGGAGGCTGAACCGGGAGAGAAGCAGGAAGTAGCGGCGGTCGTGGGGAGGGCGGCGGCGGCGACGGCGGCGGCGGCAGCGACCGGAGCAGGGAAGAGACCGCCGGGTCTCGGCCCGCACGGGGAGCGGAACAAGTAAGCGTGCCTGGGGTAAATACCCGCCTTTGGCCCCGCCCCCTGGGGGGGCGGGTAAATACCCCCGCCCCTCCCCCACTTGGTCAACTACCCCCCTCGCCGCGCCGCCCCCCGGGATGGCTTCTACCGGGGCCCCGACGTCGCCTCCATTCCTTGGGGCCCGTGGGCGAAACTCCTAGCCTGTTGAAAGCACAGCCCCTAGCAGGGTAAACGTGGAGGGGGGGGTCGGGGTCCCCAACTCCTGGCGCCCCCAGCCCGAGAGGCGTCCGAAGCGCGGCCCGGGGACTGGAAGCTGCGGGATGTCGCGACCTAAAATGGTGTCCGTGTCCGGGGGTGGGGGCGGGGGAACTGGGCCAGGCCGGAGCGGAGCCTGCACCCCGACTGGGCACGGGTCAGCGTCCGGGCCCGGACGGGACCCAGGCTCGTGCCCCAGGCCGCGGCGTGCCTTCCGATTCCTCCCCAGTCTCGAGAGAGCCTCGGGAGCCCTCGAGGGGAGGAGGCTGCGCTGCGCAGGGAGGGAGGGGAGGAGGTCGGAGTTGGGACGGACCCCGGCTGGAGAGCTGCGAGTCTGGCAAAAACTGTCCCCTCCCCACTTCTCTCTTTCCACGCCTCCCCTGCTCCGGTGTAGTTTTGGGCCGGGAGGTGCTGCGCGGCAGCTCCCCGAGGGCCTGGCCTGGCCAAGGCCCGTTCTTCCCTTAGCACGCTGGTGAGAGCTAGAAAAGCGCGGCGCGCCTCAGTTTCCCCTCTGGCTTCTCCCATGTACACCCCGCCCCCTTTCCGCAACCCTGGACATGCTCCCCGCGCCGGTCATCGGCAGATGGCAGGGACTTAATTCCGGCCGCTGCCCAGCTTGGCGGCAGCCTAATCGCCCCCGGCCGCCGGCCCCTCGCCCTCCTCTGCGCAGCAGGCCCCGGGCCAGGGAAAGGGACGCGGAGCCCCCACCCGACCCAGGCCAGTTCACCCTCTTCCTGTTCAGCCCCTTCCTTTGGCTTTTGGGGAAGAACAGAGGGAAGGAGGGGGGCTGGAGCCCAAGAGACAGGGCGCAGCAGCCGCAGAAAGGCCTGAGCCGTGGGGCGGGGAAGCCTCTTCGGCCTTGAGCTCCGCTGCTTGATCTACTGTCTGCTCCTGGCTCTCCGATGACCTCTAAGTCACTTGGACGCCAAAGGGGGAGTTGCTTGGGGGAGGCAAGTTTGCAGATGTTTGCTCATAGTCCCCACTGATCTGTGCTCCACCAGCCCACTTTTCTGAGGGCCTGAGCGGAAGGTAGCTTTGGTCTCGGGGTCGGGAGGGAGCCGGCCAGGGGAGGGCCCTAGCGATCCAGCTGGGCAGAGGCAAGGGGCGGAGGGCTTTGTTTAAACCCAGATCCTGTAAATTAAGTAGAGGGGGATGAGAGGAGCACTCCCCTTTCGTTCTTCCTGTAGTTGGTACCCTCTCCCTCCACCCCCATCTTGGTCCCAGCAATGCCAGCTGCCACCTGCTGGGACTATCTCCAGTTACAGTCTAAAGGCTGGAAAGAGGTGAGAGAATTGGCCCTGGGAAATGGCTTGCCTTGTGGGCAGGGAATGTGGAGGGAAAGAGACTTCTTCAGTTGCTTCTTCCTAGGTATAGAAACACTTGGAAGAAATGGGTAGGGAACACACCTGGGTTCCCCACAAGCTCTAGGCTGGCCTTCTTGTTGGTTTAGTGCCACATAAGTCTTGTGGGACTTTTTTTTTTTTGTACTGGGACAGATGGGGGTTGGGTGAGACTTCCTGGGCCACTGTTGCCAAGGGAAAATGAAAAGGATGAGGAGTGTGAGTTGGGGATAAACTGGGGTGAGGAGCTCAGAGCAGAAATGACAGGGGTGAGGGGCCTGGCTTTTCCCCGTTGTGGCAGCTGTGCTGGATAAGCGCATACCCTGGAGTTTTAGCCCTGAGAGAGCAAGATGGAGAAGGAGGGAGGGAGGGAAGGAGGAGGGGTTGGCTAGGGGAGGGCCAGGCACTCTTGGGAAGGTAGGTGAGCGAGCAGCAGGTGTTTGTGACAGGAGAGGCCTAGGCTGGGGCCCTTGTGACCAGACTGCTGTTATGGTTTTCCCATTTCTTCTTTTCGTCTCTTTCTGTTCCTGTGTCTTATTCTTTCCATCTTGGTCTCTTGGGTAACTTCCCTGAGCCCACTTCTCCCTCTTAACCAAGCTAGATCTCCAGGTGCCATTAATGACCCCAAGTGGCCCAGACTTGAGCTTACATGACCCCTGGCTCTTGTCTCTGACCCCAACCCTAGATTTCCAGTGCTTATTCCCTCCCAGCTCCTTTTCGGCCTGGCATATCCTTGTTGTCCTAGCTGTAATAATAAATCATACTCTGGGTTCTGGCTCTCACATTTATGATTCATATCATGCTCAGAACAACCCTATGATATATAGATTACTTATCCCCTCTTTCAGACAGCAAAAGTAAGGCGGTGGAGTAACTTGCTTATACAGCAGGCCATTGATAAGGCTGGAACTAGAATCAATTCTTACATCTTGTCTTAAGTCACATGCCCCTTTGTACACATGGCCTTTCAGATCTCTGGACCCCCAGAAGATCCATGAAGAATATGAATGGATCCCATGCTGCCATGAATGAGCCCTTAAACCTAGAGCATCATGTACATCCTCCTCCTTAATAGTAGTATTGATTAATTGATTCTGTGCTGGGCACAGGAGGGGTTGAAGTGGTTTCAACTAAGATGCTCACTGAACTCCCTCCATCTCTACTCCCTTATCTCTTATCTGTATTTATTTTATTTTATTTTATTTATTTTTGGCTGCGTCAGGTCTTAGTCGCGGCATGCGGGATCTTCGTTGAGGCATGTAGTATCTTTCGTTGCGGTGCGTGGGCTGCTCTCTAGTTGTGGCACGCAGGCTCCAGGGCGCGTGGGCTCTGTAGTTGTGGTGCGCGGGTTCCAGAAAACGTGGGCTCTGCAGTTTGCGGCCTGCAGGATCTCTAGTTGAGGCGTACAAGCTCAGTATTTGTGGCGCGCGGGCTTAGTTGCCCCCAGGGCATGTGGGATCTTAGTTCCCTGACCAGGGATCAAACCCGTGTCCCCTGCGTTGGAAGGTGGATTCTTTACCGCTGGACCACCAGGGAAGTCTCTTTTATCTGTATTTCTGAGAAGTCTCTTTTCCTTTGCTTTCTCTGGATCTTGGTGTCCTCCCTGGAATGTGCATACTACATTCCTTTCAATTTTAGGGTTTGGCAAAACAGGTGCCTCCACCAGCTCTCTAGGATTTGCCCTATGGTGGAGGTGTACCCAAGTCAGAGTGTGCGTGGGTTCTGAGAGCAGATGAATTTGGAGATCTTGAGGGAGGAGGTCCAGTGTTCCTGCTTCCAGAGGTCTCAGTTTCTCCCTCTTTTTCCTGTTTTCCTCAGGTCTGGGACCTGTTGCCATGGGGGACATGAAGACCCCTGATTTTGATGACCTGCTTGCTGCCTTTGACATCCCCGACATTGATGCAAATGAAGCCATCCACTCTGGGCCAGAAGAAAATGAGGGGCCAGGAGGCTCAGGGAAGCCAGAACCCAGTGTAGGAGGTGAATCTGGAGCAGCAACAGCAGTGGCTGCCGGGGATGGCCCTGGGTTGCCCGCCCAGGCCTCTGACCATGGCCTGCCACCGCCAGACGTCTCGGCAGTCAGCGTCATTGTCAAGAACACTGTGTGTCCTGAGCAGTCGGAGTCCCTGGCTGGGAGTTCAGGAGGGGAAGGGGCCCGGGCTGGGGGAGTGACTAAGGAAGGGTCTATGGGACCTCGTCTAATGCAAAATGGTTTTGGGGGCCCTGAGCCATCCCTTCCAGGAACCCCGCACTCTCCAGCTCCTCCCAGTGGGGGTACCTGGAAAGAAAAATCCATGGAAGGCAAAGCTCCCCTGGACCTCTTTGCTCATTTTGGGCCTGAGCCAGGGGAGCACCCCGATCCCCTTCCTCCCTCTGCGCCCTCCCCACCTCGGGAAGGGGCCCTGACCCCACCTCCTTTCTCCTCTCCCTTTGAGCTGGCCCGGGAGAATGGCCCAGCCCTGCTGCCCCCTGGTTCTCCCCCACTGCTGGGGGCCTTGAAGCAGGAAAGCTGCAGCCCTCTTCATCCCCAGAGCCTACCAGGCTCAGGCTCAGGCTCTAGCCCTGAGGCCACGGGCGTCCCTGCCAGTGTCTCCCCTTCCCGGGTTGCAGGGGTGTCCTTCTTCAAGAAGTCTCCAGGGCACCAGAGCCCTCTTGCCTCCCCTAAAGTGCCCAGCTGTCAGCCCCTAAAGGAAGAAGAGGACGAGGGACCAGTGGACAAGTCTCCCCCAGGAAGTCCCCAGAGTCCCTCTAGTGGAGCCGAGGCTGCAGATGAGGACAGCAATGACTCCCCTGCCTCCTCCAGCTCCTCTAGGCCCCTCAAGGTACGGATTAAGACCATTAAAACATCCTGCGGGAATATCACAAGGACTGTAACCCGGGTCCCCTCAGACCCTGATCCCCCTGCCCCCTTGCCTGAACGGGGCTTCCTGGCAGAGGCTAGCCTCCTGAAGCTGTCCCCCGCAACCCCGACCCCTGAGGGTCCAAAGGTGGTGAGTGTCCAGCTGGGTGATGGCACGAGGCTAAAGGGCACCGTGCTGCCCGTGGCCACCATCCAGAATGCAAGCACTGCCATGCTGATGGCAGCCAGTGTGGCCCGCAAAGCCGTGGTTCTGCCTGGAGGCACTGCCCCCAGCCCTAAGACGATGGCTAAGAATGTGCTGGGTCTAGTGCCCCAAGCGCTGCCCAAGGCTGAGGGGAGGGCAGGGCTGGGGGCTGGGGGGCAGAAGGTGAACGGTGCCTCGGTGGTGATGGTGCAGCCCTCTAAGCCGGCCACTGGGCCGGGGGCAGGGGGTGGCACCGTGATCTCACGGACCCAGTCCAGCCTGGTGGAGGCCTTCAACAAGATCCTCAACAGCAAGAACTTGCTGCCTGCCTACCGGCCAAACCTGAGTCCACCGGCTGAGGCCGGGCTGGCCCTGCCGCCCACGGGCTACCGCTGCCTCGAGTGTGGGGACGCCTTCTCGTTGGAGAAGAGCCTGGCGCGACACTATGACCGCCGGAGCATGCGCATCGAGGTCACCTGCAACCACTGCGCCCGCCGCCTAGTCTTCTTCAACAAGTGCAGCCTGCTGCTGCACGCCCGTGAGCACAAGGACAAGGGGCTCGTCATGCAGTGCTCGCACCTGGTCATGAGGCCGGTGGCCCTGGACCAGATGGTGGGGCAGCCGGACATCACGCCCCTGCTGGCTGTCCCACCTGCCCTCGGACCTCCAGCCTTGCCTGCCTTGGGCAAGGGTGACGGGGCCGTCACCTCCTCCGCCGTTACTGCAGTTGCCGCTGAGGCCCCTGTGCTGCCACTCTCAGCTGAGCCGCCTGCCGCCCCGGCCACCTCTGCTTACACCTGCTTCCGCTGCCTGGAGTGCAAGGAGCAGTGCCGGGACAAGGCCGGCATGGCTACCCACTTCCAGCAGCTCGGGCCCCCCGCCCCTGGCGCCACCAGCAATGTGAGTTACCTTTCCCAGCCCCTCCCTGGGACGGGGACAGCCAGATGCCACGAGGACAGGATCTAGGAAGGTGTGGGGACTTGGTTAGGAGAAGGAGTGGGGGACAGGCCAATCCTCACAGACTCACCTGGTTTCAACCCCCTCGACAGGTGTGCCCAACCTGCCCCATGATGCTCCCCAATCGCTGCAGCTTCAGTGCCCACCAGCGCATGCATAAGAACCGGCCTCCCCACGTCTGCCCGGAGTGTGGGGGCAACTTTCTGCAAGCCAATTTTCAGACCCACCTCCGGGAGGCCTGTCTGCATTTCTCTCGCCGCGTAGGATACAGGTGCCTCCCACCTCTCCTCCCCATAGTCTCTCAACACTTTTCCTCCTGTACTTGGTGGTCTCATGGCTCCTGGGACCAGCCTTTCAGATGGCCTCTCACGGTGTTGAGCCCCGTCTCCTGTTGAATCACTCAGCCCTGGTGTGTTAGCAGATGCAGCCAGAGCGCTCTCTGCCTTCCCTTCGTTCCCCACGCAGAGGGAGCAAGCGGGGCCCCCTCCGGAGCATCAGCTCTGCCTCTCTGCCTCCGCAGGCCTCCCTTGGGGAACTGGGTACTGCAGCTCCCTCCTTCCTCCACTGGCTCGTGTTCCACCGCTGATGAGCTTCTTAGGGTCCACCCAGTCCCCGAGAAGGAGTGTGGGGCTGGAGGTGGCCGTGGAGATGCCCCCAGCTCACCACGGCGCCTCCTGCTTACTCCCCAAGGTGCCCCAGCTGTGCAGTGGTGTTTGGGGGTGTGAACTCCATCAAGTCCCACATCCAGACGTCACACTGCGAGGTTTTCCACAAGTGCCCCATCTGCCCCATGGCCTTCAAGTCTGCACCCAGCGCCCACGCCCACCTCTACACCCAGCATCCCAGCTTCCACACGCAGCAGGCCAAGTGAGACCTGGGGAGGGAGCGTGAGGAGGGGCGGGTGGGGGGGCTGGGCCTCGATGGGGCAGGATGTCTGCACTGTCTTCTCCACCCGCCCAGGATGATCTACAAGTGCGCCATGTGTGACACAGTCTTCACTCACAAGCCCCTCCTCTCCTCGCACTTCGACCAGCACTTGCTGCCCCAGCGTGTCAGCGTCTTTAAGTGCCCATCTTGTCCTCTGCTTTTTGCCCAAAAAAGGACCATGCTGGAACATCTCAAGGTACAGGAGTCGAGGGACGGAGGCAGGGTGCTCCGCTGTGTTGACCGGGGACCCCTCCGGAAGTGGGAGCAGGGGAGAAGCCGGGACTCTGGCAAAGCCAGGCCCTCCCCCACACCAGCCATCCCCCCTTGTCTCCCTCTCACAGAACACCCATCAGTCTGGGCGCTCGGGGGAGGAGACTCCTGGGAAAGGGGCCGGGGGTGCCCTTCTGACCCCCAAGACTGAGCCTGAGGAGCTGGCTGTGTCTCGGGGAGGAGCAGCTGCCCCTACTGAGGAATCTTCTTCATCCTCAGAAGAGGAAGAACTGCCCAGCTCCCCTGAGCCCCCTCGCCCAACCAAACGGCCCCGGCGAGAACTGGGGAGCAAAGGCGTCAAGGGCGGGGGTGGGGGCCCTGGAGGCTGGACCTGTGGCCTTTGTCACTCCTGGTTCCCTGAGCGTGACGAGTATGTGGGCCACATGAAGAAGGAGCATGGCAAGGTGAGTGGGGTGCCCCCGGGGAGCAGGATGGGCTGGAGGGGCAGCATTGGGATTGACCTGTGTGGCAGTGGGGATGGGGTCCTGCGTGGAGCCTGGCTCTGAGACCCCCCAACCCCTGTTCTCCTAGTCAGTGAAGAAGTTTCCCTGTCGCCTGTGTGAGCGCTCCTTCTGCTCCGCCCCCAGCCTGAGGCGCCACGTCAGGGTCAATCACGAGGGTATCAAGCGAGTTTACCCATGCAGGTAACCCTTACCCCCTCACCCCCTTTCTCTTTTCTGTCCGGCAGGGTGCCCCCAACCCTGGTTCCCCAAAATACCTTCCCACCTGCCTCTTAGGTCTGAGTGGACTGACGGTTGAGGCCTCCCTCTGCTCAAGCCACGAGCCTTGGTCTTTGGGCTGTGCCGCTGGAGCCCACCCCGCCCGCTCTCCCCTTTAGGTATTGCACAGAGGGAAAACGCACCTTCAGCAGCCGCCTGATCCTGGAGAAACACGTCCAGGTCCGGCACGGCTTGCCGCTCGGGGCCCAGTCCCCTGGCCGGGGGAGCGCCCTGGCTCGGGGCCCTGGTGCCAGAGCCCAGGTAGGCGGAGGCCCATGCTGCTGCGTGAGGGCCGTGGGAGCGGGAGCCTGCGCGGTTATAGCCGAGGCCTCAGGAAGCTGGGCAGGGGTGCCAGGGACGGTGGGGGCTGACGGGGAGGCCCAGTTTCTTCACTCTCTTCTCCAGGGGCCGGGACGGAAACGCCGCCAGTCCTCTGACTCTTGCAGTGAGGAGCCTGACAGCACGACACCTCCAGCCAAGTCCCCCAGGGGCGGCCCCGCGGCGGGAGGCCACGGCCCCCTGCGCTACCGGAGCAGCAGCTCAGCGGAGCAGAGCCTCATGGTGGGGTTGAGGGTGGATGGCGGCGCCCAGCAGTGCCTCGACTGCGGCTTGTGCTTCGCCTCCCCTGGCTCCCTGAGCCGGCACCGTTTCATCAGCCACAAGAAGAAACGGGGTGTGGGGAGTGCCAGTGCCCTGGGCCTGGGGGATGGGGAGGAAGAAGCCCCCCCTCCTTCCAGGTCTGACCCAGAGGGGGGAGATTCACCCTTGCCAGCTTCTGGAGGCCCACTGACATGTAAGGTCTGTGGCAAGAGCTGCGACAGCCCTCTCAACCTCAAGACCCATTTCCGCACACATGGCATGGCGTTCATCAGGGCTCGGCAAGGGGGCAGTGGGGACAACTAGGGCCCAGGCCTGGACTCACTAGCCCCTTCCCTCTTCCTTGGGAGCCTGGGTCACTGCTGCCGCCTGGTCCCTGGGCTGGGGAGTTCCATTAGAATTCATGTTTTGTTCAACTCCTCTCCCGCTAGCCCCCAAGGACAAGCTTTTGAGAATGGTAGTTATTTGAGGTCCCTGCCTTGGGTTTGGCCCTTGGGTCCTAGTAGAGTGGGTCCTCCATTCCTTTTTTCTGAGCCCAACACTAATTATTTTCTTGCTGCAGCCCCCCATGTGGGACGGGGGGTGTGGGAGGACGGGAAGGCCCAATGCTGGGGTGGTCAGGGGCACTCTCCTCAACCCCTGTGGGCACAGATGGCAGCCCTGGCCTTGCCCTAGTGCCCCCCCGCAGACTCCCTGGCACTCAAGCCCTCCACCCCTGCAGTGCCTTTCACTTATCTTTTTTTTTTTCCCCCAGAAATCGGGGGGGGGGAGGGGGGTTGGTGGAGATGAGTCCTGTCAAGGGGGTCCCAGGGAGAGGAGGGGACAGGCTCTCAGGAATCCTTTATTCTTGTAGTAATAATAATACTAACAAACTGGGGGAAATGGGAAGGAGAAAACCAGACCATTAAAACTGCTCGTGGTTTAATCCCCATTCAAGCTCCTCTTTTTATGTGACTTACTTAGACAATGTGGACGTGTCTGGGAGGGGGTGAGTGACAAAGCTGGGAAGGCCCTTCTTCAGGGAAGAGGTGGTATTGACCGAGACAGGCAGGGAAAAAGCAATCTATCTTCCTCCACCTCGTTCTGTGTGGTGCCGTTTGTATCCTGGACACTGAGGCATCTGTTCACTCCCTACCCCTGAAAAGAAATACAACTCAGAAATGACACAGATGGCTAACTAAGGACTTTATTTCAAACAAAAATTAAAAATAAAAAACAGAGCTATTTCCCTGGGTGTGGGGAAGGGATAAGGGCAAGGAATTCCCCATGGCTAGGCCAATACCCTCAGACTGGAGGGGCTGTGATCATTCCCTTCCTCACTCCTGGGATGGGGAACCTCAGCAAGTGCAGGACCCTATGCCAAAGCCCACCTACCAAGGGGAACTCGGGCTAGGGGTCAGTCCCTGGGAGGTGACAGAGTTGGGCAGCAGCATGGCCGAAGGCCAACCACAGGATCAAGTCCTTAGTACCAAGAACCTACTCTTTTCTCCTTCCTGGGACCCAGGACACATTAAGAGGATGGCCTGCGGAAAAAACCTCTCAAACCCTAGTGAGGAGAAGAAAGGCCCCAGTGTCCCTCACATTTATCACTTCTGTTCTCTGGAGGGCAGTGAGCCCTGGAGTCTGTCAGGTGGTAATACTGACACAGCTGGCGGGGTGCAGCAGGGAAGCCCCAGCAAGTCTGGACCCCACGGCTGGTTCTCCCAACCCCCCTGGCAAGCTCTACAGTTACCACATGATCCTCTGTATTTCTTGCCTTCCATTTCCCTTGGTGGATGGCTGGGTGGGTAGGGCTTCCTGGTTTAGGGTTTCTCTGACAAGGGCCTTCCCAGGGAGGGTCCCCTGAATCCCCCACTGCTCCGGGGCCTGAGAAGGAGGATGTCACATGATGCCGTTGGTGAGGTACTGGAAGCCATCGTAGAGTTTGGTGGTGATAGACCGCATGCTGCCGTCCACCATCTGCTCCACCAGCAGCTGGAGCTGCTCCTCAGTCATGCTCATGTGGAACCTCTCCTTGAGGTTGCGGATGGTACTGGAGCCATGGAAGCAAGGAAGCTGAGAACCTGGGGGCAGCAGCAAGGGAACAGGGTCACGGATGGAAAGGAGGGAGCGGCAGTGGTAACAGCCGCCGTAGCCAGTGCAGAGCCGGGGTATCTAAGGTGCCCCTTCCCTCCCACCTCAGAGAGATCCCTGACAAGTGTGGATGCGGTTCTGCTTGGGCAGAGAAGGGAGAATTGTTAGGAGGCCCTTCTTGAGCCCTTCTTTATCCCACAATCCTAAGCCCCTCTAGGTGAGGGCACGAGGGCAGAGGGCCAACACATCTCCCCCAGTAAGGGCGGAAGGAGCAGCCTTAGGACCCAGAGGGAAGGCTGGGAAGAGTCCAGGGAATGGGCCCTGAACTGGGCACTTATCTGGTTGCAGGCCTCTGCCTACGCTACGTCTGACACTCACAGATGACCTGGGCCACCGTCATCACGGGGCCAGACGGGGATGCTCCTGAGCAACGGCGACAACCTGTGGGGTGGGGGCAGGGATGGGGAGGAGGAGACTGGCAGCTCAGACCGGGTGGACACCACAGCCTTGAGGAAATGGGGACGAGGGCCCAGGGATCCTGGACAAAAGACTGTAGATGGCAAGGCCGTGAGGAAACAGCAGTGAAAGTAGATAAAGATGAGAGAGGAACCCATCTCGGCTCAGAGCAGAAGGGGTGAGTATTGGGACAGGGAAGGGGTCTGAGGAGAGGGCAATCAGAGGTCAAAGGCCAATGACTGAAAACACCTGAGCTGGTGAAGAGCTGAGCGATGGAAGTTAAACAAGGGGCGGGGAGATGAGAAGGGACCAGGAGGCTGGAGCTGGGACTGTTCTTCCCCTGAGTGCGCCTAGGACGTAGTTTCTGCTGCCTCGCCCTCCCACCCCCAGGACTAGCTCTGTCAGGAATCAGGAGGAATGTGCCAAAGGAGAAACAGGGCACCGGATCAAGAGCTGGAAACCCTCTGGGAGGCCCCACCCCCAGTCTTGAGGTGTAATCAACTTTCTGGAGGTTCCATGCCCCAGGGCCCCAATGTAAGTGGGAATCCCGGGGCACTATGGGTACCGCCCTATCCGAACGCCTGGCTTCTCCCCAGCCCCACCTTGCTGCATGATCTCCACAATCTGCACCACCTTATCCATGTGTTTCCGGGCAGCAATCAGCCCCTGCAGCATCAGCATCTTGTAGTAGTTGAACATGTCGCCATCCAGGCCGCCCATCACCTGGGAGGAGAGGAGAGAGCTGTGTGCGCAAAGGGGCTCAGTGTCAGAACTTCCTCCCTTGGGCAAACGTGCCAAACTCCGTTACTTCCCCAACTCTTATCAGGCAGGAAGCCTCCCAGGACATCCAACCTCACCCTGACTTATTGCCATATCTGTTCTGTTTGTCCCCATTTGGGGGGAGCCCATCAGCTCCCCATCCCACGACAGAAAGAACACAGTGAGGCAACTCTCCTTCCTGACTCACGTCTACAAACTCTGTGGTCAGCTTAAAGGCTGATGTCTCAAAGCCCAGGTTTCGGGGTGAGCTGGACAGGATGAAGCCAAAGTCGATGTGGATGATGTGGCCTTCTGCGTCCAACAGGATATTCCCATTGTGTCTGAGGAGGGGGCAGAGGAGAGGAAGAGGCAGTAGTAAGTCCCACTGAGGTGGGAGCTTCAAGCTGCAACACACTGGCCACATGACACCAGGCGAGGGCCCTGCCACATTTCCTGCTGCCTATAACTCTGGGTCCAACCTCCTAGAACCCAAAGCTAGCAATGAGAAGAAAGGAAATCAGAAAAGTAAACTGCTAACAAAGCCTGTGGGGTCTCATTTGCTATCATTAAGAGCTTAATAAAATAGGTTAAGATTATCCAAATTTCCCAGTAATTGTGATTCTAAGCACCCAAGCCAATCCCAATCTAGCAGAGAACTGGGAAGCTAGGAAAGAAGGCCTCTGCGCTCCAACCAACGTTACAGAGGCCAAGCCCTTGGCTTAGGGGGAGGCCTCCAGTCACAACTTAATTACCTTGTGTTCTGTTTGTAATTCCTATCGGCCCATTGCATATCAGAAGCCCCACCCCAACGGAAGGGAGCAGAGATCCCAGGCTGAGTGGAGTTTAAATGTGAAATAGTGTGGGGCTTCGAGGAGTCAGTTTTAACTATCTGGTAAAACCACTTATGTAAAAAAATTCTCAGGAGGCAATTCCTACAGGCTAGCTGCTGGAAGAACAGTTAAAGGGAGATAAATCCTAGGTCTCTGTGATTCCGACATGAATGGCCAGTCGAAAGAGGAACAATTAACATGCAAAGCATGTGAGGCCTGGCCCATAACAGACCTCCTCAGTGTCAACAGAGGCTTTGTTAGGCTAAGAGCTCACGGTCTGAGGCCACCTTCTCTGGGGTTGGTCTGACTGGCCAAAAGACAGGGGACAGAGGGAGAACCCAGTCCCACCCGAGTCCTCCCCCTCTGGGAAAGCATGACAAATTTAGCAACACACACAATCTTGAAAGCCAGAAAGTTCTAGATGTCCTAGTCCAGCCTCTCATTTTACAGGTGAGAGGTGAGGAAACAGAGGCCCTGAGAGGAAAACTGACTTACTTGGCCAAGGTCCCAGGCCAGTGAGAGGCAGTTTCTCTCTCTCCTTAAGTGCTGGAGTTAGCTCCAGCCGCAAAGCTACGGGGGACTCATTCTGAAGCAGTTAAGGAGACCTTCAACTGCTTCCAGCTTGGGGCCCCCTTCACTGCTGCCACTTCTCTCCAGTGGATGAGTCCATTCATGACTTGACTACATCTACTCTTTTTTGAGTTATGAAAGGTTTACCAGCTGCCTGTCCCCCTCTCCCCCTTTTAAAGGATGGACTCCCATCTTCCAAATATATTAGTCTCCTAAGGAAAAGCCCAGAGGCCTGACTAGCACCTGCTTCCCTGCCTCCACTTACTCAACCCAGGGGGTTCAGGCTCCAGACTCTCTGGGCCCTGGGTTCCAAATGCTGACTCTTTAGGGACAGTCTAAAGCTTGCAACCAGATTCCTTATAAATAATGACATTTCCCTCAGTCCTCAAATGCAAAGCCTCTGCTGGCTTTATCTGTAAGGCTGGCAGGGTGGAAGGAGCACAGGTTCTGAAAGTTCCCTGACCCTTACTTATTTCCCTCCTGAGGAAACACCTGTCTGACAGCATTTTCATCTGGTTTCAGTATAAGAATGTCAGGCCAAACAGGCCCGTGAAAAGATGCTCAACATTGCTAATTATTAGAGAAATGCAAATCAAAACCAAAATAAGGTAACACCTCATACCAGTCAGAATGGCCATCATTAAAAAGTCTACAAATAATAAATGCTGGAGAGGGTGTGGAGAAAAGGGAATGTAAATTGGTGGAGCCACTATGGAAAACAGTATGGAGGTTCCTTAAAAAACTAAAATTAGGACTTCCCTGGTGGCACAGTGGTTAAGAATCCGCCTGCCAAAGCAGGGGACACGGGTTCAATCCCTGGTCCTGGAAGATCCCACATGCCCTGGAGCAACGAAGCCCGTGCGCCACAACTACTGACCCTGCATGCCACAACTACTGAGCCTGTGTGCCACAATTACTGAAGTCTGCACACCCTAGAGCCCGTGTTCCACATCAAAGAGAAGCCACCACAGTGAGAAGCACGTGCACTGCAGCAAAGAGTAGCCCCCGCTCACCACAACTAGAGAAAGCCCATGTGCAGCAAAGAAGACCCAACACAGCCAAAAATAAGTAAATAAAAAATAAAATAAAATAAAATAAAACTATAAAAAAAAAACCCCTAAAATTAGAGTTATCATATGATCCAGCAATCCCCCTCCTGGGCTGTATCCGGAAAAGACAAAAACTCTAATTCTGCCTGCCAATGCTGGGGACACGGGTTCGTGCCCTGGTCTGGGAAGATCCCACATGCCGCGGAGCAACTGGGCCCGTGAGCCGCAATTACTGAGCCTGCGCGTCTGGAGCCTGTGCTCTGCAACAAGAGAGGCCGCGATAGTGAGAGGCCCGCGCACCGCGATGAAGAGTGGCCCCCACTTGCCACAACTAGAGAAAGCCCTCGCACAGAAACGAAGACCCAACACAGCCATAAATAAATAAAAATAAAAATAAAAATTATAAAAAAAAAAAGAAAAGAAAAGATACATGCACTGGACTTCCCTGGTGGTGCAGTGGTTAAGAATCTGCCTGCCAATGCAGGGGACATGGGTTCAAGCCCTGGTCCGGGAAGATCCCACATGCCGCGGAGCAACTAAGCCCATGTGCCACAACTACTGAGCCTGAGCTCTAGAGCTGGTGAGCCACAACTACTGAAGCTCACATGCCTAGACGCCGTGCTCCACAATAAGAGAAGCCACTGCAATGAGAAGCCCACGCACCGCAACGAAGAGTAGCCCCCGCTCGCAGCAACTAGAGAAAGCCCACGCTCAGCAACGAAGGCCCAATGCAGCCGAAAATAAATAAATTAATTAATTAAAAGGAAAAAAAAAAGACACATGCACCTCAATGTTCACTGCAGCATTATTTACAATAGCCAAGGCAAGGAAGCAACCTAAATGTCCATCAACAGATCAATGGATAAATAAGATGTGGTGTGTATGTGTGTATGTATACACACACACACACACACACACACACACATACACACACACACACACACACACAAATGGAATATTACTCAGCCACAAAAAAGAACGAAATAATGCCATTTGCAGCAACAGGGATGGACCTAGAGATCATCATACTAAATGAAGTAAGTCAGACAGAAAGACAAATATTATGTGGTATCACTTCTATGTGGAATCTAAAAAACTAATACAAATGAACTTATCACAAAACAGAAACAGACTCACAGACACAGAAAACAAATTTATGATTACCAAAGGGGAAGGGGGCGATAAATTAGGAGTATGGGATTAACAGATACACACTACCATACATAAAATAAACAGGGGCTTCCCTGGTGGTGCAGTGGTTAAGAATCCGCCTGCCAATGCAGGGGATACATGTTCGAGCCCTGGTCCGGGAAGATCCCACATGCCGTGGAAGCAACTAAGCCTGTTTGCCCCAACTACTGAGCCTGCGCTCTAGAGCCTGCGTGCCACAACTACTGAGCCCGCGTGCCACAACTACTGAAGCCCACGCACCTAGAACCTGTGCTCCGCAACAAGAGAAACCACCGCAATGAGAAGCCCACACACCGCAGTGAAGAGTAGCCCCTGCTCGCTGCAACTAAAAGAAAGCCCACGCGCAGCAGTGAGGACCCAATGCAGCCAAATAATAAAATAAATAAATAAATTTAAAAAAAAAAATAATAAAATAAACAGCAAGGATTTACTGTATAGCACCGGGAAGTGTAGTCAATATCTTTTATAAACCTATAATGGAAAAGAATCTGAAAAAGAATATATGTGTATATGTGTGTGTGTGTGTGTGTGTGTGTATACCTGAATCACTTTGCTATACACCTGAAACTAACACAATATTGCAAATCAACTATACGTCAATTAAAAAAAAAAAAAGAATGTTAGGCCATCATAGGCACTTAATAGATGCTAGATTTCTGATAAGCGGCTCTGTTTAGCTGATCTTAATGTGCTGCCATATCACTGGAAGCACAGGCCACTGAATTAGTGCCTTCCCAGGACAGCTGCCCTACGCCCTCGGAGAGGCACAACTCACAGGAGCATTCTAGGTATTGACCCTGAGTCACTGTCTGGAGACAGTCTTAAAAAGCAGAGCCTCAAGGGTGTAATTATCTTTGTATGGTATGTTGTTCATCTATATGCGAAGTTGAGCTTCATAAAGGTCACATGATATCGAGAGAAATGACAGCTCTGGGCAAAACAACAGATACTTAAGAGTTTGGAAATCATATGTTGGAACAAGGAGGAGCGTTTAGGGCTGGGGGTTTCAACTCTGTGTCCACCACGTCTCTCACATCCATCTGCTCCTTTCTGCCGTCAGTCACCACCACTGCCCTCAGGCCAGGCCTCATTACCTCTAGCTTCACTGCAAAGGCCCACTTACATCCAACCTCACCCACAGTGCCAAAGGGCACATTCACTCAACACAGACTGGATCATGGCATTCCCTCTGCCTGCAGAATAAAACTCCTCAGCCTCATAAGAAGGCCCCACTAATCTGGCCTCAACTTATCTGACGTCACTGCTCCTACTGTGCCATGCAGTGTGGCCCAAGCTTTAATCACCTCGAGCGGTTTCCTCTGCCTGGGACATCCTTCCCCCACAGCTTTCTCTGTCCTCATTCCCATTCGTCCTTCAAGACCCTGCTTGCTCAAACCCTTGCTCCTCGCATAAATCCTTCACTTCTTTGGCCCTTACCCCGGTACTTGTCAGTCTGCCTCCTAGCCTTAATGGCACATGAACGTGTCTGTCTCTGCTTAAAATATGTTGTTTGTTTCATCTTTACATTTTGGCAATGGAAGGTCGTGATGAATAAATGAAAGGACAGAGGGAACCCTGAAGAAAAGGTTAGGACGAGGGACAGGAATTCACCTACCTGTCCTTGACTTGCAGCAGGTAGCAGACCAAGCAGTAGCCAGCACAACTCTGCACAAAATTGCGCTGGGCACTGAGGAATGCCTCAGTAGTGTAACTGCCATGCTCCTGCAGGAAGTAATCGAGCAAGGAGAGCTGTGACTGTTTCTTCACCTGGTGGATAGACACAGCATTGACCACTGGTTCAATCATGCCACTGTCGGCCGAAATCACAAGAATCTTGTATGGCTTGATCCACAGGGGTACTCGCTCCTGTTCCCAAATGGACTGTGAGAAAACACAGAGGCATTGTGACTCTCTAAATGGGGGGAGGAGGCTAAATTCCCCTCTGTCCCCAACCTTGGACAGTTCCCATCTTTAGTGGCTTTGAATTCTAGGCCACCAAGTGAGTAAAACCCCCGATCCCACTGAGAACCAGGAAGTTTTGAACGGAGTCCAGGGTCTGACAAGACACAGGTGGCATGTGGGAAAAGGTATCTCATAGAGATGTCCAAAAACGGGAGGGAGAAGAGGAAACCTCGCTGTCACCTCCCAAGCTGGGTGAGTGGGAGCTATTAACCCAAGTTGAAAGAACAGGGAAAAAGACCAAAAAGGATTTAGGGTCAGAGAAAGTTTCTCCAGAAAATGAAAATATTTATATAAAGAACTGATTAAACAGGTGAAGTTGCTTGTAGGCAACTAACCTGGGGGTCAGGGATTGACATCTCAGCCCACTGCAACCCACTTGCTGCAAATCAGTTGGGAGTTCCGATCAGTGATCAGAACAGGTGCCAGTCACAAAAGGGCCACAAGAGGTCGCTGTGGAGCTGCTCCCGGGGCTGTACTTCCTGGTAGGAGCACCAGCTTAGTTTAACGTAAATCCAACTTAGACCTGGGCAGGAAGATGGTCCCCAGCAGAGCTCCCTGCAGAAGGACCTGAGTGATCACCTCAGGTGGCCTGCAGATGGGCTGAGTTTCCCTTCTTTCTCGCTCCCTTCTCTTACCTGCAGTTGCTTCAACACCTGGAAGGCCAGCAGCTCCTGCCGAAGGTCATCCCCACACTTGACAATGACTGACAGGAGCCGCCAATTGGGGAGATGGCCATAGGGGGAGCCCTCTCTAATGCGCCTGTGAAGAGAAGCAAAAAGATGTCAAAGGGTGATGCCAGGTTGAGGACAGAGACACGGCTTCTATCAAAAATCCAAATCAAACTCCTGACAAGGTAAGGACTCAGACCGCCTGGGGGCCTGATGGATTTTGCGGTGGGTGGTGGGCTGAGAGACAATATGGATGGTGGACCCCACCCAACTCACCGCACTTTCTCCTGCCAGGGCTCTTTGAGAGCAACTGCAGAAGGGTCTTCTGGGTCTCGTTTGAAGGCTGTGGGGGTGTGAGCCAGCTGCTCCGAAAGGCGCCGTCTAGCAGGAAGAAACTATATCATTTGCTTGGAGGAGTTACCCCAGATCCTCATGTCCCTGTCTATGCCAGCGTTTCCTGCACTGTTTTCTTGATTCTGGGCACACAGAGATAGAAACCTGGGCTGAGAGAGACTCATGGAAGGAAACACACCACTGATATCTTTTTGCTAACCTGGTGGTTTGTAATCATGTTCAATGCAGATTACCAGGCCCTGCCCATTCTCCTACCAAGATTCTGCATTCAGAACAGGTGTGGCTCCCGCATCTGCATTTCCAACAAGATCTCCTCCCTCTCCCTGGATTCTGACATGTGTGTCCTCAGACCCACTCTGGGAAACGCTGTTGTAATTCTTTCCTCTGGTGCTTTCATTCCTTTAGAGTCCTTTTAAAATTTAACTTCTTTCTGTAGTAGCCCAGTAATTTCTCAACCCACACCTTCAACGCCTCAAGTTTGGTGGCCTCAGGACAAGGACAGAGTAAGGAGAGAGAAGAGAGAAAGATACAGGTTGACAGACAGGAAGGGGACAAAGAGATAGGCAGTGCCTAAGAGAGGGATGAAAAATGACGGGCAACATGGTCTGGCCATACCGGATGTCACCTGCTGCAATGAACACAGGCTCCTTGCTCTCTTGGCTGGTGATGCTGTCCACGGAGAACTGGGAGATGTTGTCACAGCTGTTGGTGTGCACTTCAGGGAGCTGGGGAGAGCAGGGGACTGCAGGTCAGAAGCGCTGAGCACAGGGGTTGCCTCTTTCACCTCCTCCTCAGATCACCCTGTGTGCTGCCATCTCCACGACACGATCAGTCCTCCCTTCCAAACCCTGCTCCAAAAAGCCTCCCCTGGTTACGCACCATCCCGACCACTTGGACCCCAAACTGCCTAGGCACCCCCCCTACCCCGCACACAGATCCTCTAGCAGTGTTTTTCAATGTGTCAACTACCTGCATCAGAATTACCTGGAGTGCTGCTAAAATGCAGATCCCAAACCCCACCATCAATCTGAATTAGAATTACTGGGAATGGGATCTGGAAGTCTGAATTTCTAACAAGTTCTCCAGAAGACTTCGAATGCACTCAAGTTTGCAAACCACTGCCATGACCATCACAGAAAGCTGAATTTTCAGCCTTATATTGAGAGCTCCCCAAGGCCAGGGATGCATTCTCCCTTAGGGTCCAGAACAGAACCTCTCCAGGCTAGGTTCCTCTGAGCATTTCTTCAACCTAAGCCATTCAGTCTTATCTCCCCATCTCTCTCTAACTATAAAATACTCTACCAGACCCCAAGGTCCATATCAAGTCCCTTCTTTACTCTTTCCTTTGTACAAGTGCATTTCTCCTTAACCCCATTGATCACTTACTGCACATTGCCTTGTTGTGTATCTTATACATAGATTTTTTTCTTAAATGTCTGCATCCAGTCTCCCCATTTGGACTGTAAGCTCAAGTACAGAGAGTCTGCCTTTTCACAAAGTGAAATCTGGTTGTGCTACAGCTCTAATAAAATCCTGCTCTGGATCCCTACAACCCCAGAACAAAATCCAGGTTTCTTTCCACAGTTTACAGGATCCTTCTTACAATCTGGCCCATGACGGCCTCTCCAGCCTCATTCTTCACCACCTCGTCATCTCACGACCACACATCACAGCCACACAAAATTTCTTTCTATTCTTAAAAGGGGCCAAGCTCTCTCATGTCTTCCAGTCTTTGCACTTGCTGTCTCCTCTGCCTGGAATACTCTGTACAGCTAATTCCTACCTACCTTCAGGCCTCAGCTGAGATATTATTTCCTCCAGGAAATCTTTTGGGGCATGTCCAACCCCAAGTCTGGAATAAGTGCTACCTCCACCCTCAGGTGCTCCCATGACACCCCATCCTCTCCAGCACAACCTGGATCACACCACACTACATCTACCTGCTGACTGGCTTCGTTCTCTCTCCTATTAGCTCATAAGCCCCTTGCAGGCAGGGGCCAAGCCTTGTTTACTAGCACACAGCACTCAGGGCTGGCACAAAGAAGGCCCTCCATAAACATTCCTTGAATGAATGAATGTATGACTGATTCTTCTCTGCGTTCCTAAGACAACTTTATATCGCAGGTGTTCAATATATATTTTGATTAAATTTTTCACACTCCCCTGGGCTTAGAAGTTCCTTCTTACAGTAGGCCTAAATTCTTCTTGCAGGAAAACGAGCTCCACCTGAATCTGTTCCAGACTAGAGCTGTTCAGAGCTGTCCCCTCTCACACCTGTCACTACCTACGGCACTCATTTGGGTACTTGCTTCAGCCTGTCTCAGGGTGTGCTGTGTTGTCTCAAATACACTGAAAGTTCCAGAATAGGTGCTGTGCCCTTGCAGCTCCCTCACCTCCACCTGCAGCTCGCCTATGTCATCCACCGACCAGGCCTCATCATCGTTGTCATAGTTGGGCACAGTGCTGAAGCTGCCTGCCCGCTGCTCGTGGGTGATGCCGCATTCGGGCAGGTTCTCTACCGACCGGGTGCTACGAATTCGGTTCTCCGGGATCCGGGCGGGGACGTTGGTGGTGTCGAAGTTTTCACATTCGAGGACTTCCACATAGATCAGGTAGGGAGCCTGGGGGTAAGTGAGAGCAGTATTTGCAACTTACCTCCACCACTGTTCCCCCCAAACCTCAACTCTGCTAACACGGTTCTTCCTGCTGCCCACTCCTGCTCCAACCTGAATCCATCAGTCCCCTGGCAGCAGGAATGCCATATTTAGGGCAGGAACTTATCCTATGGGTGCTGCTACTTTGTGAGCTCCAATTCTTAGCGTCTTTGAGTTCTCTCCTTAATCAAAAACATACCTGAGGTGTTACCCTCTTCAGCCATGGCTGAAATACTGTAAAATACTAGTTTTTTCCCTGGAAATAGTGCTTCTTAAATGTTGGTTTGCATGAGAACCACCTGGGGTGCATGTTGAAAACTGACTTACTTGGGGCCCAACCCAAATCTAGTAACTCAGCCTGGGGCTGGAGCCCAGGAATCTGCATTTTTTAAAAGGTGTCCACCTTCCCCAGGTGGTTCTACTACAAGAGGTGTCGCCCAAACTGAACAGGACACAGTCTTGTAAAGCAGTGGTCCACACATTATTCTGCTTATGTACTTCCTAAAAGTATTCTGAAAAATCATGTATCCCCTCAGTTTTAAGTTGACAGCTAAAATTTTTCATGAGAAGTTACTTGCCAAAGTATATACTTTCTGGTGTCATGTAAATATTGATATTTTAAAAATAAAACTGTTACATCACTGTCTTAAAAAAAAAAAAAAAAGAATTTGGCTGAGAGAGTACGCAGGTCTTTAAAATGTTTCAGCTGAGCTTCAAAATGTATAGATAATGCACCGGGGCAAAACCATTCCAAACCATCAATTACCACCCATTCAGAGAGGCCTGAATGCCTCTGTGGGCTTGTCCTAAAAACAGACAAAAAGACTGGGAAAAAGTTGGGCACCATTCCAAGCAGGATTCTAATCTTCAATACGTCTTCTGGGAAAAAAATCTGAACCATTAGTGCTCATTTCAACCAGCAGACTAATTTAGCTAATTCTCTCCTTCTCCCTGCCCACTGTGATCAGAAAAGGTCTTAGAAACAAAGATTTCTCTACTCTCATTGTTGCTGTACCTGGAAAGCCTAAGAGTTACAGAAGGGCTGGAGAAGAGCTACCAAAAGGACTGTAAGGAGGGGAGGAGAGCGGCTCTCTCCTGAGACATGGCAAGAGGCAAGCTGAAAAGATCAGGCCTCTTTGATCCAGAAAAACAAAGCCCAAGAATGGGGACAGGAGGGCCCTGGGAATCACAACAGTACTCAGGTGAAGTCAAGGCTGACACGTGCACGTGAGCTATGGAGGGAGTCTAGGATGCTGGTGGGGCACCCCTGGGCACATACACACACCCCGGACAACGACAGGAGTAGAGTCAGATGAGGGGAATGGTTTGGGCCAGAGCCCACCTACCTTGTCCTTAGAGTTGAGGACAACAGCCTGGGTGTGGGGCACGCGGACCACGTGGTGGTCAAAGCCAGCAGTGGGCAGCCAGACTCGGGCAGGGAGCTTATGGTTGAGCAGGGAGAGCTCTGAGATCAGCCGCTGTGTTTTCTGTTCCTTGGTGGGGAGCGTGGCCAGCCGCTTGCCAATCGCCATCAGGGACTTGATGAATTCTCGCTCGGGAGCCAGTCTGACGGGCTACAGGGGGTTGGGGTGAAGTAAAAGATAGTGAAGAAACCATAGAAAAAAGTGGCCCAGTCACTCCTGGCCATGCAGGGCAGGAGTCTCAGTGTCTCTAGAACACCAGGGAAGGAGCTACCTTTAGGCCCTCGTAGGAGATCCCACCCACCCCTGTCAACTTGAATTGGGAACAGGTGGAAAAGCCAGCACAGTCCTCCACAGGCTACTTCTTGAGGGTAAGGGGGGGATGTGTGAATCCAGGTCACCAGGTGCACCCCTCTTCTCTTGGACTTGAGGTTCTGAGAAACTGTCCCAAGGCTTCAAGATGGGTGGGGGGATGACATCCAGAGAGGTCAGCCAGGGATGCAGAGAGAAATGCTGCTTACACCTGAAGTGCTTCGCCCATCTCAAGAATGAGGCTGTCCCTCTCCCCACCTGGGTGCTTGGGCTGGGTCTCCACCAGGGCCCACAAGGCTAAGGAGGGGAATGGCGAGTCAGGATCTCCCCTTTCAAAGGAGGACTCAATCCATAAGTGACTTCTGTTGCTTTCCACGGCATCCCCGTCCACCCCACAATCTCTCACAGTGGGTCAATGCACATGCAGGGGATGAGGGAAGGATGAGCTGACTTTGCCCTAATGAGGGAACAGTCAGTGGGGAAAGAAAAAGCAGATGGAGGGAGGTAGGGGTGGGCAGGTGGGTGGAGAAAACAACAGCTCCTTTCAGCCCCTGATGAGGGCCCTCAAGACCTGTCTTTTTCAGTGAATCCTCCTCAGATCCTCTTCCCCTACCTCTCAGGGACTAGGCTCCCCATATTAGCTCCCTCCTGTGAGGCTGGCTGCCCACGTTGGGCGCTTCATTCTCAGAAAGGGCAAAGTCAGTCTAGGGAGTAAGGCGGGGGTGGGGAAAAAGATGGACTCAGCTAGACAGGAAGAAGGGCTCTTTTCCCAGCCTAAGTCCTTCTACCGTAAGGGGCATTTTATCAGGATAGCCACCCCGTTCCATCTCTCCTCACCTAGATACGAACAGTATCTCTTCCTCTTATAGTAACAGTAGTATTTCACTCACCAGGCTTCTCTCCCTCTCTGTATCTTGCTTAGTTTCCTGAGTGAGAATTTCTACCCTCACTCCCTCACACTGCAAAAAAGAACTTCTTTTGAGAGCTGGGCAGTGCCATGCCCACCTCTGCATGTGCACAGAGCCAGGGTTCAAAGGAGCGGCTCATCTCTCAGCCTCTACCCCACAGCAGGCTGGCTCAGGTCCCCATACAATAATGAAAAACAGGGTGTCTGAATCAGTCAGGAATGCTTTGGGAGGCAGGGTTGAACAGAGATAAAGACAGGAAGACAATAGAACTAGACCTCTGTGGTCCCTGGAAATATCCCAGGGGCTTAATAGAGAAAGAGAAAGAAAGGAAAAGGAAATTTGGAGACTCACTCCTTCGTTCATCCTTATCTCCTAATCCATCCACTCAGGTGGCAAATGGTCACGGTCCCAAGGACCCTCCACCCCAAACAATTCATAGTTATCTCAGATTAGAAACAAAAGAATTCCTTCCCATCCTCACTTCAGCATTTGGGTCGGGGGCCCCTAAGTTACGTCAGCATGTTGGAAACATGACCCCAGGCCTCGAGAGAGAGGCACAGCCACATGGGAGGAGATAGGAATCATGATTGAAAGGGGATCAGCACAGAACAAACTGATTGGGTAGACAAATCAAAAATAAAGTGTAAAAAAGTCATCCAAACTCCCAGAGGGTCCAGCATTTCCTCTCACGTCTCTGCCCAGCAACAAGGTCCGAGACCCTGTGGGACCAGAGGGTCAGGGGTTAGTTCAGAGGGAACAAGAAAGGAGAATGAGGATTAAGGAACATCATGGGCAGTGAGCTGGGAAAGGGAAGAACTCAGACCTGGAAGAAATGTGGTTGAAGTTAAAAAGAAAACTGGCTGTGGGGAGGCAAAACTTTCCTTCAGGCCAAATCCTGTTTGCTTTTCGAGTCAGCTCACCCAGCACAGGGCCTAGCATTTGGAAGACACTGAATAAGTATTTGATGGTCTGATGGCAGAAGCCATGGGGAAAGGGTTCTGGGTGGGAGAAACAGGATCCTCAGGGTTTCCTGCCAAGCAGTTTTCGGCTCCAGTCCAGGGATAAACTCTCCCTCCCTCCCAGCTGTTCGCTCTGGAGACCCAGGAGCTGGGGGCTGAGTTGCACTGCACCCCGGCTGTCTCTGGGAGAAGGATCAGCTGAGCCCCACTCAGCCTGGGCTCAGAGCACTGGCAATAAACAGCAGGGGCTCCTCCAGGTCTGGGAGGCCTGGGAGGGAGGAGCTGATGTCCCAGGAAGAAAAGGCACCTTTTAACTCCAGCCTTGGCCTGGGGACTCAGAAGACCTGGGGACGGAGAGGAAATGCGGCCATGGGGGGAGCCTGCCACCCAGTCCCAGCCTGGCCCCACTTACGGAACTGAATGAAATATCAATACTCTCGGTGCTGGAGGAGAGCTCCTGGGAAAGGGCCGGAGGGCAAGGGGAGAAGGAGGGGGCGGGGAGGGAAGGGAGAGAGACAAAGGCAAAGAATTTAGCTCCAACTTGGATCATAACTGCTTCTCTTGTGTAGCTCTACCTTTCTGCTTTAATGAAAGAAAGTCAACCCACAAATGCCACTTGTCCAGAATCTTGACACCTGTGGAAGATGCTGGAAGGCTAGTGCAAACCCTGAGGTCAGAAGGGTTGAAGAGACACTGTCCTCTGCTTTTCACTTTCTTCCCTTCTCTTCTTGCCTGCACAAGTCTTCCTTCTGGGACAAATCCGGAAGCTGGATCCCTCAGGGAGGTAACCACGCTGCCAAGCTTCCCTGCTTTCTCTTCATCCACTCACATGCTCGCAACCAACCCCTTCTCCACGGAGACCACCATCGAGAGACTGACTTTAACAAGCTTCATGGCCCCCACGCTGGAAATCCCATGTTCCTCCAGCTTCTTGGAAACGTCAAGGAGGAAGCAGAAGAGCTAAACTTTCAGTGCCAGGTACATCTCCTCTCTAATCAGCCTCATTATCACCCTGGGAAACCTAATCCCAACCTTCAATCATGTGACAAGGGATACCATGGACCCATGAGCATGAAACTTCTGGGCTAGATGCTGCTGGGAGTTAAGGATGAATAACTTTCTTACCTACCAAACTTCTGTAGGCTTCCTATCAGGGTATTTCACATGATACTCAATAAATTACAATTTTTTTGACATAAGTTGGGGAGCCAGGTACCAGCTGAATCCATCTGAGAAAGCTGAGTAGCTGACCAGCAGCAGCTGTCCTAGTCCCAGCCCAGGGGATTTAGCTAAACCTCACCCCATTCCTATGTCTTACTGGTGTCTGTAAGCAAAACAGGGGAAAGGGCCGGTCCTGAAGCTCATTCAGCGGCTCTGCTGCAGCTCGTGCACAGGCCCATCCTGGGTTCTGTCCACCAAGGTCTCCCAGAGCAGGAAGAAGGGGCAGTATGTGTGCACAAATGTGCAGCAAGGGAGGGGCCTGGACTTGAGAGACAAAGTCCCGGGAACTCCCAGGGCAGGAGGGCAGTGGTCACTGAGCTACTCTGCAATCCGCGTTTCAAGCATCTACTTAATTCCACGGTTTAAGTTCTATTCTAGCTGGAGGTCCTCTAGTCAGGTCTTTCTTTGAAGAACCTAGGGAGAGGGGCACTTTGAGGGAGAAGCCAAGCCGAACACTCTCCCAAGGCAACAACTGCTTTGGGCAGGGGTGGGAAGGAGAATTGAGGCAGTGAGGATGCTAGAGGCTATGGTCACTTACTGGTTCAATTTTTACTCATGAGCTGGGTGGGGAAGGAACAGCAGGCAGGATATTGGTTCCATGAGCCACGCTCCAGCTGACTCTCCTACAGACAGGACGGTCCTGACTCATTAACAGCCTTGGGGGAAGGGAGGTATATCATGACCTGCTCCTCTCTCCTACTCTGTAGGCTTGAGTCACTCAAACTGAGTCAGCTCCAAGGAGAAAAGCTTGAGGCCAAGAAGCTGACATCACACTCTATTAGGCTGAAAGGCCTGCTGGGGCTTACAGTGTGATATGCAGCATATTTCTCTGTACAAAGGTTATAGCCCTGAGAAGACAAAGCTGATCTACAAGTATCATTATGTGGGGTGTGGGGCTAGCAGCTAAATTACTGCCCCCTGCACCCCCAACCCTACGCCAGAATATTTACCATTTGGTTACAACTGCAAAACTGCCTGAACAGAGTTCCCTGACTAGACTGAGAGAAACTGCTTTGAAGGAGTGGGCTTGGAGGGGTGGGGAATGGCGGAAGATGGAAGGAATCAGTGCTAGAGCCCTCTGAATGTAGGGAAGAGTGTAAAGGATTTCTCATTAAAAGAAAACAACCTTCTGCGAGATCTGGGCAGAGAAGAACTCTGTAGGGATACCCCAGGCAGGAAGAGACTTATATGAGCACCTGGGCCTTTTCTCTGAGGCCTCTCTTCACCCTCCAGAGCTTCCCTACTGGTGGCAGGAGGGTAGGATTAAACTCCGAACCCACGGGAAAGCGAGAGATGGGGAGCGGTGTGTCTCTCCTTCTGGAGTCTCTGCTCAGACCTGAGATAATTATGTTTTGTTTTAGGAAGCTGTATACTTCCTCCTCACATGCAGGAATCAACATTTCCAGAGAGTCACAAGCTCCACCAAGAAACTGTTAGAACTAATAAATTCAGTAAAGTTTCAGGATACAAAATCAAGAGTCACAAAGTAAACAATTTCCTAGTTAATGCGCTCTCCATACTACCTTGTAAGTTCCTGGAGTGAAGGACAGCATTTTATCCTACATCCTCCACTGCCTCTAGTGCAGGGCTCCACACAGTATACAAGCTCAAGAGCTATATGTTGAGTGAATAAATGTTGCATGACAGGGAGAAGGAGTATTAGAAAGAAAGAAAAACAATTCCCTTGGTATTTGGGAGACAAAGGTCTTGAAAGATGTATCCTCAAAATGCCAAAGGGGTTTGGAGAGACCTCTGTGCTGAAGACTCCAACGCTTAGACTCCTGGTGACTCTCACTCTCACATTTCCTGAGGAGCCACAGTGGATTCAGGTGTCTCTTTCTGCCAGCATCAGATAACATGGGAGTGCCTGGGGACGTGGTATCTCCTCCCTTTCCTGGATCTACTGACCCAAGATAAAGGAGCCAGGTTGGGAAGAATGGCAGCTGGAGAAGCCAACCTAGAGGATTTAAGCACTCACAGAATAACTGTGTCTCAGCATCACCCCAAATCCCACCCTTGGCAGGAGTTAGATGCAAGGAAGAGGGACTGAGGACCAACACAGAGTAAGAAAAGCCAGAGGCCTCAGTTTTTCTGGTCCTAAGATGAGAACTACAAAATGCCTACAGAGAAAAGCCAAGAGGCACCAAGGGATTCACTTGCAGCTGCTCCCACTCATACTGATACAGGCTCCCTCTGATACCCCAAGAGGAGGAGCTCCCGAACACTTCACGACCTTAGTCCCACCGGCTCTGGATGATTCTTCTTGCTGTGCAACAGCCTCCCTTCATGACCCTGGGCTGCCCTGCCAAGCTCAACCAGAAATGAAAATGGTCTATTCTGGTTCTGAGAACACTTGGGCTCTGCCTGTGCATGGATGTGGAAACCTTCATGGCTAAGGCCTAGGCTGTTCTTCCCCATATGGACTCTGACAGCTGAGGCCTGGTCTGATATGCACTGGTTGAGAGACCTGGGGCAAATCATCTAACCGCTCTAAGCTGTTTCCTCAATGGTAAAATAATACCTGTCTCTTAGGGGTGTTGTGAGGATTAAACGTAAAGTATTTGACATGATGCTTGGCACGTAGTAAGTGCTCAATAAATGTTAGTACCTTTAGCTTCACTATTATTCTCATAATAAAATACCGAATTTCCAGAGAGACCAGGCTCTGTAGTCTCCCCTGCTCTTGCCTTTTCCCTTCCCTAGTCACTCTGACCTCTCTCTAGTTGAAAGAAGTCCCACTGTATCAAAAACGTGGGTGGGTTATGTGCCCCCACAGAGGCAGATGCCAGCACAACTATATGCATTTTCCAACAATGCAAATTCCTCGTTCTTTTCTCCCTTCTTTCCTAGGCTAGGCTGGCAGACAGGATGGGAGCGTGGCTGGTGGTGAGTCGGGGGTGGGGTGGGGACTGGGGCACCATTGTCTGGCTGGGACATCAGGTCACTGATACTACTGGTTGTCCACCGGGCAACTTCCCCTGCTATCTGTCCAGATATGGAATGAAAGGTGGGTATAACCTACTGATGTGCTTATCTCATCCCTGCTCTATATCCTAAATGGGATACCCTGACTGCTGCTTTCTCTTCTTTAGGTTTCAGGTCCTTGACTAGACACTGGGTATGCCCAAGATTTACTCTATTACCAGGACTGCTTCCCTCTTCCTTTTGTGCTTCTCCCAAATGATATGGGAAAAAGACAAGCAAGACATCCTTTCCCCCAAGGAAAGGCAGGTGGGAGGGCATTCTGCAGATGCCTCAATGATAGGGAATGAACCTTACCCTTATGTCAACAAACAGCAGGATCTTCAGGGAGTGGGCGAGAAGGATTATGAGGAGGAGTGGCTAGGAGAATGAAGCTGAGGTTCTACTTAACATCTCCCCTCCCCCAGCACACACAAAATTCACACACAGGGTCCCTTCTCCTCCCCCATGGTTGCTGCTCTGCGAGGTCCTGGTAGATAGCCCAGGTTTCAAGTCAGGCTGGGGAGGGTCTCTGCCACAGTTCTCAGTAAGAGAATGGCAGTGCAGTTTAGTAAAAACACATTGGACAGAGTCAGGAGTATCAGCCTTGCTGTTAGCTATATGACCTGAGGAAAGTCACTTTATCTCTCTGGGTCTCCGAGTTCTTCCTTTGTAAAATGAGGCAGCTGGAATACATGAATTCTAAGGTCTTTTTCCATTCTAACATTCCATGCTTTTATCGATGAAATGAAACAGAGGGACGGAGAGAAAAGGACAGAGTAACCCTATGTCAGACATCCTGTCTCCACGCCGCCTTGCTTACCCCTGGCCCTCCCGGGAATTTTACCTCATCCTCATTCTCCACTTTAGGATTGCTGGCTGTTCGTTTCAGGTTGCTGCTGAGACTTATGCTGGCGGTGGCATCTGACTTAGAGCGCTGGTGAGTCCTTTTAGAGGGAGACAGCCCTGTGTCAGGGGCTGGGCTCAAGGAGGGCAGCTCCCTCTTTCGGTGAGCTGGCTTCAGCTCATCTGAGAGGATCAGCTTCCGTAGCTTGGTCCCGCGGGAGTGTCGTTGAGTGGAAATGTGCATGTCTGAAGAGTAGGCCCCCAGCAACAGGGCACACTGGAGAGAAAAGTTAATGCTCTGGCGGCAACGGTGGACGATGTAGGGCTTGATGGCATCACCCACGTCCTCATCCATGTGAATGTACATGTTAAGCAACTGGGGCAGATAGAAGTCCACGTCCTCATTACGAAAGCAGAAGAGCCGGTTGCCGATGTACGCTTGCACCCCAGGCTCCTTGGAGTTATACAGGTATGAAATGGCCATGGAGATGTCAAATAGTTTTGACTCAAACAGCCTCAGCAGCCAAGACTGTTTGGCTGAGTTGTTCTGCCGCCGCCTTCTTGCTCCCTTGGCTGTGCCCGAGGCCACCGTGGCCCCCATCTCATCTTCCTCCTCCCTTATCTGGGAGGGTGGGTCGTCCAGGCAACGGATCTCACTGTCCACACCATCCCCATTGACCAACTCCAGTGGAGTGCCTCTGCTAGAGATGGCCACGCCTCCATGCAAAAGCTTGACTTTCTCCAGCACCTCCTGGCAGGCCTTCTGGGCCACCTCAGGGTCAATCACTGATAGTTCCCCGACCCCCTCCGTGATGACACTTAGCAAGGAGCCCCCATTGTTCCCTGATGGGCCAGGAGTGGGCTCAGAAGTTGGCTTCAGCGGGGCAGGCTCCACTACCGTGTCTCCCATGGCCACAGCCAGACTTCGAGCTTCCAGGCTACGGAAGGAAGGAGGGAGGGAGAAAGGAACAGAAAGGGAGACACGTACACACACTGGTTAGTGGTGCCATCCTCAGGTCTTCCCTTCACCATGAAATCTTCCCTGGCACCTCCTCTCTCTATGCCTTCCTGGACTCATTCAAAATCAGATGAAAAGTCCTCTCCTCCCAGGAAGCTTTCCCTGACTACCTCCCTCCACTTCTGATTGCTACGTTACTCTTCATTCCTTCTGCACTTACTTACTCAGCTTAGCCTCTATTCTTAACTTGTATTTGCAGAATGCTGCTTTATATGTGTTTTGTTCATATAGGTTTACAAATTCTTCAGGTAGACTGGGAAGCAATTCTGGTTTTAATTCCCTTGTCCCCAACTCTTCAAATGCTTTTCTATCTCCATATCTCCCTTTAAATGCCTGCCAATAACCTTTTCCTTTTCCTCTTTGAACTGTATTTTCTTACTCATATAACACTCCATACACTGGTCCTGAACATCTCACCTTTATTTAGTGTTAAAATCTGGATGTATTTTTCTAGTTACAGATACTTTCTTACCTTCCCTTTTAGACTCAAAGTTCCCAAGAAATAAGGCCCAGCAAATACCACACCAGGCTTCACTGAGAAGAAAAAGCTCTAAAACAACAATCATCCCTGCTGAAGTGTGCCATTTCTCTGTTCGTCTGACTTCATGACATCATTCTCCCTTTCTCAAGTGCTGTGGCAGCTGAAGGATAGTGGAAAAACTCCTGAACTTGGAGTCAAATAGGCTGAGGTTCAAAATCCTGGCTCTGCCATTATGAGATGTGTAAACTTATACAAACCACGTATCTTCTGAGTTTCAGTTTCCTCAACTGCAAAATGGGAAAAACATATCTACTTCTTATTATTGCTGTGTAGAATAAATAACTTTATGTGTGTAAAAGGATCTAACACAGTCCCTGGCACACAGTAGTACTTAACAAATGCTAGTTGAATCCTAATCACCTAAAAGGTTAGTAAACAATGCATGTGCACACACACATGTTGTTTATAAGGGAAGTGAATTGTAGTTAATACTCGTTACTTGAGACTCTTCCAAAACAATTATCCCAACACTACTTTCCCCATTCTCATACACACACTCCAAGAACTGGAGGGGCTGTGAGAAGGCAAAAAGATATCAGGCTGGAACTCATGTGTCTAGAATGTCCAAAGAACAGGGAGGGGCAGGAAGCACATAACCAAGAATCCCTCTCTGGAGGGACTCTCAGAAGGAAAGTCAGTGAGAGAACACTGTTGATAAAAGCCATTGCTTTTCTAGAATGATTCTTCAGAGCCTCACCAAATCCAAATCAGGAGAATCAGTGCAGAACAGGAGGAAATTTCAAAGCAAGGACTGGGAGAGGCACACTGTTAATGTCAGATCAACCCAGCTCCGGAGTCTGGCTGCAGTCAGCAATGGACTCAGAGGCCTCTTCACAAAAATACAAATAGAGTGAATCTAAGACACACTCAAGAGCATGAGCAAGAGGAAGGCAGAAGCAGCTGTGGAGCTGGAATGCAGGTAATTTCCAACTGATAGTGACATCAGCTTTGACACTAGTCAACCTGGGTGCATATACTTTGGGTAAGTGGAAGGAGGCTCAAGATACAGATTCTCTAGTCACTCTGCAAAGCCATGGTTTCCACTGCCACTCTTCCAGTGCCTCTTCTTGCACCTCTGAAATGTTAAGACTCAAGGTTACCTTCATTTGCCCAACATTATATAGTACAGCTCCCTGACTCCTAGCAGTCAACCACTAAAGTTTTGCAGGAAGACAGATGGGGAACTCAAGTTCTCAGAAAGCATCAAAAATGGCTACTTTGGTTTATCTTTCTCCCAACTCTGTCAAGCAAGAAGTTCAACCCCAAATTTAATTTCTTTGATGCAGTTTTGAGCTTGGGATCAGCAAAAAGGTGGCAACTCTTTCACTATGCCCTCTCCCAAATTAGGCAGTGCCCTCTGAGCAGCAGAACCAGCATGGCTGCCTGTGCGGATCTGTCTCTACTCGCAACTATGGGTTGCACAGGAATAATAAGAATGAAGCTTTAGTCATTCCCTGCTGCACCTTTGTAGGACACTCTGCACCAGAGGGTCACTCAAATTCAACTGGGACCACTACCTTTTAGGTCTGCTTAGAAACTCACACAACAACCTCAATCACTTTATACAACCAACTCTTTTTTCTCAATCTCTCTAGGCTTGGCACATTTTTCTTTTTTCCTCTACTCCAGAGACTTCCAAGTCACCAAAAGCTCCTAAAAATCCACTTTTCAAAACTTGCAAGGGAAATGAAGTTCAGACATTCTCCACAAACAGCATCTCAGACTTCACTAGGAAACACAGAAAATTTGGAAATGGTCACAATTGGGATTATTACTGGCACCAGGAAGGAAGGAAAGGAGACCATCATTTTTTTTTTTCCAGGGCTCAGTTAGAAATCCCACATCACAGTATTCAGGGGACTTCCCGCTGAAGAGAACAGGTCCCCAGTTTGGCAGCCTCTACTCTCCAGGGAACAGACAATGTCAAGAGAAGGAGGAAAACCAAACTCCTCTCCGGTATAGGCAGCTCTGCCACTAGAAACTACCAAACTGGAGCTAGGCCTCCCTCCTGGCCTTTCTGAGCCTCAGGAACTGCCGGCATCTGAAGCAAGTCATGGGGAAAAGGAGGAGTTGAAGGAAATTTAGGTTGTTTTGGCAATTTAGGCAATAAGAAATAAAAAATGGATTCTTCCAAACCTAAATCCAGAAATGGTCCTCAACATCAATTCATTCATTTTCAAATGCAAAGAAAATATAGCTTTGATAAGTAACTATTCTTTTTTTTTTAAAACGGGCAGAGTACCCAACTTTTTTTTTTTTAATATATATTTACTATTTTTTTAAAAAAATTTTTATTTATTTATTTTTATTTTTGGCTGTGTTGGGTCTTCGTTTCTGTGCGAGGGCTTTCTCTAGTTGCAGCGAGCCGGGGCCACTCTTCATTGCGGTGCGCGGGCCTCTCACTATCACGGCCTCTCTTGTTGCGGAGCACAGGCTCCAGACACGCAGGCTCAGTAGTTGTGGCTCACGGGCCTAGTTGCTCCACGGCATGTGGGATCTTCCCAGACCAGGGCTCGAACCCGTGTCTCCTGCATTGGCAAGCAGATTCTCAACCACTGCGCCACCAGGGAAGCCCCAGTAACTATTCTAAAGAGAGAGAAAGGACTAGAAAGCAAAAAAGGAAGAAACAGTTTCTGTATTCACCACCCTTCCCCTTATAAGTCAGAGAACAAGAAAAACACGAGAGAAGGAAATCCAAACCTTTAGTATCAAATGACTCCTATGGCTCTCAAGGACATTCAGAAAACTGAGGCTCCACATTTCACACTGGGAGCCTAAACTGGCCTTCCAGGGAGACTGGAAGGGAACTGAAGAGGCCGACCCCGCCCCGGACTAGCAGCTGGCTTCTAGGAAAGGGGTGTGTGGGGGGGGTGGGGGGCATGTTGACAACCGACTGGCTCCACACGTTATGTCTGGGCAATGCAGGGAATCTTCAGCTGAGCATCAGAGGGTTGTTCAGGGCAAAGCAGAGAACAGCAGCAGTGAGAGAGGACAGAGAGGGTACATATGCATGTGTTCTGTGACTGAGCATTTAAGTAAATGTCTGCAGAAGACTCTGGGGGAAGGGAATGCTATCACTTAACGTGGCTTCCCGCCTCTCATCACCTCAAAAGATTCTAGGCAAACAACCCTCCATGGCCTCCGTTAAAGGACTTGGTGGATTGGTTTCTGGTAGGACAGGATATAAAGAGCCCCAAATCAATTTCCTCACTCAGTTAATCACCATTCCCTTCTTAAAATCTTTTTCCATGAACTAGATAAATACAATTGCTTCAGATCAATCCTCACGTTTTTATACGTTTCTGTATTTTCATAGAATGACCCTTAAGAGATCATCTAATTTAGTGCTCTGCCTCCAAGCAGAGAGGTGAGCTCAATTTTCCACTTCCTTTTAAAAGATCACTTTGAAAAAAAAAAAAGACCCCTTTGAGATGGATCATGTGAATTGGAAAAAAGAGTAGTGGAGCCAATATCTTCATCCTACAAGGTAGATAGTTAAGAGAGGTTATTAAAAGTTAATGGAAAGAACAGAAGATTCAAATATGTTATTTAAAGTTACACAGGGGACTTCTCTGGTGGTGCAGTGGTTAAGAATCCGCCTGTCAATGCAGGGGCACGGGTTCGAGCCCTGGTCTGGGAAGATCCCACATGCTGCAGAGCAACTATGCCCGTGTGCCACAACTACTGAGCCTGTGCTCTAGAGCCCGTGAACCACAACTACTTACTGAGCCTAAGTGCCACAACTACTGAAGCCTGCACGCCTAGAGCCCGTGCTCCGCAACAAGAGAAGCCACCGCAGTGAGAAGCCTGCACACCGCAACGAAGACCCAACGCAGCCAAAAAAAAAAAAAAGTTACACAGGCTTCCAGTAGAAATAAAAATGACAATATATAAGCAAGAGGTATGAATCTTCTAAAGCGCAATCTTCTTTTGTAACAATTAATAAACCAAGAAACAAAGGCACAAGCATTTTATCTAAGGTTATGGCAATAACTGTCAGAGAGAAACACTGAAATAATTAACACGTTAACTCTAGGAGTAGGGATGAAGGGAAAGGAAGTATTGATTTTCATCATAAACTCTTTAAGTACAATTGGATTTGTTCAAATGCATGTATGCCTTTAGTAGTAATTTTTAAAAAGAAGTTGCTCTTCTAAAGAGACTCCTAATCATCCTAAGCTGCCTGTTCTGTGGTTGAGAATTTCCTCCTCACATCTCAAGGTTTAATTCAAACCTTTCTTTAAGGAGGTCTGAGCTCACCTTTCCCCCTTAACCTTAACGGTAAAAATGGAGATTGAGTACAACCTTCTCCTTGTAGAAACAAAGAGCCGAGCAGCCAAACAGGCTCAAGCCCTACCAGGAACCAGGTAAACACTTACCCAAGGCCCCAAGGCAGGGTGGCATCAGGGGAGAGGGCATTCTCAAGCTACCAACACGAGGGTAGGGAGAGCAGTGGTCTCTGGGTAGTTAAGTCAATATTGAATCAGGCTGAAATTCTGTTCAGGGCTATAGAGCTGGTATAAGCAGATTCCAGCCAGACAGCCCAAGCCAGCTCTGGGAGCCCCTGCTGTAACAGACAGATGGCAAAGAAAGCAACCTGTACACTCACCTCTCTCTGAATTGTTCCTTCCTGCTGCAAGCTCCAAATGCACTTGAACTAGGCCCTCTCTTGTCTCATGCCAGTTACTGAGAGGTCCCTCTCAAACTTCTTCCCCAAATCAAAGAATCTCAATTTGCTGCTTTAGATGGCATTCAACAAACATGTTCTCATGCAGTGTGGACCCAGCTCTGAGAAGGAAGCAGGGAAACTAGGGGAAATATGACTTCTCTTTGGGGGTGCTTCCAAGGAGTGAAGCTGCTCCTAAAAAGGGGAATTATGAGATTGGACACTGGCTAACGAGGAGGGAGACAAAGGGAGAAGTGGGATGAGGTAGCATGATTACTTTCAAACAAGCCTAGAGTAGGAAGATGAATGGAACTTCATATGCCCTCTTTGCTATCGCAGGCCAAGAGACATGGCATACAAGGAAGCAACTAGTTTCCTAAGTCCTAACTCACTCCAAGTTTTCTTTTCCAGCCAGTTTCTTCAAAGGACTTTCCCACAAACATACTTTCCATCTACAGAATCTGGAGTTATGGTTCAAGTACAAGAGGAACAGCAAAGGTGGTCAGCAACTTACAGCTGTGGCGGAAAAAAGCAAGGCAGATGAAAGAAGCTGGCCTGGAGCCTGTCTTTCAAACTGATTTACTCCAATGGTTGTAAGACTAGAAAGGCCCAACAGAGAGACCAGAATGAAAGAAAATTATCAGAACAACTAAATCACTACTCATAAATACCTTGTGTCTGAGGAACCCAGAATGTTTTGTAAACAAATAATTAAGTCTAATTTTTTCCCCCAACCCACATCCTGCTATAAGCCTATTACTACCCTGATGCCTACAGAGTGGACCATTTTCCCAAAAAAAGTCACTCTAAAGGTCAAGTGAGGAAGTCACATGCTGAACTCAGGAGTCCTGATTCTGAATATACAAGCTCTTTCCATTGTCTCATGTTCCTTTTCCCAGTTACCCCCTGACCAACCCCACTCCAGGCCTAAACTCTTAAGGAATCAACCAAAACCATTCTAGTGAAGCCACAGACAGTAAACTGATTCCTCTTAGGAGTGGGAGGAGACTCTATTCTGTGATCCCTTTAAGACAAGCCTAAAATTAAATAATCCAAAACAAAATTTCTCACAACCTCATTCAGTTTCCATGCAGGACTGTTCGTTCCTCCAACAAAGTGTAGTCTGATAGGAACTTCTTTTAAACTTGCTCCATCCTTCAGAAACACCCTTCTGTCCAGAGAAAAGCCTGAGACAGCTGAGGCTCCCTCTCCTCCCAACACATTTTCTTCTTAGCTCAAGGTTTAGCTGATCCAGAAATCAGTGGTATGTAAAGGTAAAGAGTATGACAGAGAACACGTAAAGACCATAAGGAAAACAGAACCAAGTGTCACAAGGATCAGCAAAACCCTTTAAACTCGAGGGAGGTGTCGAAGTTGGAAATCCTGAATGGGAAGAGGCACTGTCAGATCTCTCTTCTACAGGAACAAACCTCCAGAGGTTGGGGGAATTGAGGAAGGGTAGAGGGAAGCTAAAGAAAGTTACAGGAATCATAAAGCACTCCAGAGAAGAAGGGTAAGGCTTAAGGTCAAAGGAGACTGTAAGTAGTACTTTGGGAATGATGGTGAGAGCCTAGATGCCTTAAGGAGAAGGGAATAGACAATTCTTGGAAGCCAGGAGCTGGGTGGGTGGCTGGCAGTGAGGTAACGGAATCCGAAGCAGCAGAGGAAGAGAGGGCCACAATCTTTAGATCAGGGAAAAGGGAACCCAGTGCTGGGGTGGCATAGAGACATCGGAGGAAAGGGACAAAATAGGAAAAGGGGTAAAGGCGGAGGCCATGGGAAAGATTCGGGGCTGGAGCACAGACAACGAGGAAAGACAAACAAGGATGGACATTATAAAAGGCGTCGTGATGTGGAAAGGGTTGACGACTTAAAATAATTCGGGACGGAGGCAACAGGGATAAGAGTGAGGGAGGGGGGAATCCCCGGGCAGAGGGAGGAGCTAAACAGAAGAGGAAGCCAAAAAGCAGAGGAGGACCCCAGGCTTGGGAAGAAAGGGTGGAGAAGGAACCCGGGGTGCAGCTGCCACCGGGAGGGCAGTTTTGTAGTCAAACCCAGGTGTGGGGGCGGGGGACGCTGTGCGGGACAGGGTGGGAGAGGGGCCCCTTCACACACAGAGCAGGGGGCACTCACGGGGTAGGAGCAGCTCACCTCCGGGGGACCCCGGCGGAGGGGGTGCGGGCGGTCGGGGTCGGGCTGCCGACACCGCCGCCTCAGCAGCAGCGGCAGCTCCCGGGTTCCATTGGCCGCCTGCGCTTCCCTGACAGCGGCCGCGGCGGCTGCACCAGGCCCCGGCTGCCGGGGCTGCCCTCGGCGCCGCCTGAGGGGGCCTTCGCGCTGCCTCACTTTCGACCGGGCCTCACAACTTTCTCTTCCTCCCTCGCACAACCAAGACCAAAAAAAAAAAAAAAAAAAAAAAAAATCCCCAGCAGATCTCGATTTTTCTTCTGAGTTCAGGCCCTTCTTCGTGGGCTATGCTTTCTTGCTTCTCCGACGCTCAGGACCCTACCGATCCCATAGTAATCTAGGGAGTCGGGTGAGCTGCCTGGAACATGCCTGTTCAGAAATAGAGAAGGGGGCGGGGAAGAGAGATTTGGCAGCTGGGGAGGGAGGAGAAGACGGAGGGAGGAGCTTACGGGTGGGAGGAGGGGCCAATCTTTGGGAGGCGGACCTAAGAGGCAGCGTTTGCGAGGCTAAGGAAGCCGAAAGGGAAGTAAAATTTGCTGGATAAGGGGAAGGGGCTCCCGGCCTAGAGCAGTGAGCGGCAGTGTGGCAGGTGGGCGTGGGTGCCCTGTTAGAGGAGTGCAGACTTATCGCGTACTTAAGTAAGCACAGGAGCATGCAAATTATATGTAAATGAGCCCGTTCGGCTTAGCAACCGAGTTACCGTAATTGCAATCAATGGCTTTCCCCCTCCGTTATTCCACTCGATTTCTTTAGTAAATCAGGTCAGGGGATGGACGCTGGGGATCCAGCTGGACAGCAGAAAGACAAAGGGCAGGCGGGGAAGATAGTCACCTTCACTATCCTTTTCCTACTCATCTTTAAGGATGATGCCAAGATTACGCCCCTTATCGCTTGGGGAATGGCGCGGTCCAACCGCGTCAGTCTTTCGCCGTTAGCGGCGCGACTCGAGGCGGCGGTTCTGCCTCCGAGGTCACCACCTGCCTGGGCAGCCTTTGGCCTCCAGCCTCCGGACCTCGATCCAGCCAGGGAGGGGCTGAACAGGGCCAGGTCGGGAGAGGTGAGTGAAATGACAAAAGCGTGGAGGGCATAATCACGCCTTCCAAACAAAACAAAACCATATAAAACTAAACAAATAAAAAATATGCCCCGCAAATGGACTTATGGTGTTGGTTTTGTGTATTTATCAGATAGCTTATTGACTAGGAACCCTTTACGTCAGAACCTCTGTCCCAACCCTCATAGGGCCTTACTTAATATTCTACACTGGGGCTAGTTGTTTGAGCCCAGATCCTGGATGCCACCTTCCCTGCCACTTAAAGGCTGTTTGATTTGGAATGACTGATTTAACCTCTGTGAACCTCCGTTTCTATGTCTGCAAAGTGGATCCAAGAATATTGACACTTTACAGGATTTTGTGAGGATTAAAAGAGAGTACAGGTTACTACTATACATAGTACTATATTACTATTATTGGGACAATAATATAGGATAGATGACGAAAGGAAAGAGGGTCACTGCTTCAGTGTTTGGGAGGCCGAATAAAGATTAATAGCTTGAAAATACCTCTGTAAAACATGCAGTATGTACAAAAGTAGAACAAATGGGGTACCTGATTGCTGAAGGAACACATTGTTAATACAGAAGGCCACTCTGTATATGATGAATGAATGAATGAATGAAAGGTTTCTCAAAAATACTGTGAGCCAGCACAAAGAAAAGTTGCTAGAAATGATCCAGCCAAAGAAAAAAGAGGAGAGAGCATCCTGAAGGGAATTTGCTCATATCATGGGAGGACAAGTTGATAAGCTAGGTTAAATCAGGAGTACAGTAATGAAAGATGAGCAGAGAAAGAGGCCAAGAGTGCCAAAGATAGTTTAAATTTGTCACCGCTCATCTGGAGTGGGGAATCACCAGTCCATCTGTCAGGCCTAGCAGCTCTTGGCCAGCTCCCAGTCAGCTGTCTGGCAAGTACGGAGAGGTGATGACCCTGCTTTACCCTAGAGTTTAAAATGTCACACATCCATCCCCTCAAGGGATAGGGATCCCAAGGGCTGTAAGCCGGCTTTTTGAAACATTGTAAAAAGATATGTGACCACCTTACTTTTTATAGTAGGAAGTTTTTTATTTTCCAGTAACATCTCTGTTCAAACTTCAAGTAGGAACTTTTTGTAGCTACAGCAGTTATAAGTCCTTTATTAACTGAGACCCACCCCCACCCCATACACACACACACACCGTATTATTAGGTAGAAGATTTTGTTTCAAGTTTTCTGTGTTTATAGCTCTAAGGGCTCTTATGTGTAAATTTCTGTGCATCTCTTTATGACTTTGTCTTTCTGCCTTCTTTTGGAATTTTCTTTGTTTCCCTCTATTTCTGGGTCTCCAACCTCCTCTAGTCTGAGTTCCTCAAGGCAGGAAAGGATTTATCTTTGTATCCTAGCTGTATCCTTAGTTTCTACCACAGGAAAAAATGTTTATATTTGTTGATACAGCAACAGATTGAATGCAGAAGCAGATACGAGAATCCAGTCAAGCATTAGAGAGATTTCCAAAAATGCAGAACAGGGCCAATTGTCTGATTGTTTGTTGTCGTAGTTGTTCTGGGAAAATAGTTATCTTTCTTAAATGAATTAATAAGAATATTTACAAACAAATGTTTTGACTAAATTATTCCCCTCCCTTCCTGTTTGCTTTTCTTCTTTTCTCCTGTCTCCTTAATTGTCAGATTATAAAACTGAATGCTATTCTGTTTCCCATATTTAATTTAAAAGCATAACATTTATAATATTCTCTAAAATTCCTCACCACACTGAAACTATTTTTTAGATTCTCTTTCGATAGAAAAAAAGCACCACTTACCTCTATCTTAGGTCCCAGGAAGCTGCTACAGGTATAGATGGTTGTTCATGGATGACCCATGTACATGGTGACCCTATAGGAACCCCATACTGTCATGTATGCACGTGAAGCCTCTTACTTTGGTGGGAAAGCATGTACGCATGTGGCACCTTGGGGTGTGAGGGCAGGAAAGTACCAACAGGGTCAAGGAATGTCATTTATTTACTTAAATGTCATCAAACTGGGGAAAGAAGTTGGCTTCTTCATCAAAAGTTGGTAAAACTAGAGGACCCAGCTCCAGTTATATTTTAAACACCCCTATGGTTAAAGAAATTATAAAGAGTAATTTTTCTCCTGAACCATAGATATTATGGGCTTTTTTTCAGAGAAAAGAAAAAGAAGCTACTAGCAGTTATTGCTTGGGGGCTCCTACTGTGTATGAATACAAACGTTACCTCATTTATTCCTCACTAAAACCCTGTGAAAGAGATTTTATTTTATGGAGACTGAGCTTCAGAATGGTTAAGTCATTGTTTTTTGAAACTGTTTTACTTCAACCCACAATAAGAAATAGATTTTATAATCAGGACCACTGAAGAGCACATACACATGTCTTCACTGAAATAAAAGTTTCATGAAACAATACTTACCCTTACTATAGGCAATGCATGCTGATATTTTCTATTCTATTTCACTTCTTAAAAACACTGTTTTGCATCCTGCTAAATCAGTTTCACCACCCACTAATGAGTCGCGATCTATTTTTGATTCCAGTTTGAAAAAACTGGACTAAGTGTTCAAAATCATATGGAAACTGGTAAAGCTAAGATTTGAACTGAATTCATGCTCTTTCCAGTAAGCAAATGCCTCTTCATGAACATTTCTTAAGAAATACTGCGTTTTATATATATATATATATATATTAAGATTAGCTTTACCTCATAGGATACAGCCAGCAGGATGATCCTAGACAAAGGACTTAGGCCTACTGATGAACCACAACATGAGACAAAACACTTAGACAAATATATAATGACATTAATTCCTCTGTTTAGCATGTGGTATTTGCTTTGATTTTATTAAGAAAATTGATTGTTGCCCACAAAAATAAACAATAAATTCATTTATTTGAGGCCATAGACTAAACATATTGAGTTTGACTTGGTTTAATAGCAAAAGATTATTTCAAATTTTAGTAAATTATAAATTACCTCTAACAATTTATAATAGGGCTAAAATGAAAAAAGACAACAATGGGAGTGGGGAACAGGGTATTGGGGAGAGAATAGGGAATGGTACAGAGGAAGCAGTAGGCAGTCCCCAAACCCTTAGTTTAGCCCTTCATCTAATAAACTGAAGATTGCCTGAACTACAGAAGAGTAACTTGTTTCATGTTAGATTTTTAAAATAGGGTAAAGATTTAAAATAGGCTACTTAAAAGCCCCTTAATATTCATGTAAATCTCAAAATCATCCAGTGGTCTGGACTCCCTAAGTGAATGGATACATCCCCAAACCCAATCATGGTGAGGGCAATATTTCTTTGGATGCTTCTATCTATTCTAGCACCAGTGGTTTATCTTTCCATATGCCTATGATCTCTAACATGTCAGCAGCCTGGTCCAGTCCCTCATCTCCTCCCACATGGATAATGGCAACAGCTGCCTGGCTGGTTCTATTTGACTTCAGTTCCTCCATCCTCTAATGCAGACTTCATACCTTTCATTCATTCATTCATTCAATCAACGGATAACTTTCAACCATTCATTCAATGTTTGTGTGTTCTTCATCCAGTTTCTCCTTCCAGTTTCTCACTCTTGTTCACACACATCCCTTCTGCCAGGTCTCTTTACTGGGTTGTACTGCCATGTCTTTGCTCACGTCCCTTATCCCCAAACCCCTGCTTTTCCTGGAATGCCCTCCTCTTTTTTACCTATTTAAGCTCTACTTACCTTAAAGGCTTAACTCAAGCCTACCTTTTCCATGAAGCCTTCCCAAATTACTCAATCTCTTTGAATTTACACCTCTTATGCAGCAGAATGAGTATCATGATTTAGCTCTTTTTACCATATGTCTTCTGTTGTTCTGTCCTTGCTTTATCAATTAGACTTGTCCTACCCACCTCTACTAGGAAGTCATTTCTGATCTATATGCTATTCCTCTGGGCTCCCATAGCTCTCTGTGCTTACTGCTAACATAACTCACACTGTGCTATGATCACTATTGACTTGAAGACAGTGCCTAAGTCAACTAGCTTCCAACAAATACCTAGGCCTTAAAAAACAAGAAGGGAAATGTCAAAACCACAGTAATGGACTCCTACTTCTGGCAGCATGGAGAAGAAAAAGGGCTGCCCCATTAGAATACAACTGGATCCTGGATAAATTACAGCAAACATAATGTTTAGCACATCGCTGGCCTCATCAGAAAGTAGAAGAGATCACTAGAGGAAGGAAAAATAACATTGAGCTGAAACCTTATGAAGGATGAGTAATGTGCAGTAGGAGAAGCTGGCTTGCCCTGGGGACAAATGCCAGTATCATTATTGTGAACACAGGCTAAGCCCTGGGCCTGGCCAAAGCAGGGGAGAAAACCTGGGACTCCTGAATTAAATCGGGACCCTTTTTTTTTTTTTAAAAGATAGATTTTATTTTATTTTATTCATTTTTGGCTGCGTTGGGTCTCCGTTGCTGCGCGTGGTCTTTCTCTAGTTGCGGCGAGCGGGGGCTACTCTTCATTGTGGTGTGCAGGCTTCTTATTGCGGTGGCTTCTTTTGTTGCGGAGCTCGGGCTCTAGGCACGCGGGCTCAGTAGTTGTGGCTCGCGGGCTTAGTTATTCCGCAGCATGTGGGATCTTCCTGGACCAGAGCTCGAACCCGTGTCCCCTGCATTGGCAGGCAAATTCTTAACCACTGCACCACCAGGGAAGCCCAAATAGGGACTCTTGAAGGGGCTAACACAGTCCCAGGTAAGGAGCACCCTTTGTCTCCTGGCAGAAACAAATGCATATCCTCTCTGGAGGAAAGTACACCCAATTTAGGCCTACTGGATTCCCTTAGATTAAGGAATCTTAATCTAAGATTAAGAGCTCAAAATAGGAGCTCAAAATACAAAAATACAAAATATACAAGGAAATAAGCTGCCATGGACAGGAGTCAGCAGAAAACAACAAAACAGATTTAGACATCCAAGATAAGTTACAGAATATAAAATAACACTCCCAACAAATTTCAAAGAATTGGTATCATAGAGACCACATTTTCTGAGCACAAATGATTAAACTGAAAATCAATATCAAAAAGATAAAATTTTAAATATCCAGATTTTAGAAATTTATAAAACTTTTCTAAATCATGAATCAAAAAAGTCATAAAGGTAATTTAAATATTCTTAGAACTAAGTAATAATTTAAATACTTTAAACAGAAAAATTTGGAGAATATAGGGAAGTGGGTCTTTAAAAGCTTAGAAAAAAGACAGCTTGAAAATTAATTAGATAAAAATTAAGATTAAAATTAAGATGTTGTAAAAGAACCTAAAATTAAATCTAAAGAAAGCAGAAGGAAATACTATAGATAAGATCCACAATTAATGAAGTAGAAAACAAATATATAAGGCAGAGGATCAACAAAGCCCAAAGTGGCAGCTAAAATCAGACAAGTAAAATAAATTTCTGGTGTAGCTGGTCAAGGGGGGATAAAAGAAGGCGCAAGTAAACAGAAGAAATGTAAAGGAGGACACAACTACCCAGGGAGCAGAGGCAAAAAGGAACATGGAAGAAATTTCATTTTAAAAAAATGACATAAAATGCACAAAATTCTAGAAAAACATTTTACCTAAATAGACTCAAGAAGAAATAGAAAGCCCAAATAGCCTATAATTATTAAAGAAATTAAATCAATAGTTAAAATATTTCCCACAAAGAAATGCCAGGTTCAGAGGGCTTACCAAGTAAGTTTTATCAAAATTTCAAGGGACGGTTCATTTCAATCTGATGTAAACCCTTTTAGAGAATGAGACAAGAGGGAACAGTCTCCAACTCAGAGGGTGTACAGACCAAAGGAACCATCTTAGAAACCTTAGAAATCTTACTAAAAACAAAGGCACTGGGACTTCGCTGGTGGCACGGTGGTTAAGAATCTGCCTGCCAATGCAGGGGACACAGGTTTGACCCCTGGTCCAGGAAGATCCCACTTGCCGTGGAGCAACTAAGCCCATGCGCCACAACTACTCAGCCTGTGCTCTAGAGCCCGTGCACCACAACTACTGAAGCCCGCATGCCTAGAGCCTGTGCTCCTCAGCGCCACTGCAATGAGAAGCCCGTGCACTGCAACGAGGAGTAGCCCCTGCTCACCACAACTAGAGGAAGCCCGTGCACAGCAATGAAGACCCAACACGGCCAATAAATAAATAAGTAAATAAATGATAAAAACAAAGGCACTAACCTGTACAAGAATGTTAGTAGCAGCATTATTTGTAACAGCAAAAAACTGGGAACCCAAATGTCCACTGATAGGTGGATGGGTAAATTGTGGTTTATGCACTTGAAATATTATATGGATAAAAACGAACGAATAATAGCTATCTACAACATGGATGAGTCTTAGAAATAATGTTACGTGAAATAAAAAAGCAAACCACAGGGGAGTATTAGGGAATAAAATTTTGTAAAGCTAAAAAGCAAAACTGAACAATACATTTTTAAAGAATATCTACATATATGGAAAGGCTATATATATATATATATATATATATATATATATGGCAGGTAATTAATAAACACGAAATTAAGGATAGTGGTTACCTCTAGGGAGAGGCAGAAGGATAGGATAGGGGAAGAACACAAGAAATTCAGTGGTATTTCTAATGTTTTAATGTACAAATTGGGTGATGGATCATTTAATTATTATGCTTCATAATTTATCCATTTTAAATATATTCTTTATAGATATCAAACATTACATATTATAATTTTTAAAAATCTGCAATGGTGGAAATAAATGAACAAATGAATGAAGGCTCCCTGAAAGAAAACTGAGAATCCCTGACAGAAGCTACCCTATGCAAAAGACACAGTAGGTCCTCAAGTAATATCAGCTGGTTTACTGCTTTTTCCAAATACATACCTGGATTCCCTTCCTACTGGTGCTCCCTGATATGCGCAGCTACCCCCTTCCATACACATAGCCTAAGCCCTACAATCCTGGCTAAGTCCTGACACATACATGACAAGAGACTGACACCTGGTGGATACAGAATGAATTTAATAAAACGACTAGGGAGTAAATCTTTCACTCTACATGGTGAAAGAGCAGTAGGGTGGGGGACAGGGAAGCAGGAATGAGTAGAAACTAAAATTCGGAAACAGGAAAAGGAAGGATATCCATCTCTGAGATGTAAAGAAAGGGGATTGTCATCTAAATGAGACTAAAGAGATAGTCCCTAAAGAAGAATGATTTCCCTCTCATTCCTTCTGAGACTGGAACAAGATGAAAGAGATTATAGCTGCAGTAAGGAAAATGCAAGACTATTTGGAAAAGAGGAAGCAGGTATAGCTGATCTCAGCCTAGCAAGCTAAAACCACAGGTACTTCATAGCAGTGGCTAGGTGTCAGCTGTCTCCCCAGGAACTCCCCACTCCCAGTTTCCATTTAGAGATCTATGTGATTCTAAGGAGGCTGATCCTGCCCTTTTTTCGAAAGGTACAGTCCATGATGTAGAATAAATAAGCAAATTAGCATTTACCAAACTCCTGGCTACAGTGACTGGTTAGGGGCAGGCATGTGACCCAGGCTGGCCTAACCAGAGTGAATCTTAGGGCTTTTGCTAGGATTCCTGGCACAAAGATGCCCTCTCTTTCTGGCTGGACATAAATGAGGAAAATATGTAATCCTAGGAGTGCTGGCAGCCATGAGGTGGACCAGGCTTGATCCTACAGAAGGTAGAACAGTAGGGGAAGAAAATCAATCAGGTATTTAGAGACATACTGAGCCATTGGATCAGCTTTAGTGCTGGAGCCAGCACTACCTCTGGACTTTCCAGTCACATGAGCCAATACATTTTTATTTTTAAGCCAGTTTGAGTTAGGTTTTCTATGATTTAAAATTGAAAGATGCCTAACCTATACATTCATCATACTCCATCCCTGTATTTCCACAGGATAGCACAGGGATCCAGGTAAGATGGTCACTACAGATTTATTAGTGACTCTAAAGCCAAGGGTGTTGAGCTGGAAAGGTAAGAGGCAAGAACCAGGCACTATGCAAGACAGGGTGCCTCAGCTGTCTATACAGAAGAGAATGAAGAGCCAAGTGAGAAGCAAGTGCAAAGAAGGGCCTCTACTAGGCAGACAGGTAGAGTTAACATAGCACTCTTCCCCACATACCTAACATGGGGGTGTTGCTTTGGGGTCTTTTCACTCATGGGGTAAGGAGCTTTGAAGCACATGCCCCTTTAAGTCTTTATTACCCTGTGCTGCAGTGTCTACCTCTTCCTTGACCAAATGAAGAGCCTCCTTTTGGCTTCTACTGCCCTTGATGACACTCACTTTCGGGGTGACAGGAGGAATTTTATCTTCTGCTTCTTTGGCATGCCGGGAACTGGGGCCCCTTCCTCCTCTGGAAACAGCACCATCCTCCTGACCTTGGGCAAGCATCTCCTTCTCAGCCTCTCCCATTGGCCCTGGCCTCTCTGACCCTCCAGCTGAGTTGCCTTCCCCTCCAGAGGCCCACGTCTCCAGTGGTAACCTTGAGGACTGGGCAGAGTCCACGGCAGCTGCTGACTTGTCAGGGGTAGAATTCCTTTCCCTACTTCCACCTGATTTTTTTCGAGGGCGCCCCCGTTTTCTTTTGGCATCACTTCCTGTATCCTCTATATCCTGCTTTGTTGCTTTAGCTGGTGGGTCCTGCCCACTGGCCTCACTCACAGGTACTTCAGCTGTCCTCTTCACACCCTTGTCATGGGGTCCCAGCTCACCACCTATGCCCACTTCCCTGTTCTCTGTGCCCCTCGGCTGAGTGAGCCCCCCAGGTGGAGCCTGCCCAGGCCCAGGCCCGGGTCCAGGTCCAGGCAAAGCAGGAACAGTTGGTAAGATCATGTTAATGATGGGCACAGCTGCTTGGGGTCCCCCAGCTCTAGGGGGCAGAGGCAGTGTAGCCATTTTCAGAGTGCTTGAAGAAAGCTTGGGGGCCAGGACGGGTGGAGAGACTCGGATTGGTGGAATAAGTGAGCGAGGGGCCCGAGGGAGAAGCAGAGGCAGCCGGGCCACTAGGGCATTAACCTGTGGGTTATTGGCTGCTGGCGCTGGGCTCTCCACTACACTCTTCTTTCGCTCGCCGCGTGCTGGGGGTCCAGCCCCAGCCCGGGGGTCCAGCTCCTTAGGAGGCTAAAAAGTAAAGAGAAGAACACAAAAAGTGGGAAGACTGGACAGTGGAGGAAAAATAGACACAGGAGGTGAAAAAGTACTGGATCCACTGGTGGAAGGATATACTAAACCCCCAACCCAGGGGAGCAAGGTCAAGGGCATCAACTTCCTTACCTGGGCCTGTCTCTCTGGTCTCTTATGGGCTCCGCCCTCCAGATTCTCTACACCATTCTTGGATTTAGATGACCGTTCCCGAGGGGCATGTTCATCCTCTTCTGCAGAGGTGCCAGAAAAGGTAACAAGGTGAGGAGGAAACAGAATGGAGGAGGGAGGCGATTCTGATTGACTGACTGGTAGAGGCAGGGGAAAGAAGGTGGTCTAAGGTATGTCCCAGAAGGCTCTCTAGGAATAGAAGGCAAATCCAAGGTGTCTCTATCCTAGGATGTGGGAGGGCCTTTGATGTTGAAAGTGGCTGAGGGTTTCTCAGAACATAAGAAGGGGTCCACTCACCAGCAAGCCCCATAGCCTTGAGCACATTGGCGTGTGCAGAGCGGGCAGAGATGAGATGCTGCTGCAGCAGGAAGCGGGCGACCTCAACGATGGAACTGAAGGACCGTTTCAGGATTCGCTCTGCCCAGTCACAGGTCAGGGCACAGGCTGCTTCAACCAGTTCATCCCGAGGTGCTGGGGTTACTTCTGGGCCCATTTCTGGCTGCAGGGGGGAAGGACATGCCCAATCACACTCTGAACAAAGGACCCTCCACCCCTCTCAGACACAGTGTTGACCATAAGTAAGACCAGACTAGGGATGGGAGTAGCCTCTATCAACCCATCCCAGAAACCCACAAATTCTCTCCCTCCTCTGCCTCAGCAGTAGGGTAGGCAGAAGGGCATGTTCTATATACCCAGAAACTGTGTGCAGAATGACCTAGGCTGGGTCAGGCCTCAAAACGTCTCCCCAAGTCCTCTGACTTCTACCTTGGAGAGAAGAGTGCAGTTGGAGGGTTGTTACTTACACTCTCAGAGCCCTTTAGGTCAAGTCCGGGCAAGGGCGGCATAGATACCAAGGTCTTCCTTCGTATGCCACTGTAGCAATATCTGACGTTTAAGTTAAGGGGCAACCAACACATGGGGGTCTCCAAGCCCCTTAGGAAGGTTAGGCTGTTTCCAGTCCTGTCTCTTCACATACTAAGTTTTCCTCCCCAGGTCCTCTAGCACAACCTCTCCAGTCAAGGATACTTGGACTGGCCCCGGCCACCAAGCCTTCGGGCTTTGATGTCAGGGAAGATCTCTCTGATGATTTTGCCAAAGTTGGCTGTGCTGAGTGGGCGGCAACAGGCGAGACTCTCACAGTACTTCCTGAGTGCGTGGGGGACAGAGTGGGAAGATACTCAGAGAAGGAGGTTTGGGAGTGGGTTCAGAGGGTCCCTGGGGATGAAGGTTGGGAAACCCTTTAAGAAGTCAGGCTCTGTCAAGGCAGGGAGCTCTCCAGGGATGAGGGGGTAGCCCTATGCCCATCATCCCACCCACCCCCCATCCACCCACCGATAGGCATCGTAAACACTTTGTTTTGGCAGGCAGGTGTCAGTATGCTCTTCTAGGTGGTTGCGGATCCACCTATAAGCATACATGTACTCCTCATTGCTGAGTGTACTTGGCTCTGAGCTGCAAGAGAAGTAAAAGAGACATGTATTACTAACATCCCAACAGTTGCCCTGGTTCTATCCAGATTATCACCTCAGTAGTGCTGGACTGAATCAGTTCATCCAGAATCCACCTTTCCCTGGTAAACCAAGGCAGGTCAGGGACTTTTCTTCCCCACTAAGGATACTGTTATGAGGATTCCTATTCACCCTGCCCCTTTTTAGGGAGCCTTTCTTTAAGAATCAGAACCTCTGATATCTAAAATTCTAGCACCAAACCTACCTTTTGTCTCCAGTACTGGGCCCTGAGGGGAGCTGAAGGTAGAGATACAGCTTGTCGTTGTCTGAGAATTTCTGTACATCTTGCTGAGGTAGGGAGGAACAGAGGCAGGAGAAATAATAAGGCCAAGAAGGACCCAAGGTAGGACCCACTGATGCTTACTAAAAAGTCCAGCTGACTTAGTGACTGGCAGGCTGACAAAGGACCTTAGAAATGATTTGAGGTTTTGCATTCACTGTACCCTGAGGAGCCCTTAGGAGCTACCAAGGTGAGAAGGGGAGTGGAGGGGATCACCTGATTTTATTTCTATTGGGCTTCTACACAAGAAGTCACAGAGATGAAGTGAGATGCTCAAGGTCAAAGTGATAGCAAGTTGCAAGGCCAATTATCTTCTGACAGGGTAGACAACACTGACTCGCATAAACCTTTCTTACCCATATCCTCACCATCCTCATCTCCCACCAATTCTATCTCCCTGTTGCCCTCTTCCCCAGAATACTCACCAGGATTCCCTCTACTTTGTTCTGCACGGCCTTGCTGTGGAGAAGAGGAGAAAGCTGGAGGTCATGCACAAGATTTTTCCCCATCCCTATGTCTGATTGCCAGGGAGAGGAAGAGGTCTGAAAAGCCTAGCAGGTGCTCAAGAACTGTTACCATGATTAAGAATCTCCCCTGTTCAGATGCACTTGCTTGGGAGGGGGAGATCATCTACAGAGGAAGTGAAGTGCTACAGGGATCTATCCCCAGGTCCGGAACGAGGTTTAGAGGTGGTGATGAGTACTTACGAAATGGTACCTCGGAGCCTCTGAAGGAGGGTGGTGGGTTCCCCTGCCTCAGCACTACCTGAGGGGGCCCTTCCCCCAGTTTTTGGGCTCTTAGCATCAGGTTCATCTTCTGCCATCCCGGCATGAGGGCTGGAGTTGGGAGAAGACAGGACAAGAAGATTTAACTTCCCTCCCTGCACCCCCCCAAGGCCCCAGGGCACTCCTCATCTCTCTACCCAGAAAGATGGAAAAACAGAAAGAAAGCCTCCAAATTTCCCCAGTGGTCTTTTTCTAAAACTCGCCTTCTCCAAAAATTAGAAATTATTCCATTACTTCTCCAGGGCCATATATACCCAGAGATCTTTGCCATCTCCATTCTATCTGCCCCACCTTTCTGCAGTCTCCTAAATGTGGAAAACTGTAAAGGAAGAGATAGGGGGGATTGGGAATCCACGTTAGAAAGAAAATTTCATTTCTGCCTCTGACCCCATACTGCCCTCCTTCCCCTCAAAAACAACAATAACAACCACAAGACAAAGTTGTTTAATTCTCTAATATGCTCCTCACCACTGAATTTGCCTGGGAGGTCAGAAAGGATACGAACATTTTCTGCCCTTCCAGGCTTGGAAAAAACTGGGCCCAAGTTCTCATTACTTAATCTCGCCACGGCTTCCCCCGCAGCTCCCCTCCCCACGTCGCCGGCCCCTACGTCATCTCCCTCAACATCCCATCCTGATGCGCGCCCCCACCTCCCTCCCTTCCCCCTCCATTCAATCCCGCGTTGCTGCAAAGTGAGGGGTTCAGGGTAGCGGAACTCCTGGGCTGGGCGTAGGAAACCCGGCTGGGGGAATGGGGTCCCAGATTCGGGGCACGTGCACATGGGTGAAGAAGCAGTTGAAAATACAGCCAAAATCTTTTTCTGCTCTCCTCCCAACTCATATTGCGCCCTCCCTACCTTTGAACAGTCGCCTTCCAACACAAGCAACAATAAAGGTAAGGGAGAAAGAGAAACTACCTCGCAGCCACCTTCACTCCAGCCCAGCCCCACGGTCCTGGCCCAGCGGGCTCGTGCGTTGCTTTATTTTCTTTTTTCTGAATGGCTGGAACAGCCCCGATCTGCCTAGATACTCGGACGGCCTGTTCTACCATTGGTTGTTGCTGCCACCCGGAGACAGAAGGCGCCGGGCTCGCACCGGCGGCAGCTAAAGTCTGCCTGGTAACAGAATCTGATTGGTCAATAGGGGAGGGAAAATCCAAAGTTGGTCTTATTTGAGTCAAGAGGGGGAAGTCCGGGTTAGGTTTCGGTTAAAACTGGGGTCGGTTAGGACTGCCGGTCCCAAGAGGTTCTTCTCTTAAAGGGACCGCAGGACGAAAGACCGGGTGCTCGCCTCCTTTTGGAGCTTTCTTTGCTTTTGCTTTCTCCTTCCGTGTTTCAGTTTTGCCTTCGGTCGTCAGAGCTACTGGAAGAAAAGAGTCAATGGATGATAAAATAACTAGAAAATTATAGGTAGTAGTGATGGAAGTTCGCTGTAAGCTCACATTATCCCCTTTTGATGAAAAACAAGTTGAACCATTCCCCCCAGCCCTCACCAGCCAACACGCATGAAGACACTAACAAGAAACCTGCAAACACGGGCTCACATTCCTCATTGATGGAGGCCGCCAAACCTCAGTAGCTGTACCACATTAAGCTAAAGTTCCCGTAGTGTTCCTAGGTTTCCCGAGTGTACCTTATCTCCTTCCAAAGAGTTGCTAATGCCTTTGCATCCCCAAAGTTCTGTAGTCAGTGAACACTGGAATTTCGACTGACTTCCCCAGGGGGTGCTGGACGCCCACATGAATTTTTTCTCCTCAGAGAACATTGTACTGAAAGGTCAAGGGTTCTTCACTCTCTTAGTTAAGGCTTTTTAAGGTCATGAATCAGATGAAAGCAATGAACCCTCTGCCATGAAAAATGCAGGAACAGACCAAGCGGTGCATCTAATTTCAGAGGTCACAGACTCAAGGGTAACCACCCTTTGAATGGAGTACAGTATTTTGTTTTGCACAGCAGATATGTTACACCCAAAACTATCAGTATATTTATAGTCCTGAATTATAGTTCTCCAGTCGCATCGTCATTGTGCTTTTGTAAAGCGGACAAGAGTGTTGCCTGATTTCATGACCATCGCCCTTTGCAGCTTCCATTTCCCTACTACCAGCTTCTGTGGGTAGCGGGGGAACCCAGAGGATCACGGAGTTGGGGAAATAAGGATATACTGGCAGGAAGGTTTTCTAATAACAGCTAAAATTTATTTGTTAACTATGTGCCAGATAGCAGACCAAATGTTAAACACCTCGGTTTGAAGTAGGAACTATTATTGCCTCCATTTTACAGACAAGGAAACAGATTTGGAGAGGTGAAGGGACCTGTCCACAGTTACATTGTAATTAGTGCTGGAATCAGGATCCAAAGTCAGACAGTCTGCCTTCGGAGCCCATTCTCTCTCTCTTTTTTTAAAATAAATTTATTTATTTTATTTATTTATTTTTGGCTGCGTTGGGTCTTCATTGCTGCGAGCTGCTGTGCGCGGGCTTTCTCTAGTTGCGTTGAGCGGGGGCTACTCTTTGTTGTGGTGCGCAGGCTTCTTATTGGGTGGCTTCTCTTGTTGCGGAGCTCGGGCTTTAGGTGCACGGGCTTCAGTAGTTGCAGCACGTGGGCTCAGTAGTTGTGGCACACGGGCTTAGTTGTTCCGTGGCATGTGGGATCTTCCCAGACCAGGGCTCGAACCCATGTAGCCTGCATTGGCAGGTGGATTCTTAACTACTGTACCACCAGGGAAGTCCCAGAGCCCATTCTCTTGAACACTGCCCTAGACTGCATAGATTTGCAGGTGCTCAGATACAAATATGGGTATAGACTGATGGAAAGATACCCCAAACACCACTGTTTGGTATGAAGGGGAATATAGAGCACTTTAACTGGAAAAAGAATTTGGGGTAAATTATGCTGGCATAGGAATTTGCAGGTGGCAGAGAATAAGTGGAAGCTTTAGCAAAGGGAGAAAAAGTATCATAGCTATGTAAGGGAGATTATTTTGACAGCACTGTAGAAAGGTGAGGTTGAGTGGGGAGGCCGGGGAGGCTAGAGATGGGAAAAACAGGCAACTGACTATTCATTTATGCCAGGTGTTATGCTAAGAGCTGGGGATACAAAGCTGAATAACGTACAATGGTCCTTGCCCTGAGAAGTAACAATAAAAATTGTCTGATAAGCATCATCATAACAGCAAATATTGATATAGAGCTTAACATGTGCTGAGGATTGTTCTAAGGGCCTCACATATGTTACCTTTTTATCTTGTAGCAACTCTATCAGATAGGATAATCTGATAGATTATCCCCATTTTACAGATAAGGAGACTGAGAGATTAATAATTTGCCCAAGTTTACACAGTAAGTGATGGAGTTAGGATCTGAACTGGGCTGCCTGGATTCAGAATTTGCTCTTAAGCACTATTATACATTGCCTACTAATATATATTTTTTAAATTTATTTACTTTGTTTTTGACTGCGTTGGGTCTTTGTTGCTGTGCATGGGCTTTCTCTAGTTGCGGCGAGTGGGGGCTACTCTTCTGTTGATATGTTCAAATCAGTATCAGCAAGGGCCGCACATTGCATTACATTTGGTTTTGGTTGATGTTTCTTAAACCTTTCTAATCTATACGCTCTCTCTCTCTCTCTCTATTTATTTGTTGAGGAAACTGGTCATTTGCTCTATAGAATTTCCCACATTCTGCATTTTTATGATTTCACCTTTATAGTGTTTTTAAAACTTGTTCTTCTGTCTCCTGTATTTCCTGTAAACTGATTGTGAGCTCTGCAGGCTTCATCAGATTAATTTTGGCTTTTTGGCAAGAATACTTCATAGGTGGTGCTGTGTACTTCCTATTGCATCACAGGAGGTATGCTTTTCGTGACGTAAAGATTGAATAGTGTATTCAGGTTTTGTCGCCTGATCTATGCATTATGAAGCCCCATTTCAGTCTTTCATTGAATGGTTTTAGCAGCCACTGATGATCATTGCCTGGATCCAATTGTCATTAGAGGTTACAAATTGGTACTATCCAAATTCTGTCACTCCTTCTGAATTTACTAGCTGAAATTCTTTGTTGTTGTTGTTTGGTTGGTTGGTTGTCTTTTTCGTTTTATGTTTGCATCAGGTTGGGGGGCTTTGGGGTTGGGGGCATCGATTTAGGGGCAGTGGTTGATGTCCCGGGGAATGAGAGGACGTGGAATCCAGCTCCCACAGGCTTTCACACACTGGGGGAGCTAGTGGCTACCCCTCCCCACAAGGCCGGATCCCCGGGGCCTAACCACCTGGGGTGCTGGGGTGGTGACTCACCAGGACCATGCATTCCTGTCTACTAGCTGAAATTTTGTAAAGGATGTTTCCTCATCAACTATTTGCTTATCCCAAGGCAAATTCTTTCTGAAGAAGTTTCGTTATTGAAAAGAACAGGGTAGAAACCTAGGATAGACTTCTGTTAAGACCCAGTAAATCCCAAGGCTCCCTGTAACTTAATCATCTTTTATAGTCACTTATTCATTAAGGCACACTATGTGCTACTATCCAAGCTGGGTATTGGGAGGAAGCAGGGATTTTCAATATAATGTGACATATGTTCATGCTGAGGTAAAGTGCAGGAGGCCCCTAACCCGGAGCTGTCAGGGAAGAAGGGCTTTCCCAGGGATATGGCAGCCTGGCCCAGATGGCAGGTAAGGCAGCGGGAGGGAATCAGGACTTGAGTTGAGGTAAATGTTTCAGGGGGCATGTTTAAAGACCTCAAAGGGAAAGAAAGTGTAATACATTCTTGGGGGGACCTGGCCATCTCGGGGGTCTTAGATTGCTCCAGTGTTTAAAACAAAGACACCTTTGCGGAAGACTGAAAAGAATGTAGATTAATACCTGAATGTTGCTTGGTACTGTCTTGGGTAGAGAGTAAAGGAATCAATAGAATTACTGCTTGGGGGCTTCCCTGGTGGCGCAGTGGTTAGGAATCTGCCTGCCAATGCAGGGGACATGGGTTCAAGCCCTGGTCCGGGAAGATCCCACATGCCATGGAGCAACTAAGCCTGTGCACTACAACTACGGAGCCTGTGGTCTAAAGCCCACGAGCCACAACTACTGAGCCCATGTGCCACAACTACTGGAGCCCGCGTGCCTAGAGCCCGTGCTCCGCAACAAGAGAAGCCACCGCAGTGAGAAGCCTGCGCACGGCAGCGAAGAGTAGCCCCTGCTCACCGCAACTAGAGAAAGCCCGCGCACAGCGACAAAGACCCAACGCAGCCAAAAATAAATAAATAAAATTTAAAAAAAAATTACCTTAGAATTACTGCTTGGCTGCTGTCTCTTAGGTTCCTGAAACTTCCATCCCATTCCTCTTATAAACAACTAAAGACTTAGTGCAGAGAAAGGAGGCATCTCTGATTTGGGCAAGGTTCTAAAACACTGTCCAGGTGAGGAGACAAGAATGCCAGGGCCTAGTGTGTTGGGTTGGTTACCTTGATGTTCCCAGCCCTCCTGCCCCGTCGTGTTCCTGTCTTCCAGGTAGGAGGTGACACACCTAACCTCCTCAGAACAGTGTGTTCAACTGATGGCACCATCTACGTCAGGGGTCTAGGGTATCTCCTGTGTGTGAGGGGGCACATTACATTCTCCTGGGGGTGGTGGGTGAGATTTTAGGTTCATTAAAAGAAAGCATGAGTTAAAAAAAAAAAAAAAAAGTTTAGGAACACTGATTGACAGCTTCCTTCCTGTCAGCTCTCCTTGCGACGACCACCTCCAAAATCTTCAGGTTCTGTCTGGCCATAAAAGTGAGATTCTGGCACCCTTAGCATCGTGCTGTGATCACTGGTATGAACTAGTCATCATAACCATCCCACCCCCTGGTCCTCTTCAGGACTTTCCCGTGCAAGATACAGAGGGTCAGCAGAGGAGGAGTCATAGGCCCGGTGCCCCGAAAGACAAGGTGATCTCAGGAAAAGTTTCACCAGTTTATTTCTTAGTGAAATAATTTCCAAGAGCTCAGTGAGCAGCTTGCAGCATTGGTGGTTAGATAGAGACACGGCTCAATTCGTTTCAACAGCCTGAGTTTGGCTTTGGGAGGACAAGCTGCCAAGGGTCGGGGACTGAGAGAGCAGAGTGAAGCCGGGTCCCTGCAGAAGTGAGGGCGCAGGATGTGGAGTGGGGCTAGGAGGAGCGGACTTCAGAGCCAGATGTCAGAGCTGCAGTCGCCCCCAGGGTAGCGGAGCTCATGGGCCAGGGCTGGGCCGAGGGGCTCCTTCCCAAAGTCTACCAGGAAGTTGGGGTTCAACTTCAGCCCTCCCTTTACTGTGTCTACATCGATCTGCAGCATCACAGAGCCTTCCCTGGTAGAAACAGGAGGGAGAAGAAAGAGGTCAGAGGGGGCCCATCCCCTTCCCCCAAGAATTAGGTAAGTGTGAGGGCAGGGAGAGGGGTTCCTGAGGAGGGAGCAGAGTCTGGAAGTGGAGCCAAGGAGTCTTCAGAAAGCCAAACCCCTCTGGGAGGGGAGCCCAGGCTGTCTACTTCTTACCTGATGAGATCAGGGTAAAACTGCTTGTCCCAGGCACTGTACAGCGACGTGGTGACGTAGAGACGCTTCCCATCCAGGCTAAGCTGGATCATCTGAGGGCCTCCGGCCACTTGTTTCCCCTTGGGAAAACCAGGGGTCAGACCCCAGGGTTACATACAGATCCTAGGCGGGAATCAGTGGCACCACCCAAACCCCAAGGACGTGCTCAGCGGCTGCCCAGCCCCCTCCCCCATACTTCTCCAGCACGGGTCTGAGGGGCCCGTGAGCAGGCGGAGAGATCCTCACCTTGACCACCAGGGGTTCTGGCTGGGAGTTTAGCTCCTGGTCCTCCAGCACCTGCACGGGGCCTCCCTTAACAATGCTGCCCCCGAGGAAGAGCTGGGTGGGGAGGTGCAGGGCATAAAGGAGGACAGTGGCGGGAGGTAAGGACGTTGCAGGAAGAGAACCTCACTCCCTCACGTTCCCCGCGTCTAGCCACGATTCCCCATGGTCCTGGCCCGAACCATCCCTCAGCCCCCATCTTTGCTTTTCCTGCACCTCCCTTATCATCCCCCAGCCAGTTCATACCCTCCAGCTCATGCCCAGACTTCTACTTCCTCCCTCCTTTCCTCTCCATCCTGCTAGGACCCACCTGTCCCGTGAGGCGGGGCCTCTGCGGGTCAGAGATGTCATACTGCCGCAGATCCCCATGCAGCCAGTTGCTGAAGTAGAGGAAGCGGTCGTCCAGGGACAGCAGGATGTCAGTGATCAGGCCTGGGTGGGGGGTTGCAGTTCAGAGGCACCTTAAGACGCTTGTTCCCCAGCCTGAGAATCAACCTTCCGATTCCCACACTCCCCTGAGCACTCACCTGGCATTTCAGGCAGCATCCAGCCCTTCACTTTCTTGGGGGGCACCTGGATCACCTTCTCCACTGACCAAGTACCTCCCTGCATTGGGGTCAAGAGGCAGAGAGGTGAGCCCGTCAGAGCTGGGCGATGAGTGTCAGATCTGGGTCTCCCCAGGGCATACAGTCTACAGGGAGAGAGTAGATGCAGGGCCTTCTTGCCACTAGGGTCTAACCTCCATGCAAACCCCTTAAGGCAGGGATCATGTCTGCTTCACCACTGTATTCCCAGCACCTAACACAGTGCCTGACTCACTAAATATTTTTTGAATGAATGAATAAATCAATATAGCCAGTTAGGGCTTAGGGAGAAATTAGCCTAGGGCTGAGAGGAGACAGGCAGGGCAGGTGGTCTTGTTTTTTATTCCTGGGAAGGCTGGGTTGGTGGAGCCCGGCAGAGGAGGCCTGGGTCACTCCTAGGGAGAAGGGAGCGTCATGGCTATGGAAGCTGGGCAGAGCGCTGACAGGACTGCCAGGAGGAGAGGGCCGGAGCGCACGTCACCTCATTCTTATAGAAGCGCTGGATGTTGGAGCTGAGGGCACAGCCCACGAAGCCCTGATCAGCGGCCGGGTTGTGCAGGAAGCGGATCTCCAGGGGGATGAGGCCGTCCTGTAGAGTCAGGGTCTGCACCCTCTCATGGCGCTGCCAGTCCCACACATGTAAGTGGTTCCCATACAGCCCTGGGGTGGGGATGCAGCCGGAAGGTGGAATCAGGATCGGGGCGGGAGGGCATGGGCCAAGGCTGGGGCACAGCACAGGGGAGAAGGTTGAAAAATGGGTTGGAGGGATCAGAGAGACACTTGAGCAAGTCAGAGCGCTCAGCACATCCTATATCATCACCCCAAGAGTCTGGGGTCCACAAGAGGGAAGCTAGAGGGCTGGAGAGTAGGGGTTTGGAATAGAGAGCAGGGGTTTGTGTGACCAGGCTCCTGCCAGCCCGCGGGTAGTGGGGGATTCTCACCCGCCTCAACATCAGCGGGGTTGAAGCCATCTTGTAAGACATTGGGAGCTGCCCATTCAGTGCTGACCATGACATTGTGTCGAGGCTGGTACCAGAAGTCATAGCCCATAGGCGCAGCACCTCCAGGCCGCTCCCACGTGCCCTTCACCTCAAACGTCTCTCCATCCAGCAGCACAAAACCCCCTGAGCAGGGAAGGAAGTAGGGTGGTAGGTAGAGTTGGTGGAAGTGCGACCCGCACCCAGCCCTCACCCCCAGGCCTGTCCAAGAGGCTCCAAGCCCATTGCCTGGTGCCCCTCCTCCCACTGGGTTTGCCAGATCCTTAAATTCAGGAGCTGAATTTGGACACCTGTCCAAAGGGTCCCACCCAGAGGGCCGGGTGAGAGGTGGGGACTTACTCTGGTGCCCCTACCTCCCATCAAGTTCATCCCTCTCCCAGACCACAGGGTAAATTTTTCCTCCCTTGAGCCAAGATCTTCTGGGACTCTTTACCCTGTGCTTCCTTTGCCTAGCCTCCTACTTTCAGGGTAGGGTTCCTGCCAGAGTCTAGACTCCATTCTGCTCACTCACTCCATTTTTTTTAGAGAGAAAATTATTTGTAATTCAACACGAATGCCCACTATGTTTTTCCCTAGCTGAGTATGTCATGACACCTTGCCACTTCTTTGCAAATGTAAGTAGATGTCTACTCCTAAGTGTTCTTAAATCTAGGAATGTCATGCATCCCATCTCCTGGAAAAAGCAGTTAAATAGAGTCTAATGCAGTAACCTTAACTGGATGACCTTAACTGATACTTCACTCCAAGCCCTTGGATGGGGAGTTCTGGTGAAATACGTAAGGCTGGGAGAGAAGCAGCACAGCATGGTGATTAGGACATAGATTCTGGAGCCATGTTGCTGGGCTTGAGTTCCAGCTCTGTGACTTAACAGCTGGCTGACTTCGGGTAAATTACTTAGCCAGTCTGTGCCCCAGCTTCCTAATCTGTAACACAGGGATCACAGTAGCATCTATCTCATAGGTTGTGTCTGGCACATAGTAGACACTTTATGTGAAAGCTCTGATCATAACATAAATGAGAAAGTAGCTGTGACAATTAAGGATCTCAAGGACTGTGAGATTTGCTCATGAATTCACGAAGGCCGATATTAAATGCATGTGTTTTCTGGGGCCATGTCTGTATTTGCTCACATTTCCCACGGCAGACAGTTCTGACTATAACTTGTAAGTGAATTCATCATTCAAGGCTCACCTTCATAAAAATAATTGAAACAACTGAAGTTACTTGACTATAGTTTAAATATTGGATGAGACTCCGCCCTCTGGGTCTCCCTGGAAGGTCATTCCATCCCTCCCTCAGTTTGGGATCTGCTTCCCTCACAGATGTGCCTACAATGCTGGCAGGTACCTTTGCCATTGCCCTTGGGGTCTCCCAAGGAACTGATCATCACCTCCCCACTGGCCAGGCAGTGGGTGGTGTGGAGGTAGCCCAGGTCACACTTGGCATGGATGTCCTTGGGCTCAACAACCTGGAGAGGGTAAGGAATGGTGTCAGAATCATACAGGGCCAGGAGTCCCCACTCCTTACTCCTCCCCTCCCACACTTCTACCTACTGACCCTGCCCTCTTTTCCTCTGAAACATAGACACAATTTTCCCTGCAGGAATATGGCAAAGGCTGAGTCTGCAGAGCAGCAGGGGCGTCACAGAGACTGATAACTCCCCAGCAGAAAACATGGACTTCTCTCACCCTGCCTGTCTTGAGGGCACTCACAGCCCTTTGAGACCATAAGCTCCTCCCAGGCTGGGAGGATGCCAGTGTCAACTTTGTATCACCAGCGCCCAGCACTGAGTGCCTAGCACAAAGAAGGCACTCAACAAAGTGTTGAAAGGAAGGATCAGAGGCTCCCGCCTAAGGGAGGCCCTGGGCTCCTAACCGGCTGGGGCAGAAATGGCTCCTTCTCCAGCTCGGAGTGAAAAACGAGAGCCTCCTTCCTCCCCTGTGGTGCCCCTGGGTGATGATGACCCAGCACATCTGGTAACTCTCCTCCAAAGTCTAGCCCCACTCGCTGCTGTTGAGCCCCGACCCTGCACAAGAGCTGGAGGGAGCTGCTTTAGGGCCGGCTTCCTTGCTCACAGGCTGCCCTGGGTGGCGGGCATATTAGGGGCCCAGAGCTGGCTAGGGCAGAGGACGTGCCTTGTGCAGCTTCGGAGCGCGGGGCTCGGTGCCCACATCCACCACATAAATTCGGGAGGAGATGAGACTGGGCAGCAGCAGCTTGGTGCGCGACTTGGTGCTGTCCCCGAAGCAGCTGCTGCAGGTGTTCCACCCTGAGTGATGCAGCTCGTCCTTCAGGTGGGGCATGGGCAGCCGATGGATGACCTAGGATAGGAGAGCGGGCAGGGGTGGTGCTCACCCAGACCACGCCTCTGTGCGCTTTCGGAGAAGGGGCCCTCTGGACCCACTTCATCTTGGCAGCACAGCACAGACTTCATTTTCAGCACTGCCCTCGCCCATGGGTTGGGGGTGCCCTTGTGCAGTGAACAGCCTGAACAACCATACCCAGGGAGGGTGAAGAAGGATGGAGCAGGGAAAGGGCACTGCCAGGGCCAGGGCTAGAGGAGGGGTCTGAGGGTCCTCTGGTGCCCAAGCCCCACCTCACCTGGCAATACTGGGGAGACTTGGGGTCAACGTCCACAGTGGCCAGATAATCCGGGGCCTCAGTGTTCGTGTTTCGGTAGATACAGGGCAGGTAGACAATCTCCTCCCTGGGTCCTAGAGGGCAGAAAGCAGGCGGTGGGGTGGGCGGGGTGGGGACAAGGGCCGGGGCAAGGCAGGGTGTGTGTCAGCAGTGGAATCGGTAGCAGGCACTGGCTTGCCTACTCCTGGGGGTGCTGGCTCTCAGTCTTCTCACACTTACCTTTCATGGCCTCCAGAGGTGAAGGGTAGCCAGGTCCACACTTCCCACATTCCGTAGCTGTGGAAACAATGGGGCATGCTGGCCGCACCGCGCTCTGGAGGGTGAAGTCTCCTTCCTCACATGCTGCAACCCGAGCCCCCCAAACCACCGGCCCGCCACCGGCCAAGGCAGAGGCACTGTCTCAGGTCCCCTCCAGACCCTCAAAACCCTGATGAGTGTGTGGGTATGGCAGGAAGAGCTGCAGAGCTATGACCTGAAGGTGCACAGACCCTTGAGCAGGACCCAGGGGAGGCAGGAGAAGGGTGAGTGCAGGGGAGGCGGTGTGGTGCAGTGGTTATGACATTGACTTGGGCCCCAATCCCAGCTGGTCACTGACTAGCCATGGGAGCTTAGGCAAATCACCTAACCTCCCTGGCCTCAGTTTCCACATCATCTGTAAAAAGAGGGTAATAAGAATACCACAATGGGCTTTTATGAGAAATAAACAAGAAGCTGCAGTCAAGTGTGCAGCTTTGTACTTGCATGGTAGGAGCCCATAAACCCTGGCTGTTCTTAAGGAACAGCCATCAGGGAGTGACGGTGGTGCCTGTTCAGCTCCTTTCACTGAAAGTTATCTAAACCAGGAGGTGGAACACTTCCTGCTTCCCTCCCCTCTGGGTCCTGACCCCAGGCTGCTGGCTAGAGCCTGGGTTATATAACCAAGGGTCTGGTAAGGGATAGGAGGCTGAAGTTCAAGGCTGCAGGACTGATACTAACTGAATGTCCTTAGACCAGTTTCTACCCCTGGGTGGGCCCCATCCACCTCCTTTATCTGTAAAGCAAGTTGTTTGGCCCAACCCTGGAAAACTCAGAGGCCCACCCACCAGAGCTATAGGAAGTGGCCCTCCTTGTCCCCTGAAGTCTGGCAAGAGAAGCCACGTGGATCTACAGGACCAAAGTCAGGAACCAAAGTCAGTCGCTGAGAAGGAGGGCTGCCACCAGGCATTAAGCATCAGGATTTGGGGCCTAACCAGGAGGAAGGGCTGAGGAATAAACAGAGGGAGCTGTAGGCCGAAAGAAATCCCGGAGTGGAGTTCACAGGACTTGACACTGCCTCCCTGCCTGGTCCCATGGCCAGTCTGGCTACTGCCCCAGAATCGAGCCTCCACTGGTGTCTGGGCTCAGGCCCTCAGCCAGGGAGCCAGGTCCCCCTACTTGCAGCAGCCAAGTGACTTAGGAGGCTGAGAGGCATCAACAGCATTTTAGAGTCCAGAAGCGTGGTGTCAAGGTCCAGGTGTGACATCTACTCTCTCCATTTTCTCCCCTGTGTTCGCCTAAAAGGGGTAATATCTTACCTTCTTCTCTAAGTGGCTATGAAGGCCAAATAAGACAAAGTATTCAGAAGTTCTTTTATAAGTGAGAGGTGTTGTATAAATACGGGTAGCGCTGTGCCAGAAATCCCAGGCAGTGCCTGGTGCCCAGAGAGAGGGCTGGGGCTGGGATGGGACACGGTGAGGTCCAGTCCAAAGGAATTAAGGAGACTTGTGCTATACAACCAAGCTGTGTCAGGGTTTGGCACAGGAGGTGAGGCGGAGGGGAAGGAGATTCAAAACTCCGAGACATCAAGACAGAGATGCAAAATCTGCAAAATCAGAGACTGAGAGAGAAGTAAAGGTATGAAAGAGGTGTGTGAAGGAGGTATTGCCCCTCAGCACCATCTCCCCATCCCAGACCCTAACTGCCGCATCCTGCACAGCATTTCTGAGAGTCAGGGTCAGGCCCTGCGTGCCACTCAGGCCCCACTGAGCGTCAGTCCTCTTTCTGGGGGAACATTCCCCCTGTCTTAAGCGTCTCAAGCAAGATCTCTGAATGCCTTTGGGTTTGAGATGAGCCCAGGGAAAGCTCGTTGGGTTTTCCCAAGGCCAGGCTGGTTTGTTGGGCATTCTGCCAGAAAAGACCCAGATCCACAGGGGGCAAGGACCTCGATACTCCCAGCCAGACCCAGACTCTTCCTCAGCCTGACATCCAGGAGTCCATGGATGAGGGGGTAGGAGGACTTGGCGGACTGAGAGGGTGGGAGGCACTGAAACAGCCCCTCTCCCACCCCGAGAGAGGGGGGCTCCCTGATTTCCCTCCCAAAGTGATTGGTGGGGCAGGGTAGCTAAAGAGCAACCTGGCCACAAAGGCCTGGGTTCCCTACTCCCTGCAGTAAGAAGTTGGCTTAGGGCTGAAATCAGGGTTGTCTGTCTCCTACGGTAACAGACAGAGACATAGAGCTCCTCCTAAGTACCCCTACCCTTATTTTCTCAGCTGCAGAAAGGCTCCCTGGCCGCAGGCTGCAGCTGGGGAACGGAGGTCGGCGGGGAGCCCAAAGTCACCTTTCCCAGCAGTCCCTCTGCCTTCCTTCCCAGACGCCTCCAGTACTTCGGCTAAGCTGGGAAATGCAGGGGTGGGGGTGGGGCGGGGCCGGTGGAGCGGAGCCTGGCGCTCCCTCCCCTAACCAGCTCCCCCTCCAGGTTTTCTGTCACTTCCTGCGGGGTGGGCCATTGGTGGTCAGCGGACGGTTGTCAGACGCCCCCCTCCTTACCCATGCTGCTTGCTGGTGCGCTTTGCTCCCGACGGGTCTGCCAGGAGTGGGCAGAGACGGAGGGCTGTGCTGGTGTCCGAGGCAGGCTGTGCGGGGAAGGGGCAAAGGGACGGAATTTATACCACCAACTGGGGGTGGGCGGGGCAGGGGGAGGGCCCGGCCGCCGCCCGGAGTGGATGATGGATAGTTCCTGGGCAGGGCGCTCTCAAGTGGCCTGGGCGGCTGTGTTTGAGTTACTGGCTGTGTGCTTGTATGTGTGTACAAGTGTGTGTGCGCAGGAGCGTGTGCATGTGCAGATATATGCTGTGCCTGCGCACGTTTCTCTTTAGTGGAGTGGGTGCCTGGGCATGTGCATTTGTGTGTGCTTGCTCCTGTGTACCTGGGTGTTTCCTGTGTGTGTACTTTTATGCATGTGCCTGCATGAGTGTGTATCTGTGTCTGTGTGCCTGTGTGAGGATGCTTGTGTGTAAAAACCTGTGCTTGTGTATGTATGTGTGCCTGTGCACGTCGGTGTGTTCCTGAGTGTGTGCCTGCCAGAATATTTATGCCTGTGAGGGCACGTGCGTGTGTGCCTGTGTGTGTGTGTATGTGTGTGTGTTTGCGTGAGTGTGTATGTGCCAAGTTCCTGGTCTCTAAGTGCTCATCTCTGTACTTGGACCTATCTCTTGGCATTTAGGGGCACCGAGGGCTGTGGGCCCATTTGCTCCTGCATCCACAGCCAGGGTCAGCTCTCTCCTAAGACTGCCTTCCTATTCCAGACAAACATGTTCCCCAAGGACTGCTCACCCATGTCTTCCTGCCACAGCTGCCCTGACAGGAGCCAGGTCAGGGTTGTGTGTCCAGGTTCCACTTTCTCCAGACCCATCCTCTTGAGCTTTGAAGAGGAAGGAAAGTTGGCAGTGCCATTATTACCCTCTACTACCCTTATAAACCTCAGAAGGTGAAAGTGGAGCGCCTCCCCCTCTTCTCCCAGCCTGGTGCCTCGATAGCTCCCCAGGGCAGGGTAGAAGCGCCCAAGGGTAGCCCAGCCTGATGCCACTGTCCCTAGCTGACCCTGACAAGCCATAAAACTCAGGCTCTCCATCTATCCAGGAAAGAGTCCTCCACCTGGAGAATTCCATGACTGCTGAGCCTGCTCATATAGTGTCCCAGCCCCTCAGGCAAATGACAACTACTTGCTGAAGAGCTGAGGCAGGGTTGAGGCCTGATCCCTTTAACTTTCTCTGGGGCTGCCCTCATCCAGGGAGCTGGACAAGGGGACCCACACAACTTGCTCTCCATCTTGAAGCCGAGGGTGCCCTCTTTCCTCAAACCCCTGCCCCACTCTTCTAGGAGCCTGCTGGCTCTGGTCCACAGAAGCCACTTTCATCTCCTTGGATGAAAGCTCTGGGGTGAAGTTTTTATTGGATAGTGAAAGGAACAAACTTTGGGCTTGAGATTGCCAGTAGAAAAGAGCCACGAGGTTTCCAAACCAGAGTGGAGGGAAGGAGAGCAAACCTGGGCTTCAGTGTGATGGGTTTCTGTCCTCCTGGTTCCCATGGATGAGGGATCATTTGCCCACAGAGGAAGATGCCCTGTGGCTGCCCAGGGCAGGGGTCCTCCCTTATCCCCTCATCCCCAGTGTCACGCAACCCCTCTTGGCTCTTTCCTACTTCTATACCCTCGCCATTGTACTGTCAGCCAGGCAGCTATCAAAGTGAGCCTCATGGGTGCAGCTGCCCCACAGGGGTGGCCCCTGAGGGCTGCTTCTTTGCCTTTGCCAGCTTCCTGCCTCCTGGCTGTCTCCACTCACCCTACCTAATCTCTCTGGCCCTCCTCCTCCTGAGGTCTCCATCACCTACCTCCTCTCTACTCTTCTACTTTTTGGCTTCAGGTAGCCCAACATCCAAGATCTGAAAGAGAAAGAAACCCTATCCCCAAGACCCTCTTATCAAAAGTTCGTAAGTCCAAAGAAGTTGTTACTTCAGAGCTGTTCCAGACTCTGTCACTGACTGCAAGTTCTTTCATGTCCTGTGGCTCTGATCTGGCAGGTCCCTGCAGCTCCTCTTTGGCACCCCTAACCTCCTGCTGTGGCTTTCTTCCAGAATTCTTACTCCAGAGCCTGCAGGGTGCTGGGGAAAGCTGTCCCAATCCAGGCTGCAGGTGGAGGGAGTCCAGGGTCAGGGTTCAGGCTGATAACAGAGAAGCGCCCATGGTATACTTGCTTCTTTTGACATGAGCAGGGCTTGGGCTTCCACCGTGAACAGCACCCCCATCAGCATGGGTCTCCTGAGCATCCCTAATGCTGCTTCTCAGGAATTTTAGGGCTGCCCTTCCCTAGCCAGAGGCCAACCAGAGTTGTGTGAGTTGGACTTCAGCTCAGATCTGCTAACCAGGGAGGCCCTGCACGGCGCCCCGACGCCGGGCACCCCCCAGCCTGAAGCAAGGTGCTTGGGAAGGCTGGCGGGGTGGTTGTGGCCCACGTTCCTTCTGTTCCTTTTAAGCCCTAGAGAAGCACAGTTAAGTATTAGAGGCGATAGGTTATCAGGTTGACAGTTGGACAGCCAGGCGATTATGTAACCGCTGCCTGAACTTTGGCTGGGCCTCCACAAACAGGAAGTGGGTTCTCATGGCCACGGTGGGTCCTGGAATCTCAGCTGCACAGGGAGGGCGCAGGGCGCTTATGGTTCCCCCTTTTCTTCCACCCTCAGCCTCTTTAAACAGGCCCTGAGATCACTGATGGGGAAATGGGGAAGTGAGGGAAGAAGGACTAAACCCAGCTAAGGGAAAGTAGAGGAGATGATGAAGTCAGAGTCTCTAAGAATAACTTGATGTGTTAAAAAAAAAAAAAAAGAAAGAGAGAAAGAAAAAACAAAAAACTTGGTGTTCTTCATCTCTAGCAAAACAAAAATGACAGGGAAGCAGTCAAAGTCCGCCCCAGAGTGATAATGGGGAGAAAGGAAAATTAACTTGTGAAACCACCTCCCGTGCACTAGCCCTTGCCTGCAGCACCCAGTTTAATCCTTGACACCACCCAGTCTTGTAAGTAAGGCACCCTCCTTTCACTCATGAAGAAACTGAGGCTCAGAGAGGGCCAAGGCCTCTGACAGATGGCAGAGCAGGATTTCCACCCAGGTGCGCCTGACTCTGGAGCTCGCAGTTTCTCTAATCCATCCTTGGCGTTTTTGTGTTTTGTTTTGCTTTGTTTGGTTTCAGGAGGAGGAGGGTGGGGAGAGAAGAACCAGAAGGAACGTGGAAAGCTGTGACGTTTTGTTTCTTGGAAACCTCGGAACAGAGAGACTTCTTCTCTGAAAGGGGGAGAGGAGTGAGGAAGCAGATGTCTCCAGCTTGCAGCTGTGCGGTCTTGGTAGGGGGAGTGGCGGAGACCCCCCTGTGCTCTGGGAAAGACTGGGAGCAGGTACATCTAAGCGCCAGCCGTGGTTACCTCTGGAGAGACGCAATGGAAGGAAGGGGATGATTTTCCACTTTTTCTTTATATACTTCTGAATTTTAAAAGATAAAAAGCATGGGGAATTCCCTGGTGGTCCAGTGGTTAGGACTCTGCGCTGTCACTGCAGTGGCCCGGGTTCAAGCCCTGGTCGGGGAACTAAGATCCCACAAGTTGTGTGGCACGGCCAAAAACAAAAAAAAAAGCATGTATTACTTCTGTAACCAAACACCAAATAAAGGTATTAAAACAAAACAAAACATATATATATTGAGAGAGAGAGAGAGGGAAAGAAAGAAAGAAAGGAAGGAAGGAAGGGAGGAAGGAAGAGAGGAAGGAAGAGAGGAAGGAAGAGAGGAAGAAAAGAAAAGCAGGATGGAAGATCAGTGCAGTGCAGTCAGGGCCACAGTGGGAGCCCATGCTAGGGAGAAGGACTGGCCCTGGGCCCTTCACCCAGCAGCTGTCCCACCAACCTGTCTGCCCTCTCCTTTGAAGACACACATGTGCATGGTCATTCACTCATTCAATCTCCACAAACATTTCTGGAGCCCTGTTTTGGTAGGCAAAGTGGTGAACAAGACAAAGTTTCTGCCATCAAAGAGATGACATTCTAAGGGAGACAGCCAATAATCAAGTAAATGTATAAATAAATAAGATCATTTCATATAACTGCTAGGAAGGAAGGAAGATAGTGCAAGGGTGACTGAGAGTACAACATTCGAAAGGGTTGTCTGGTATATACACGTACAGGTTTGCGTGCAAACGAACAGCGTAAGCAAACTAAGAAGCAAGAACACACAAACGTATACAAAAATGCCTGTAGTGCATAAGGTAGCAGCCTGCGGCGGCCTGAAGCAGAACTGGCTAGACAGGTTGAAGTTTTGGCCTGCTCAGGATTTCTGAGCCCTGGCCTGCTCATTTCTCCTTGTTTTGTTTTGTTTTTTAAATATGTGTTGAGTGACTTTTTTTTTTTTTTTAATTTTTATTTTTGGCTGTGTTGGGTCTTCGTTTCTGTGCAAGGGCTTTCTCTAGTTGCGGCGACCGGGGGCCACTCTTCATCGCGGTGCGCGGGCCTCTCACTATCGCGGCCTCTCTTGCTGCGAAGCACAGGCTCCAGACGTGCAGGCTCAGTAGTTGTGGCTCACGGGCCTAGTTGCTCCACGGCATGTGGGATCTTCCCAGACCAGGGCTCGAAGCCATGTCCCCTGCATTAGCAGGCAGATTCTCAACCACTGCGCCACCAGGGAAGCCCTCTCATTGTTTTAATAGGCCAACTCCATGCCCTCAGAGGAAGAGAGTAGCGTTTACTGAGAACCCATTACCAGGCGTGACTGGTGCCAGGCTGGGCACTGCACTCTAGGAAATGGCTCAGGCACGGCCCACAGCACACCTGGAGAGGCAAGTAGCTTTCTTCTTCATCTCACCTTAAGGAAACAAAGTTTTACTAATTCAATCCAGTTGCTCGTGCTCATCTCACAGCACCTCCCCATCTCTGAACAATGCTGAATTCAGGGCCTGCTGCTCAGAGCAACAGGGAAGCTCAGAGAAGAGAAATAAAGAAAAAACAACAATGCCCTCTGCCAGGGCTTCCCACAAAGGGCATAATTTGAGAGGGCTTCCTCCCCACCTCTAATCCACTCAGAAATAGCCTCCCTTCTGGCCTGCCGCTGATGCCTGAAACTTCACCACCAGCAGTTTATGTCTTTCTGTTATGTGATGGCCTCTTCTCACCTCTGAGCAGGGATTACCCCTGGGGTGTTAAGCCACTAGGATTTTAGCAGTGTGGTCAGATGCATGCCTCCCAGTGGGCAGTGCTGAGGAGTGGCTACTGGTCTAACGCAAGAGCAAGGGAGACGCTAAAGAGGGGAAAGAAAGTGCTTTAAAAGCAACTGTTACCTTAACTATTTTACCCCTATCTCTTGAGAGAGAAGACAAGAATAGAAAGTGAGATAGAGAGATCGCCTCTCTCTCTCTCATTCTGGAAAATTTCAATAAATACAAAAGTAGAGTGAATAGTATAACGAACACACAGGTACACCATCCACCTTCAATAAAACTCAGCTCATAATCCATCTTGTTTCAACTATACCTCCCAGCCTCCCTCTACCTTGGATTTTTTTTGCAGCAAACTCTAGACATTATATTATTTCTTAAATTAATATTTCAGTATGCATCCCTTCAAGATAAGAATTCTTTTTTAAAAACCACAATACCATAATCACAGCTAAACAAATTAATACATCTTTACTATTATCAAATATTAAATCAGTGTTCAAATTTCCCCCATTGTCTCGTAAGTTTTCGTTTTACAGTTTATTTGCATCAAGATCTAGATGGTCCATAACTGTCCGTTGACTTTCTCAATAAATCTCTTAGGGGCTTCCTGGGTGGTGCAGTGGTTGAGAATCCGCCTACCAATGCAGGGGACACAGGTTCGAGCCTGGTCCGGGAAGATCCCACATGCCACAGAGCAACTAAGCCTGTGCACCACAACTACTGAGCCCACGTGCCACAACTACTGAAGCCCGCGAGCCTAGAGCCTGTGCTCTGCAACAAGAGAAGCCACCTCAATGAGAAGCCTGCGCACCACAACAAAGAGTAGTCCCCGCTCGCCGCAACTAGAGAAAGCCCGCACGCAGCAACGAAGACCCAACGCAGCCAAAAATAAATAAATAAATAAATAAATAAATAAAATAAATTTTTAAAATGCTTAAAAAAATAAATCTCTTAAATCTCTATAACCTAATCTCTTTAACCTCTGCCTACTGAAGACTTGATTTTCTGTTTAAATGAAGAGTCTGACTAGAACAGATATTATGTATCTTGTGATACATCTAATCTACAAGAAGAAAAGGTGAAGTGGGTTTGAAAACCAGTTATGTAGTCTAGAAAAGGTAACGTCGATTATAGGGACACAGGTGAAAGTTTGCCATCACACTCCCCCCTGCCCTACAGCCTTCCTCCCGTGCCAGGACTGGCTCCAGAAGAGCTGAGACAAGAGCCATAAAATGGTTTTAATGCGATCATCTCCACCTTTACAGAGGCCCACTTGGCTTGCACCCTTTCAGTTAAGAGCCTGGGAAGAAAGAATTGCATCAGTCTTGGTTAATGGCCCAAATTAAGCCATCAAACCCCCTAATCAAGTCTTCATTTTGGACACGTTACAATACTGTAAATAAAATATCCAAAGGAAAATAAAAGCCCTTCCATTTGAGGCTGGAAGGACCTTTGGTCCCTGGAGTCATATTCCTGAGTCACAGTTTCTCTACTAAGACTCAGGACAGGCAGGAACAAATCCTCTCCTTCCCTTCAGAGCCCAGGGCCTCTGCTTTCTCACCTTGGCACCCAGATGCTGACTGGGAAGAAGGTAGGGTATACTTCTCCCAGTGCCCCAGAAAGGCAGGAGTCCCAGGGTTTGGGGAGACGTCCTCAGTTCTACTTGGAATCAGAGGGAGGCCTGGGAAAAAGTCTTCATGCATATCCTGGATTCTGTGTCTTCCATACACCATATCTAAGCTGCTGTTTCCACTAGGATCTCCCCAGGGTCACAGCCATGTGTAGAAATACTAATAATTGCTATTTGGGAAATGAATACTTTGAGAGTTCCTGTCTCAGCTTGTCAAAAGTCAACCGAAGTTTAAAAGGCTTAAACTGAAAAACAATGATTGCTCCCAAGATCCAAAATCTCTAACAAATCAATTAGAAAAAGACAGTGCAACAGAAAAATGTGCCAAGAATATGAAAATGAAAGATAAATGGCTTTATAAACATAAAAAGAGTTACCCAATCTCATTAGTAATCAGAGAAATGCTTGTTAAAACAACAATATGACATGATTTTCAAAAATAAAAAGACTGATAGGGCTTCCCTGGTGGCGCAGTGGTTGAGAATCCGCCTGCCAATGCAGGGGACAGGGGTTCGAGCCCTGGTCTGGGAAGATCCCACATGCCACGGAGCAACTAAGCCCGTGAGCCACAATTACTGAGCCTGCGCGTCTGGAGCCTGTGCTCCTCAACAAGAGAGGCCACGATAGTGAGAGGCCTGTGCATCGCGATGAAGAGTGGCCCCCGCTTGCCACAACTAGAGAAAGCCCTTGCACAGAAACGAAGACCCAACACAGCCAAAAATAAATAAATAAATAAATAAATTTTAAAAAAAGACTGATAATATTCAGGGTTGGAAGGACTGTGGTGAAAAGGTCATGCTTGTATTTTATTGGCACGAGTATAAAATGGTGAACATTTTAAGAAGGCAATTTAGCTATACCTAGCAACATTTTAAAGGGAAATCCATTTTAGTGATCTGCTCTGTGGAAAGACGAGTATGCAATATAGACAAGCACACACATATGTGAATAGAATGTTCATTGCAACATTGTTTGTAATAGCAAGAAGTTGGAAACAATCAGTAGGGGAAATGGTTAAATATGTTATGTAACATCAATAATATGGAACACCAGGCAGTCATAATGTACAGTTTTGTATATACTGATGTGGAAGGATATCCAAGGAATATGGTCAAGGGGTAAAAAACAAAAAATAGTATAATCTCATTTAATTAAAACTATATATAAAATTAAACCATTTAATTAATTGTTTAAATTAATTTAATTTATATTAAACTAGTTTAAATTATATATGTTTAAATTATATCTATGTATATTTATATGTTCCTAAAAAAGGATTTGTAGAGATAAATCATCCTTTATTATACCAAACATACCAAATGTAACTGACAGTGGTTACCTCTGAGGACTTGGATTATAGGGAGCAATTTTTATTTTTCACATTACATATCAATTACGTTTTTTAATTTTTTAAAATAAATTTATGTATTTATTTATTTTTGGTTGCATTGGGTTATCGTTGCTGCATGCAGTCTTTCTCTAGTTGCAGCAAGCAGGGGCCACTCTTTGTTGTGGTGCGCGGGCTTCTCATTGCGGTAGCTTCTCTTGTTGCGGAGCACGGGCTCTAGGCGCGCAGGCTTCAGCAGTTGTGGCACGTGGGCTCAGTAGTTGTGGCTCACGGGCTTAGTTTCTCCGCGGCATGTGGGATCTTCCTGAACCAGGGCTTGAACTCCAGTCCCCAGCATTGGCAGGCGGATTCTCAACCACTGTGCCACCAAGGAAGTCCCTATTTTTATTTTTTTAATTAAAAATTTTTTTATTTGGCTGCGTCACACAGCTTGTGGGATCTTAGTTTCCCGACCAGGGATTGAACCTGCACCCTTGGCAGTGAAAGTGCCAAGTCCTAACCACTGGACTGCCAGGGAATTCCCCAGTTATGGAGTTTTAAAATTTTTATAGTAAGCTTGAAATACGTACGTAATTTAAAAATTGAAATAATGAAAGAATACAATAACACAGTTTCTTATTAGAAGAGCAAAACTTTTTTTTTTTTAAAGAGGAACTTAATTAATTAATTAATTAATTAATTAATTTTTGGCTGTGTTGGGTCTTCGTTTCTGCACGAGGGCTTTCTCTAGTTGTGGCAAGCGGGGGCCACTCTTCATCGTGGTGCACGGGCCTTTCACTGTCGCGGCCCCTCTTGTTGCAGGGCACAGGCTCCAGACGCGCAGGCTCAGTAGTTGTGGCTCACGGGCCTAGTTGCTCCGCGGCACGTGGGATCCTCCCAGACCAGGGCTCGAACCCGTGTCCCCTGCGTTAGCAGGCAGATTCTCAACCACTGTGCCACCAGGGAAGCCCAAGAGCAAAACTTTTAAAGGTTAAAATCCAGTATTGGTGAGACAGGAGGAAAAGGGCATGCTCATTCAGGATTGGTGAGAGTACCGGTTGGTGCCTTATTAACAAAATGCAATTTGTCACTACCTATCAAAAGTTAAACTGTGTGTACCATTTTACCTAGGAATTCCACTTTTAGGATGTAGTCTAGAGACATACCTGGACAAGTAGGCAAGACACAGGTAATAATGACAATAACAACAACAGCCATTACTTATTAAACACTTAATAAGCCCTTGGTGCTGTTTTAAGGACTTAAAGACAAAGAAAGAGACATGAACCACATGCCTCATATAGAAGCTTACCTGTGCCAGGTACTTCTCTAAGCTCTTTACACGCTCTGTATGTTTAATCGCCACAACAACCCTGTGAAATGAGCACTCTCATGTCCACTTGACAGATAAGGGAGTTACACATACCAAAGGGAAGTAACTTGACAAAGTCATACAGCTAGTGAGCGGCAGAGCCCAGGAAGTGAACCCAGGCAGTTGGCGTTAGACTCTGTGCCTGTGACTCCTACACTATAATAACGTAGTAAATCATATAATCTTCACAGCTCCTTGGGATAGGTTGTTTTTGTGTTTTATGGTTTGGGTCTGGCCAGCACATACATCTCTTTTTAAGTTTGGTGGGAGACAGAACCCACCAACCACTTCCGGAACCAAAAGACCAGATACTCACTGTCCCAGGTCCCCTTGCAGCTGGGAGCAAGCATGTGACTCGGTCTTGGACAGCCAGCTGTGCCGAAGGAGGACTGTGACACAGAGAAATAGGGACAGTGGGGAGTGGGCTTTGGTTGATGCGGGAGGCACGCAAGTGTTTGGGCAGGTAGCATGCTACAGAAGCTCCCAGGGTCCCATGATGGTGGTGGTGCCAGGGCTGCACTTGAAATTTGAGGGGCAGAAGCAGCGTTCTGAGAATGGGGTTTCAGAAAAGGAAAGGCTCTCCAGCTGCTCCTGGCTGCAGTTCAGGCACATCTGTCACTGGGGCCTTATGACTCAGGGGATCCAGTGGTGCTTGACATACTGGGGTGATCTTAGAGACTGTGGCAAGCAAGTCCCAGAAGGAGAGTCCTCAGGGTGGCCCAAAGCGGTGGTGAGGCCCAGCCAACTTCAGCAAGTAACAGTTCTTCTCTTGAGAAATAGCTTCTTGTGAGTTTCTGGATCTCAGTAGAAACCAAACATAGGGCCAAGCCCCTTATGAACTGAGGATTATCTGATCCACCTAGCCAGCCCAGGGTCTCACAAGCCCCGGTGCTCCTCATCTTCAAATAGAGCTGGCTGGAGCCTGATAGTATCCTAAAGGCAGAAAGGAGCCACAGAATGCCCTGGTGTGCCTTCTAGCTTGCCATATCTTGCTAAATAACCTCTCCTCCCTCAGTCCACTCCAGTGGCTTCAGGAGAAGTTAGGCATGAAGACACTGGAAACAAAAAAAAAATTCCAGGGGACTTCCCTGGTGGTCCAGTGGTTAAGAATCTGCCTTCCGATGCAGGGCACGCGGGTTCAATCCCTGGTCGGGGAACTAAGATCCCACATGCTGCGGGGCAACTAAGCCTGTGTGCTGCAACTACTGAGCCCGTGGCTCTAGAGCCCGAGCGCCACAACTAGAGAGAAGCCCGCACGCCGCAATGAAGGATCCCGCGTGCCATAACAAAGATCCCGTGTGCCGCAACTATGACCCAACGCAGCCAAATAAATAAATAAATATTACAAAAAAAATTCCAGCTTGGATTGCAGGAGACTGGCTCTGCACCATACACCATCACCAGCCAGAAGTGGCTTATTATTAAGAGATTAACAGCAAGAATTCTAAATAGATAAACAAGGTACTACTGTATAGCACAGGGAACTGTATTCAATATCTTGTAATAACCTATAATGGAAAAGAATCTGAAAAAGAATATATATATATATGTATATGTAAAACTGAATCACTTTGTCGTATACCTGAAACTAACACAACATTGTAAATGAACTATACTTAAATTTTTAAAAATGGTTAAAAAAAACCACCACAGTTAAAAAAAAAAGATTAATAGAAGAATTCTAGAACCAGACTGCCTGTATTTGAATTCTGGTTCCACTAGTTCCTAGCTATATGAATTTGGGCAAGTGTTTTAATCCCTCTGAACCTCTGTTTCCTTATCTCTAAAAGAGAAATAATAAAAATACCTACCCTCGTAGGTTGCTTTAAAAATTAAATAACTTAATGTATGTAAAACTCTTCGAATAGTACATGCACTAAGTGTTCCTGTTATTATTGCGGTAACAAAGCCCTTCTGAGAAAAAATTCTAGAGATCTATTGCACAACAACGTGAATATACTTAACACTATTGAACTGTACATTTAAAAATGGTTGGGGCTTCCCTGGTGGCGCAGTGGTTGAGAGTCTGCCTGCCAATGCAGGGGACACGGGTTCGAGCCCTGGTCTGGGAAGATCCCACATGCCGCGGAGCAACTCGGCCCATGAGCCACAATTACTGAGCCTGTGCGTCTGGAGCCTGTGCTCAGCAACGAGAGGCCGCGATAGTGAGAGGCCTGTGCACCGCGATGAAGAGTGGCCCCCGCACCGCAAAGAAGAGTGGCCCCCGCTTGCCACAACTAGAGAAAGCCCTCGCACAGAAACGAAGACCCAACACAGCCATACATACATACATACATACATACATAAAAAAAGAATGTAAGCAGACAAGAGTAGCATTAAAAACATAAAATAAAATAAATTTAAAAAATAAAAAAAAAATAAATGGTTAAGACAGTAAATTTAATGTTATAGGTTTTTTACCACAATTAAAAAATGTTTTAACCCTTAGGAAAACAGAAGTTTTTAACATGGAATTTTTTTTTTTTTGATGGAGCTTTATTTATTTATTTATTCATTTATTTATTTTGGCTGAGCCACGTGGCTTGTGGGATCTTATTTCTCCGACTAGGGATGGGACCCGGACCCCCTGCAGTGGAAGTGCGGAGACTTAACCACCGACCGCCAAGGAATTCCCTGGAATTTTATAAGATATTTACTTTCAAATCTAGAGACTCGGTGGCCTTTTTCTTAAATTGTACATAATTAATAAATGCCTCTTTATTAAAAAAAATAATAATAAAGCCCTTCTGAGAGATGGTCCTGGAAGTTAATGGAGAAAGAAAATCCTCCAATGGGCAAAATTTTAAGTAGAATACATCATTGGCTCTTTTGGGAGAAGACACAGAGGATCTATACTGATTCATGTGCAAGGCCAGTGATTTGGCTGGGTGGACAAACTCAGATGGAACAAAATCAGAGGGTTGGGGAAAAGAGGTTTGGGAAGAAGTCTTGTGAATGGACCTCTTAGGAGGGCCCCAGAACACAAGAATATTTGTGTCTAGTATAGCCACTCACCATCATAAGGCTGTCTCCCTAGAGGCTGCTCCTGGTGGTCAGATGGGTAATGTGAACCTGCTTTATGGATGTCATTCTGTTTCTCCCTGAGACATTCTATGAACCAAACAGCTGTGGTGGCAAGGACACAGGCTGTATGTGGTCTTCACAGGATGGACCTCCCCTTACCAAGTCAGACCTAGTGGGGGCTACTGCTGAAGGTCAGCTTGGCCCACAAAAGCTACCAATTCAGCCCACCTACTTGATGAAGGGTGCTTATGTTAGCTCTCTTCCAATAAGGAAGGGGCAGAAATTTGTTCTCTCTAGAAGGCAATTACGCATTTTAAGCCATGGATTTATTTTCCCTACTCCCATCCATCTCCCCCCCCCACCATCTGTGGACATTCCAGATGCCTCATACGCTATCGTGGCTCCCCACACGCGTGGCTTCTGACCAAGATCTCACTGTACAGTGAAAGAGTGTTGACAGTGTCTAGCACGTGAAGTGCTCTGCAAGTATTAGTGTAACCAAAAGTGGGGTCCAGCTGCTCAGTGCTCAAAAGCCCATAAAGAGGCAAGTTGGTGGAAAGGAAATTTTGCTTTATTTTGGAAGCTGGCAACCGGGGGGTAGGGTGGATTCCCCCTCCCCCTCCCCTCCCCCTCCCCCCCACCCCCACTGACAATCAGTGGGCAAGAGCTTTTATAGATGTAGGGAGGGGCTACATGCAGAAACAGCGCAGTCAGCTCTGACAGTCATCTTGAAATTGGTCATGTGGTGGTCTGACCGGCATCGTCTTGATTTTTAAAAATATATTTATTATTTATTTATTATTTTGGCTCCGCCTGGTCTTAGTTACGGCATGTGGGATCTTTGTTGCAGTATGCATGCGGGATCTAGTTCCTGGACCAGGGATCGAACCCGGGCTCCCTGCATTGGGAGAGTGGAGTCTTTACCCACTGGACCACCAGGGAAGTCCTTAGATTGTCTTAAGTACAGTTAATCTTCAGCTCCAGGGTTGGTTTGTTCCCATTTCCTTGAGGCCAATTCTTGGAATTGTGGCATCTTATGTCATGGCTACAGTCTGGTCATCATGTAGTTAACTTCTTGCACCTGGTGGGGGTTTCAGTATCTACAAGACAGCTCACAGGATGTGGCTCTGAATGTTATCTATAGCCTTTGAGAAGGAACTAAAGGTCCTTGACTTTGCTTATGGACTAAACTATTATTGTTTTGTCCTGTTTGACTGCTTTTCTTTGCTTCTGCATGTCTCACTTCTCTGACTAAACTTATTCTTTGGCTAAGATTTTCCACAGACAAGAGGAAGGTGGAGGACATGGTGGGGAAGGACCATAGGGTCCTCCTCCGTTTCATTGGCTCATCTAATCTTCACAGAAACCATATTAAGCTAAATACCATTATTATCTCCATTTTACAGATAAGGAAACTGAGTTACAGAGAAGTTTTGTAAATGGCTCAAAGTCACAGTAGGTAAGTGAGTGGTGAGGCCAATATATGAATCTAAACAGTTTGGCTCCAGAGTCCATGTTCTTTACCCTGGAAGGGCCCATGGGAGTCATGGATCTTATGTACTCCATCCCTCAGAAGCAGTTGGCTTTGTAGAGACTGAGTTATGGCAAAACCTTCTGAGAATGGAGTGCTGACCACAGAGTGGAGTGCAGTGTATGCTCTGAACCAGCAGCCATTCTATGGCACCATTTCTCTCTCAGCCAGGATACATGGTGGCCCCAGGAAGAGAGAGATAGAGGTGGGAGCGGGGCCTCTCACTACTACACCTAATAACCTATTCACAACATTTTTGTGTGTAGCCCCATGACTCTGGGCTCTGCTGGTTTAGAGGTTTGGTATCCCAAGGATGTTTGCTTCCACAAAGAGGAGACACCAATAGGCCCATTGCAGTGGAACCTGAGACAGAGACCTGGCCATTTGGGGCTTTTTAAGCCATTGAGTAAACAGGCAAAGAAGGGGAATAAGATGTTAGCTGGGATGATTGATCCTGATGATTTAGAGAAAATAAGGTTACTGTTACACAGCAGGGAAAGAGAGGAGGATGTGTGCAACCCAGCGGCACCCCAGGGATATCTTATACCATCATGTCCAATGGTTAAAGTTAACAGAAGACTAAACCAGCAGAAGCAAGATAAAAGCTAGTTATCCTCCAGGAGTGAAGGTTTCAGTCACTCCATAAGAAAAGAACCCAACCATCTTAAGTCCTGGCTGTATAACATAGTGGTTTAGAGCCTGAGCTCTGGTACCAGACTACCTGGATTTAAATCTGAGTGCTAACACATGCTGGCTGTGTACCTGTGTCTACTTTAGTTTCCACACCTGTAAAATGGGGATAATAATAGTTGATATCTCAAATCGTTATTTTGAGAATTGAGTAATACTTATAAAACACATAGAACAGGGTCTGGCATGTAGTAAACACTCTATAAATGTTAGCTATTATTAAGACAAAGGAATGAGAAGCAACAGAGGAAAGTCATAAATACCAGTGACAGCCTCGGGCTCAGTTGCAAAAATGAAAACAGTACAGGAATGTTTATACCAGTTTTATTTGTAAGAGCCAAAAACTAGTCAGAAACAATCCAGATGTTCGGCAGTATGTGATTACATAAACTGTGGTACATCACACCATGGTAGATTGCAGCAGTAAGAAGAAATGAACTATTGCACAGAGAAAGAAACCATCAGAATGAAAAGGTAACCTATGGAATGGGAGAAAATACTTGTAAATTATCTATCTGATAAGAGGTTAATGTCCAAAATTTATAAAAAGCTCATACAACTTAACTGCAAAAAACCAAACAATCTGATTAATAAATGGGCAAAGAATCTGAATAGACACTTTTCCAAAGAAGACATACAGGTGGCCAACAGGCACATGAAAAGGTGCTCAGCATCACTCATCATCAGGGAAATGCAAACAAAAGCACAATGAAGCGCAGGTGGGGTGCAGCTACAAGTGGAGGCATGCACCACGGTCCCAGGCGGGCAGCCCTCAGCGATGGCGCGCGGCCTCCAGCTCCTGCTCCTGAGCTGCGCCTGCAGCGTGGCGCCTCCCGCCTGGGAGGTGAAGGTGGCCTGTTTGGAGGATGTGGACTTGCACTGCACTGCTGGCTGAGACCCGCAGGTCCCCTACACATTCTCCTGGGCCAAGCTTACAGATGGCTGTGTAGAGAGGATGGAGGTGTCCCAGGAAGACCTGTGGTACTCTCAGGAGAGGGGCTCTTCAGCGGCCCCCAGGAAAAGGCTGTATTCCCTGAGGATCCGAAACATTATTGGCTGCAATTTGGGGACCTGCAGGTGCTCTCTGGGAGATCCGGAAAGGCAGAGAAAGTTAAGTGGCACCGTGATCTTGAAAGTGACAGGATGCTCTAAGGGATGCAAAGAAGAGACTTTTAAGAAATACAGAACTGACACTGTGGGGACAAGGACACTGGCAGCAGAAGTCCTGGGAAGTACTCCTTGGCGTGAGCACTCCCAGAGTCTGTCATTAGCCCCACCAAAGAGCCCAGGTAGGCTCCAGTGTTGGGTTGCCTCAGGCAAAACAACCAACAGGGAGGGAACCCAGCCCCACCCATCAACAGTCAAGCGGATTAAAGTTTTACTGAGCTCTGCCCACCAGAGCAACAGTCAGCTCTACCTACCACCAGTCCCTCCCATCAGGAAGCTTACAGAAGCCTCTTAGATAGCCTCATCCACCAGAGGGTAGACAGCAGAAGCAAGAAGAACTACAATCCTGCAGCCTGTGGAACAAAAACCATATTCACAGAAAGATAGACAAGATGAAAAGGCAGAGGGTTATGTACCAGATGAAGGAACAAGATAAAACTCCAGAAAAACAACTAAATGAAGTGGAGATAGGTAACCTTCCAGAAAAAGAATTCAGAATAATGATAGTGAAGATGATCCAGGACCTCGGAAAAAGAATGGAGGCAAAGATCGAGAAGATGCAAGAAAAGTTTAACAAAGACCTAGAAGAATTAAAGAACAAACAAACAAAGATGAACAATACAATAACTGAAATGAAAACTATACTAGAAGGAATCAATAGCAGAATAACTGAGGCAGAAAAACGGATAAGTGACCTGGAAGACAGAATGGTGGAATTCACTGCTGCGGAACAGAATAAAGAAAAAAGAATGAAAAGAAATGAAGACAGCCTAAGAGACCTCTGGGACAACATTAAACACAACAACATTTGCATTATAGGGGTTCCAGAAGGAGAAGAGAGAGAGAAAGGATCCGAGAAAATATTTGAAGAGATTATAGTCGAAAACTTCCCTAACATGGGAAAGGAAATAGCCACCCAAGTCCAGGAAGCACAGCGAGTCCCACACAGGATAAACCCAAGGAGAAACATGCTGAGACACATAGTAATCAAATTGGCAAAATTAAAGACAAAGAAAAATTATTGAAAGAAGCAAGGGAAAAATGACAAATAACATACAAGGGAACTCCCATAAGGTTAACAGCTGATTTCTCAGCAGAAACTCTACAAGCCAGAAGGGAGTGGCATGATATACTTAAAGTGATGAAAGGGAAGAACCTACAACCAAGATTACTCTACCCAGCAAGGATCTCATTCAGATTCGATGGAGAAATCAAAACCTTTACAGACAAGCAAAAGCCAAGAGAATTCAGCACCACCAAACCAGCTCTACAACAAATGCTAAAGGAACTTCCCTAACTGGGAAACACAAGAGAAGAAAAGGACCTACAAAAACAAACGCAAAACAATTAAGACAATGGTCATAGGAACATACATATCGATAATTACCTTAAACGTGAATGGATTAAATGCTCCAACCAAAAGACACAGGCTTGCTGAATGGATACAAAAACAAGACCCATCTATATGCTGTCTACAAGAGACCCACTTCAGACCTAGGGACACATACAGACTGAAAGTGAGGGGCTGGAAAAAGATATTCCATGCAAATGGAAATCAAAAGAAAGCTGGAGTAGCTATACTCATATCAGATAAAATAGACTTTAAAATAAAGAATGTTACAAGAGACAAGGAAGGACACTACATAATGATCAAGGGATGAATCCAAGAAGAAGACATAACAATTATAAATATATATGCACCCAACATAGGAGCACCTCAATACATAGGGCAACTGCTAACAGCTATAAAAGAGGAAATCGACAGTAACACAGTAATAGTGGAGGACTTTAACACCTCACTTACACCAATGGACAGATCATCCAAAATGAAAATAAATAAGGAAACAGAAGCTTTAAATGACACAATAGACCAAATAGATTTAATTGATATTTATAGGACATTCCATCCAAAAACAGCAGATTACACTTTCTTCTCAAGTGCGCACGGAACATTCTCCAGGATAGATCACATCTTGGGTCACAAATCAAGCCTCAGTAAATTTAAGAAAATTGAAATCATATCAAGCATCTTTTCTGACCACAATGCTATGAGATTAGAAATGAATTACAGGGAAAAAAACGTAAAAAAGACAAACACATGGAGGCTAAACAATACGTTACTAAATAACCAAGAGATCACTGAAGAAATCAAAGAGGAAATCAAAAAATACCTAGAGACAAATGACAATGAAAACACGACGATCCAAAACCTATGGGATGCAGCAAAAGCAGTTCTAAGAGGGAAGTTTATAGCTATACAAGCCTACCTCAAGAAACAAGAAAAATCTCAGGTAAACAATCTAACCTTCCACCTAAAGGAACTAGAGAAAGAAGAACAAACAAAACCCAAAGTTAGCAGAAGGAAAGAAATCACAAAGATCAGAGCAGAAATAAATGAAATAGAAACAAAGAAAACAATAGCAAAGATCAATAAAACTAAAAGCTGGTTCTTTGAGAAGATAAACAAAATTGATAAACCATTAGCCAGACTCATCAAGAAAAAGAGGGAGAGGACTCAAATCAATAAAATTAGAAATGAAAAAGGAGAAGTTACAACAGACACCGCAGAAATACAAAGCATCCTAAGAGACTACTACAAGCAACTCTATGCCAATAAAATGGACAACCTGGAAGAAACGGACAAATTCTTAGAAAGGTTTAGTGACCTTCCAAGACTGAACCAGGAAGAAATAGAAAATATGAACAGACCAATCACAAGTAATGAAATTGAAACTGTGATTAAAAATCTTCCAACAAACAAAAGTCCAGGACCAGATGGTTTCACAGGTGAATTCTATCAAACATTTAGAGAAGAGCTAACACCCATCCCTCTCAAACTCTTCCAAAAAATTGCAGAGGAAGGAACACTCCCAAACTCATTCTATGAGGCCACCATCACCCCGATACCAAAACCAGACAAAGACACTACAAAAAAAGAAAATTACAGACCAATATCACTGATGATATAGATGCAAAAATCCTCAACAAAATACTAGCAAAGAGAATCCAATAACACATTAAAAGGATGATACACCATGATCAAGTGGGCTTTATCCCAGGGATGCAACGATTCTTCAATATACGCAAACCAATCAATGTGATACACCATATTAACAAATTGAAGAATAAAAGCCATATGATCATCTCAATAGATGCAGAAAAAGCTTTTGACAAAATTCAACACCCATTTATGATAAAAACTCTCCAGAAAGTGGGCATAGAGGGAACCTACCTCAACATAATAAAGGCCATATACAACAAACCCACAGCAAACATCATTCTCAATGGTGAAAAACTGAAAGCATTTCCTATAAGTTCAGGAACGAGACAAGGATGTCCACTCTCACCACTATTATTCAACATAGTTTTGGAAGTCCTAGCCACAGCAATCAGAGAAGGAAAAGAAATAAAAGGAATACAAATTGGAAAAGAAGAAGTAAAACTGTCACTGTTTGCAGATGACATGATACTATACATAGAGAATCCTAAAAATGCCACCAGAAAACTACTAGAGCTAATCAATGAATTTGGTAAAGTTGCAGGATACAAAATTAATGCACAGAAATCTCTTGCATTCCTATACACTAATGATGAAAAATCTGAAAGAGAAAGTATGGAAACACTCCCATTTACCATTTCAACAAAAAGAATAAAATATCTAGGAATAAACCTACCTAGGGAGACAAAAGATGTGTATGCAGAAAACTATAAGACACTGATGAAAGAAATTAAAGATGATACCAACAGATGGAGAGATATACCATGTTCCTGGATTGGAAGAATCAATATTGTGAAAATGACTATACTACCCAAAGCAATCTACAGATTCAGTGCAATCCCTATCAAATTACCAATGGCATTTTTTACAGAACTAGAACAAATCATCTTAAAATTTGTATGGAGACACAAAAGACCCCAAATAGCCAAAGCAGTCTTGAGGGAAAAAAACGGAGCTGGAGGAATCAGACTCCCTGACTTCAGACTATACTACAAAGCTACAGTAATCAAGACAATATGGTACTGGCACAAAACCAGAAACATAGATCAATGGAACAAGATAGAAAGCCCAGAGATAAACCCACGCACCTATGGTCAACTAATCTATGACAAAGGAGGCAAAGATATACAATGGAGAAAAGACAGTCTCTTCAATAAGTGGTGCTGGGAAAACTGGACAGCTACATGTAAAAGAATGAAATTAGAACACTCCCTAACACCCTACACAAAAATAAACTCAAAATGGATTCGAGACCTAAATGTAAGACCAGACACTGTAAAACTCTTAGAGGAAAACATAGGAAGAACACTCTTTGACATAAATCACAGCAAGATCTTTTTTGATCCACCTCCTAGAATAATGGAAATAAAAACAAAAATAAACAAATGGGACCTAAAGAAACTTCAAAGCTTTTGCACAGCAAAGGAAACCATAAGCAAGACGAAAAGACAACCCTCAGAATGGGAGAAAATATTCGCAAATGAATCAACGGACAAAGGATTAATCTCCAAAATATATAAGCAGCTCATGCAGCTCAATATTAAAGAAACAAACACCCCAATCCAAAAATGGGCAGAAGACCTAAATAGACATTTCTCCAAAGAAGACATACAGTTGGCCAAGAAGCACATGAAACTCTGCTCAACATCACTAATTATTAGAGAAATGCAAATCAAAACTACAATGAGGTATCACCTCACACCAGTTTGAATGGGCATCATCAGAAAATCTACAGACAACAAATGCTGGAGAGGGTGTGGAGAAAAGGGAACCCTCTTGCCCTGTTGGTGGGAATGTAAATTGATACAGCCACTATGGAGAACAGTGTGGAGGTTCCTTAAAAAACTAAAAATAGAATTACCATATGACCCAGCAATCCCACTACTGGGCATATACCCAGAGAAAATCGTAATTCAAAAAGACACATGCACCCCAATGTTCATTGCAGCACTATTTACAATAGCCACGTCATGGAAGCAACCTAAATGCCCATCGACAGACAAATGGATAAAGAAGAAGTGGTACATATATACAATGGAATATTACTCAGCTATAAAAAGGAACGAAATTGGGTCATTTGTTGAGACGTGGATGGATCTAGAGACTGTCATACAGAGAGAAGTAAGTCAGAAAGAGAAAAACAAATATTGTATATTAACGCATATATGTGGAACCTAGAAAAATGGTACAGATGAACTGGTTTTCAGGGCAGAAATTGAGACACAGATGTAGAAAACAAATGTATGGACACCAAGTGGGGAAAGTGGCGGGTGGGGGTGGGGGTGGGGGTGTGATGAATTGGGCGATTGGGATTGACATGTATACAGTGATGTGCATAAAATAGATGACTAAAAAAAAAAAAAAAAGACCCAGCTCAGTCAAAAATAAAAATAAATAAAATAAATAAATTAAAAAAAAAAAAAAGAAAACCAATTCATGATATATCTGTGTTGTGGAATACTGTGAAGTAATCACAACAAAGAAAGTAGACCATACATGCTGGCATGGAAGGAGAGTCAAGATATTTGAGTGCAAAAGCAGGCTGCCGTACTGTCTGTGCAATATGATTCTATTTTTTTTCCTTTTTTTTTTTTTAAGTAAACAACTCTTTGTTTGCATGTGGACAAAAGCAGTCTAGAAAGGCACAACAAAATGTAAGTGAAGGTTACTTCTCGGGAAGAGTGAAACTGAATAGTTGTTTGGTTTTTTTTTTAACATCTTTATTGGAGTGTAATTGCTTTACAATGGTGTGTTCGTTTCTGCTTTATAACAAAGTGAATCAGTTATACATATACATATGTCCCCATATCTCTTCCTCCTTGCGTCTCCCTCCCTCCCACCCTCCCTATCCCACCCCTCTAGGTGGTCACAAAGCACCGAGCTGATCTCCCTGTGCTATGCGGCTGTTTCCCACTAACTACCTATTTTACGTTTGGTAGTGTATATATGTCCATGCAAATCTCTCACTTTGTCCCAGCTTACCATTCCCCCTCCCCGTATCCTCAAGTCCATTCTCTAGTAGGTCTGCGTCTTTATTCTCGTCCTGCCCCTAGGTTCTTCATGACCTTTTTTTTTTTTTTTTTTTAGATTCCATATATATGTGTTAGCATACGGTATTTGTTTTTCTCTTTCTGACTTACTTCACTCTGTATGACAGTGTCTAGGTCCATCCACCTCACTACGAATAGTTTTTACTTTGTATATTTATGTTTGTTTATTTGTTTGGTTGGTTTTTTTTGGCCACACCGTGTGGCTTACAGTCATCCTAATTCCCCGACCAGGGATAAAACCTGTGAGCCCTGCAGCGGAAACACGGAATCCTAACCACTGGACTGCCAGGGAATTCCCTTTACTTTGTATATTTCTGTATTTTTAATTTAATTTTACTTTTTTACAATAAACAGATATGGTTTATATTTTCTAAGACTAATTTTGGGCCCAAGCAGGCCTGAAAAGGGAACATTTCATAAGGTTCATAGAGAGAACTGTCTCAAGGCCAGGGACCCTAAAAAAGAGAGTGACTCAGAAGAGAAGGACAGTCACTGAAATAAAGCCTAGTAATTAGATCATAAATTATCTTAGTGAGAATGAAAATAGTAAGGCATCAGAAGCAACTAATGTGGCTGCAGAGATAAGTTCTCTGAAGTAGGATTTTTGAAGGGCTTGTTCCAAACATGAAAGGAGGAGGGCTGAAGCTTTCCCCTTTGCTCTCCAAATTCTTTGCTTCCTTTTAGTTGACTTTATAAAACAGCTTTATTGAGATATAATTCACATACCATAAAATTAATCCATTTAAAGTGTACAGAGACTGCAAGTCGCAGCCTGCTCACCTCACGCTCGCCCACCCGCCCACCCCGCTGGAGCCCAGAATTTCTTTGATCGTATTTGAATAAGTCACTTGGAGAGAGCCCATAGCTCCATTGCACCATGTGTGGCTTTTGGGCCCTCTTTGGCAGCGACGACTGCCTTTCTGTTCAGTGTCTGAGTGCTATGAAGATTGCACACAGAGGTCCAGATGCATTTCTTTTTGAGAATGTCAATGGATACACCAACTGCTGCTTTGGATTTCACTGGTTGCCGGTGGTTGACCAGCTGTTTGGAATGCAGCCAATTCGAGTGAAGAAATATCCTTACTTGTGGCTCTGTTACGACGGTGAAATCTACAACCATAAGAAGCTGCAACACCGTTTTGAATTTGAATACCAGACCAAAGTGGATGGTGAGATAATCTTTCATCTTTATGACAAAGGAGGAATTGAGCAAACAGTTTGTATGTTGGATGGGGTATTTGCATTTATTTTACTGGATACTGCCAATAAGAAAGTGTTCTTGGGCAGAGATACCTATGGAGTCAGACCTTTGTTTAAAGACGGGACAGAAGATGGATTTTTGGCCGTGTGTTCAGAAGCTAAAGGTCTCATTACCTTGAAGCACTCTATGACTCCTTTTTTAAAAGTGGAGCTTTTTCTCCCAGGACACTATAAAGTTTTGGATTTAAAGCCAAATGGCAAAGTAGCATCAGTGGAAATGGTTAAATATCATCACTGTAGAGATGAACCTCTGCATGCCCTGTATGACAGCGTGGAGAAACTTCCCAGGTTTTGAGATAGAAACTGTGAAGAACAACCTACGAATCCTTTTTGACAATGCCATTAAGAAACGTTTGATGATGGACAGAAGGATTGGCTGCCTTTTATCAGGTGGCTTGGATTCCAGTTTGGTTGCTGCCATCCTGTTGAAGCAGCTAAAAGAGGCCCAAGTACAGTATCCTCTCCAGACATTTGCGATTGGCATGGAAGACAGTCCCGATTTACCAGCTGCTAGAAAGGTGGCAAAGCATATTGGGAGCGAACACCATGAAGTCCTCTTTAACTCTGAGGAAGGCATTCAGGTCCTGGATGAAGTCATATTTTCCTTGATATTACATCAAGGAAATATTACATTTACCTTGATATTTCCTTGATATTATGATATTACAACAGTCCGTGCTTCAGTAGGTATGTACTTAATTTCGAAGTACATTCGGAAGAACACGGATAGCGTAGTGATCTTCTCTGGAGAAGGTTCAGATGAACTTACACAGGGTTACATATATTTTCACAAGGCTCCTTCCCCTGAGAAGGCCGAGGAGGAGAGTGAGCGGCTTCTGAAGGAACTCTATTTGTTTGATGTTCTCTGAGCAGATCAACTACTGCTGCCCATGGCCTTGAACTGAGAGTCCCCTTCCTGGATCATCGATTTTCTTCCTATTACTTGTCTCTGCCACCAGATATGAGAACCCCCAAGAACGGGATAGAAAAACATCTCCTGAGAGAGACGTGTGAGGACTCCAATCTGATACCTAAAGAGATTCTCTGGCGACCAAAAGAAGCCTTCAGTGATGGAATAACCTCAGTTAAGAATTCCTGGTTTAGGACTTCACAGGAGTACATTGACCATCAGGTTGATGATGCAGCGATGGCAAGCGCAGCCCCAAATTTCCCGTCAGTACTCCCAAAATGAAAGAAGGCTATTACTACCGTCAGATCTTTGAACGTCACTACCCGGGCTGCGCCTACTGGCTGCCTCATTACTGGATGCCCAGGTGCACTAGCGCCACTGACCCTTCCGCCCGCACTCTGACCCATTACAAGGCCGCCGCCAAAGCTTAGGTACTCCCTGACCCGTGGAGTGAAAGTAAATATTTCTTCTCATTATGAAGGGTAGGGGGTTTGGGGGCAGGATGAGTCAACTGCCCAGGCTTGCTTGGGTGTGAAAAAATAAAAGTCTTAAGTCTGAAAAAAACAAATAAATAAAGTGTACAGTTCAGTGGTTTTTAGTATATTCACAGGCGATGCAATCATCAACACAATTTAATTTTAGAATATTTTCATAATCTCAAAAAGAAAATAATATCCATTAGCAGCCACTTTCCATTCTCCACCCCCAGCCCTAGGCAGCCGCTCATATATAGATTTGTTTTTTCTGGACATTTTATATAAATGGAACCATATAATATGTGGCCTTCTGTGTCTGGCTTATTTCACTTTGCACGATGATTTCAAGGTCCACCCACGTTGTAGCATGCATTAGTACTTCATTATATTTCATGTCCAAATAATATTCCATTGTTTGGCTATACCACATTTTGTTTATCCATTCATCAGTTGATTGACATATGGGTTGTTTCCACTTTTTAGCGACTATGAATAATGTTACTATGAACATTTGTGAACTAGTTTTCCTCTGGACATATGTTTTCATTTCTCTTGAGTATATATACATAGGAATGGTGAGATATATTTTTCTGTTTGATTGAGGAGGGGGATTTCTTTCTCTTTCATGTTGGAGCCTTTCCTCAAATATCTAGTGATCCCTGGTGATCCTGTTTATATTTAAATCAGAATTTTCAGCACGTCCATCTCAGCCCAGCCTTTCAAGGTAGCCATTGCCTCCAAATTCTAAGATTTTTAGGATAAGACGTTCTTGCTTTACCATCTTAAAACCAAAAGTCTTATGTACACCTTAAAAATTAATTACAGCAGCAATAATTATATTCTTTTAAAAAAATTACAGTAAAGCAAAAATCGCATATAACTTCTTCCAACTCTATTTTCCTCTCCAGGGACCAAGTTATTCCCCTCACTCCAGCAAAGCATACTTTCTGCTTTAATTCCATTTTGATTGGCAGATTTTCTTGATCTTTTTTGTTTGTTTGTTTTTGTTTTGGACTGTGCCACGTGGCTTGTGTGATCTTAATTCCCCACCAGGGATTGAACCCTTGCCCCCTGCAGTGGAAGCGTGGAGTCCTAATCACTGGACCACCAGGGAATTTCCAAATCTTTTATTGCTTGGACATTTTTCAGAGATTCCTTGAATTTTGCCCTGGAGTGTCATTATAAATAAGATTATGTAACAGTCACTTTCAACCGCCATCATGAGCCCATTAGCCCATTATATATACATGCCTAGTGTATTTCGTGTGTTTAAATTAACACAAATGGTATCACACCATTCATATCATTCTGTGGTTTGCCCTTTTCACACAACAATGTGTTATATGTTAGGTTCTTTCTCTTTAGCCACCTTATAGTGTTTATTTGTAATAATACATTGTATTTACTTTATTCATTTCCCCTTTGATGGGCATTTAGATGGTTTCCAATTTTTTGCTATTACAAATAATGCTCCAATAAACATCCTTGAACCTGTTTCCTTGTGCATATGTGTGATTGTCTATAGGTCATACAGTCAGTTAGCATGTATATTTTTCAATTTTATTAGATGCTAACAAGTTGTTTTCAAGGTGCCTGCTTCAACGTAGACTCCCTATCAGCAGTCTATAAAAGTACCTTTCGCCATACCTTCTCCAACAGTTGATATTGCCAAATAATTCATTTCTGATAATCTTATTGGTGAAAAAATAGTATCTCAATATTTTAACTTGTATTTTGTTAAGTGAGGATCTTTTATATTTTAATTTATCATTTGGATGTCTTTCCTATACATTGTTATTTATATTATTTCCTTGTTTTCTTAGGATTGGTTATGTTTTTCCTATTGATATGTAAAAGTGTTCTGAATTCTAGTTCTTTATATAGTGTATTTGTTTCCCTGTCACTTATATTTTACTTTGTAATAGTATCTTGGGTCATAAAATTTTTTTAAATTTTGATATCAAATTTATCAATCATTTCCTTTACCGGTTTGAATCATGTTTTAGGAATTTATTTACTATCATAAAATATTAATTCTCCCAAAATTAATGTATATATTTAATGTAATTTCAATTTCAATTAGATTCAATTAGAATCCCAATATGATTTGGTGGGCTTTTTTTAAGTTTTTAAAAAATCATTTATTTATTTATGTTTGGCCGCATTGGGTCTTCATTGCTGCGCACGGGCTTTCGCTAGGTGCGGCGAGCGGGGACTACTCTTCATTGCGGTGCACAGGCTTCTCATTGCAGTGGTTTCTCTTGTTGCGGAGCACGGGCTCTAGGCGCATGGGTTTCAGTAGTTGTGGCACATGGGCTTAGTTGTTCCGCAGCATGTGGGATCTTCCCGGACCAGGGCTCGAACCTGTGTCCCCTGCATTGGCAGGTGGATTCTTAACCACTGCGCCACCAGGGAAGTCCTGGTGTTTTTTTTTTAATTGGATAAAATGATCCTAAAGAATAAACAGGGAATTCCCTGGCAGTCCAGTGGTTAGGACTCAGCGGTTTCACTGTCAGGGCCAGGTTCGATCCATGGTTGGGAACTAAGATCCTGCAAGCCACACGGCGTGGCCAGAAAGAAAGAAAGAATACTCCAAGCAGACAATGGATTAATATCCATAATATATCAAAAGCTCTTATAAATTAAGTCAATATAAGAATGAACAAACAATATGAATAAACAATGCAGAGAGGAGAAAATTTTCTGCCAAGAAATAATGAAAAGATGCTTAAATTCACCATTAGTCCAGGAAATGCAATTTAAAGTAACAATGAGATATCACACTCCACCTTGTCAGACAGGCAAAAAATGTAAAAGAGCTAGTACAGCTATTGCTGGCTGGGATTTGGAGAAAGGATATTTTCATCTTTAACTTTTTTTTTTTCTTTTTTACAAATAAGCCCCTGTGGTCCCTCTTAGTCATGGGCTATCAAACTAGTTTGTTTATGGGTTCATTTTTCAGATTTTGCCCTGACTTCTTTTTTTTTTTTCTTATCAGTCATCAATTTTATACACATCAGTGTATACATGTCAATCCCAATCGCCCAATTCAGCACACCACCATCCCCACCCCACTGCGGTTTTCCCCCCTTGGTGTCCATACGTCTGTTCTCTACATCTGTGTCTCAACTTCTGCCCTGCAAACTGGCTCATCTGTACCATTTTTCTAGGTTCCAACTACATGCGTTAATATACGATATTTGTTTTTCTCTTTCTGACTTACTTCACTCTGTATGACAGTCTCTAGATCCGTCCACGTCTCAACAAATGACTCAATTTAGTTCCTTTTTATGGCTGAGTAATATTCCATTGTATATATGTACCACTTCTTCTTTATCCATTCCTCTGTCGATGGGCATTTAGGCTGCTTCCATGACCTGGCTATTGTAAAGAGTGCTGCAACGAACATTGGGGTACATGTATCTTTTCAAATTATGGTTTTCTCTGGGTATATGCCCAGGAGTGGGATTGCTGGATCATATGGTAGCTCTATTTTTAGTTTTTTAAGGAACCTCCACACTGTTCTCCATAGTGGCTGTACCAATTTACCTTCCAACCAACAGTGTAGGAGGGTTCCCTTTTCTCCACACAGTCTCCAGCATTCATTGTTTGCAGATTTTTTGGCAATGGCCATTCTGACTGGTGTGAGGTGATACCAGTCAGTTTTGATTTGCATTTCTCTGATAATTAGTGATGTTGAGCATCTTTTCATGTGCCTCTTGGCCATCTGTGTCTTCCTTGGAGAAATGTCTATTTAGATCTTCTGCCCATTTTTTGATTGGGTTGTTTGTTTTTTTGATGTTGAGCTGCATGAGCTGTTTGTATATTTTGGAGATTAATCTCTTGTAGGTTGCTTCATTTGCAAATATTTTCTCCCATTCTGTGGGTTGTCTTTTCGTTTTGTTTATGGTTTCCTTTGCTGTGCAAAAGCTTTTAAGTTTAATTAGGTCCCATTTGTTTATTTTTGTTTTTATTTTCATTACTCTAGTTGGTAGGAATCTTTTAAAATAACCACTTAGAGTTGAGGTCCACAAAGTTGGTGACCTCTGCCCCTTGCTTGCTACCTTGCTCTCTATGTCTTGCTTGTTTGTGATGTGGGACAGAGAACTGACCTTTCCCTGGTTCATTGTGCATGCCCCTGTTGCCCCCTGTTTCTGGGAACTGTAAGTAATGTCTTGCGACTCCCTTTGTGTGAGTGGACTGAGACCGTGCCTTCAGTCAAAACGACCCCAGGGTTTTACTTCCCCAAATTGTGAGCACAGATGCTGAAGGAGCTACCTGTTAACCTATGTGGGTGGTTTGTGCCTCTTCATTCAGCAGGTCATAGTCTGCATAGTCTTAATTTAATACACAAGCTATGGGCCCCCCAACACAAAGAACAGAGGCAATAGAACTGACTGTGCAAATAGTTGGCTTTTCTTCTGGGCACTCCAGGAGATGAGCTTTCACAGCATGAGGGGTGCTCTGAATGGGATGGGTCAGGCCGAGTTGTTTGGGGAGAGCATGTGTTGTGAACATCTGCTTGCTCTTTTAAATTTAGGACTCTTAAATACAGTGAATCTGTGAGTATGAATAAAAAATACTTCAATAAGTGGGATATTTTAATCATGTCTATTTCACTGGTCATTGCTACTCTCAAAAGCTTGTGTACCTTTATTTTTTATCAGTCACTTTATTAAATTCTCTTATAAATTTTTATAGTTTTTAATTGATTAGGATTTCTAGAAGTACAATCATATTTGAAAGTATAAATAATTTTATCTCTTCTTTTCAAATATTTATGCCACTCTTTCCACTTTATTGTCTCATTGCTTCATCTATAAGCTCCACAAAGGCAAGAATTTTATTCACTACTCTATAGACTGTTTGCCTAAAACAGTTCATAGCAAACACTCAATAAACATTTGTTGAATGAATAAATAAATCAGATAAAATCTTCAAAATAACGTTGAATATTTATGCTAACAGTAGACTTCCCTCTCTAGTTCTTTTTTTTTTTGGCCACGGCCTGCAGCATTCGGGATCTTAGTTCCCAGACCAGGGATTGAACCGGCGTCCCCTGCAGTAGAAGTGTGGAATCTTAACCACTGGACTGCCAGGGAAGTCCCCTGGTCTAGTTCTTAATTTGAATACTTCAGCAGTTAATGTGTTTGTTGCTGGTTTTTGGCAAATAGACACTGTTATGTTTACAATTTCTATTTCTATTCCTATTTTGCATAGAGTTTTATTAGGAATGGCGGCTGATTTTCACACAGTGCTACTTTGGGGTATCTATTGATACAATCTTATGGGTTCTCTCCCTTATTTTATTGATATAGTGAATTATGTTGACAACATTAGTAAAAAGTATTAAACTTAAAGTCCATGGTTTATATAAGGAAAAAGATGAAATCTTACTTTAAAGATCAAGAAATGACTATGGAAAGGTAAACTGTATTTCTAGAAGGGAAAATTTAATATAAAAATGTCGATCCTTCTCAACTGATTATTTTCCATTAAGAACCCCAATGGGGGATGTGGCCAGGATGGCAGAGTACGAAGACCCTGAGCTCACCTCCTCCCACAAGCACATCAAAACTGCAACATTTATAGAGCAACTATCCATGAAAGTGACCTCAGAACTAGTGGAAAAGATCTTCTACAGCTAAAAATATAAGGAAGGAACCACAATGAGACAGGAGGGGTAGAGAGGGGGAGATGGGGGTATAGTCAAGACCCATACCCCTGGGTGGGCAACCCACAAACAGGAGGATAATTATAATTGCAGAGGTTTTCCCTAAGAAGCAAGGGGTCCAGGCCCCACATCAGACTCCCCAGGCCAGGGGATCCTGCATCAGGAAGACAAGCCCCCAGAACATTTGGCTTTGAAGACCAGCAGGGCTTGCTTTTGGGAGAGCCAGAGGGATGTAGGAAATAGACTCCACTCTTAAAGGGCACTCACAAAATCTCACATACTCCGAGACCCAGGGCAGAAGCAGTGATTTGAGAGGGTCAGACCCACTTGCTGATCTCAGAGAGCCTCCCAGAGAGGCAGGAGGCAACTGAAACTCACCCTGGGGACATAGATGCTGGCAGCAGCTGTTTTTGGGAGTGCATCCCACCACAAGGACACTGGTGGTGGTAAGGACCATTTTGGAATCTTCCTTCTAGCTTATTAGTGCCGGCCCTGGCCCTGCCCACCAGCCAGTTGGCACCCATCCTGGGATGTCCCAGGCCAAGCACTTAGCTGAATGAGGACACAGTCCCACTCACCAGCAGGCTAGTTGCGCTAGGACCCCCTGAGTCCCCAGCTGCCTGGGGACCTGGCCCCACATACCAGGGGGTCCAGGACCCAGACCTTCCCACTAGTGTACCAGCATTAGCCCTGGGCCCCTTGCAGTTAGCCATTAGACCCAGCCCTGACCACCAGAAGGCTGGCACTAGCTCTGCGACCTGGCCTCACCCACCAGCAGGCCATCACCAGCTCCAGGTCACTCCAGACCCTGCAGCCAGCCATGTCAGGAATTGGCCCTTCCCACCAGCAGGCCAACAACAGTCCCTGAACCTCCCTCCAGGCTACAGTCCTGCCCATCAGCAGTCTGACATGAGCTCTGAGAACCCCAGCCCTGTAGCCCGTCACACCAGGACCTGGCTCTACCAACCTGTGGGCTGGCACCAGGACTGGGATTCCCCTGGCCATGTAGGCAGCTGCAGCCAGGACCCGGCCCCAACCACCAGCAGCTGGCAGCCTCCACACAAGGCAGGGCCTGGCAACCAACCAGACCAGGGACCAGCCATGTCTACCAATGCACCCAAAGTAGTCAGCCAGACACAACAAAAGGACCCACGCAGCACATATAGAGAGCAACCCCAAAGCATATAGCTCTGGTGACCAAAGGGGAGTGTGCTGCTGGGCCCCAAAGGACATTTCCTACATAAGGTCACTTCTTCAAGATTGGGAAACATAAACAACTTACCAAACACATAGAAATAAAAACAGCAAGTTAGGTAAAATGAGGCAACAATGGAATATGTTCCAAATGAAGCAATAAGATGAAACGCCAGAAGAAAAACTAATTTAAGTGGAGATAAGCAATTTACCAATAAAGAGTTTAAGGCAATACTCATAAAGATTCTCAAAGAACTCAGGAGAAGAATGGATGAACAGAGTGAGAAGTTAGAAGTTTTTAACAAAGAGTTAGAAAATATAAAGAAGAACAAAACAGAGCTGAAAGAATACAATAACTGAAATAAAAAATAACACTAGAAGGAATCAACGGTAGATTAAATGATACAGAGGAACAGATCAGCAAACTGGAAGACAGAGTAGTGGAAATCACTCAAGCTGATCAGAAAAAAAGAAAAAAGAATTTTAAAAAATGAAGACAGTTTAAGAGACCTCTGGGAAAACATCAAGCATACTAACATTCACATTATAAAGGTCCCAGAAGGAGAAGAGAGAGAGAAACGTACAGAGAACATATCTGAAGACATAATAGCTGAAAACTTCCCTAACTTGGGAGAGGAAACAGACATCCAGGTCCAGGAAGCACAGAGAATCCCAAATAAGATCAACCCAAAGAGGACCATACCAAGACATACTGTAATTAAAATAGCCAAAATTAAAGATAAAGAAGGAATATTAGAAACAGCAAGGGAGGACTTCCCTGGTGGCGCAGTGGTTAAGAATCCGCCTGCCAATGCAGGGGACATGGGTTCGAGCCCTGGTCTGGGAAGATCCCACATGCCATGGAGCAACTAAGCCCGTGTGCCACAACTACTGAGCTTGTGCTCTAGAGCCTGTGAGCCACAACTACTGAAGCCCGCGTGCCTGAAGCCCACGTGCCTACAGCCCATGCTCTGCAACAGAGAACCCACAGTAATGAGAAGCCTGCTCACTGCAATGAAGAGTAGCCCCTGCTTGCCACAGCTAGAGAAAGCCTGCGCACAGCAACAAAGACCCAACGCAGGCCAAAAATAAATAAATAAATAAATAAATAAATATATTTTAAAAAATAAAAATAATAAATAAATTAATTTAAAAATAACAGCAAGGGAAAAACAACAAGTTATATACAAGGGAAATCCCATAAGGCTATCAGCTGACTTTTCAGCAGAAATTCTGCAGGCCAGAAGGGAGGGGCATGATATAATTATAGTGATGAAAAGGAAAAAAACATACAACCAGGAATGTACTACCCAAAGGCTTTCATTCAGATTTGAAGGCGAGCTCAAGTTTTACAGATAAGCAAAAGCTAAAAGAGTTTGGCACCATGAAACCAGTTTTACAAAAAATGTTAAAGGGTAGTTACAAGATACAAAATTAATATACAGAAATCTGTTGCATTTCTATACACTAACATGAATTATCAGAAAGAGAAATTAAGAAAACAATCCCATTCACAATCACATCAAATAGAATAAACTACCTGGGAATAAATCTAACTAAGGAAGTAAAAGATCTGTATTCAGAAAACTATAAAACTATAGTTTTAGAACTATGGAAAAATATAAAGGTACTGATGAAAGAAGTTGAAGATGTTACAGAGAGATGGAGAGATATACTGTGCTCATGAACTGAAATAATTAATATTGTTAAAATGACCACACTACTCAAGCCAATCTACAGATTCAATGTAATCCCTATCAAAATACCAATGGCATTTTTCACAGAACTAGATCAAACAATTCTAAAATTTGTATGGAAACACAAAAGTCCCCGAATAGCCAAAACAATCCAAGGAAAACAAAACAAGAGGTATCACACTCCCTGGTTTCAAACTATATTACAAAGCTACAGTAATCAAAGCAGTATGGTATCGACACAAAAACAGATCAATTGAACAGAATAGAGAGCCCATCAACCCAAACTTATGTGAGCAATTAAACTGCAACAAAGGAATCAAGAATATACAATGGGGAAAAGACAGCCTCTTCAATAAATGGTGATGTGAAAACTGGACAGCTACATGCAAAAGAATCAAATTGGACTACTTTCTCACACCACATACAAAAATGAACTCAAAATGGATTAAAGACTTAAATGTAAGACCTAAAACCATAAAACTTCTAGAAGAAAACACAGGCAGTACCCTCTTTGACATCGGTCTTAGTAATATTTTTTTTGGATATGTCTCCTCAGGCAAGGGAAACAAAAGCAAAAATAAACAAATGGGACTACATCACACTAAAAGCTTTTGCACAGTGAAGGAAACTATCAACAAAACAAAAAGGCTGCCTACTGAATGGGAGAAGATATTTGCAAACAATATATCTGACAAGGGTTAATATCCAAAATATATAAAGAACGCATAAAGTCTACATCAAAAAAACAACCAACCTGATTAAAAAATGGGCAGAGGACCTGAATAGACATTTTTCTGAAGAAGATAAACAGATGGCCAATAGGTACATAAAAGGAGGCTCAACATCAGTAATTATCAGGGAAAAGCAAATCAAAACCATAATGAGATATCACCTCACACCTGTCAGAATCGTTATTATCAAAAAGACAATGAGTAACAAGTGTTGGTGAGGATGTGGAGAATAGGGAATCCTCGTGCACTGCTGGTGAATGTAAATTGGTGCAGCCACTGTAGAAAACAGTATGGAGATTCCTCAAAAAATTAAAAATAGAACTACCATATGATCCAGCAATTCTACTTCTGGGTATCTATCCAAAGAAAATGAAAGTACTAACTCAAAAAGATGTATGCACCCTCATGTTCATAGCAGCATTATTCACATTAGCCAAGATATGAAAGCAACTTCAGTGTCCATCAATAGGTGAATGGATAAAGAAGATGTGGTGTATATTATATACAATGGAATATTTTCAGCCATAAAAAAATGAAAATCTTGCCATTTGTGACAACATGGAAGGACCTAGAGGGTATTATGCTAAGTGAAATAAATCAGACAGAGAAAGACAAATACTATATGATTTCACTTATACATGGAATCTAAAAAACAAAACAAAGGAACAGACATAACTAAATAGAAACAGAGTTACAGATACAGAGAATAAACAGGTAGTTGCCAGAGGGGACGAGGGTCAGGAAAGGAGAGAAATAGGTAAGGAAGATTAAGAGGTACAAACTTTCAGTTACAAAATAAATGAGTCACAGGTATGAAATGTACCATGAGGGGAATATAGTCAATGATTATATAATATCTTTGTATGGTGATGGGTGACAACTAGACTTATGGTGATCATTTTGAAATGTATAGAAATATCGAATCACTGTTTGTGATTTCTATATTCCTATGAGCATGAGCATGGAGAAAAAATGGAAATACATCTACCAAATTGCTAACATTGTTTACCTGGGGCCAGTGGGATTGGAGAGAAGAAGGAGATTATTAATTTTGGAAAGACATATTTGTATCGTTTGACATTTACTTTATCTTTGAAGAAAAAATATTTCCCTAAAATAAACAAATTAACAGTATTGGTAAGGTAAAATACACAATCATTGTAGATATCTTGGAAGGAACTATGTCAATATGTTAAGAATGGTTATCTCTGGATAGTGGAGCTAACACTTAAATTTTGTTTTTAACATCTAAAATCAACTTTATTGATGTATAATTTACATACACTAAAATTCACTAATGGGTGAGTTTGTTTTCTACTGTACACTTTTCTGTATTTGTACATCATAAAAACAAAGCACAGGATTCTGGAACAACGATGATTATATAGTTTTTGAATCTCACCCAATTCTCTCATAAAAACAGAACAACTAGACAGCAAAGCCAAAATCCCATCAACAGCATTTCCAACAATTACAAAATGACATGACAAGGTATCCCCATGAATCCAAAAACAAGTGAGTGGGGACAAACCACCAACAGTTAAAAGACTGGCATGGTGTCAGCATTTGTGTGGGAGAGAGCAGAGCGAAACACTGGGGCCTCTGACACACCTGAAAACAGCAGACCCCAAAAAAGCCAACAGATATTCACAGGAAAGGACAACAGGGTAATTTGAAAACAGCAGTTCAAACAGAGCAGGGCTTTGCCCAGTCCAATAGCTGACACATGCAAGGAGTCCATGGTAAGGTCTGAAGGGGCTGGAGTAGTCTAAGTCCCAGGAACTCTCCAACTGACCAGCAAGGCTCCTGCTAGGACAGGGTTCCACATTGAGGAGAAACTGATGGAAGTAGAATAAAAATTAATTAAAACAGGACAACAGAGCCACACGAAGAGAAGGAAGCTCTGGATGAAAGTGGAGAAGAAGAACAAAGCTAGGAAATCTTGAGAGAGCAACTGGTCATGTTTTTGAAAATTACACAAAAAGAACAGCAGAGGGAGCTCTGTGAAGTTAGAAAAGCTATCCTGAACCATGCCTCCTAAAAGTTCAGGAAAACAAATGTTTCCAAAAGAAAAGAGGGTCAAAGGATCGAGGGCAAATCCCACACAGTTATTACAAAAATAAAGAGAATAAGAAGCAGAATAACATCTCTAATGACAATGAAAGCACACCAGACAGTCATCTCCACAAGCAGAACAAACTGTAATCCACTATTTCAAAATGAGCTGAAAGATATTGTGAAAATAATGTAAGAAATAAAAGGACAACAGAAGTCAGAATTTGAAAATGCAGCTATTAGGTGACTAAACTCGGGAAAGAACTGGAAATAAAAGAAAAAATCTGGGACTTCCCTGGTGGTCCAGTAGTTAAGAATCCACCTTCCAATGCAGGGGATGCGGGTTCAATCCCTGGTTGGGGAACTAAGATCCCACATGCCATGGAGCAACTAAGCCTGCATGCTGCAACTACTGAGCCTGCGCACCACAACTAGATAGAAGCCCAAGAAGCCCGTGTGCCATATGAAGAGCCTGCACACCGCAACTAAGACACGATGCAGCCCAAAATAAATAAATAAATAATTTTAAGAAAGGAAAAAAATCTCTTCAGAAATGAAGACTAAATTAGAAGGAATATAAGACTAAGTAAATATAATAGATAATGCCTTAAGAGAAATAGAAGGTAAAATTTTTTAAGTTGAAAATAAATGAAGAGATATAGAGAATACATACTAAAAGCTAAAATCAAGGAAAAAAAATTTAAACCACTACATATTGAAATAACACACTGCATATATAAGATTATCAACTCAGAATGACCAACACAGTCATGTTCTAGTAAAATTATTGAACTTTAAGGAAAAAATTATTATTTCATCATGTAGGCAAAAAGAGCAAGTAACCTAGAAAAGGGGAAAATTATATTGTCATTAGACTGTTTGACAGGAACGATTTATGTCAGAGAAATTAGGGTAACATAACTAAGATATACTTAAGGCAAAAAAAATGTAAGCTAAGGGGTTTTTTTTGTTTGTTTTTTGGCCACACCACAAGGCATGAGGGACCTCCTGACCATGGATTGAACCTGTGCCCCCTGCAGTGGAAGCATGGAGTCTTAACCACTGGACCGCCAGGGAAGTCCCAAGGCTAAGGGTTTTATACCCAGCAAAATTGACTTGGGGGTGTGGAGAAAAGGGAATCCTCTTGCACTGTTGGTGGGAATGTAAATTGATACAGCCACTATGGAGAACAGTATGGAGGTTCCTTAAAAAACTAAAAATAGAATTACCATATGACCAAGCAATCCCACTCCTGGGCATATACCCAGAGAAAACCATAATTCAAAAAGACACATGCACCCCAATGTTCATTGCAGCACTATTTACAATAGCCAGATCATGGAAGCAACCTAAATGTCCATCAACAGAAGAATGGATAAAGAAGATGTGGTACATATATACAATGGAATGTTACTCAGACAAAAAAGGAACGAAATTGGGTCTTTTGTAGAGACATGGATGGACCTAGAGACTGTCATACAGAGTGAAGTAAGTCAGAAAGAGAAAAACAAATATCGTATATTAATGCATATATGTGGAATCTAGAAAAATGGTACAGATGAACCGGTTTGCAAGGCAGAAATAGAGACATAGATGTAGAGACGAAACTTATGGACACCAAGGTGGTAAAGCCGGGGGTGGTGGTGGTGGGATGAATTGGGAGATTGGGATTGACATGTATACACTAATATGCATAAAATAGATAACTAATAAGAACCTGCTGTATAAAAAAATAATAATAAAATAAAATTTTAAAAAAATTGACTTGGAAGTTTGAAGGGCACACACAACTGTTACCAGTATTCAATAACTAAGAGAATGTAGATTCCATGAGCTCTCCCTGAAGGATCTAGAAAAAAGCTTTACAAACAAAATGATTACAGCAACATCAACATATGGACTGGTGGTAAGCCATATATAGATAGATAGATAGATATAGATATAAATATAAATATATGTATAACTTGTAGAACTAAGAATAAATATATCTGTATGTTTTCTTTTTCCTCTAACCCTTCCTTTTGTGAACAATTTAGTCCAAAGCCATTAGGTGGGACCAAGCAAGGGAGGCAAATGTGTGAAGCAGAAAATGGTGCAGAGCCACAGTGGCCCAGCATGAGATGTGAGGAAGACATCTAAGCAGGGATGTGGCAGTGACAGTGACCTGATGTAGGTTGTTGGAGCCACAGTAGGATAAAGGGGGTGTGTACTTGGAGAGATGGTCCATAGTAAGGTATGGGAGCCTGAGTCAGGTACAGAGAAAATCTTCATGAGGGGATGGTGCAGTAGGATGTTGGAGCTGGAGCAGAGTGAGGAGGGCATTGGCGAAGGGATGGAGTTGGTGGCAGTGATGGGAGATTGGTTATGCATAAGAGAATTGATTTACATATATAGAGAGGATAATGGGAGCCAGGTTTCTCACTTTCACTTTCAGAAAAGGGAATAACAAATATGGAAAGGGAGAAAGTTAGAATACGCTATGCCCAGTAGTGTTGGATTGAAATTGGAGATACTGGTGTAAACTTGTAGTTTTCAGTAGATAGATAGTAGATAACTAATAAGTTATCTACTATCTACTAATAAGTAGATAGATAGATAGATATAGAAATAAATATTGATGTAAATGTATGTGCATAGCTCTCTCCACTGAGAAGTCTTGGGGACAGCAATATCTCAGTAATGAGCTCACCTAGGGACTAAATCTTGGTTTCTAAATACCACTCTCAGGAATTCCCTGGCAGTCCAGCAGTTAGAACTCTGTGCTCTCACTGCCAAGGGCCCAAGTTCGATTCCTGGTTGGGGAACTAAAATCCCACAAGCTACTCGGCCAAAAACAAACAAACAAACAAAAAGGAATAAATACCAGTTTCCACTACAAGGAATCAAGGCCCTTTGGAGAAATGACTGATTCCAGGGCTGGTGCAGAGAAAGTATGAGCCTGGAACATCTGTTTTGCCAAAAAGTAACGATGTGCTCAAATAATGATGGGGACATGTTAAAAGGACCCAGAGGCCAGTTTTCTTTAAAATTGATTTTTATTGGAGTATAGTTGATTTACAATGTTGTTAGAAGCCAGTTTGAGAAGGCTCTCACTGGCCAAATCTGGAATAATTTGAGCATCAGAATGAATGTTTAAATCTATCAGTTCATAAAAATACAAAAAATGCTAACTGGTCACACTTAGATAATGATGGGGCAAAATCATTTCAAAAGTCTTTAAAGAGAAAGAATAAAGCATTTATCTGACCTTTCTTATATGAGCTTAACACTGGGTAACCAAAAAAGTAGATGAGAAAATTGTCTCCTTATGGAAATATTCAAGTTAATGAATGAAAACTAAGTTATAGAATTAGAATATCATTATTGTGCAATACCAAATGAAATAACTGAACAGAAGCAATTGCTAACATCACAAGAAAAAGAGACAACCAGACACAATGGGCCTCCTGGTGAAAAAACACACCACCACTTACAGTCTTGCCAAAGGCATCAAACCTGAGTCTGAACAGACCTCTGGATTGAGCTGTCCATGTGCAGGAACTGCAGAGGACTGAGGAACATGCTGAACTAAACTATTAGTATGCAATCAGCAAAACCCAGACTGTGGGCAGAAAGTAAGGTATACAGATCAAACATCCTGGGGTCTTTAACAGATACACTGTTATGAAAAGAAAGGGCTAGAGGAGGAAATCTGTAGATTAAAAAACTCAAAATACATATAAAATCAAATAAATGGGAAATCTGAAGTATAGTGTCCAGGGAAGCACACTTGGATGATGAAACTATAAAGAAATCCAAGGGGATAATTATCATAAAAGTCAGGAGAGTGGCTATTTTCTAGGAGAGGGGAACAATTGTGATGGGAACTGGGCTAGCTGGAGAAGCTCCATTTCTCGATTTAGATGGTAGTTTCAAGGGTGTTGGCCTTAAAATAATTCAAGTCATGTATTTGTTTTGTGTGATTTTCTATATGTGTGTTTTATTTTTCAGTTATAAAGGTAAAAAAACCAAATCATGGACTTTTGATTCCAGATGTGGTAGGCTGATAATGGCTTCTCAAGATATATCCACAGCCTAATCCCTGGAACCTGTGAATGTTACCTTTTTTGAAAAATAAGAAAAAAGGCTTTTTCTTTGGAAAAAGGGTTTTTTTTTTCCCTCCAGATGTGATTAAACTAAGGATCTTTAAATGAAGAGACTATAATGGATTACCTGGGTGGGCCCTAAATGTAACCACAAGTGTCCTTATAAGAGAAAAGCAGAGGGGGATTTGACCAAGAGGAGAAGGTGAGAAGAAGATGGAGAGAGATTGGAGTGATGTACCCACATGCCAAAGAACACCAAATAATGCCAGAAGCTAGAAGAGACAAGGAATGAATCTCCCTCCAGACCCTCCAGAGGGAGTGTGGCCCTGATGTTGCCTTGCTTTCAGATTCTGCCCTCTAGAATTGTGAGAGAATCAATTTCTGTTGTTTTAAGCCACTAAGATTGTGGTTATTTGCTATAGCATCCACAGGAAACCAATACACCAATACACCAATAAACCAATACAGGTAAGCTGTAGATCATGGCAGGTCAGTCTTCCTCCTGCAATAAGAAGCTAGAAAAACTACAAAAAACATGTTTTTTAAAGGCAACAAGGGGATGTCAAAGGAATGAGGACGAGATCAAGTAAAATTCCAGAGACAGGAGAATGTTTCTGAAGTGAGCTGAGCACAGGCTGAAGATAAGGCCTAACCTAGACAGAATGCCTCTGCCTGGGGAAAAGAAATCACCAAAGATTTTGGTGGTCATGCAATGCTGGAGTGACAAGTTAAAATTTTAAAGGGCCTCTAATGATGGCTAGTTTTATCTATGGAAAATTTGCAGAACTCCTGGAATGTTCATGAGGCTGGAGAGTTGGGTTAAAAGCTTCTAAAAGGCACAATGAATCTCCCACAGTCTGGCATTATTGATTAGGAAGTGAAGACCTGCTGAGGCAGGGAAAGGAGAAGAGCCTCAACTACTCAACTGGTATCCTCCTCAAGATATTTGCCAGATTTTGAGACTCCCTGGAACAGGAGCTTGCAGAGCTGGCTCAATCTTCTTCAGTACTTCAGAGCTAAAGAGATGAATACCTGCCCAGCTTTCAGTCAAAAGATTGTGAGGAACATGCCTGAAGAATATGGATGAACCAGACTGAAACAGCAACCCAACCCTGAGACAGCCTAATCCTTGACTGGATTGAGGTGAATCAGTCCCTCACCCTATCTGCCTAATAGGAAAAAGTGAGAATGCTCTCTGGTGGAAGAGAACATGATATGGAGCCTTCTGTAGTTATTCATAATTTCTGGCAAACAATAAAAAAGCATAAGACTTGTAAAGAGAAAAAAATATGACCAAAATGAAAAGAAAAAAAATATAAAAAGACTCATAGATGATCCAGATACTAGAATTAGCATACAAGAATATAAAAATAACAATGATTAACATGTTAAAGAAAATAGCAAAAATTATGGACATATAAATGAAAATGAATTTAAACAGAAAATTGGAATCTATAAAAAACTCAAATGGACATTCTAGAACTGAAAAACAAACAAACAAACAAAAAGCCAAAATCTGAAATGTAAGGGTTTAACAGCAGATTGGGCACAGAATTAGTGAACTGGAAGATATGTCAGTAGAAAACATCCAAACTGAAACACAGAGATAAAAAAGAATGGAAAACAAAAAGAAAGTAAGAAGCATAGGAGACATGCTCAAATATCTAGCACATGTTTAACTGGAGTCTTAAAAAAGAGAAGAGAGAATATTGGGAAAAAGCAATATTTAAAGAGATAATGGCTGAGAAATTTCCAAAACTGATGAGAGATATCAAACCACAGATTCAAGAAGCTCAGCAAACCCAAGCAGGATAGATACAAATAAAACCATGGCTAGGCATATCCTAGTAACATTGTTGAACATCAGAGACACTGTTGGGTATCTTAAAAGAAGTCAGAAGAAAAAAGCCCCATTATCTTCAAAGAAACAACAGTATAACTAACAGATGACTTCTCAACAAAAACAATGGAAGCCAGAAAAAAATGAAAAAACATATTTAAAGTTCCAAAAGAAAATAACTGTCAACCTAGAATTCTATACCAAAAGGAAAAAAATGCCACAAAATATAAATTTTAAAGATATCTTTACCAAAACAATCTTGAAAAAGAAGAATAATGTCTTGTACAGTCTGATTTCAAAACTTACTACAAAGCTACAGTAATCAAAACAGTGTGGTACTGTCATAAAGACAAACATATAGACTAATGGAATAAAATAGAGAACCCAGAAATAAACCCTCACATATGATCAATGATTTCAACAAGGGTGCCAAGAACATTCAATGAGGAAAAGACAGTCTTTTCAACAAACGATGTTGAGAAAACTGGATGCCTACATGTATAAGAATGAAGTTAGACCCTTACCTTACACCACAGACAAAATTTAACTCAAAATGGATAAGAGATCTAAACATAAGGACTAAAAGTACAAAACTCTTAGAGGAAAACATAGTGGAAACGCTTCTTAACATTGCATTTCGTAATGATTTCTTGGATATGACATCAAAAGTATGGATATGATATCAAAAGTATGGGCAACAAAAAAAGATAAACAGGACCACATCAAAATCGGAATCTTCTGTGCATCAAAGGACACTGTTGAAAGACAATCTGTTTCTGCTTTTGTGGAACTTTTGCTTTAGCAAGGCAGTCTTTAGACAAGTGTGACACATGCTGCAAGAGAGGTATTGCAGAACTGAATTATAGAGGATGTAAAATTACAAAAATCCTCAGGGCATACCCACAGGGTAGTGCAGCCATGGACAAGCTAGACACATTTTCTTTCTCATCTTTCTGTTACAGCCCCCTGGAGCCAGGCCCTGAGCAGGTCAAGAAATGATCCTTAACTCTTTTGGAGTTGAAGTTTCAAATACCACTTCTCCTAAAATATGGAGCAGTGAAAATGTTTGTGAGGTGGTGGTGATGGTGATTATTAATTCCAATGTAGTCTAGTGTTATTCTTTTCTTAGAATTTCAAGACATTCCCCATAACCAGGGATACCCTGACATGTTACAAAACCAGTCTGGTGATTATTGACTTAAAAGCTCGAACACTGGTGAGAGCTAAATACTAATTAAACTCGAAGTAATAGCCAACCATAGAAAACTGGGCAAACTTAAAAATGACTTTCCAGATAATACCAGACCTGCTTTAAAAAGAGAAGAAACTTCTTATAAGTTTCCCTTGTTTCAGTTTAACTTACGTCTTGTTGTTTTCATCTTAGCACAAAAGACATGCTGGTCACCTTCCTCTGAATAGTGCATCATCAAATGTTAGTGGTTTGCTTTCCCTGTCATCCTACTCTCAGGCTGAATGATTCTAGATCCTTTCACTTTTCTTCTTTTAGACTCTGTGGAATTTAACCACCTGCCTGATCTCTGGGACTGGTACTGGCCCTACCAGAGCCTTAATCTAGGGACCTTAAAAGGAGTGAGACCAGAAGCCAGCAAGCCACCTCAGGCCACTTCTAAACAAGGATATAGCCAATTAATTGATGGCTAATTGCTTTAAAGTTCATATGAAGAGGACTCTGGTAGCTATGAAAGTGAAGTATTCAAGCAGTTTTAGAGGAATCCCAGTAAGCCTTTTGTCATTACAAAAGACACCTGCTATTTGTCCAGGTAAGCCTCAGAGAGGTCCAAGAGTCACCTGGAATATGGGGTTTGCGAGAAGGTGGCTACTACTTTGAAGAAAAAATCTACTACCTAGTTTTCAAGTCCCAAAGGTGATACAAAGAGCATCATTTGGGTGCCTCTAACACAAGATCTTGACCCTTCCCATTCCAAGGTTTCATGACCTAATAAAATATTTTATTTCAATTAGGCTAAAATTTTATGCATTGTTTTGGTTCAGATTAACTCAGGGAATTTTAAAAAACAAAACTGATTTGGTTTCCTGCTGAGTGAAAAATTTTAAAACTAGTTGTGAAGGGAGTTGTGGCAAAGTAGTGGTTTTAGGTTCACTGTTTGATTCTAGACACTGCTTCCAGCCCTTGCTACAGAACCACATTGAGAAGGGAACGCCTGTAATTTAGTTACACTCCCACAGTCAATGGAATTTTTCTGATGTTTAAGAGGTAGGCAAGAGCCTTTGACAATTAGGAAACTTTCAGAGATTTGTCCAAGGTCCTACAGAGTGAGTGATCCATCTGAGATATCATACACCCCAAGGTACGCGCAACTGTATGATTCCTTTTTTAATTCTGAGTTTGAAGACTCAGATCTTATACTACTTGCTGTGTGATCGGGTAAATCACTACACAAGTCTCGGTTTCTTATCTATAAAATGGGTCGAACATGCCACATGATCCTGGGTTCACTGTTAGCTTCGTGTGGGGTTTTTGTTTTTGTTTTTGATAAGGATCCAAAAAGGAAAGGAGAATTTCTGCTTCCTCGCTCAGCGTCAGCGTCTTGAAGTGCCCCGCCCCCCCATCCACCCCCGACCCATACCCATCTCCCACACCACCCACCCCTTCCTTGAATTTGTGCGTCAGAATACTGTTCTAGTCCAGACTCTACCGCGATGTGATACGACGTCTGGCAACTCCACACCTCTGGGTTTTGGTCGCCTCCCAGGACACTGGTACGGTCGGCTCTGACCTTATCAACATGGCAGCTGGAAGTGGCTTGCAGGAAGAAGAAAGGTGTGGCACTGAAGGATCACTTCCGCTTCCGTCGGCCACAATGCTTTCGTTTCTCGTGCTACCGTGACTAAGATGGAAGCGATTTTGGAGTCGCGGTGCGGACTTTGGGCCGGCATTCCGGCCCCTGGGCAGTTTTACCGCATCCCGCCCACTCCCGGTTCCTCTGTGGACCCGGCGTCCGCGCTCTATGGGGGTCCGATTACGCGCACCCAGTAAGCTCTCGGCGCCTTAGCCTGCGCATGGGGAGGGACCGTGGGGCCTGTTGCGGCCGGCAGGTTCTGGGAGCCGGGGAAGGCGAGGGAGGCACCCCGGGGCGCACTAACAGCGGGGGAGCTCGGGGAGGAGGGTCCCGGAGAATGAAAGGAGCCGTGGAAAGTCAGAGGCGGAACCCACAACGTGGGAAGCGGGCTCAGGCTCTCCCCCTGCGTCGCCCCTCGCCAGACCACCCTCTCTCTCCAGGAACCCCATGGTGACCGGGACCTCGGTCCTGGGCGTCAAGTTTGAGGGCGGAGTGGTGATTGCAGCAGACATGCTGGGCTCCTACGGTTCCTTGGCTCGTTTCCGCAACATCTCTCGCATTATGCGAGTCAACAACAGCACCATGCTGGGTGCTTCCGGAGACTACGCTGATTTCCAATATTTGAAGCAAGTTCTCGGCCAAATGGTGTAAGTCATCTCGAGAATAGGAGTAGTTTCCAAATGGGGAGGAGAATCCACTGTTTTTTATCCCCTCAAGAAATTCTTGGGTGGAGAAACTTGAAACTGCAGCAGAGGACAGGGAGGCTTGGCGTGGAAGATGTGAGAATGTTTGCAAATAAGTAGTTTATTTTAGTGGGTTTAAATGGGGAAGATTGTGGTAACATCTTTTGGGGGTGGATGGAAACCCCGACTTCTGTTCTTTCCCTTTTTTCACAACCAATTCTTTTTAAGGATCGATGAGGAGCTGTTGGGAGATGGACACAGCTATAGCCCTAAAGCTATTCATTCATGGCTGACCAGGGCTACGTACAGCCGGCGCTCCAAGATGAACCCCCTGTGGAACACCATGGTCATTGGAGGCTATGCTGATGGAGAGAGGTTGACTTGAATACAAATAACTCATTTCCTTGACCTACCCAATCTCTAGTGCCTGTGTAGTGTCTGTCTCTTCCCCCTGAGTGACTCCCACTTCTACCTCAGACCCCATGGTCCCATCCTTCAGCTAAGATACAGAAACCTAAGATGACCTATTGTGTCCTGTTAGCTTCCTGGGTTACGTGGACATGCTTGGTGTAGCCTATGAAGCCCCTTCGGTGGCCACTGGTTACGGTGCATACTTGGCTCAGGTAAGTAGCCAGTTGAGGGACGAGGGATAGGAGAAGACAGAAGGCGGTGGGGGTTAGTGGTTGTCTGCTTGTTCTACCCTTGAAATTCTGACATGAGGAACAGGCTAGGATCTGTACTGCTGGGCGGATGGTTTTCTTTTTGGTCCAGAGGCCATAATGACAAGGTGGGGTATGTCCTGGAGGGAGTCAGTATACATGTGCAAAGAGAGGACACCCTAGAATTTCCCCTTCAAGTGGGTCTTAGCACAAGTAAGCAGAGTTCATTTTGCTGAGGCAATAGGTGGAATGTCGCCTTTTCACCCATTTATGATTCTTTTCACACCGTGGATTTGCGACATATCGCCTATCGCCTGGTATTCAGCTCGTGATATCTCCCATGTTTTTTCCCCCGATATCCCTAGCCTCTGCTGCGAGAAGTTCTGGAGAAGAAGCCAGTGCTGAGCCAGACTGAGGCCCAAGAGCTAGTGGAACGCTGCATGCGAGTGCTGTACTATCGAGATGCCCGTTCTTATAACCGGGTGAGAAGAGTGAATAATAAGTGATGCAGATCTAATTGGCAGGCTTTGCAATCCCCGAGTCTCTAAACTTTGAAGAACAGAGTGCCCCATTTCTGTGTCTCCTGTTTTCACATTTGGGAAAGACCCTCAACTTGACCTTTGACCAGGGACTTCTTTCACATAAGGGTTGGCATTTTCATTGAAGAGCTCTGCTTTCTTTCAGTTTCAAATCGCCACTGTAACTGAAAAAGGTGTTGAAATAGAGGGACCCCTGTCTGCAGAGACCAGCTGGGATATTGCCCACATGATCAGGTGATTGAAATTAAAATTACAGTAGAAAAGATAATTGGGAGATCCCTTGGTTGCAGTAAGCTTGGTTTTTCTGGAGGTCTCAACCAAAAAATTCTCTGGGTGGCAAGGGTTTGGGCTGAGGATAGAGCTGCTTTTACGAATTGATTCCTCACTCTATGGCTTCACAATTTTATTATGATCTCTTCCTTTTTAGTGGCTTTGAATGAAATACAGAGGCATTATCCAGAACTGAAGTTGTACCCTTCTTCTAACTTTGAACTTGGCTGGTTCAAAGGTACTATTCTTTTGTAAAATAAATCCTTTGAAACACTTGCTGAGTGGTTGTACTGCTTGACTAGGTCACCCCAAGAGTGAAACTGCTAAGTACTGCTGTGTGCCATCTCCCTCCCTGGTCAGAGAACCCTTTGGTTCTTGGTTCTGGTAGCATATATACAGAATGGTCTTCATGATAATACCGAAGACCCATTACTGTCTTCATTTGGGTCTGTATGGAAGGCTGCTTTGTATAGAAGTCAGACTTAATCTTTGTGTAGTAACATAATTAGCTTTTGTGTTTAACATTTTTCTTCAACGTTTTTATTTACCCATGCACTAGTCTAAAATACAGACTTTCTGGTTAATGTTGGCTCTATATGTGATTTTAGTTAAAACATCATTTCAAAGATGGAAATGTAACATCTAGTAGAGCTGTATAAGGTTACTCCCAAACTGGAACTAACAGCCTTGATCCCACACCCGTCCAACCTCCTCACCCTTCATGGGGAATACTAAGTAATTTGGACATTTAAGCTAAGTCTACTACTAATTTCTAGCACTGTCAGAAGACCTCTTACAAGTATTGTGTTCACTAAGTCCTAGGTGTAGTGGTGAGTCAAATCAATTCGGGTTATTAGCCATTTCCATCACCAGGATGGCGTTAAACCCAAATTTAAAAAAACACCCTGGGTGATTCTGATGCATATCCTCTCTAAACCTCTTTTTGAGAAACTAGTATAGGCAGTAAACCCCAAAACCATTACAGGCATATCTTGTTTTTTATGCTTTGCAGATACTGCAGTGTTGTTTCACAAACTGAAGGTCTGTGGCAACCCTGCACTGAGAAAGTCTTGGTGCCATATTTCCAGTAGCGTTTGCTTACTTTGTGTCTATGTCACATTTGGTGATTCTTGCAATATTTCAAACTTTTTCATTATTTTATCTGATATGGTGATCAGCAGTGATCTTTGACGTTACTACTGCAAAAAAGATGACAACTTGCTGAAGGCTCGGGGTGGTCAGCATTTTTGGCAATAAACTATTTTTAAATTAAGGTATATAATTTTTTAGACATAGTGTTATTGCACATTTAATATACTATAGTATAAACTTACATGCACTGGAAAACCAAAAACACTGTGACTCGCTTTGCTGTGATAGTTGCTTCACTGCAGTGGTCTGGACCCCAACCTACAGTATCTCCAAGGTATGCCTGTATAGAAATTCAGTGAGGTGAGAGCTGAGAGAGAAATCAAAACCCCTCCACTTGTATTACCCATGATTACAACTAGAAAATTCAAGCAAAAGAAAACTATCAGCTTTCAATTTGCATCTTCCACACATTCAGTCTCAACACAAAGTAGTCAATAAATACTTGTTTATTGATTAAACTGAATTATAAAAAACAAAACAAAAAAAACTTCCTATACTACGAAGCCATGCAGGCAGAATCCACAAAGGTAACTTCCTGGCCAAAACCCAGCTGATCCACTGTTGGTATTATGGCCTTAAAAAAATTACCCATTGAGAAAGTCATACAGTGTGCAGAGGCCAGGAACCCAGCTCTACTAAATTTCGGGCTGCTGCGGAGACTACCAAAGAGAAGGATTAAGTCACTGCAGATAGAGTTGACCATAGTTCTTGAACTTTCTGAAAGGCAAAGTTTTGACTCAAAAGTCCATATTCTGTCAAAATGGCATCAGGCAAAAAGCTGGGGAAGAGAAGCCCAGGTGGATCCTCAGTTCAGTTTTCAGATGCCATGGGTTCACAAAGCTGGCCAAGCTGTTTATGGAAGGGAATACTCCAGTTCACTATATTATAGTGTGCTGGGAGTTAAAAAACAAAAAAAACGGATGAGGAGAAACAGGTGGTAACAAATGTCACACCTGTACCACCAGGCCCATCACATCTTGAGAATCTCCCAGTCTGTGAAAGCCTGCTCAAATAGGGTCACCTAGAAAAAAACCACATTGTTTATAAATCCATTTCCCCTCATTTTTTAAAATGTTCCACTTATGTACATTTTAAAGATGAACCATTTACAAGCCTGTGCAGGTTGCCTCCTTGGCTCACAGGAGGGATACATTGCAGAAAGCCTCAGGATGTACAGAAGTATAGTTGTGGGAAAGGTGGACCTGGATTTTTGCTCCTTTTCTCTGTGTGTTACAGTACGTTTCAGTTTATAGCCATTGAGTACATACAATTAAAAAAAAAATTTCCTCATGCAAATTGTAGAAAAAATTTTCTTTCCTTGAAGCTGGCAGTGAAAAATAAAGATTCATGTCTTTTTCTTTGTGCACACCCCTACGTGTTTCTTCTTCATGTCAGATTCTTCTCTAAGCATTAAGAGAAATAGGGGAAAGCCACAGGGTAAGCATAATTTCAACAAGTGGTCTTTTTAAAGTTCAATACAACTTCTTGCACAATTAGCTGCTGGCTGGCGGACATGTGATCCCTTGAACAGGTATGCTGTCCACTTAACAGGAGGAAGTTGAACAAAGCAGGGACTGCCCCCATGGATTGCAGGATGAAGACCCGTACACTGGGAATGGCTTCCACCCTAAGGTTCTGTGTGATCACCTCAGTACCTCTTGCTTGCTAATGACCCATGTATGATCCTTTGTCCAGAGTGACGGTGTGAGAATGGGGAAGGGGGCCAAGGATCACAGGTGCAAAGAATATTGGTTTTGTTGTGTTTTTGTTGGAGGGAGGGTGGTGAGGAAAAAAATCTACTCATCATTCTGGACGATTAAAGGTGGTGTCATGCATTTTTAAAGCCACAATTTTATATTTAGAGTTGCTGTAGAAACCAACATCTCTGGAGAGGGAAGGAAAGAAAGGAGAAGGAAGAGAGAGTTCAGTGGGATTTTTTTTCCATTTTCATTTTTATATAAAAGTGTTAAGACCACAATGAAAAAACGTTTTTATCCATATATATATATAATAAACCAGTTTGTGAGCTACAATTTTTGTCTTTCCCATCTTCAGAAATGTTCTCACATTGACAATGGTTGGATAGCATCATGCCAAAAGACACTGGCCACACAGTAAATCAAACAAAACCCAGATGTACTATGATACAGTTGAGGTAAAAGGGGAAACAAAAGATTTAACATTCGCCCACGAAAGATTTTTTTTTCCTTTTTCTTGATTTTGTCAGAAAAATACCAAGCACAGTGCTTTAAATTTAAAAAAAAGTCACAAAAACCTGTTTTTAGCAGAAGTGAATGACCAACGGGGCCGGGGCCAGGGCCAGCTCATCGGCTCAGACGTGATCACTATCGGTTTTCCTAATAATCCACAAATCCACAAGGATGTATAAGTCAACATCAGGGGGGAGTGGTGGCATAAAATTAAAAAATATAACCCAAATACCCCCACCTGGTATACCCCCTTTACCTCTACCCTCCCTAACGCTTTCCCACCCCCACTCCACACCCCCTCATGACCCCAACACTTAAATCTCCATCAGATCTAGGTCAGCTTCTTCAAAGCCATAGAAGGACTCGGTCTCGCTTTCACCCTCAAAGAGCTGGTGAAGGCTTTCAGGCTCAACTGTCTCTTCAGGAGATGACCTGGGTCGGGGAGTGGAAGCTGAGGCCTCCTCAGACTGTTCCCCACTCAGCTTCAGTTGCTCCTCTAGGGAGGCAATTAGCTCCTCCTGCATGTCAGCATTTCTTGTAGGTGAGTTAATGTTGCCATCAGGGCCAGGCAGAACGCTGGCCACAAGGAAGGACCGCTGAACTAGCTCTGGACAGTCCCCAATGACACCAAGCACCTCAGCCAGCCAGACCAGAACCAGTTGAAGCAGGACATCAGAATCACATGCACTATCTGCCATTTCCCGAGCCTGCTCCTTCCACTTTTTGTGCAGGAAGTTCTTGACAGTTCGTTTGATGCACACATCTAATGGCTGGATTTTGGAGCTACAGCCTGCTGGGACAACTGCAGGCAAAGTGCTAGAGGCACTAAGCATGGCCAGCACCTCTTCTGACAGGTGAGTGCGATGACAGTCCATCACAAGCATGCCTCTGCTGCGCTGGCAAGCGGTGTGCTTCTGCCACACTCGGGCTGACCACAGCTCCATGATCTCGTCGTCGCTGTAGCCACTCTCCTTCGCCTCTAGCAAGATAGAGTCTGGCACATTAGCAGGCTGATCCATCTGTCCTCGGTAGAAAACCAGGGTAGGGAGGACAGTGCCATCTGCCAGAATGGCCAGCACCACATCACACCAAGGCTCCCCTGTGCCCACTGTCTGCAGGGCATTCTCCTTTCGGTCATCACTGCTCAGTACCTCCGTATCCAGGAACAAGGAGACCTCATCAATAGCCACAATCATAGACAAGGGTAAGTCCTGGTTGTGAATCTGCCGTTGTACAAATTCAATGAAGAGTCCTGCATTCTCTGCCACATCCTTAGGTAGAGTGTGGGCCACAGCTCGCCGAGCGTGCGGAGTCAGGTGGTGCCGTAGCATGAAACGCACAGCCCACTCATAAGAGATCTTAAACCCCCCCTCCAAAGAACGTCCTATTTTGGTGGCCTTCTGGAACAAGGTCTCCTCATTTACAGGTAGCTGTTGCTCTCGTTGGGTCAGCACCCACTCAGCCAGTTTCTCTTCTGCCTCTAAGCTCAGATATTTGCCCTCCAGATTCTCCCCCTGTGAGGCCTGGAAGCGCCGAAGCCAACGCCGGATGCGTCGTTGGGGGTTTCGGAAGTGTTCAGCTGCCTGTTCCGTGTTGCAGCACAGGGCAAACAGTACCACTCGGAGCTTCTTCACAGAAAGCTGCTCCTTCTTGCCAATCACACTGCTACTACCACCCCCTGATGCTGGCTCAGGCTCCTGGGTGACTGGGCTCCCTTCATCCTGGTCATCGACATTCAGACATTCGGCCCCCTCCGTAGCCAAGGGTGGAAGGGCTAAAGGCTGGGGATGAGTGGGGGTTGGTGGTGGGGTTGCAGTTGAGGCTGGTGACGGGAGTGCCTGGGCCATGGGAGCTGGTAGCTCTTCAGGCTCAGCTGGGGTGGCGCCCGCAGATTTCACAGTGGCAGCTTTAATAGAGGGGAAGGAAGGAGGAGGGTACAAATTCTTCAAGTTCCGGTCGTGCACTCGGTCACGAGTCTGGCCATGCCTAAAGGGTTAGCAACGAGAGGAGGAAAAAGCTCAGTTAAACTAGAAGAATGAAATAATAATAGTAGTAGTAGTAATAATAAAGACCAAACATACTATAAAATAGAAATTAAACCATCAAGCGAGTTTCTGTTACCTTGAGTGAGATATCCAAGTGAGTCCTATGGGAAATAAGACAATAAAAAAATGTTAGCTCAGTGAAGAAACAAACCCTCCAAAGACAGTGCTTTAGATTTCAACAAAAAAGCAAACCTACTGCCTTCCCAGTCTTATATAAACTTCAGGTTAGAATGCTTCCAATTTGGTGAAGTGTATCTCAACAGTGAATGGGTTAGGCCAGGCAGAGATGCACCAGACTCATGGTATGACCTGTATCCTTAGCTTTTTTCCCTAACCCCCAACTCTCCTACTTACCCCGTGGCAGGATGCTACTGGATCTGTGAGAGGGGTTGAATACCAAATGCTTAGCCATGGCATCTCCCACAGAAGTAACAAAGGTACATGAAGTGCAGGCCAGCTTGATTCCACTAAGAAAGAGAGTCAAGAGTACATGAGACAAATGTAGTAGTGACACTAGAGAGAGTTAAGCTTTGAGGCTTAATAAAGAGTGTCCCTCCTTTCTCCTCTCTCTCAAATTAATTCATATATCCACCCCCCAAAATAATAAAAGGGATTTAATATAAAAACTTGAAAAATTAACAGACCATCAATAAGTTTTTTGTTACCTCACAGAATTTTTAAACAAAGCCAAATACTTGGGGCTCTTCCGTGGAACATGATTGCTGAGAAAGACAAACAAAAAGTGGTATGAGTTACGTGGTTCTGCTTGCTAAACTAGAGATCACCAGCGATTAACAATGCCCCAACAAGAGCAATGCCTCTTCACTCAATCCTAACCTCAACCCAAGCCTGTTTTCCTATCACATTAATATTTCCTATTAACATGCAAACGAATCATGGGGTGGGGGGAAATCTATTAAAAGGCACATTCTGGTTGGGGGTGGGGTGGTGGTGACCAGGGTCAGACGCTACATTTCTAAGAAGCTCCCAACTAGTGCTGCTGGTCCTTGGACCACATTTTGGGTAGCAACGTCCTACAGAATCAGAGCACAGACCATCAAAGCCAAATGAAGCCGGGTCTGGCCTCTTAACCTGCTAGGACAGGTGGACAAACAGCTCTAAAAGTTGAAGGAGGAAACCCCAGAAGCAGGGGAGGGAATGCACTGAGTTCTGGAGAACCTGAAATCCCAGACAGGAACATTGGTTTAATCGTGACTTACTTGATCATGTGGTTGGCATAAGCTCGAGAACAGCAGGTACTATAGCGACATAGAGAGCAGTGAACATAAGTAGGGAAATGATTAGGGAAATCTGGGATCTCAAAGCTGCACTCCAGACATGTCTGCCGGCCCATGACACTCCTGTCAAGAAACAAGGAAAATTCTTATTACTGCCTCAGGGGTTCCTAAATTGTAGGGGATTTAGACACAGATACTACCTAAAAGGCTACCAGATTACACTAGCTATCAGGAATAACTGTGCCCACCCGGCCCCCAGCCTCCAGAAGAAGGCACTGACATTTTCCTAACAGCTCTCTTCTGGACGTTGCGCTGGACAGGGGGATAAAGGAAGACGGGCAGAGGGTCCGCTGAGGAGGCCAGTGGTGCTGCCTCCTGCAAGGTGCTGGGAGGGACATCACTGGAGGGTACAGGAACAGTGCGTGGCTGCCCTCGGGAAGCCCGGATTGTCACCTGTGAGTCAAGGGAAGGGATAATTAGACACTACCCACGTTAAACCTCAGAATATGGAAAATCTCTATTCCTCCCCTTCTTGGATCTGTAAAGGGAATGTCAACAAACCCTTTACCTTGGTGCCTGGTTTCAAACCTTCCAGCTGCTTGGGTTTACGGAAGGTTTTATGGTGCTGAAGCTTGTGTTCAATTTTGTCCTTGGCAAAGAGAAACTGCAGCCGGCATTTGTTGCAATGATAAACATTCCTCTTCTGAAGGGGGAATAAAAAGAGACAGAATCCTTTAAAGGCTCCCAATGAATTTTCTTCCCTGAGGAGAAGGTAAATCATTGCCAATCGTTTTCTTCCCACCCTTCTGTTGATAATTTAACAGAGGAAAAAAGAGAAATATACAACATAACACCAAACCTATTATTTTTTAATCTTTTTATATAACTTTATTTTGAAGTAAAGTTACAAACCTATTATTGGGTGGTGAAAATCATCACCTCCCATGCTCCCAGAGAAAGGCAGACTCAAAGTCAGGATAACTAGGTCCTCAAACCATCTCCCGCTGACTTGCTTTAACAATTTGGCTGAGTGGCTTAAGCTTTCCTTGCCCCTTACTACTTCATCTTTACAGTGTGGATGGACAGTGCTACTACTTCTGGATATTCTTCTTATTTTTAAAAAAATAAAATATGTACGTGGTAAAAAAAAAAAATCATATTTTTATTCTGTACTCCTTCATGTGGTAAGCATGCCTTCAACTCCAACCCTCAGTCCCTCTCCACAGACACAACTTGTTACCAAGTTTCTTGGGTATTCTTTCACAGATAGTCTATGCATATAACCATATAGCAAACACATACGTCTCCAATCACCACCTGTTTTTCTTTCTCTTTCTTTAACAAAAATGATAGTCCTTTCTACACAGTGCTGTTTTTTTCCTCTGAACACATCAATGCATACAGATATGCCTCCCTCCAAGGCCATTTTGAGGATTCAGTCTGCCCAGTATTGAAATACGACACGTCTATGATTTTCTTCCCTAGGATAGCAAGGCTCCGTAACCTCAGCTGAGTTACAGGTGATAATTTCCATGCTACTATATGGAAATGCATTAGTGGTGGATTATCAGCAGTCACTATGTGTGAGCCTAAGAAAGTGCCTGCTTACAAGTAAGAGTGAGGGCACATGTGCACACACGTGGATGTTATGCACAGGTACACCCATCTTGTTCTCTCTTCTGTTCCCTCTCTATGTACCTTCACTCTTCTCCTCCAGTGGCTCCTTTCCTGCAGTATTTTAAAACAAAGGCATACCTATTCCATCTTAAAAAAACAAACACAAGAGCAACAACAAATTCTCCCTTGCTACCTCTTTTCCTGGATCTACCACCCTTGGTCCTCCTCTTCATAAACAAATTTATTTTTTTTTTATATTTTTAAAAATAAATTTATTTATTTATTTATTTATTGGGCTGTGTTGGGTCTTCGTTGCTGTGCACGGGCTTTCTCTAATTGTGGCAAGCGGGGGCTACTCTTCGTTGTGGTGCGCGGGCTTCTCATTGTGGTGGCTTCTCTTATTGTGGAGCACGGGCTCTAGGCATGCGGGCTTCAGTAGTTGCAGCACTCGAGCTCAGTAGTTGTGGCTTGCGGGCTCCAGAGTACAGGCTCAGTAGTTGTGGCACACGGGCTTAGTTGCTCCGCAGCATGTGGGATCTTCCCGGACCAGGGCTCGAACCCATGTCCCCTGCATTGGCAGGCGGATTCTCAACCACTGCGCCACCAGGGAAGCCCTAACAAATTTATTTTTTAATTTATTTTTTTCATAAACAAATTGCTTTAAGTAAGTTGTCTCCATTTCCTTACCTCTCATCATTTGTCCAGCTGAAATTTGACTTCCACCCTGCTAACCAACAAAACGGCTAAATTAAATGCTGGCCTCTAAAGTTTCTACCTTGCTGATACCTTCCTGCAACACCTGACCACACTCTTTTCTTCAAAATACTTTTGTCCCCTCAGCTTCCTTGACACCGAGACTCTTCTTGTTTTCCTTCCAGGACTATGGTCCTGGCTTTGTGGATAGAGACTTCAATGGTCCTAAGCCTTCACCTTATTCTCAATTTGGGGGGTGGGGGATGGGGGATGGGGGTGCAGCATAGCACTTGCAAGTTTAAAATCCACTGGATTTATATAATGATGATTCCTAAGTACCTTTCACAATCCAGGCTTTTCTCCCAGGCCTCAGACCTGTATATCCAACTACCTGTTTAATAGTCAGTTATACTTGATGTCCATAGATACTGCTAACTCAAGAATATCCAAACTTGGGACTTCCCTGGTGGTCCAGTGGTTAAGACTCCTTGCTTCCATTGCAGGGGGTGTGGGTTCGATCCCTGGTCAGGAATGAATAAGATCCCGTGTGCCACATGGCATGGCCAAAAAATTTAAAAAATAATAGTAATAAAAAAGAATATCCAAACTTATAATCCTCTCCTCAAAAATTATTTTCTCCAGTGTTCCTATCTCAATAAACAGTCCCACCATTCATTCAATTACTGAAGAGAGAATCCTGGGCACTATTCTTAACTACTCTCTCACTACCTTCACCTAAATCCATTTCTAAATCATAGATATCACTTATCTTCTCAATATCTCTCAACTCTATCCTCTTTGTCCTCATTTCAAAAGCCAATAGCCACTATCATCTCTTATCTAAACTACTGAAAAAGCCTCTGGCTTGTCTCCCTAACTCTAGTCTCAACCTCCTTCAATTCATTCTCCTTAGAGCAGCCAGTGCAATCATAACTAAAAGCAAATTTGAACACATCACTCCAGGACTAAAAATCTCTTTAATGGCTTCCCAACAACTTATTATAATAAAAGTTGAAATTCCTTTTTTATGGCTTACAAGATTCTCCATGATCTGTTCCCTAACTTCCAACCTCCCCCTGTACCTTACACATGCCAACCACACTGAACTTTAATTTCTTGAATTTCCCTGTCTTTGAGAGCATTCTGTCCTTCTATCCCACTTCATCTGGCTCATCCTTACTCATCCTTCAGGTCTTGAACACCCCTTTTCCTAGAAGCCTTACTAGGCTCCCAGAATAGGTACATTCTTTTTTACATCTTGTATTTCCCCTAACACAACATTCTTCTTGCTTTATCGTACTGTTTAATTGTCCTGTTTAACCACTAAATCTCTAGAATCTGGCCCAGTGCCTGGCACACATCATTGGAATTCAGTAAATTTTTCAAACACATGTATATTATCTTCTCTACCAAAATTATTTGCTTAGCTCAGTCCTGGCCCCTGTATCCATAATTAAAAAATAAGAACACGGAAATTGCTTGGTGCCTGGTACCTGGTGCCTCATGTAATGCTGTTGGAATGCATTGCCATTTTTGAAGACCTTCAAGCAATAAGGGCACAGCAGGTGCCGAGTATCCTCATGGATCATCCGAAAATGGACATCTACCTCAGAGTAGAGTGAGGAGCGATACTGACACACCTGAGTCACACAAGAAGGAAAATAAGCTAAGAGTGAAGTGAACAACTGAGGCCTTAAAAAAGAGGTAGCAACACAAATGTTAAGATACGAAAAAAAAATTTTCCTAAATGTATAGAAATCAAATTATTTTTCTGACGTTTATTGCAGGGCTATGTTGGTGATAAATTCAGCCGTGAAATAAGATAAAAATGGGAAAGACAGGAAAGTCTGAGAACAGTCCATATTCTGACAAAGAGGAGTAGAGTTTTTTTCTATCTCCAAAGGGCACATTCAGGAGACAGACACTCCCTTAGTACAGGTATATGTTCCCGGACTGGGTTCCTCGGCTGGGTACATGCAGATATTCCTTTATGTTTTTCTCCTGCATGGGAAACCCTGAAAATGGAACCCGTGTTCACAATTTCTTCTGTATTTCCTCAGTGCTCCTAAAACTGAGTGTGTGCAGTAGGTACTAGGCAATGTTCATTAGTGGATTCTTTGTGTTTAGCCTGAGAGCGAAATGGCTAAAGCTCCCTGGAGGAGAAGGCAATACCTGGCAAACATAAGGCATCTCTCCAGGCTTATGAGTGTCCTTCATATGCTGGAGAAACAGTGGCTCACTCTCAAACGCCCACTCACAGATCTTGCACTTGGCTGTAAGAAGAAAAATAATCAATAAATCCACCTGAAAATAAGACCAAAGTCCTGCTGACTCATAATCTTTATTTTCTCTGACTCCTATATCTTCATTTTCAATAGTCAGTAAATTACGAAGTCTCTTCTAGTCTTTCTTTAAAATGGTTCTGTCTCAACATTTGTGCTACTGAATAAAACTATCCTTCTGTCTCTAGCTCAGACTTCTTTACCAAAGTTCCATTCTAGATTTTGAACTCTCTACGAAACATAATATTCTACCATCTACTCTAACTTATTAATTCAGCATCCTCCTGCTCCCCATCATTTCCCTTCTCACATCCCACCTCCTCCTGAGCTCAAAACTTAGGCATTATCTGACTCCAAACCCATGTTCTGTCACCATTATTTCAAAATGCATCAAGGAATTGTCACTTCTGCATTCTCACAGGCAGAAACTTGGTAGAAGCCCATATGATTTCCTACTGCTAATTAGCTGGCGTCTAATACCTCCTATATCTCCAATAAATACAGTATCTATTCTTTATATACCATTGCCAAACGAATTCTTTTAAAATACTACATTACTTCATCCCTCTGCTCAAGGATAGACAATGATTATCTCCTATGAATAATTCAACATTTATTGGAACGTTTACTAAATGAGGACAAATAAGGATTTGTCCTCAAAAGACTGATGATATGAACAGAACTTCTTGCCTTCTTATGAGTTATTGTGTTATTTCAGTATTAACTAATTTGAGATAATTAAACTTTAAAATTGGCCATTTTATCAAGCTTTTATAAGGCTGCAGTTCTAAATTTTTGGCAAAAATTTTAATTGCTACATATTTTGAATTATACAGGCAAAATATAGTTATTTGTATTTTTCTTACCATTACTGGAATTATTTTCAAGTTTTTGCAAACAAGAAAATTGTAAATTTGAAGCTCTAGGCGCTTATTTATTGGACAATGTCCAACCCCTGCCCCACACCCCCAAATGAGTGAAGCTGAAATAAAAAACAAAAACCAGGGGTCTGAATCTTGGGTCCAGGGAAGAGGTCTCAGGGAACCCAGGTATCCCCTGAAATTATCTGCAAAAGAAGTAAAATGTGTATTTTTCTGGGAAGTTTTGTGTTTATTTCTCAAAGGTGTCTGCAACCCATTTAGGACCACTTCCCAGAGGTACATTAGGTACAAGAACAAGATAAAGAAATAAAAAATTCTGCCTAGAATGAGGAAAAGCTGATATATGAGCTGAACCTTGAAAGAAGAGTGGTTTGCCAGACAGAGGAGACAAGAGAAGAACATGAGCAAAGGCATGGTACTGCATGGCATGTTTGGGAAACAGTAACTTAGTGGCATGACAATATTTTCTCCTGTTTTCTTCCCCCTTACCTCTCAATTCAATTTGCTAATCTTTTTTTCTTTTCTAGAACACTTTTAAGCATTGGTGTTTCCCAACCTTCTGTCCAGCCTTTTCTTATTCTCTATGTTTTCCCTGGGCGATCTCATTTACCCTCAAAGGCTTTTCCTACAACCCACACATCCGCTCTATTCTTATAGGTGTCACACATCAATTATAACAACATTTATTAAGCAATTTTTAATGCATAAACACCATGCTAAGATTTATATGTATTATCTCATACAAAGAAAATCAGTGAGAAAGGAACCAAAGGCATCAGTGGATTTAAGAGATCTCTAGTAACCTTTCACACCTATTGGAGTTGATGTCAAAAAAGATTTAAGAGGAAGAATTAACTGATTTTCCAAAGTGGCTATCCTAACACTGTCCCTCCCAGCACTATCACTCTCATCTCCCTAACACCTACCACAGTCTCCTGCTTTGAGAAAACAGGCATGAACTACTACAGCTTCTGCTTCCTGTTTCCCAAATTTGGAAGGACAGATTCCTTATGCCTTTCTAAGGCTCATCCGATCTCATCATTCCACATATCCCATGACTTTATCAAGCAAGTGGTTCTCCCTTTCTTCAGTCTTTTTCCACATAGGACCCTCCCGACACCTGAACATGATTAATCACCCTGAAGCACCCTTCCCTCAACCCTACCTCTTCCTTATTGTCCTTAAACAAGTGTGAAGAAAAACATAATGCTATTAAAAATTATACTGTTACCATAATTAAATATAATAATCCATTGATGTTTTGGAGACAATTCAGGAAACTTGAAAATGAAGATACATGATATTAAACATTTATGATGAGTTCTGTTATGTCTTGACAAACATACTATGGCTATGTATTTTAAAATGTCCTTACTTTTCAGAGATACATAATGAAGTATTTAGGAGTGAAATATCATTATGTCTATAATTTAGTTTAAAAACACTTCAGAAAATAAAAGGAAAAAAAATTTTCAAAACTAAAAAGAAAACAATTGGTCTCAAAATATTAACACAAAAAAATAAGCTACTTTCACGAAGGATCTGCCATGGATGCAAAAAAAGGGAGTTATAAAAAAAAAAAGGGGGGTGGAATTATAAAAGAAACCAAGAATAAGATTGATATATACTAAAGTACAGAAATGGTATTTACCTGTTTGGATCAACAATTTCTCAGGTTTTTCATCAGTGTAAATTTTAAGTCATAAGATACTCATATATAGTCAAGGATAAAAGAGCGGTAAGCCAAGAGAAAAAGATTGATAAGGTGCTGCACTGTTTCCCATTAGGAAAAACTTATCTTTTTATGTACAGTACATATATAAGTGGAATAACAAAAACACACCCCACCAGATTCTGTATAAAAGGAGATGTTTTCACTGGGAGATTCAGATGAGTTATTTGGGCTTCCCATGACTGACAGTGAAGAATTCTGGGTCCTAACCTAGACCAAGTTGGCTACTCTGCCACTACACTGTAGTGTTATGATGTTTGATTCCAGGATCTACTCTACTCACAAATGATTAGCCCAAAGTTCCACGGTCTAATATGGTAACCACCAGTAACATGTGGCTAGTGAAGACATGAAATGTGGTGAGCCCAAACTGAGATTTGCTGTGGTGTGATATACACACCAGATTTAAAAAGAAAAGAAAAAAAAAAGAATGGTAAATATTTCATTAATTTTAAAATTCTGATTACATGCTGAGATGATTTTATTTTGGTTATTTTGAGTTAAATAAAATACACTATTAAAATTAATTTCACCTTTAAAAAATTTTTATTTCAAATGACTACTAAAAATTTAAAATTACATATGTAACTCATTATATTTCTGAGAACCAGCACTAGTCTGAGCCACTCATGGCAATCCCATTTCCCCTGACAATATGACCAAGGCTAAGGAGATATAAAGGGAAAACAATTCTGTCTTGTAAGAAACAGACTTAGAAAAGACACAGGAAGATATGGTCTCTTCTTCATCTGCACAATTTTATATCCGATTGTATTCCTGAGACTAACACAGCCATCCTGCTATGAGCCACAGACAAGAGAACTGTTGAAAAGTACAAGACTCGCGTTCTGGGCTTGAAGCTTACTCCACCTTGAGTCTTTTCAGTTAAATGATATAATAATAGATGTCCTTAACATTTAATCCATCTTTAGTCAAGGTTTTTAATTTGCAGCAAAAATTTCTGTCTTTATGTGTTTCCTCATGCTGTTTCCCATCACCTAAAATCTTTTCTTACTACTTTCCATCCATCTAAATCCTTCGTGTATTTAAAGACCCTAAAAGTTTATGCATTACTTTCTGTGAAATCCACAAGGATCTTTTCCCTTCTCTGAACTATTTCACCTATCACTGGTATCATACAATGCATATGATTACAGCAAATATATTGTCTTGTTCTCACATTTTCCTATAGTTAAATAATTTTTGTCTCTTCAACAAAACTAGAAATCCCTTAAAGGACAAAGGAAATATTCTAGAAGACTGGACTCAAATCCTCACAATTTCACCATATTAGAAGTGTATGCTCTTAAGCAAATGACTAAATGTTTCTGGGCTTGTATTCAGCCTGTGTTTCTCATCTGTAAGATGTAGAGTGTAGCTAACACTCCAACTCATCTTATATTTCATGAAAGCACTGTCTTAATGGTAAAGTACTCTGTAACATTATCTTTTATCCTTCATAAAACCTATGAGGGTACTAACTAAAATGGAGACCCAAATACAGGTGCCTGCTTCTTCTATAAAAGGATCTAGGTAATAAACTCTTTACATATACCTCTCTACAGTGGTCCTGAACCAAAGCCCCTTAATTTAGAATCAAGCACTGAACTCGACTCATGCTTGAACAGAATAGAAGTCAGGCTTGTAAGATAATAGGGTAAGTGAAGTAAGAAACTGACTACGAATATGCAAAGAATTTCCTCGACACTGTTACCCACATATAAATAAACATAATGGGCTCCCCCCAGTGCCATTCATTGAATGAAAAGTTAAGTATACCCCTGGAGTTTAAGAATTTCCAAACTTACTAGTTGATTCATAGGGACTATGAACATTTTCCAAGTGGCACTGGAGCTGGAAGGGAGTGGAAAACTGACGATAACAGTGCTGGCAGATAGTATGACCATCCACCTCACCGTTCTGCTGATCAAGTTCTACGTGATGTTTCATATGGTTCATAAATCTGTAGCACGGCACAAAGGAAAAGTACAGACAACATAAAAGATCAGAAGCCTTGGAGAAATGTACCAGCGGAATCACAGAACAGACATTACATGTTTCCCCCTCCACCCTCCCACCCAACTTCCTCTTTTTGGGACATCTTCTGAGCCCAGAAATTAAGACAGTTCTCGAAACTTTTCTGGGGAAGGAGATGCACTGGTCTCACTCTACCCAAGGTTATCTTTTATTTATTACCACAATGTCTCTTTCTATAGTACTAGTTATTGATTTAATGATAATCCTTAGCAAGAAAGGATAATAATTGGGGCCATTCTCCAAACAGAAAGACTTAAACATGTAAGAAGCTTTCAGACTTCACTTGTCCAAGGTGAGCTCCAAGGCTCTTCAACACTCACCGAATGTTGTTTTTTAGCCTTTTGGTACAATGTGGGCATCGGAAAGATGTGGCGACCTTAGGGAAGTTTGTGAGCTGGGCTACTTTGCCACCATCCCGTCCATAGTAGAAGTCATCTACTAGCATAATGAGCTTGGTCTGGACGGCATCACCCACATTCTCATTTGGCTCTGGTACTTTGGTAGGTGGTGACAGAGCAGGAATAGGTGTAGAAGAGGGAGTGGAAGCAACAGGAGTTGTTTTCTCAGGGGATGGGGGCTTTGCTGCTGATGGGACACTGGGTTCTGAATCCAGAGACTTTCCTTTCTTCTGGTATTCAACCATTTCTGGGCAACAGTACTATAAAGAAAGAAGACATCTGATCATCCTGGTTCTCCTGGGGGCTGAGATGTGCTAACTCCTCAACTTCACTAACATTCCTTGGTAACTGTTTGGTTCTAGGTATTCTCATCCAGCTTTTACCTTGCAGTTTTCTAAAATGCTTCCAGGTTTCACTCTTTTTCGTGTGTGTGTGTGTGTGTGTGTGTGTATTTACAGCCATATGCCACTCCAAACACCACACTTTGTACTTCTTCCTGTCTTAGATCCTTTAACCACTCACTAGCATAACCTGGCTCTGAGCTCCCTGGTAGGAAGAAGTCCCAACTTTTGCATCTGGACTAATATCAAAAATGAAAAGACTAGAATTAGAAATTGGTTAATAGCTCCTGATTCATCCGATGACACAATAAATAGAAAATGGACTGAGGCCAACTTGGCCTGTCCTCCTGTGCAGTTCAAAATCTACGAACTACGGAATTAAGGTCACATATGTTCTGATATATTTGAGGGTCTTTAAATATATCCTATCACATTTCTGAGCTCATTCTAAAACAGGCCAAAAGAGAGTAACCCTTTAAAAAGCTTCCAAGTCATTTCAGAGCCCTTGCTTCACAAGCTCCCAACACTACACTACAGGAGGTATACAGTGAGTGGTAGCCATTTAAGCTGAATCTCCATCACAGGTGATATCACTTACACACATGTGACCTCTCAAAGCTTCAGTAACACGGAATTGAGCATTACACCGTGGACATATCTTCCGTCCACCATCCTGGAGGTCAAACACTGGGATGGAAGAGGTCACTGGAAGTGAGAACATCAATAAGATTAATAAGATGATACTGGAAAAAGACTACTGGCCTTTTGGAAAAAGGTTAAACACTTCCTGAGGGGTATATTAAGGTTGGTAAGCAAGCATGAGAAATTGCTATGAGGCATATTCCTTCTACCATTCTTCTAACTCTAGGCCAGGGGACAGCAAATCACAGCTAGTAGACCAAATCCAGCCAGCTGCCAGTTTCTGTTTGGCTCATGAACTAAGAACGGCATTTACATTTTTTGTTGTTGTGGTGGTTATATAAGATTTTTCTTTAATTGTGGTAATAGATACTTAAAGTTTCCTCAGCCATTTTTAAGTGTTCAGTTAAGGACATTCACATTTTTGTGCAAGCAATCTCCAAAACTCTTTTCATCTTGCAAAACTTGAAACTCTACAGCATTAAATAATTCCCCATTGCCCCCTCCTCCTAGACCCTAGCAACCGCCATTCTCTCTTGTCTCTGTGAGTCTGACTACTCTAGGTACCTCATATAAGTGGACTCATACAGTATTTGTCCTCTTGTGTCTGGCTTATTTCATTTAGCATAATGTCCTCAAGGTTAATCAGTGTTGTAGCATGTGTCAGAATTTCTTTCCTTTTTAAGACTGAACAATATACCACTGTATGTATATACCATATTTTGTTTATCCATTCATCAGCTGGTGGACATCTGGGATGCTTCCACCTTTAGGCTATTGTGAAAAATGTTGCTGTGAACATGGGGGTACAAATATCTGTTTGGGTCCCTATTTTCAATTCTTCTGGATATATACTCCAAAGTGGAATGCTGGAACATATGGTAATTTCATGTCTCATTTTTGGAGGGACCATCACCCCATTTTACATCCCCACCAGCAACGTACGAGGGTTCCAATTTCTCTGCATCCTCACCAACACTTATTATTTTCGGTTTTTTGGATAAGAGCTATCCTAATGGGTGTGAAGCGGTATCTTATTGTAATTTTGATGTGCATTTCTGTAATGATTAGTGAGTGATGTTTAGCATCTTTCTGGGTGCTTAATGGCCATCTGTGTATCTTGAGAAATCTCTATTAAGCTCCTTGGCCCATTTTTTAATTGGATTGTTTGTTCTTTTGTTGTTGGTTGAGCTGTAGAAGTTCTTTATATATTCTGGATATTAAGCCCTTATCAGATATATGATTTAAAGATATTTTCTCCCATTTAGTGGGTCGCCTTTTCACTCTCCCTAACGTTAATCCTTTGATGCCCTAAAGTTTTAAATTTTGCTGTAGTCCCATTTATCTATTTTTTCTTTTGTTGCTTATGCTTTTGGTATCATATGCAAGAAAGCATTGCCAAACCCACTGTCATAAAGCTTTTCCCCTATGCTTTCTTCTAAGAGTTTTATGGTTTTAGTTCTTTTGTTTAGGTCTTTAATTCATTGAGTTAGTTTTTGTAATATGATGTATGGTAAAGGGTTCAACTTCATTTTTTTTGCATGGGGATATCCAGTTTTCTCAACACCATTTGTTAAAGGTTTTCACATTTTTAAAGGGTTGAAATAAAAGCAAAAGAAATGATCTTCTGACACATGAAAATTAAATTCAAAATTCAGAATCCATAAATAGTTTCAGTGGAGTAGAGTCAAGCTCAATTATTTACATATTGTCTGTGGCTGCTTCTGTACCACAATGGCAGAGTTAAGTAGTTGTGACAGAGACTATATTGTACATAAAACTTAAAATATTTACTATCTGGTCCTTTACAGAAAAAGTTTGTCAAGCCCTGTTCCAGACCGTTGAAAATCCTTATGCTCATATCCTTCTACATCTGAAAACCTCTCTACCAAATCTCAACTTTAAAAGCTTGTTCAGGGACTTCCCTGGTGGCGCAGTGGTTAAGAATCTGCCTGCCAATGCAGGGGACACGGGTTCGATCCCTGGTCTGGGAATATCCCACATGCCGTGGAGCAACTAAGCCCACGTGCCACAACTACTGAAGCCCGTGCGCCTAGAGCCCGTGCTCTGCAACAAGAGAAACCACTGCAATGAGAAGCCTGTGCACCGCAATGAAGAGTAGTCCCCGCTCGCCGCACCTAGCGAAAGCCCGTGCGCAGCAATGAAGACCCAATGCGGCCAAAAATAAATAAATTAAATAAATTTAAAAAAATAAAATAAAATAAAATCTTGTTAAGAAATCCACCTCCTCCATGAACTATCTTTTGATTATCCCACTGATCTCTGATCAACCAATCCATTTTACTAATCTCCAAAGAACAATTAACACAAAATTCCTTCTGGCTGATTCAGTTACACTTTTCACAAGTGGCAATCCTCTTTACTACACTAAAGTTTCTGTGAGAACAGACTATAGCAACTATACCTTATTTTATTTCTCTATTTCATAGTATAGAGTTCTGATACAACAAATACTTTATTAATGTTTTTGAATGATTGGCTGCCCAGAGTCTTTCTGGTTATCGTACCTTTCATTGAAGACTCAGGCCCGCTGGTTCTCTGAGAGCCATGGGCAGAGCTGTTGTTGGATACCACCATTGGCCCAGGACTCTGGCCCAGGGAAGGGATGGTGTTAAGGGTATTCACCAGTTTGGCCACTTCATTGCTATTTTCACCTGTAACCCCAGGTCGCTTCACAGTGACAAAGCTGGCAATGCTCACTGCAGGTGGAGAAGGGAAGGAGGGAGCTTTGTTGGCCAAGTGATAATCATCTGTTCTCCACCCACCACCCATCCCAGCTCTGCCATCTCCTCTTCCCAAGCCTCACCTAGTTTGGGATTCTGGTTGGATTGGCCTGGAGGCTGAACAGCAAGGTGCCCCAATGAGGTCGGCTGTGTGGCGGTGGGAGTGGTAGAAGTGCTGGGAGTGGACTTGGTCTGCTGGGACTGGGACTGTGGGACGGTGCTTCGAATGGTGAGAGTGGCTGGGATGACGGTGGTGAAGGTGTTGGTGGTGGGCCGCACAGGCATCGTGGAGCCTGGCCTCACAGGGGTCATCTGAGAGAACACTTGTGGGACTCCAACTGTCGGCTTAACAAACTGGGTACCTGGGGCTTCAAAAGAGAGACAAAAATACCAAATCTTGGTCAACGAGCTCACCTATAATACATTCCCCCTGTCTTTACTGGAAATACTGGAATAGGAAAAGATTATCTCCCCAAACTGATTGGTGACTGTCAGGTTCCCAAGGGTAGCATAGATTCTAATGTCTAAGACAACAGGTATCACAAACTGATAAAACAAGTTAGCCTCAGTAATCAGCCCTGAAAACATTAAAGTTAAAGAAGAGTCCCATCAACTCCTCCCAAAACACCTTACCACACTGCCTTTTCTATTCCAAGAATACAATAATGAGTAGCTTGACCTTTGTTATTGGAAGAGAATAATAGGTATAGAGTGGGAAGCAGTATGGGTATATACAGGCCAAAGGGCAGAGCTGGTTCTGAAAAAAGTGATCTTTCTCAGAATACTAAAGGAGTCTTTCATTCTCTTATACAAATTCAAATAGAAGACAGACTATGCCATTCTACTAGGACGTCCCAAAGGTGAGTCTCCTGGCTCAACTATAGACAATTTCACTGACAAACATTTAAGAAATATCAGAACTAGATAGGATAAGCTCATGAGACTGAAGGCCAAAAACCCCTATGGGCTCTGAGAACAACAACAACAAAAACTTAGGAAGACAAGCTACAGAGATACCTTTACTACAACTAAATCAAGATACTCTTTTTTGGTCTGAATTGTAGTAAGCTTATAGACACTAAATATAGAACTGGGGGAAAATTACAAGATTTTTAAATATTATCTTTCAATTTGGTTTCTTAAAAAAAAAAAAACTAGTCATTGGCAATATTTCTCCTCAAAGGATATGCCATTTGTTTAATTTATATTCCAAATCTATGCTATAAAAGTAAAGCAAAATAAGTTTATAATCCCACCATGTAAGTGAGCAGACTTATAAGGAATACAGAATTTGGAAGTTTGCATTAATAATAGTTCTTCAGGATAACAAACTTAATAGCTGAATAAAACAGCAGAAACAGAAAAATAACTATATAAACCCTGTTTTATTGCCTTGTGAAGGGTGGTAAAAAGTTAAAAAGAAAAATAAAACCACCACCCTGGCCAAAGGTTAGAGAGTTTTTTAAAAATGGGGCTTCAATCAATATGATTTTTGTAGTTTTAGATTTCCCTTAAATACACTTTTTAAATGACCTTGAGTATTTTGAGACAACAAAAACAAGTCTTCTGGATGCTAGTTTATTCCAAATGGGTAGACATTTTTCCTTACCTGGGACTAGTGTAATTGGTCTAACTGTTTGGCCTTGCTGTACGTTCAGCACAATCCCAACCTGATTCATTGCATTTTGTACAGGCCGGACATTTCTTACAGGAAATCCCTGCATTAAAAAGCAAAATGATCTTTAACATGGAGATCAGCTAACACTAGCAGAGACTGCATTAAGACCTATATCCAAAAAAATGCCCACACCCTTACCTAATGATTCTCTCCTCTAGAACTAGAACTTTTAAATGACTGAGATGGAGAAATTTTGGACTTCTGGCAAACTTTTGAGTGGCAAATATTAAAACTGGAGAATGAGCTTTGGTACATATGAACAAAAATGAAAACCTACTTCTTGTCTTAAGAGAACCTCAGCTTAAAAAAACTCATCCACAAACTGGCCCCTCAATTACTAAAGGCATAGAATGCAAAAAAATGACACTAACAGTATTCACTGGAGTGATTCAACATACAAACAATTGTAAGAAACTGTTCCCAAAGTCCACTTCAAAGGCCATATACCTCTGGGAAATTTGTTAGACAAGGCAGAAAAAAGCATTTGCCTTTACATTCCACACCAGCATTAGGCTTTCAACTCCAATTCACATTTATATCAAATAAGTCATCTTCCTTCTCTTCCAAAGATCTCCCTGCACTTCACCAATCTTGCATGTATTATCTCCATAAGTCAACTAACTTACCCCATTTTAAGAAAAATAGCCCAAGTAAAGGGTGAGAACCCTTGAGGACCAAGTGTTAAGGCTTCCTAATGCAAGCTTCCCACTCTTTCCTGCCTAGACCTCAATCAAATTACTTAATAGCCCTCCAGGGGTATAAAGAGGCAATTACCCAGCTGTACGCTATGCTGGGCTTTCTACTAAAGTCAGCATCAAATTAAAAACTAGCAAATGAGAAAGCCAAATCAAAAGACAGGACTTAGAACCATTTCTAATGATGCTAAAGACTCTTAAGTCAGAGCCTTCAAAGGTTCCCATAGTCTTTCTCTCCTCTACCATGTCTGAATTCAGTAGAATTCAGAGTCCTACTTACCTGTGTAGTGATGAATATTGGTTGTGAGGCCACAGGGGAACTAGTCACATGATTGGCATTCTGCATGACCTGGACAGGCCTCAATACTGGTTGACTGACCACTGTACCCAGACCTGGGGTTGGATTCTGGGTTAGGATGAGCGGCTGTCCACCTTGTTGGACCAAAGAATTGCCAGCTAAAGGGAAGAGGAAAAAAAAAAAACAATGTAAGAGAAAACAAACCCACCATTATAAGCAACACAATGGTCTTAGATAAGAAATGGTGTCCCCATATATCAAGATATCCAAGACTGTCACTCACCTCAGGTTTAATGTCACCAAACTTACCAAATATTTAAGCTCCACCCAAAGCTACAACTAACAGGAAAATACACAGGAAGGGAAAGTTCACTAAAATCTTCCCCATATATCTTAACTAGGGATGTCTTAACACACACAGTAAGACTTCTATATGGCTATCACTTTGACTCTGATGATTTAAGTGACCACAAATAATCTCCCCATACCAAATCAGCAAAACAAAGTAACATGTAAGTTCCTTCCCCACATTTTAACTAGGTAAAAACCTATTTTATCAGAATGTAATTTGTTGTTAGCTAATCCACCTTATCTTTTAAAAAGAGGAATATTCATCTACAAACATTAATTCAGCAAGTACACAGAATCTAAAAAATGGGATCTCTTCCTAGCACGTCAAATCTCAGAAATGTAACAGATTCTCTAAACATCCATTGTCTTTTATAGGTATGGGAACACAGAGACTGACAGGCTACCTTCTTTATGTTATCAGAACTGATAAAGAAAAGACCTGGCCAAAACTAATCAACACCAAGTAAAACTGATATGACTTAAGAAGATTCATTCATTAATAAATAGTAACAAATATCATAAATATTAAAAAACTGGCTAATTTTTTTGAAATATTTTAAATTCTTTTTCATGTGTGTTAAAAGTAATTCTGTAATGTTTTTAAGTCCTGTATTTGCTACAGTTGGCTAAAAAATCATTTATACTAAGTTTCCTGATTTACAAAGAATACTCCAAAACAGAAATTCTATTTCAGAGAGCCAAAATATTGGGTTTGCCAAAAAGCACGTTCTTTTTTTCTGTAAGATGGCTCTAGTAGCACTTAGTTGTCTTTAACTTCATTCAAAACAATTTTGTTAGATTGTATTGTGACAGCTGTCATATCAGCATGCATTTAAAAAAAACTTATCAAGACTGTTGACTTTTTGTGTAGTCACTTTAATACTGAAGATGGAAGAAAAAAATTTACATTTTTGGCAATATTATGCTTTATTATTTCAAGAAAGGTAAAAACGCTGATATGCAAAAAAAGATTTGTGCAGTGTATGGAGAAGGTGTCGTGACTGATCAAACGTGTCAAAAGTGGTTCGCGAAGTTTCGTGCTGGAGATTTCTCGCTGGACAATGCTCCACGGCTGGGTAACCCAGCTGAAGTTGACGGCGATCAAATCCAGACATTAGCTGAGAACAATCAACGTTATACCACGCGGGAGATAGCCGACATACTCAAAATATCTGAATCAAGCGCTGAAATTCACTTACACCAGCTTGGTTATGTTAATCACTTTGATGTTTGGGTTCCACATAAGTTAGGCGAAAAAAACATTCTTGACCTTATTTCTGCATGCGATTCTCTACTTAAATGCAACAAAAATATTTTGTTTTTAAAACGGAAAAATTGTGATGGGCGATGAAAAGTCGATATTGTACAATAATGTGGAATGGAAGAGATCATGGGGCAAGCAAAATGAACCAGCACCAACCACAGCAAAGGCCGGTCTTCATCTCAAGAAGGTGATGTTGTGTATATGGTGGGATTGGAAGGGAGTCCTCTGTTATGAGCTCCTTCTGGAAATCCAAACGATTAATTCCAACAAGTACTGCTCCCAATTAGACCAACTGAAAGCAGCACTCGACAAAAAGTGTCCACAATTAGTCAACAGAAAATGCATAATCTTCCATCAGGATAATACAAGACCGCACGTTTCTTTGATGACCAGGCAAAAACTGTTACAGCTTGGCTGGGGAGTTGTGATTCATCCACTGTATTCACCAGACATTGCACCTTCGGATTTCCATTTATTTCAGTCTTTACAAAATTCTCTTAATGGAAAAAATTTCAATTCCCTGGAAGACTGTAAAAGGCATCTGGAACAGTTCTTTGGTCAAAAAGATAAAAAGTTTTGGGAAGATGGAATTATGAAGTTGCCTGAAAAATGGCAGAAGGTAGTGGAACAAAACGGTGAATACGTTGTTCAATAAAGTTCTTGGTGAAAATGAAAAGTGTGTCTTTTATTTTTATTTTAAAACCAAAGGAACTTTTTGGCCAACCCAATACCTAAATCAAAGATTCAAGCAAAATACTGCAACTTTTTACCTCAAATCACCAGAATGGGATGGACTCCTCTGAAGCTTTAAGTTCCACTTGACAAATGGTGTCACTACAGTTAGCTACAGAGCTAGACCACCAAAGTGGGTATACAGGTGGCTATTAATGGGCCAACCTTGGATTGTCCCATGTTCTCCCAGAAACTGAGAGTCCATCAGTGGACTAGACCCTCATAGTTACTGCGCCAGCAGACTAGTAATTATAGATGTTGACAGATAAAAAATTCCAAATTCTAGCTATGCTAATTATACTGCCAATTTATTGACTCTCTCTCTCTATATATATATATATTTTTTTAAATTTATTTATTTATTTATGGCTGTGTTGGGTCTTTGTTTCTGTGCGAGGGCTTTCTCTAGTTGTGGCAAGTGGGGGCCACTCTTCATCGCGGTGCGCGGGCCTCTCACTATCGCGGCCTCTCTTGTTGCGGAGCACAGGCTCCAGACGCGCAGGCTCAGTAGTTGTGGCTCACGGGCCTAGTTGCTCCGCGGCATGTGGGATCTTCCCAGACCAGGGCTCGAACCTGTGTCCCCTGCATTGGCAGGCAGATTCTCAACCACTGCGTCACCAGGGAAGCCCTATATATATTTTTTTAACTTAAATATTTTATTATGGAGATGTTCAAATACATATAAAAATAGAACACTATAATAAATCTCTATGTACCTATAGCAGCTTCAATAATTATCAACTTAAGGCCAATCTTGTTTCATCTATACTTCCCATTCTCTTACCAGCTCCCATATTATGTTGATACAAGCTTCGGATCATATCATTTCATCTATAAATATTTCAGTATATATCTCTAAAAGATAAGGACTTTAAAAAAGAGGAAATATCAACACCATTATCACTCCTAAAAGATATTATAATAATTCTGTAACTATAGTGGATAATACTGTAGGATATAATTGAAGTTTGCTGAGAGAATAGAACTTAAATGTTCTCACTACCCCCTATCCCTACCCCCAAAAAAGGATAAATATGTGAGGTGATGGATGTGTTAATTAACTAGATAGTGGGAATCCTTGCACAATGCATACATATACCAAATCACAATGTACACATTAAATATCTTACAATTTTATTTGTCAATTATACCTCAATAAAGTTAAATATATACAACAATTCTTGGGAGCTTCCTTGGCACTTCCTTGGCAGTGGTTAGGACTTTGCGCTTCCACTGCAGGGGGCACGGGTTCCAACCCTGGTGGGGGAACTAAGATCCCACATGCCGCACTGTGCGGCAATAAATGAATGAATGAATGAATGAATAATTCTTTAATATCAAATACCCAGTTAGAATTCAAATTGAAAATTACATTTTTTTGTTTGAATTAGGTTACAAAAGGGTTCATAAAGTATAACTGATGACATACCTCTTCAATCTCTTTTAATCTATAGGTTCCCCATCCATCTCTTTTTTACTCCTTTGCAATTTCTGGTTGAAAAATATTGACTAAGCAAAACCATGTATTTTCTATTCACTATTTTAACTGCTAGGGTAAAAGAAAATAAATTATCTGTTATTTATCTAAGCCTAAGAATTCTTAAGATAATCACTGACTCAACATCTCAACTAAATATAGGAAGGGAAGGATGGAAAATTTTTTGCATTTATGTGAAATCAACCAGCATTAGCAAGTCTCAAAAGACAGGCCTTGTTCATGAAATCTACACATACTCTACTACTATAAAGAATGTTAACACAAGCATTTTCTGCAAATATTCTCTCTGACATCAGGGTCATGTTTGAATTTTGGTGGATTGTTAGGACTTTTCCAAAAATAAAGTGCAAATAAAAAAGTAGGTTTCTAAGCCTAGACTAGGTTTACAATTCAATTGAAAGCAAAAACTAGCACACGGCAAGTCACACTGGATAAATTAAAGTCACACTGAGTAAATATTTATTTAATGTATTCTATAAATTCATTCTAATAATTCTAATGAATTATAATAATTCCAATTCTAACAAATGAGTTGTTTTTAATGATTTCTGCATTCTTATTAAGTCTTTCCTAAAAGAAATTCTGACAATTCAAAGGTCTTATGAAGTTCCATTTCCAGAGAATGAAAGAGGCAGTTAGAACCCTGAGACTTAAAAAAGCCTTTAAAAGAATTATCTGACCAATCCCCTACCTGTAAGTTTGCTCTCAAATAATCTAGGTACCACAGCCATAAACTGATTAAATAATAGAAGATTCAGCAGCTTCTCTCACAACATGTTCTGTTTTACAAATCTGAAGGTCTTGATTTTTTTTTCTTCATTCTTTTAAGTTCACTTACACAGCCTTAAACCCCAGAAATAAGAGGGCTAAATGGAGTTGAAATGGACCAAACAGGAATTGAAAATCATAATTACAGTAAAAAATTTATAACATTAAATTCATATCATTCACAGCTCAGAATTAAGCAGTGGTTCGTTTCACTTCATAATGTTCCTTTCCAATGCAAACATATGATCAGTCAGAACTATACGAATAATTTCTAAATGCTGAGTGGTAGATTCTGAAGAACAGCAAAAATAATAGTAAAAATGTTCTAAAATTTTATTCCTAACACTTCGTTAAAAGAAAAAAGCCTTATTGAGATATAATTCACATACCACACATATTTTATCACCCATTTAAAGTGTACAATTTAGAGGCTTTTAGTATATTCACAAGATTTGTGCAATCATCACCACTATTTAATTCCAGAACATTTTCATCACCTCAAAAAGAAACCTTATACCCATTAGCAGTTATTCCCCATTCTCCTCCCCCCAGCCCTGGTAACCAACAATCTAACTTTCTGTCTCTACACATTTGTCTATTATGGGCATTTCATAATAATGGGGTCATATATGTGGCCTATTTGAAATCTATCTATCTATTTTTGGCTGTGTTGGGTCTTCGTTGCTGCGCGCGGGCTTTCTTTAGTTGTGGCGAGCGGGGGCTACTCTTCGTTGCAGTGCACGGGCTTCTCATTGCGGTGGCTTCTCTTGTCGTGGAGCACGGGCTCTGGGCGCACAGGCTTCAGTAGTTCTGGCACTCGGGCTCAGTAGTTGTCGCTCTCGGGCTCTAGAGCGCAGGCTCAGTAGTTGTGGTGCACGGGCTTAGTTGCTCCGCGGCATGTGGGATCTTCCCGGGACCAGGGATCGAACCCGTGTCCCCTGCACTGGCAGGCAGATTCTTAACTACTGCGCCACCAGGGAAGTCCCACATTTTGCTTATTCATTCAACATCTTAGGTTGTTTCCAATTCTGGGCTATAATGAATAACGCTGGCATTTCAAGAGTATCTGATTTTAGAAAGTCACACAACTGTGTGCTTATCTACGCATAAAAGAAGTTTTGAGCCCCCTTTTTTTTTTGGCCGCACCCCATGGCCTATAGATCTTAGTTCCCCAACCAGGGATTGAACCCGGGCCCTCGGCAGTGAAAGCACGGAGTCCTAACCACTTGACCACCGGGGAACTCCCAGCATGAAAGAATTTTTGGATGAACACACAAGACATATGTAACTGTGGTTACCAGTCTATACCCTTTTGTTTTTAAAACCATGAATACAGGTTAACATTTTAATTTGAATACTAGAGCTTTCTAAAGTAAATAAAATCCATTTTCATATTTCAAAAAATTTTTGTACACAGGCCACAGGAATCAAGGGTCCATTCAAAGAGAGTAGGTCACATCAGTGTGTCATGAGATGCTCATCATGGGCCTTGGAACGCTGGGATCAAAGAAAAATTTAGCTAAACTGGTTGCTAATAGCACTTTGACAGCTTATTTTAAGAGAAACATAGGAAAGTAGTATAATACGGTGGGAAGGCCACAAGTTTTGCAGTCTAAGTAATTCAAATCCAGTTTAGTCACTTACTATTTGACCTTAAGTACATTATTTAGACTCTCCACGCCTTGGTTTCTACATCTGTAAAAATGAGAAAATCTCTAGATAGAGGTTCCTCATCTTTATATATATGAGGGTCACTATAAGTTTAAAAAAATTTTAAGGATTTTCCATGTGATAAAAATTATTTTTTCAGGGACTTCCCTGGTAGTCCAGTGGTTAAGACTCTGAGCTCCCAATACAGGGGGCCTGGGTTCAGTCCCTGGTCGGGGAACTAAGATCCCTCATACTGCAACTAAGCCTGCGCGCTGCAACTACTGAGCCCACGTGCTCTAGAGCCTGCGCACTGCAACTAGGGAGCCTGTGCACCACAACTTCCCACATACCGCAACTAAGCCCGCACACCGCACCGAAGAGCCCGTGAGCTGCAACAAAGACCCAGCACAGCCAAAATTAAATAATTAATTAATTAATTAATTTAAAAAATTTTATTTTTTCAGTATCCACTTATGTAGAGCAATCTATTATGGCAATTTGACACTAACAAATTTTAAATGCCTGACCCAGCAATCTCACTTTATATTACAGATATGCTTACACAGCGGGCACAGATACAATGCCTGAGAATGTTCACTGCAGCACTGTTTGTAAACACAAAAAAATGGGATTGTAGTAAATGTCCAACAATAAGGGAGGTAAATGGTTACATCCAACACTAAGAACACCAGGTACACTTCTAATGGAAATGAAAATGGATACAACATTTCTAGATGGCCAATCCAGGAAAAACATTGATCAAAATCCTTAAAAATTGTGATAACCTTTGATCCAACAATTTGACACTTAGAAATGTATTCTCAGAACTACGGATGTGAGAAAAGACAAGAGAGACAAGAGACACAGAGATGTTCACAATAGCCCTTTAAAGTAATAGTACACTCCTTTACAACCTATTGCTAATAACAGTTAACCAAACAATGGGAAATAGTCATCAAAATGTTACAAAAAGATTTATTAAAATGAGAAGATATTCACTATATATTAAGGAAAAAAAGCAAGTACAATCTGTATGGATCCATTTTTATAAAAAGTGAATCACTGCACATAGCATACAGATGTACATAATAGTACATATATGTACAGAGTAAGTTACAAATAGTTATCTCCAGGTAGTGAGATTACAGTTAAAAATTGTTTTCTTTTTTTTTTTTACTGTCCACTTTTTCTACAATGCACATATTATCCTTGTATTAATAAAGCTAAAGGAAATAAAATACGTAAAAATAAGTCTTTTATAGCAATGCAATGATTCTATGAAGGTGCTTATTCTACACATGAATCTTGAGTCATAACTTGCCAGTAACTTACTTTCAGAATGTAGAAACAGTCATCAGAAACGAAACAGAAACCAATACTACGTAACTTCTCTAGTCAATAAACTCATTAAAAAACACTTCTCTTTCACCATTCTTTCAGGTAGACAACAACCCTGTCCTATTTTTCATACCCAGGAACCAATAACCAAATGAATCTGCCAAAGAAAATATAGAACAAGGCTGCTCTCGGACAATTCTTAGCAGACTAGTGGGGCTCTTCTAATTAAAAAATATAAACAATCAAACAACCCCCCCCCACATCTCTTTAATAGTTAGGAATTTGGGGTTTACATTTTCTTTCCTAGAAGTTATCAGCAAAAAGAATCAGCTGCCCTCTGACTTGAAACACTAGCATCGATTCAGCACTAACTCAGAAGGAACAGCACCACTTACTTCCATATCAGAGAATCAGTACTAAACTCACTCCAACACCAGCAGAACCACATCAGTACCTAAAACTGAACAGGTACAGCTGTTCCTAAGACCTTTTTTAGTCTCTCACCCCTCTAGCCCAGGAAGAATTTCCCAATAATCCCACTTACCATTGTTGTTGGCAATTAGTGTGACAAGAGTCTTCTTTGTACTGTCGCTGTTCTGTGCCCCGCTGCTACTAACGGTGGTGGATGTAGAGAGGTGCCCAGCAACAGAAGCATGGGCAGCGATGGGCACTGGAGCCGAGACAGGCTGCTGGCTCACAGAAACTGTGGGGAAGGGGAGGCACAGTCACTTGGAGACAGGGACAGATGACACTAAAGGATACTGTTCTAATCTTCCCTTTTCATCTTACTGTGGGTCTCTATACCCAAAACCTTTCCTGCTTTATTCGTAAATCCAACTGTTCATCTGATTTCTCCTATGTGTCCCTCACACCACAAATTAGACACAATGCCTTCTTCTTTGTCTCACATTTCCTGGTTAATTAAGTTAGATTACGAGCTCACTGAACCCGGATTTTACTGTTTTGCTTATATAGCACAAGCAAACCTCTAGAACTCAAAGGCTTATTATCTCCACTACTGGTATTCATAACCATGCATTAGTAAGCCGTCCACAAGACCCTGAACTGTCCTGTTTCAGCCCAAACCAATGCCATCTTCAGTTCTCAAGGCAGGAAAGATAAAAAAAAAAAAAGAGCAACAGATACAATTTAGAGGGGAAAAGAACTACCACTCAGTTTCTGAATTCAGGGCAATCTAGAATTTGACCCTGCAACATCACCTTTTTGAAAGAGAAGCTAACAAGCCTAAGTTTGTAAACTGTCCATGGAGGCAGACACGAAGCAAATTCTGCTCAGCTCACAAAGGAAACCAAGTTCAAGTAAAACAAACAAAAAATTCCCCAAGACTATGGGAACCTGTTTTTGACTGGGTATATAAATGAGCACTGACACACACCTTTGCATTCTTGTTCATACATCATTTGGTAAGAGGATTGCTTATGTGTTTGAAAAACATTGGTTAATCCAATTCTCAATGTTTTCAATTTATTAAATATAGTGTTTCTAGCTTTATGTACAAGGAAACCAAAGCACTTACAGACCAGAGCACGGGGGAAAAAGGTAGCACCAGTGCCACAGTGAAGCAACCCTGGATTCTTGAAGTCTTCTTCCACCTCACACTTTCTTAACAAAAATGCCATTCAATTCAGTCAATATAACAATGATCTAAGAGCAAAAGAATTTTTGTTACCTGTAGTAGTTTTATCCACTGAATTATAATCCTCAACTACAGAATCCTCAATGACATCACTGATTTTCTGCCATGGCTCCAACTCCTCCTCCTCACATTCCATAAAGAGGTCGGTGTCCGCCATGCTAAAAGAAAAAGAAGATTGAATAAGATATTGACCTCAGAATGGGAGAAATAGTTTTATACAAAATATGGAATCAGATTCCTGACTATTGGTAACCTATTCCCTTGTGCTCCCTCTACCATTTCCCCTAACCTCCCCCCCATTTCCAAGGTTCCAGAAGTATAACTTTTATTCTTGAAAAAAAAAAAATTAATGTGGAAGAGCCCACAGCAAATTATTTAATAATTAGGGTTATAAAAATGTAATCTATAATACCCAGGGCTGGGATTAGGGTGAGGCGAATCATGCAAGTGGAGGGTCAAATCCTGCTTTATTTAAAATCGATATTTTGCTCATTATGAAATTTTTTGCATTAATATTGAGCTTTAAAAAATGATAGATTTGCTGTTTGAGGAAAGCACCCTAGGAACTTGTTTGAAAAACCGGGAAGTTTTGAAGAAAGCGCTAACCATTCTGTCTCTAGACTGCTGTTCTACTGATTCTGGACTTGAGCTGCAACATTTCCAGCCTCCAGCCAACCCTGCTTGCTTCAGACTGGCCCCCACAATCCTAATTGGCAAGGGCCAGTTCCTTAATATCTATCCTGTTGTTACCGTTCTGAACTCAGTGGTTTTCGTATACTGATAGACTCCTTGGTTTGTCTCAAGTCTGAAGTCAAGGGGAGATTCTGTCAGCAACCAAGACCTCTCTGTTCAGTCCTTAATGGGTTTTTCCTCAACTGCATGGCTTGTCCCTATATTTGTGCTACTAAATGTATAAAGGTATATAGTTATACCACCCTCTAAATTTTCTCTAATCATGTAATATATTGTGCAATGTTAAATACATTGCATCCTTAAAGCTGTCTGTCCATTAATCTTTATTTCAAAAATCTGAACAAAGGTCCAGGATATACTTGAGCTCTATGTTTGGTGAAATTTAAATGTAAATAAAATAAAAATAATAGCATAAAAATGATACATTAAAATACTATTTTATCCTGATTACTGAGCCTTTTTGCACTTAAGTGAGAACCTCAGTTGTCACAATCTAATTCCAACCCAACTACTACCTTAAATTCCACCATGATTTTGGGAGTCAGCCTTTAATTTGAAAACACTGCTTAAACACTGCTTAAATTACATTCATCTTTGCAATGCAAAGTTATTATTACTATGCTGTCCTCCAGTATCAGTTGACTAAAGGTCAATTTCTTTGTCTTGGAATGGGAGTAGCATTACTGCTCAATGTTCAAACAAAACTTTTAAGGCAAGGACTCTGGGTGCCCTTAGTATCTCAGAAATTTCTTCACCACACCCCTAAAGCAAAACCAAAACAAAACAACCAACCTAACCTTTGTGTTTAAATAGTTAGGTCCCTACAATTTGATAGTATTAGTTTGCAAGATGCCCAACAGATGGCGTTGTCCCCTTGAAAATTTAAAATATTCCAGCAATGCCGCAGTAAGTTGGCTAGTCAAGTGCCCACAGTTTAATGGGTAAAGTGCTTCATTTGATTCTAACTGGTCTCTTAATATTCTATTTTAATTATTTCTGTGTTCCCAAACCAAAACCACAAAGGAGAGAAGGTATGAGCAGAGTAAGAAAAAGCTCTAAAGTGTCAACTTAAATTTTCTTAGTTTTGTATTTAATTTACATATACAAAAGACAATGCTAGCCAGAAACCAAATTAAAAAGAAGCCAAATCCATATCAAAGGCATTCTTTGAGTAAAGACTACACAACACACTTTTGTATTTTCCAGTCTAGTTCCACTGAAAGAGGTAACATTCTAAACAACTCTTTTCTAACTGCTTAATTTTATACTATTGTTCTTTGCTGTGTAACTTTCTTAGAGCCCACAGCCAACAGACAATTAATGCATACTATCAAATATCCAGCAGAATGAATATAAACTGTGGATAACCTCTACAGATGGTTTTCAAGGACCTTCTTTCAGCTGTGACCAGCTGCAAGCAAACTCTCCATACATACGTTGAGCAATCTGTAGAAAACTTTCCTTGGGAATAAGCAGAGCTATCTGAATGCAAATTGTGGTTTTCAATGTCATGCTTATGAATATTTTAATAGCACATCCAAAGGCTGGTCTTTTACCTCAACTATTTATAGTATCATAAGAGACTGAGTTCATGTTTTATCCTGTCAATGAAGATTAATAATGAAACATTCTTCCATCTGACGGGAGTCAAATTATGTTATTCCTACCATGAACAAGGTATTCTAAGAAACAGAGTGGAAAAGGCAGATGTGAAACAATGGCAAAGAAAAATGTTTATGTCCTAACTACTTTTTACCAAGTGAGAAAGAAAAGTAACTCCTCAGATACAAGCTCTGCCAAGACAACCAATGTAAATTAAAAGATTCAAAATGGAAAGAAAATTACACTTAGAAAATATTTTTCAAGGTTTTTACAAGGGAGAAGACAGTTAACCAACAAGGTCTGACAACTCAGAAAATAATGAATCCGCTGACTGAGCACATTTTATGACTCACACCAAAATATCTCTGAAAGACACTGAAAACAAGTTTTCCAAATAGTCCTTATTTCTGATCTAGACTCTTCTATCTCAGAATGTGATCATTCCTTTCATTTCAGCATCTATAGCTCAGGGTCGAAAAATTAACTCTGTTGAAAAGATGGGCCATGCCACAATAGAGGTATCAACCTGAATTAAATTTCTTGTAAACTTTAAAAATGAAAAATGCAAATTTAGCACCCTTCAGTAGTTTTCCAGCTATCAGAAAGGAATCTTCGGGCTTCCCTGGTGGCGCAGTGGTTGACTGCCTGCCAATGCAGGGGACACGGGTTCGAGCCCTGGTCTGGGAAGATCCCACATGCCGCGGAGCAACTAGGCCCGTGAGCCACCAACTACTGAGCCTGCGCGTCTGGAGCCTGTGCTCCGCAACAAGAGAGGCCGCGATAGTGAGAGGCCCGCGCACCGCGATGAAGAGTGGCCCCCACTTGCCGCAACTGGAGGGGGCCCTTGCACAGAAACGAAGACCCAACACAGCCATAAATAAATAAATTAATTAATTAATTAATTAATTTTAAAAAAAAGGACTCCTCATTAATATAGTGAAATGCTATATTTAATATCTTTACCAAGATGCTCAAGGAACACCATCATTCTCTGCGGTATTCCAAGTGATCCATGGCCTATAACCACCTTTCAACTATTTTTGATCAAAGAAGACAGGAATTACTAAATATGTAGTACTAAAGTATATAAATCTTCCCAAACTATCAGTCTACTCATGTTTAACTTCTTTCTACACCAAACCTTCAACTTAATTTCTCACAAGAAAAAGAAAACTCTGGAATTTTCCCCTCTCTTCCCTATTATTTTGCTATAAAGGATAAACATACTCATAGGCTTGGAATACATCTCACATGCAAAAACAAACAGTGACTTCCCTGGTGGTCCAGTGGTTAAGAATCCACCTTCCAGGCTTCCCTGGTGGCACAGTGGTTAAGAATCCGCCTGCCAATGCAGGAGACATGGGTTCGGGTCCTGGTCCGGGAAGATCCCACATGCCACGGAGCAACTAAGTCTGTGCGCCACAACTACTGAGCCTGCGCTCTAGAACCCGTGAGCCACAACTACTGAGCCCACATGCCACAACTACTGAAGCCCGCGTACCTAAAGCCTGTGCTCCGCAACAAGAGAAGCCACCGCAATGAGAAGCCCACGCACCGCAACGAAGAGTAGCCCCCGCTCATAGCAACTAGAGAAAGCCTACACGCAGCAACGAAGACCCAACACAGCCAAAAATAAAATGAATAAAATAAATAAATTTATAAAAAAGAAAAAAAAGAATCCGCCTTCCAATGTAGGGGACGCGGGTTCGATTCCTGGTCAGGGTACTAAGATCCCACATGCCACAAGGCAACTAAGCCCGCAGCTGCAACTACTAAGCCTGCATGCTCTAGAGCCCGTGCGCCACAACTACTGAGCCTGCACACTCTAGAGCCCGCGCACCACAACTAGAGAGAAACTTGTAGGCCACAAGGAAAGATCCCACGTACTGCAACTAAGACCAGACGCAGCCAAATAAATAAATAAATAACAAAACCAAAAAACTTACATTGAGCTTCAATCCTTACTCAATTTTGGGACATTTTCATTTCTTCTGAAAAAGTGCCAGGTAAAAACCTGAATTTCAGAAATTAAAGGCCAGCACATAGGGAACACCATGCTACATCAAGAGAAAAACTTGCACAGGTAGTAAATTTGAGAATCATATACTGTAACCAAGTAAAGGGGCAAACTTTCATCATATTACAACTATGAATCTCTGAATCAAGACTGTAGTGATTCCTTTTCTGCTATTCTTAAAATGAGATATCAATTTTAATTATATACAAGAGTAGGGAATTCCCTGGCAGTCCAGTGGTTAGGACTCCATGCTTCCACTTCAGGGAGCCTGGGTTTGATCCTTGATTGGGGCCAAAAGAAAAAATTATATACAAGAGTAGACATGTATCCATCACCCAGCTTCAAAAATTATCAACCAATCTTGTTTCACTTATGCCCTCTCTCCTTCATATTATTTTGAAACTAATCTCTAATATCATATTTATAAATATTTTATTATGTAGCTCTAAAAGATAAGGACTTGAAAAGATCATGTACCAAAAAAAAAAAAAAAAAAAAATCATAGAGAATTGCTTGGTCATTCAGTGGTTAGGATGCGGTGCTTTCACTGCTGGGGCTGGGTCTGATCCCTGGTTGGGGAACTGAGATCCCACAAGCTGCATGGCCAAATTTTAAAATAAATAAATAGATAAATCATAGTACCATTAATATGCCTAAAAGATTTATAGTCTCTTAATATCAAATATCTAGTCAACACTGAAATCTCAAATTCTCCCAAACGCCATATTTCTTTTTAAATTTATTTTATATTGGAATATAGCTAATTTACAATACTGTGTTAGTTTCAGGTGTACAGCAGTGATTCAGTTATACATATTCATATATCCATTTTTTTTCAGATTCTTTTCCCATATAGGTTATTACAGAATACTGAGTAGAGTTTCCTGTGCTATATAGTAGGTCTTTGTTGATTATCTGTTTTATATATAGTAGTGTGTATATGTTAATCCCAAACTCCTAATTTATCCCTCCCCCCACCTTTCCCCTTTGGTAACCATAAATTTGTTCTTGAAGTCTGTGAGTCTGCTTCTGTTTTGTAAATAAGTTCATTTGTAACACTTTTTAGATTCCACAAATAAGTGATATCACATATTTGTCTTTCTCTGTCTTACTTCACTTAGTATGATAATCTCTAGGTCCATGCATGTTGCTGCAAATGGCATTATTTCGTTCTTTTTTTATGGCTGAGTAATATTCCATTGTATATATGTACCACATCTTCTTTACCCATTCCTCTGTTGATAGACATTTAGGTTGCTTTGATGTCTTAACTAAATACCGTATTTCTTAAAGTTTGTTTGGTTTAGATTCAAATAAGGTCCACATATTATGATTATTTGATAAGTTTCTTAGGTCTCTTTTAATTTATAGATCTTCCTTCATCTTTATCCCCCCCCACCGTAATTTATTTGTTGAAGAACCAGGTCACCTCTTGCAGTTTCTACAATCTGGATATTGTTGATTACATACACATGGCATTTAATATATGCCTCTGGCCTCTGTATATCCTGAAATTGATAGCTGGATCTAGAGACATGATTAGATACAGGTTTAACATTTTTTTCCCCCAAGACTACTCACAAGGGCAGGATTTTCTTCCATCAGGAATCCTTCCATCCAGGCTCAATGCCTAGAACTAGTCATTCTAAATCTAGCATTCCCTTTTATTAACTGAAACACCTTGATTTAAAAAAAACAAAACGTATCTACTATTTGGTTACCCAGTGGTGCAGTTCATACAGTAAAAGTCTCGACTCTTTCCATCTTGCTTCTTTCCCTTTACCAGTTTTCAAAATAATGATCTGTTTCACTAGCATTTCCTCAAAGTGACCAATGAGCTTGTTCTTTTAAAATTAATTAATTAATTAATTTTATTTTTGGCTATGTTGGGTCTTTGTTGCTGCACACGGCTTTCTCTAGTTGCGGTGAGCCGGGGCTACTCTTCGTCATGGTGCACGGACTTCTTGTGGTGGCTTCTCTTGTTGCAGAGCACGGGCTCTAGGCGCACAGGCTTCAGCAGCTGTGGCACGCAGGCTCAGTAGTTGTGGCAGACGGGCTTAGTTGCTCTGTGGCATGTGGGATCCTCCCGGACCAGGGCTCGAACCTGTGTCCCCTGCATTGGCAGGTGGATTTTTAACCACTGCACCACCAGGGAAGTCCAATAAGCTTGTTCTTAAACTATCATTGTATCACATCATATGACACATCAATTTAAACATATTTGATATGTTTTGATCCACTGCAGTTATCCTTATTGATACTCAAAGTGTCCTATTTTGGCTACTGGGAACTTCTCAGTTAGCTCCTGAGTCCTTCTGACACAACCCTTGTGTTTGATAAAATCCTGGCTATAAGTTTCAGGCTCATCTCATACATTCTTGCCCCAGACCTAGAATCAGCCATTTCTCTAAGGAGCCCTGATTTCTTTTGGTGTGGAATGACATTCCAAGATCGCAGTCTAGATGCTAGTGACTTTTCTGCTCATTAAAAAAAAAAAAATGGGGGCTTCCCTGGTGGCGCAGTGGTTGAGAATCTGCCTGCCAATGCAGGGGACACGGGTTCGAGCCCTGGTCTGGGAAGATCCCACATGCCGCGGAGCAACTGGGCCCGTGAGCCACAATTACTGAGCCTGCGCGTCTGGAGCCTGTGCTCCGCAACAAGAGAGGCCACGATAATGAGAGGCCCGCGCACCGCGATGAAGAGTGGCCCCCGCTTGCCACAACTAGAGAAAGCCCTCGCACAGAAATGAAGACCCAACACAGCCAAAAATAAATAAATTAAAAAAAAAAAAAAACGTATTTATTTGGCTGCATCGGGTCTTAGTTGCGGCACGCGGGATCTTTCGTTGTGGTGCGTGGGCTTCTCTCTAGTTGTGGCGCGCGGGCTCTAGAGTGTGTGGGCTCAGTAGCTGCGGCACATGGGCTCTCTAGCTGTGATGCACGCAGGCTCTAGAGTGCACATGCTTAGTTGCTCTGCAGCATGTGGCATCTTAGTTCCCGGACCAGGGATCGAACCCATGTCCCATGCATCGGAAGGCGGACTCTTAACCACTGGACCACCAGGGATGTCCCTCTGCTCATTTTAAACATAAAATTATCTCCATATCAACCCCCAACTATTAGTCAGCTACCTTCAATTTCACTTCTATGTCATTTGGCAGAAAAATTCCAAATCTACAAATAAAACTTGTCTTAGAAACTGAAAACAAACTTCTATTTTCTCCTGAGATTCTTACTTGAGATGTTTCAATCTTTTAAACTTTATTAACTAATTCTCATTACTTCCACTCTTTTTCCAACCTTTCCCTTCCCCTAACAAGTTGCCTACATCATTTTCCTCACTGGCAGAATTTACATATAGTTAAAAAAAATTTTTTTAAGAACAATCAAAGATTAACAAAGAGGACACATGTAGTTTAACCAAGCCCTTTAGCAAGTAACTTTTTTTGAGGCTGCCTTCATTACCTTAACATAATCATCTATGTTTTGTTGCATTTTTCAGTAGTTTGTTTATTTTTTATTACTGAGTAGTGCTCCATTTATGGATAAACTATCCATCCACATGTTGACAGATAGTTGTTTTCAATTTTTCAGGCTATTATGAATAAACCTGCTATGAACATTTGGGCACAAGTCTTTGTATGTGCGTATGTTTTCATTATTTTGGATAAATAACTAGGAGAGGAATTTCTGGGCCATAGGGTAAGTGTATGTTTAACTTCCAAAGAAATGGCGAATTTTCCAAACACTAGCCTAAGTAGCTTCTGACTTACCCAATTTACAAGTCCTGCAGAGATGGTCTTGTAACTTACTATCTATCTACCTATTTACTGCCACGCCACAGGGCATGCGAGATCTTAGTTCCCTGACCAGGGATCGAACCCACGTCCTCTGCATTGGAAGCATGGAGTCTTAACCACTGGACTGCCAGGGAAGTCCCCGTAACATACTTCATAATGTAGGGTTGCTTAGCTCCTATGACTCCTAGTTTGGGGCCCTCAGCTGATACTCTGAAACAACAGGAACATTCATATTTAACTAACGTATAAGATACTTAATTTAACATTCTTCCCTTAACTGCTAGACTGAAATATTTGAGAGGGCAGGAACCATGTCTTTCTTATTTATTTATTAAATTGAAGTACAACTGATTTACAATGTTGTGTCAGTAAAGTGATTCAGTTATACATACATATACATAAAATATATAATACATATGTATGTAATATACATATGTATAATATATATATATTCTTTTTCAGATTCTTTTCCCTTACAGGTTATTACAAAATATTGAATATAGTCCCCAGTAACTATTTTTTTAAAGACTGTCTTTTCTTGAATGCCAAGATATAAACAGATCACCTTAAAGATATCAAATTTCTCAACTGCTCCTAACAAAAACTTTACCCATAACACATAGCTAATAAGGTTCTTTTCCAAGCAAACTGGGAGGTGGGAGGGGGATGAGATAAAGCAAAAGACCTACACCTTACAAATGAAGAGCTCATTTCTAGCTTCAATAAAATTTCCAATAGAGCTAAAAAATGTCATCATATTCCAGTGTTCTCCAACATATACTAAGCACAGTCCAAGCTGTGCAGCATATCTGCAGAAGGGAACTGTGTTCAACGGCTGTACATAGGTTATATAAAGGGAAACCTAGATCATTAAGGAATCCACATATGCCAGTGGCTTTTATCCAACTCAGTAATACTCAAACAGGGATAATCTGCCCCCAGAAGACATACAGGAATGTCTGGAGACATTTTTGGTAGTCATAACTAGGAGTGGGGTTGGGGAAGGGTGCTACTGGCATCTATCTAGTGGCAAGTGGCCAGGGGTGCTACTAAACATCCTACAATGCATGAGACAGATGGGGACTTATCTGGCACAAAATGTTAATAGTGCCAAGATTGAGAAACCCTGATCAAACTGAATCCATGTTCTGAAGGGGAAAATTTTTTTTAAAAATCATCCCACGTTCTATGCATAAAGAACTCTCATTTCTTTTTTTTTAATTGAAGTATAGTTGACTTACAATGTTATGTTAATTTTCTCATTTCTTTTTAAAATAATGTATCCTCTCTGCAACAGAAGAGATGAGAACAAGATCCCTATGAATTGTTCAAATGGTTACATCTTAACACAGTAAAAACATTTTTATAAAACTCATATACATCTAGTTTGTTTCACCCTATAATGATCTACCTGTGAAACTTGTTGCTGCCTAAGTACGTAATTTCTCCTTATAAAACTTAAGCATTATGATGTTAATTCTGTAAATTTATGGTTACTATCAGTATTAACTGGTAAATAATCTTTGTGAAAATAATTTCCCAAAGTCCCAAAATCTCCATTTCTAAAATTTCTGGTTGTGCCCTTTACTATTCCTCTGTGGGTTGCTTTTGCTAAATATATCAGCTCTTATTGCCTCTTCAACTTTCCACAGAGCAGTGAACCAAAATGACACGATGCAAACTTACTTCTGCGGTCCTTCTCAAAGTCCTATTGTTATGCTTGAACTTAAAATTACGGAAGCAGCTCTATGTCTCAAAGCCAAAAGTTAAGACAGTAATAAGTTTAAATAGAAAAATGTTAGTCAATAATCCAAACTCTACCTGTCATCAGCTGTTTGGTCTGTGGCTTGTTCTTTTGTAAACAAACAAACAAAAGCTATTGACAATAATGTTTAACCTGAATCAAATCAAGCACTTAAATTTAACTTCCAGTTTTTAGGAAACACAGCAGTAGAGGAATAAGTTAAGTAGCACCTCAAGGAAATAATGAGATAAATCCAAAAAGTGGGACATTTTAAAAGGAAATAACCAGACAAGTGCAGAATATGGAATATTTTATAAAACTACTAACAGTTTAAAAATGTCAATCTCACACACACATGTATACATGAATGCCCACACACAGAGTGAGAAGACTAAACCAGACTGAAAGAAACTAAAGCAATGTAACAAAAGGCAACATGTAAACCTTTACTGGATTCTGGTTCATAAAAAAGCTATAAATGACATATTGGGGAGAACTGGAACATTTGAATATAGACTAGATACAAGATGATATTTGGAAATGATTTTTAATTTTCTTAGAAAAAATAGTGGTATTAGAGTTATGTAGGAGAACGTATTTATTCTTAGCAAATGCATGAAATGTTCAGTGGAAGTATCATGACTGTGACTTTCAGGTGGTTCAGCCAATATATATTTTGGCGTTTTCTTACAGACGTCAAATATGCCAACATTAAAAATGGTTGTGTCGGGACTTCCCTGGTGGCGCCGTGGTTAAGAATCCATCTGCCAATCCAGGGGATGTGGGTTCGAGCCCTGGTCTGGAAAGATCCCACATACCGCGGAGCAAGTGCACCACAACTACTGAGTCTGTGCTCTAGAGCCTACGAGCCATAAGTACTGAAGCCCGTGTGCCTAGAGCCTGTGCTCCGCAACAAGAGAAGCCCAAGCTCCGCAGTGAAGAGTAGCCCCCGCTCACCACAACTAGAGAAAGCCCGCACGCAGCAATGAAGACCCAACGCAGCCAAAAATAAATAAATGGATAAATTTATGAAAAAAAAATCATTGTGTCTAGGTGGTGGGTTCATTGTAGATACTCCTTGTAGTACTCTTTCACCTTTTTTACATGCATGAAATTTTCTTAAAATAAAAAGTTGGGATCAGATGAACAAGGTCTGAGAATCTAACATAAAATATGGTGGCTATAGTTGATAACACTATAATTGAGATTTGCTAAAAGAGTAGAGTTCACATACACACAAGATAAGTATGTGAGGTGATGGATGTGTTAATTAACTGAATGGGGGGAATCCTTTCACAATATTTATGTATATGAAATCACCATGATGTACAGTTTAACATTATACAATTTTATACATCAATTACACCTCAATAACGCTGAAATTAAAAAAAAAAAAAAAAGAAAAAAGTAACAGGGAAAAACTACCTACTCATATCTTGGTTGTGATATTTTGTTCTACTATATTCTGCCATTTTCTTTTTGCCATTTACCAAATCAAACTGGTAGCCTCATGGGTTGAATTTTCTGTAAACTCGTTCTCATTTCTAGGAGCAATTTTCAAATAGATTATATATACACATTTCTAAAGATGTTGCACAATAATTAAATGTTAGAAAAAATAAATCGAAGTTGAGTTATACAGGTTACCAAGGAGGTACTATAAGATGACATGAACACTGCCGTCTTCCGTTAATCAACGCATCATGATTATCTGACATCTTGGTAACCTATCTGGTTTCTGTATTTTGTAGCAGTAATTACACTGGTAATATGATTTTCGTGCACTCAGTAGGTTTTACTCAACACTGCAACTCACACAGGACTATTAGTGATTCCCATAGTCTTTAAGTCTTTGGCATTCATCTTTCCATGCATAATATGGGTGTACCAGATACATACCATTCTAGGGAGGACTGAATTGTATCTTAAATGCCGGCAAATATGGTAGTCTACCTTATACTCAGGTCCTACAAAATCAGCTAGTCAGTAAAAGCCTACATAACTGAAAAGCAAGATACAAAGAGACCCTTTATACAATCTTATTTAAAAGCGGCAAAAAGAATCCCTCAGTTACAACTGTCAGTCTACTTCTGAAGTATTTAATGGGCAGAAATGTCTACCTATCTTCACCTCAAATAAGATTAGGAAAACATGTTTTCTACCAAAACTCTCCAGACAGATTTGGCTCTTGAAGCGTTGAATTCCTTTAATTTGTCTGGTTCTTTTATAGCTCTAAAGTAAACTCCAGGAATGAAGAATTCAGTATCTAACATTTTCAATTCACTGCTAGCGCATACCCACCCATAAATCAAGATAAAAAGAACATTTGAAACAGAAAAAATGTCGTAAACAAAAAATTTAAGAATACCACTCTCTTGCTCCTGAGTGAGAAATAAACAATAATAATCCTCAAAACAGTCGGTATTCAAGTTACTTCAATTTTTGACTTTAAAAGGGATTAATTCCAGAAAACCTACAGGGCTGAATACTTAGTATGGCTATAAAACTAATTATTGTTAAACTTGTAATAAAAAGCGTTTATTTCCCCAGTCTTCCGCATGGCCCATTTTGTCCCTCACAGGAACTGCTGTAGAACCTCACATATAATATTCACAATGGGTTCCTAAGTAGTCTTAAAAATCTGCCTAAAATTCTCAAACTTAAAATACTTTCCACTTATCTGGCAGCAAATCTCCTATCAAGAAGGACCCAAATATATTCATTATGGGCTCGTTACTAAAACAACTAAAGTGAGCAGTTAAGTTTCCTATTTTTAAAGGGTACAATATTCAGTTCTTCTCCCAAGAAAAGTTCTTCTTCACTGATAGTTGTATGTTGTCTAAATTCCATTTCTACTCAATTTCATTTAACTCTGCCAAATACTAGCAAAACATTAGTCCTTTCTCCTCTCCTCCGGAGTTACATGTAAAAATACGTTTTTGTGAATATGGCTTATTATCACAAACCAGATTGCCAAAGAATCTATCAAAGTCTTACCATACTGATATTATGACAAAGATACCACCAGCTCTAGGGTTTGTAATTTAAATCAGAATATCTCCACTTTCAACAAAAACACATATATGGAGAATAAAGACTGAAACATTATCTGGAATACACTTTATTTTACTATGATATAATAACAGGCATTATTATGCACTTTACATTCATTATTACAATTAATTCTCACTATATACCCTAAGTAATACATTTTACAGATGAGGTCAAAACGAGGTTTAGAGAGTAAGTTGCCCTAGGTTACAGCTGGTTTGAATCCTGGCTGGGATATTTACTAAGCTTTTTTTGCTCCGGAATTCTTCCCCAAGTCACTGCCTCTTCCATTATTAACTCCAACATTTCTGAATTCTCCGGAAGTTTCTATACGGAGACAGATTTGGATGATCTCAGGAGCAGAAGGATAGGACAGACCCAGTTTTTGGTCTCGGGACCCCTTTACATTCTTAAAATTATTAAGGATCCCAAAGAGCTTTTTTTTATGTGGACTTTACCTTTTGATATTTACATTAGAAATTAAAATGTAAAAAATGTAAATACTTATCAGTATATTCAAAAACAAACCCATTACATGTTAACCTAAATAACACTTTCAATTAAAAATTACTATTTTTCCCCCAAAGAGTGAAATAACGTTTTACGTTATTGCAAATCTTTCATGTCTAGGTTAATAGAAGAGTTTGATTCTCATAACTGCTTCTGCATTGAGTCTGTGGTTCTATGTTGTTTTGGTTAAGTATATAACGAAGATCTGCTGTCACACAGATAGAAAAAGGGAAAAGTATCCTAAAAACCTTTTCAGATAGTTTGTATATTGATATAGTACTAAAACTAGACAAATGATAGTTTCTTAAAGGATAATTGCATCTTGGAATCTGAAACCCTATCAATGAATGTTATGTTAAAATCCACTGATGTACCTTAAATTTTAAAAATTCTAATTTTCACTCTCAAATTTTTATCACTGGGAACAAATACTGTCAATTGTTTTCCTTGAAGTGACAAGCTCACACTTTTTTCAAGAAAACATCCGCAAACACTTAAGTGTTAAAAACTGTAGTTTATCAGTCGTTCTTTCAAGTAAAAATGCTGTTCCAGGAAACAAGCAACTCAGAACTAAATCTCACAAATGCCTTTCCTTATGACCAAGACCTACCTCAGCAGGCAGTGTAAGTGCTTCAGGCACACTTCCCATTTGGTCATAGATTCTTTTTTTTTTTTTCACACACACACACTGTATTTTATTTTTACAAGAGATAAATAGACTGACACCAGGCATTGTACATGGATGGTCACAGATTCTTATAAATTAAAAAGACATGTACTAAAAGGCTGAAATTTAATAAAACTAATTATTTTTACTGCTTCATCAAAGACATTCTCAAGTAAGTATAGAGTTTCCTGCAGTCGTTTTATTAAGTGTTGCTTTTGGATCATAAGTGCAGATGTCAGTGAAAAAGATAAAGTGTCTCAGTATTATTTTGAAAACAGTTATGACCTCGAAGCTCTCCTGAATGGGCCTGAGGGGATCCCCAGGGGTCAGCAGACCACATTTTGGGAACTGCTTTTCTAGATTATACCACTGGTTCAAGGTGGGGGTGGAAACTAACAAAATTCTGTTCATCCCAAGAGTCTTCACTCTGTTAGTTCCTTTAGTTTGAGATACATCAGCATAGCTGGTACATTATAACCATAATATACGAAAGGGGAAGGAAATCAAGGGCATAGATTGCCACTTAAGTGTTCAAAGATTATAGTTTGAGCACCTTTATGCTGGATCAATAACTCTCAATATGGTGGTTACCTTAATCAGTCTCAGCTGAAGGACTGCAGATTAAAAATGTAGAGATGATACCCCTCTCCCCATCCCATCCAAAAAAGCTTGGGGATGAGGCCCCCCAAACCGCACTTTTAGAGATCTTCAAGGTACTTTTTATGCACCCCGAAGTTAAGAACGATTGTGCTAAGTAGTTCAAAGCCCAATTCCCAGTTCCAAAAGCAAGGGGTCTCAAAATTCAACGTCGTTCGCCAAGAAGCAGCCCTCCGGCCCTGCCGTTTCCCTTCAACTAGATGGGAAAATTCCTTTGAAAGTGAAATTGTACTTCTGTGGGGTTTTGAGCTGCGGTGGGAGGTCTCCAAAAGAGCGCAGAAGGCTGGGCCACAGACTGACGGCTGTTCCGATAGGACACTGTACCTCAATTTCCATCTCGAAAAAGAGATTTGGGCTAAACGACTTACTCTTTCCAGCTCTACCTTTTTCTGAGCTGAAAACATCCAAGACAATGAGAGAAACGTCCAGTATTATTAACAATTTGAGGGAATCCCGCGTCTGACAGAAGAGGAAATTAGGACAACTCGCAGAATGGAGAGAAAGCAGGTGGATCAACGACATCACTCTTTTTCAGAAGGTGCTAAGAATCTAGAGAAAATAGTCCCTGGGATAAACATGGCGCCCACCGCGGCAGGATATAACCATACGAAAATAAAGCTTTTTTCCGCCACATCCCATTTTATAAATCACGGCGCCACCCCAAAATTTTAGAGCCGGGGGAGGAGACTTTGTAAACTGCGGTGCACTAAGGCTTCGGGTGTACTATACGCCCGAGCGAGGATTACATAACACAAGGGAGAGACTAAGCAATCACTCATTTCCCTCCTCGCGCTCAAAAAGAGCGCCCCACTCGTTCCCCGGCGGGGGTGGCGCGGGGACGGCCGAGCACCATCCCCACCCCCGGGGGACGTCGGCCCACCGCCCCTCCCGCCCGCCTCCCCTGCGCGGCCTCGCCCTCCCCTCCCGCCGCGCCCCGCCGTCTCGCCGCCGCCCGCGCCCCCGCCTCTTCCCCAGCGGGCCGCCGCCCGCGCCCGCGCCCGCCCACTCCTCCGAGACGCCTCGCGCCGGGTGTGCGTGTGGACGTCGGGTGTGTGCGGGGCCGTGGACCGCGAGTGCGCGCGCGCGCGCCGCTGCGGGCGCCGGGGGCGACCGGCAGGCAGACAGGGGCCTGCCCGGCCCGCCGCGCGGCTCCCCGGGTGCACGCACTCACACACGCGCTCGCGCGCCGCACCCCACGCCCGCCGCCGCCGCCACGGGCCGCGCCGCCACGCGAGGGGGGCGGGGGCGCGCGCCACCGGGCCCCCGCCCCCACCCCTCGCGCTCCCGCCCCATCCCCCTCTCATTGTCTCGCCTCGGAACGCCTCGCCGAACGAAAAGATAACGGAACCCCCGGGAGAAGGGGGGTGGGGAGAGAGAAAGCTCGCTCGCTCACTCACCTCCCGTGGTCGTCGCCGCCGGTAGTCTGACCCGAGGAAGGCGCCGTCGCCTTAAAGGGACCTTGCACCCGGCGCCGGGAGAAGGGGGTGGGAGCAGGGGAGGGGACGGGGGCTTGGGGGGAGACGGAGAAGAGGGAACCGTTGAAAGCTCGTCTCCCCGAGGGTGAAAGGAAACCTCCCTCGGGTTCGAGTGATTTGGGGTGGATTTTTTTCCCGAGGGGGGCGGGGGGGGCCCCGAGGGAGGGGGGCGGGGGGGCCAAGGAATGCGGCTCCGTGTACGGGAGCTGGCGCGGGGGAGAGAGACGCTGACTCCCCCCACCGACCCTCTCGCCCCGCGGAGGGATACGGCTCGTCACTTCCGCCCTCCCCCTTTCGTGGTTTTTCAATTGGTTGGAGCGCGTCGCACGTCATGTGCTCATCCTAACCCCTGCCCGGGCTTCTTTTCTAGTCAAGTTTGTCTGGGCCTGCAAATAAATAAATAAATAAATAAAAATTTTTTAAAAATGAAATGAAAAATAATTAGCCCAGAAGCAATATCTAAATTTTGGTGAGAAAGATGGGATTTCCAAAGAAAATACTTCCCTGGACTTTCCAAGGAAATTTTGGGAATCTCCACACTTTCCACTCAAGGCTTATACCTAATCAAAAGGGGAACCTCATGCCACAGGCCAGATGGTGAGGCCCAATGGCACCAACGACTGATATTGGAACAAAGGCATCAAAATGGCACTCGTTCTTCTTCAAGAGACATTCGGTCAGGTAGCTTTAAGTGAAGAACTTTTAAAAGCCATTTTTACCCTGAACCCTTCTGGATTCTGGAAGGAAGTCACACATGATTGCTTATTAAGGTAGTTCATGTATGGAAACTATTTTGAGATGAATAGACTCAGCAGAGATCTTCAAAGAAACCGTAGACTCCACAATTGTGCTTTTTGCTCCAATCAAGGCTGAGACGGACTGGCCCAAAGAAATTGCTTTGTCCATTCAAGACTATCCTCCTGTTATTTTTCCTCAAACAAAAACTAACCTCTTTTCCAAGTAACTAAGAAATTTTTTCCTTTATTACCTCCTGAAGTGATGATAAAATTTTAGTATTTTCCTTGGATATTTGAGGATATTGTTGCTCTTTAAGCAATACGCAAATATTTGCTCCAAACCAAATGCTAAGTCAAAGTACTTGGTGCAAGACTGGGGAGATGCAGAACCACATTTATTCCTTCTCTAGGTACACACTCCAAACCACCAGACGATGAAAATAGGCAGTGGAGGTAAGCATTCCAAATTGTGCACCCATGGGCATGCACGCACCACCACCCATTTTCATCATCCTATTTCATACATTTCAAAAACACGTGAAGGATTTCAACTAGTCATTCTTAGGAAGAGCTTTATTACTTGAATTGGAAGAATCACTGAGCCTTCTGAAAATTCTTCTGAAACCGTTCCAGACCTGATCTGGAAAAGCCCATGCTGGGATTATGGAATCAATCATCAAAAGACATTCTGCATAAAGCTCTAATCCTATTTTATGCTTTCCTGCAATAATTCAATTCATTATAATGTCATTTGCCTCTGAAATATTCTTGGTGAAAAATATTTTGCCATGCTCTAAGTGCCAGCTTATGCTCTCTGCCAGTGAGGTCTAGCCCAGCAGATTGTACCATCTACCACTGACCAATTACCATTAGCATACCATACTGAAAATGCATCATGCATGTATTCATTTATTCAACAAATATTTATTGAGTACTTGCTATAGGCCAGGCACTGTTCTAGATGCTGGGAATGGAATGACAAAGAAAACAAAATCCCTGAATTCATGAAACTTATACTCTAATGAGGAGAGACATACAGTATACACATAAATTGTTCCAATATCTATTACAGAATAACAAATGGTCCCAAAACTTGGTGGGTTAGCACAACAATTTTATTATTATCTCTCACGGTTCTGGCAGGTGATTAGACTAAGCTAAACAGTTCTCACTTGGAGTCTCATGCAGTGGCTGAGGCTGAAGTCATCTCAAAAGCTTCCTCAAAAGTCTAGAAGTTGATGATGACTGTTGGCTTGGACTGAAGCTGGGGCTGTTGGTCAAAACAGTGAGCTGTTGGCCTCTCCATGTGGCCTAGGCTTCCTCATATCATAGTGACTGAGTTCCAAGATTTAGTGCCCCAAGAGGACCAGGCAGAAGTTGTCTGGCTTTTTGTGACCTAGCCTCAGATGTCACATAGCATCACTTCCACCACAGTTACAGGCCCACTTCGATTCAAGGGGGATGGGAAACATCTCTCAAAGGGAGCAGTAGAAACATCACATTGTAAGAAAAGTATGTGGAATGTGAAATCTTGTTGTGGTCATCTGGGAGAATACGATCTGCCACACAAATAAATTAATATATAATATGTGATATGGTGATAGGTGCTATGGTGGGGAAAAGGGCAGGACAGGGAATTGGGAGTGTGGTACAGGGGTAGAGGGTGGTTGGAGAAGCCTTTGTCATTAAGGTGACATTTGAGCACAGACCTGAAGAAGGTGGAGCCAAGTTCAGGTTTTACTCTTAGTGAAAGTGAAGTCACTGGAGGATTTTGAGCCAAGGAGTGACATGACCTGAGAAACATCTTTAAAGGAACACTCTGGCCGCTTGGAGAGAATAACTGGTAGGGGCAAGGTTAGCAAGCTATTGCAATTTTCAGGTGAGAGATGATGGTGGCCTGGACCATGGTGGGAGCTGTGGAGCTGCTGAGTGAGTTCTGCAGTACGTTGTTTACTTCTCTGTGACCTATTTTTCTGTAGTTTAGTTTGTGCCCTGGGAGACAGTTTTGACCCATAATGGCTAACAAAATGTGTGTGAGTGATGGCGCTATGCCTGCCACAAAAAAAATAAAGGAAGAATATCCTGCTGAATGTTAACATGGGAGTTTTGCAGGGACTGGAGGCATCTTTGAGGAAAGAATTCAGGAAACAAGGGTAAAGATCAACAGATAATCAGGGAATGGAATAAGTTCTTTGACACTGTAAAAGGTATCCTAACTATGCCACAGCCTGGGAGGATTGATCAACAGTTGAACGACTGATAGCTGGAAGAAATCGGGGGCAGAGAAATCTATAAGTTCAGAGCAGAGCATTTGAAGAAAACTCTACCACCTTGCAACACCAGAGCAACATGTCAAAAAAGGCTTTATAGTTAGCGTTCCCATTTCCAGAAACATATTCTCCTAGCTGAAGAGGGAGAGCGTGTATTAATTTGGACAGTCTTGGAACATTTTGTTGTCGTCTGCTAACACAAGTTTCTAGAGTGAAATAATAGAACTGATACTTGTGGTCTCCTGTATTTGAACCATCTTGATGATGATGGGAGAACCAAAGCAGCAGAACAAATAACCTGGATTAAATCCCTAGAAATCAATTCACATGTACCTCTATAACATATTGGGGAGGGGTCTGAAAGCCAATCCAGTTTGGTATATTGAAGAAATTGGGACCCTAATACTGCTGCTAAAAAGCGACCCAAGTCTTCGGTAGCCAACTTAGAAAAACTGAATCCTCTCCATATGGGTTTCTAAGAAAGAAGGTCAAAAGTTAATGGAAGTCCCAAGTTGGGCATTTCACAGTTAGGTAGCAGGAGAGTGTTTCTTTTCAACAGTTTATAGAAACACTTATTTGCTTCCTTGGCTTATGGTTTCTGCCACGAGCTGAAAATTGGAACCACCTGTAACTTGCAGAGTGTCAAGGCAGAGACACAAATGATTTCAACATGTCTTCTGAAGTAGTGAGCCATGGGTGCTCCTCTGCTGTCACTTTGTTAATGTACAGACCCAATCACTGACTCCTCAGGTTCAGTGTGAGGCTGAACGGTATGTCTCAGGGTGGGGATTGAAGAGGATTGTAAGGTCAGTCCAGGCAGAAAGCAGCTTCGTGGGGGCCAATGCCAGGTTTCCTTAAAAATGAGCATCCCGCTCTTACAGAACACACTTAGGTCATCAAAACCAGGAGCTCAAAGGGAGCTACTCATTTTGGAACAGCTAGAAAAACAGTGGAAACATTTTCACCACCTGAGCATCTCCCAGCTCAAAAAGATTGACAACTGATTGCACTAAGCCCGGGAGTCTAAAGAAGTCAACGTGTGGAGTAGGAAGGAGACATGGAAATGCCTAGCTTGTAGGGAAATCATTGTGAAATAAAGGACAAGTGAAGATCTATGACCAGTGTCAAATAAAAAATGGGGAACTTGGAGGCTGTTGTAGATTGTATTTAAGAATATTGTTTGCTAACTCCTTATGTTTAGAGGAGCTGAGGACTTTCCTAGGGGCTCAGAAAATTCTAAGGAGGTGAGAAATAGCTGGAGGAAGTTTTCAGCCTGGGTTTCTCAAAGAAGAATTCCTCATTAGCTTTCAGCAAGAAGCAATTGAAGGTTTCTGTCTTCAAAATATATTTTTCAAGAAATGCATGAGCAGCAATGTCATCCGTCATCAAGACTTCTCAGTGAGTTGCTATATGATTTCATGGAAGATAATAATTTAGTTAAACTTTGAATTAAATTAATATTATTTAAGAGATACTCAGAAGCAAACCTATACTTGTTTCATCTAGGTTGTTGCACTGGAGTTGAGCAGGTATGATTATCAAGTAATTAAACTGATTCCATAAAACTTCACGGAAAAATGAATTGGATTACTTTATGGACACACTTGTTTATGTGGCTTGTTCATTATAAGAGATTGCAAAGTAAAATTAAAAATTTTTTTTGTCTAGGATACATTCTTTTTCTAATTTAACGGTGTTTGTATTTTATTGTAGTCATAAATAATTTCCAGAACACAACTGTGGACATTAAACAACTTGAGTCATTCTTTTGAAGGACGTGAAGATTAATATCATTGTTTTACAGATGAGGAGACTGAGGTATCCTCCAGAATTAAATTAAAAAATTTTCTGGTGTAGATAAGTGGTCAGATCCTTTTGGGTCTCTTCTTATTGTTGAGTATGTACAGTAAGAGTTAGAGGTAGCAAGGAGGCCATCTCCTGTGATAGCCAATTATTCATTTTTTAATGCCGTTTCTATTGCCTGACACATAAAGGTAATAAAATCTGAAAATGTGAGAGTGCCAAGATTCACCAATTTAAAATCATTTTATAGGAGGAAAATGATTTAACCTTCATTCATCCAGGAAATAATTCTCGCTTCTAGGTTTGTGTGTAAATGCATTGGTGTGTAAGTACTATGAGTCAAGTGCGAATATGAGTTTCCTCTTTCCTATGCACCTGCTTCCTGGCAGCCTCTGATCTCTGCTTCTCCTATTCAGAGATCTTATACCTAGTCTAGAGAAGTGAATCTTAACCTTTTCCGCATTATGAACCCCTTGAAAATCTCTATAAAAGCTATGGATAATCTGCCCCAGAAAGATACACATTTGTGCATATACACAAAATTTTGCAAACACTTTCAGGCTTAAAGCCCATTCATGTGCCTGTGCATGAACCCCAGGGAAAGAGCCTCAGGCCTGGGCTCATTGGACAAGATGCTTCACTCCCTGTGTTGCCAAAGAAACGATAGCCTCTCAATAATCATATGAACATGTATGCCCAAAGAACTAGAGATTCTTCTCATTCTGACAAGTGGCTTATTATTATTATTATTAATTACTATTGTTACTACTATAATTTTATTTCTTCCTTTACCTTTGCCCAAAATGTTATTCAATATCTGTGAAAGTCCAAGAACCTCTAAGACCTGAAAGATGATCAGATAGTCTAGCTACCTCATCCAGTTGAACTGATACCTTTGGAATTGAGGAGGTTATCTCTGATTCTCCAACCCTGCAAATATAGTGACCCTCATGGGATGCCTGGCCTCATTTACCTGATTCATTGGCTGTGACTCATTGAATATTCATGTACTCTCTGCATTTCCCAGCCTTGAGGTAGGGCCTCAAGATTGAGTCCTGACAAATGGGAGTATGAGTGTGATTGGTGACTCCCAGCCCACTTAAAGCACTTAAAGGCTGGTGTGGCTCTTCTCTTCCCATTTAGAGAAACGGTAGAACCACAAGATGGAAACAGTCTAGATCCCTGAGTCACCCCAGGGAGGAGAGCTGAACTAGTGAGTTTCCCAAAATACATTGGACTTAACCAGAACAACAACAAAAAACCTTTATTGTGCTAAGCCATTGAGATTCCAGGATTAATTTGTTAATTCAGCATGGCCTAACTATACTGACAAATACATTGGTATAAAGATTGGATTTGAAAAAAAGAAAGAAATTACCCCAGAACACTTTTATGGCTAAGAATGGGAATCATTATGGTTAACTGGATACAGCTTGATATTACCTATATTGCAGGGTTATTGTATAACAGATATGATAGTATATAAAATACCTAGGATGGCACCTGGCTTATATTAGTTACTTCATAAATAGTGGCTTTTATTATTAGTTCTTTTTAAAGAATATTTATTTTATTTATTTATTTGGCTGCGCCGGGTCTCACCTGTGGCATGCAAACTCTTAGTTGCAGCATGTGGGATCTAGTTCCCTGAGCAGGGATTGAACCCAGGCCCCCTGCATGGGGAACGTGGAGTCTTAGCCACTGGACCACCAGGGACGTCCCTATTATTAGTTCTTAAGATGTCCTATAGCATACTATAAGTATTTTATGGGACATGATAAAACTGGACTACACTCATGGATGATAGACTCCCTATTCTGATTCTTTCCCAGATTCTCCCCTTAAGGTATCTCTCCTAAATAGTTTGGGTGTTGGGCTCAAGCATCTTTTATAAAATTACTGGAACTAATAACTTCCAAGAAGTAAGCTGTATATTGTCTTTAATCCACCAACATTGAGTCAAACCCTATTATTTCTTCGACACGTTAATTAACAAAACAGTGTTAACAGGTAAAATAATATCGCCAGGTGCTAGTCCATGTGATCCAGACAATGAAAGAATATGACATATAAAATAATGCTGTGTGAGACAGTACTTTCTGGAAAGAAAAAGGAAAGCTCTATGTAGGCTCAAGTCTTCAGTGAAAACTTCTTGAAAGGAGTAGGGCTCAGATCTTGTCTTGAAGCACAGGTAGGATGTGGATAAGTAAGAGAAAGGAAGAAAAACATTCTAAGTGGGCAACAGAATGATCAAGGTACTGATCAAACCCATAAAGGATAAATAATCAGGTTGAATCGTATAACATTACTGGGGGGTTTTTTGTAGGTAAAAAAACAATCAAATATTGGCAATTTCATATTGTTCAACCTAATAAAAGTGGCATTTGTGGAGTGATACACTGGAAATTTTAACTGTATTTGTAATGTTTTATTTTTTGTCCTGAGTGGTAGGTACATAGGTTCCTTATATGACTTCTTACTTCTTGTGGTTCTTAAGTATTTCACAATTATTAAAATAATTTAACGAAAAGCAAAAAAGAAAGTTAAGTCTCATCAAATAATGTAAACGACTCCTTTAGGTAACCCTCATTCTCTTGATGAAGATAACACTCAGTTTTCTCAGCATTCTCAGACTTTCACCCTCTTCCCCAGCTTTTCTCCAAGTATATCAGGGGACAGCATAGCTTATGCAACCACATGACAAAGGAGAGAATCCAGAGATCCCCCAAGTGCAGTGTTCTTTGACTCCTCTGGCCTTTGGGGCAATGTCCCTCTCCACCTGGCCACTGCTTGCCCTGCTGGTGCTTGCAGCTGAAATTTGTGGTTCGAGACCGTGTGGATATAAGGGACCTGGCCTCCTTTAGGGTGCTCAGGCCTCGTGGCTCTCCCTCTACCCCACCTCAGCTCTCTGACTCTACGGGTCCTTCTCCCGTTTGTCTATGAGGCCCATCTGGCCGTGGCCGCAGGGTGGCAGAGGGGGGTGTTCCCTTTGCAGTCTTCACTGCAGTGTCACCTTGCCCCTTAAGGTCACCCCTCCAGCCAGCTCCTTAGTCAGACATTCAGCCACTATGGCTCTCACTGTGGGTTTCCCAGGAAAGCTACACCTCAAGGCCTCCTGCCTGACTACACCTTTACCTGGTGTGACAGAGGAGAAGAGAGCGTTCTGGGCCTCCTCACAGGGGCCCAAATAGGACCAGTCCCTGTTATTCCCTCCAATTATATGATGCACCTCTGTCATCTCTACACAGAAGCCTGGAGAGGAGAAATTGGGACACACATCTGACAGTTTTCCCCTTCCCCTTATTTCTCGATTCCCCTTCTTCTTCCCAGTATCCCCCAGGGTCAAAAACACAGGCTTGCCTGCCTTCCTCTTCTTCACGTCCTTCTACCACTGAGCACAGGCATCATGACCTGGCAGTCATACCCTTTGGGAGAACTCCCTGAGTTAAGTTCCCCAAGCTGGGCTCTTCAGGGAGGTACAGGAATTTTTTTTTTAAAGGGAATTTAGGAAATCCTCCTTCAAGCCACTAACCTGGCTTACAAAGTTCTTGTCTTGCTATAAAATCCTATGTTGAATGTCAGAAGCCAAATATCTCAGTATTTTTTTCCCCATTCCTTCTGTAACAAATCTTTATCTCCCCCAGGCGGATGGATGCCAAGGGCCAACTAAGGATAAAGTCATTTTCTCAGAAAGGGAAAAAGGAAAGCATGCTATTTTTCAAAAGATTACTTTTCTAATTGCACTAAAATTCTCCCCATCCCCTGTTCCTCTCCTTCATAGAGCTCCAACAACTGCCCCATGACCCCGACAGGTCAAACGCCAAGATTTACTGCCAGGGTTGATACTCAGAATGTTGAACAACTAGCTGAATAGCAACCCTGGCCCATGATGAACATGTAGAGGAAATAACAACCAGTTAAGTAAGTTCGCAGTGTTTGCTCTTCTTCTCTCCCAAAGCATATCTGTGCACAGCTTTGTAAACAATTTACCCAGGGGCTGCCCTTCCTCCATCCACGTTTGCAATGACCCCCCTTGCCTGGTAAACAAGATCTGTGGAGTGTGTCTGGTGCACTTCAGATGCCAGTTAACAAGGCATGACTTCAAGGAACATAAACTGTCTCACTGATATCACAATCGCCTTTTAGGCAAGAGGTCTTTGGAGGAAAACACTCAGATCCAATATTCAGGGAGTCAGTGAAATGAAATGAAAGGAGAGATGGGCAGCGGGTAAAGAGTCCTGCCAGGCACTAACTAGCACATTACTTACCCTTGTTTAAGCTCAGTTTCTTCAACTGTGAGATAGGGTTATTAGGAGAATTCACTGACCTAATGCATGTAATTTGCTTAGCACAGCAAAGTGTTGATAAATAAATGTTGATAAATATAAGTGTTAATAATAATTATTTTTATTATTATTTTATTGTTGTTATCACTGGGCCAGTGGCCCACTATTGACAATGAAAAGTGTTTCCCTACCATCGGCACCTTCACCCGCATATTCACGTGGGCCTTCTGATCCAAATGTCGAACAAATGAAAATGGCAGGAATGAAGTGAGTGTGTGTCATGGGGGCAAAGATAGAAAATTCAGTCACAGACCACAGCCCTGATTAGCACAAAAGAGAGCTTCCCCTACTGAGAAGGGACAAAGTCAAATTCAATCACTTGAGGCTTTCATATGACCTAAACAGGATGATAAAAATTTTTTAATAAACAATTAGGGAAAAGAGAAAAATGTTTACTTTAAAGTAAACATAAATAAAAATAAAATAGATCCACAGGAGTATCTGAGTACGTGATATCCCAGCAACCCAAGCTTCCAGGACTGCACTGCAGACAGTGCTTTCAGACACATGCGGAATGTGTCCGTGGCCCTGGGGTCACAGGGTAATAGAGGAGCCATAGAGAAAAGAGGAGCTTGGCAGAATTGCCTTCATATTTTAAGCTATAGCTTTCTTTACTGAAATAATAGCTTTCAAGAAACAAATTATTCACAAACCATTAATAGCATATGTTGAGATGGGAAGATGATAAGCAAGAAGGGTAATTAATTCTGGCCTATTCTTTAAATAAAATACCGTCTAAGTATAGAGGAATAAATTACATGACTTTTCAAACCTTTCTAATCAGAGCCTCCTAAAATAATCCCAATGTCTAGTGCAGTGGTTTTCAAACATTTTTTGACCATAACACAGAGTAAGAAATATATTCTACATCTAGACTCGGTACATGCAAACAGACAGTATTCTCTCATAATACTGGTTTCACGAAAGAATATATATATATTTTTTATAAATTTATTTATTTTACTTTTGGCTGTGTTGGGTCTTCATTGCTGCAGGCGGGCTTTCTCTAGTTGCGGCGAGCGGGGCCTACTCTTCCTTGAAGTGCGCGGGCTTCTCACTGTGGTGGCTTCTCTTGTTGTGAAGCATGGGCTCTAGGTGCGCGGGCTTCAGTAGTTGTAGCATGCAGGCTCAGTAGTTGTGGTTTGTGGGCTCTAGAGCACAGGCTCAGTAGTTGTGGCTCACGGGCTCTAGGCACGTGGGCTCCACCGCATGTGGGATCTTCCTGGACCAGGGCTCAAACCCGTGTCCCCTGCATTGGCAGGCAGAGTCTTAACCACTGTGCCACCAGGGAAGCTCTCATGAAAGAATATTGATCCTTAGTTATGTAATATTTTTCTATTCTTTTATGCTGGCTCCTTCCTTTCTTTTCCTTCCTTTCTTCCCTTGTCCCTTCTTCCCTTTCTTTCTTCCTCCCTTCCTCCCTCCCTAATACTCCTTGCCAAACTGATTTTGCCACTCATAATCTGAAAAATACAGGCCTATTGGGTTTTCCTAATCATTAAATATTTCTGCAGGTGAATTTACCCATCCAGAATATGGACAGAATTCAGCCAACTTCCCAGAAGAGCAGTTTCTAGGTTTGACTTTTGTCTCTTGGATTTAAGAAGTCATTCCCAGGGGACCTTGTTTTGTCTATAGCTGAACATAAGGATTTGGGAGCGGGCGGGGAGGAAGGGGACAGATGAGAATCAATAGAAAGAACTGCAAGGTCCGAAGACAAGAACCATTTGTCTAGTGCAATCTATTTTACTATATATTAATTAAAAAACAACAACTCCATCTTAAATATTTAGCATCATCGTGCACCTTTTACAATTAACCCAACAAACCAAGCTCTGGCTTGAAGGCGCAATTATTCATTTTCAAGGAAGAGTGACCTCTTTTTTAAAATCCAGGACCTCCCCCAGCGCCCCAGCCCTTCTCCGGCCTCCAACTTTTCCCTCCAGTTTGGTGGAAGGTTACATTAGAAGAAAATAGTCCCTATAGTCTAGAAACTTTTCAGGGGAAAAGAGGGCGTTTGACGTGTGGGTGGGTGGGCAGCGCCGGCCGGTGCAGCTGGAGCGGCGAACGCCCGGGGCTGGGCGGCACGCGGACGCGGAGGCGCCAGCGGCGGGGGCGGGACGGGGCAGGAGGAACCCGGGCGCGGGGGTGGGAAGAAAGCGCTGAAGTCCAGCAAAGGACAGAGGCGGCCTGCGCTCCTTTGCTGCGCACCCGCCTCCCGGGAGGGGGCGCTGGCTGCCGGGGAGTTGAGGATGGGGCCTTAGTCTCCCGAACCCTAGAGTCGGCTTGGGTTGTCAAGAACCCTCTTTTTTATTGATCATTTCTTTTTGTCATGATGCTCTCTTGGCCTCAGACTGCGTGAAGGGAGCCATATTAAGAGTGCAGAAGAAGAGGTGACCTGGAGGAAAAATTAAAATGCGATATAAAAAAAGAGTTTTTCTTACTTCCTTTCTCTCTCAAATTAATTTAGATGTAAAGTACATTTTGAAAGGTCCCAAGATCGGTCTCCAAGTCTCTGTCCTCTGCCCTCACCAGATACACAGAATAAGATTTTGATGTGATAGTAATTTTGCCAATGGAGGCCGACTCCCCAAACCATCACCCTGGTAAGTAATGAACAATTTCCATGGGTTATGACTTTGAGGTTTTGTTTTACTTCATGCTAATAGATGTCCCGTCTAAAAGTGGGTAAGATTATACCTAACTCAGCCCAGGTTTAATTCGGATTATTTTTGAAAACTCTTGATGGGTAGGTAAATTACCTAGTTTCTCCTTATTCAGATTTAGGAAATTTTGCTTTATTGCTACATGCATTTTAAGTGTCTTTTGCCATGCTCTTCTTAGTGTGGGTAGAATGTCTCTCGCTTTCCCGGTTGGTACTGTCAACAAACATTCGAGGAGTGCTTAGCTCAGAATACTGTTGGGTATTACAGATTAAACAATCTGACATACCTGTCAATATCATCCGAAACAGCATTTATCTATACATATAGTCTGTACCATGCTATATACTAGAAATCTTTGTGAAATGTAAACTCCTCATATGTAGAGACCCTATTTTATTCTGCAGTGAAATGGAGTTGATCTCCTTGCAGTGTCGTGTATTTTAAAGGATCTAGGATTTAATAGGGACTATTAAATGATAGCCATTAGTATTACTTACCTTGATATCCTCCAAAGTGCTTTGCTCGTGGCAAACACTCAATAAATATTGGTTGAATGAATGAACATGGCATGTTCCTTACTATGCGCATAGGGAAAATACCAGGATGGGGACCCTCTAGCACAATGACTTCATTTCACCAATGAAGCTTAGTGTGGAGGTGTCTATCCTACAGCCCTTTTACCAGATGCAGGCTCTCTTGACCTTGGAATGTGGATCACTTAAAATTTTCAGGGGAAAAAAAGTGTACTTACTTAACTAGTAGGCCCTAACCTCTTGTCAGTATGGAGCTTGAGAAGTTTGCTTAAATATGGAAAAGCTAAGCTTACTTGACACAAATCAGGGGGAAAAAAAGGTTTCTACATGTTATTCAAGTTATTCATGTCAAAAGTGATTAGTGGGCCCCAGCTTCCATTACATCATTCATTAGGAGAGTGTGGGCTGGGAGCTCTGCAAGTCACATGATTCGATGGAGGAATTAAGACTGAATTTTCTTTTGTGTTTCTGCCCTTAGCCATATCCAGTGGTAAGCATGTTTGGAAAAGGTTAAAGCAGAACATGGAGATCTAGTTTATTTTAATGCTGTCAGACTGCTAAGTGGTGGAAACTTGTTGAAGAGATTTACCAAGCTGTTTCCTTAGATTAAAGACTTCAGTGAATTAATTAAAAGGGTTCTGAGAGATACAACATGCCAGACCCCTACTGGCTCATAAAATTGTTCTTTCTGATTGATGTGACGTGACAGCTGAGCACAGTGCATGTAAAGCTGCAGGAGAATAAAACAAGAGTAGTGCTGATGTGTTCAAAGACATGTAAGAGTTCCACTTGAACTAGCTGTGACCACGGGGTCAGCTGGACACTGTGCTTATTTCCTTTGGCTCAAGCACCTGAGCTCAACAGAAGCACAGATTTGGCAAGGTGCTGAACTATTGGGTGAAAATGAAGTCGCAGCTTCAGAAGAGCTTCACAGATTGTGATATGTAGGTATTATGTTTCATGTTTTAGTCATTGCTTTTAGAATGCACGCTTGAAGATGGTCCTCAATTATAGAGCCATGTCTGCGCCTCTTGGTTTCCCGAGCGACTGACTGAGCTGAAAGTGAACTACGTTTTTAAGGAGACAGATATCCAAGACAAGTAGATGAATTGCAGAAGTATTCTAAAATTTTTAGCCAAATTCTAGGCAATGTTGGGTCTAACTGGTTTAGAAAATTACATTCTTTTTTAGCCAACAGTGTCAACAATATCAACCAACACTGAAGCTGAGAGCCGTCAGCATTAATACATACCTGCAGTCAAAATTTGAATGTGCCTTGGCCAAATACATTTATTCATTCAACGCATATTTATTAAGTGCTAGGCCTTGGAGACACCTCAGTTCTTATATTGTCTAATAGTGTTGTTCAGTAGGAATATAATGTGAGCCACGTATGTAATTTAAAATTTTCTAGTAGCCATATTAAAACATTTAAGAGAAACCAATGAAATTAATTTTAGTAAGATATTTGATTTCCACCAAATATAGCTAAACTATAATTTTAATATGTAATTAATATAGGAATTATTAATACAGTATTTTACATTCTTTATTTTGAATTGTTGTTCTAGTTCAGTGTATATTTTACGCTGAGAGCACATCTCACATTGCACTAGACACATTTCAGCTGCTCAAATGCCACTAGTGATTACCATATTGGGCAGCGCAGGTCTAGAGGGAAATACAGATGAGTAAAAAGGTAATTTCAATAAGATGTAATAAAGGCAATGACGAGAGAAGTATAAGGTACAACAAGAACATATAAAAAGGGCTTAGTTCCTTCAGTTCTTCTGCCTAAAAATCTCATACTTCTCTCTGCTCCTCTGCGTTCTTCCTGCCACCACCCTAATCCAAGCCAGCATCATCTCTGTCCTTGACTTCCACAACAGCATCCAAAACTGTCTACCTGCATCCACCCATGGCCCTCTCTGCAGCTAGAGTGATCTTTTAAAAACGCCCATCTGATCATATCACTCCCCTGATTCAAACCTTAACTAGATGATGAATTGAGCAAATGTGAAATGATGGACGTAAAGCACCTGGCACAAGACTTCTGCTCACTAAGTTTACTTCTCCCCACGTCTCCCTTCACTCTCTTGTTTCTGCCTGCCTCTTCCCTCTCTGGCTCTGGAAAAAACCATCTGCCTCTCACCCCCTCCTTCCTCTTATCACTTATCAGTCTCTTATCATCTGAATTTTTTTTTTTCTTTCTTGCTTTCCCCTTTCTTCTTTCTTGTCTCTCCTTCATGCTTTAGTTTATTACAGTATAGAATTTAAATAGGTTTGAAATTTTGTGCTGTAGGGAGTTCCCTGGTGGTCTAGTGGTTAGGATTCTGGGCTTTCACTGTCATGGCCCGGGGTTCAATCCCTGGTGTCGGAACTGAGATCCCATTCCATAAGCTGCACAGAGCAGCTGACAAAAACAAACAAACAAACAAAATCTGTGCCGTAGTTATGTACTTCTGTGGCTCAAGTTCTTCATTTTAAAAGTCAGAAAAGCTTGGCCTTGTATCAGGATTAAATTAAAATGCTTTTTACTTCAGCATGGTCTTCAGTTAACTCTTCTTATAGAGAGCTTCTATAGAAAAATACGTATTATCTTCTTTTGGGAGGAAAACAATCCCCTTTCATGTTTGGTAGAGGAGAAAATGGTGCGGCTGTTTACACAGCATCCTCCTCTAGTGATGTGAAACAAGTCAGAAGGACCCAGGTACCTGCCCGTAGCTGTGCCTCTCCTGGGTGGATCGCTGCTGCCTCTTGGCAGTAGGGCAGTGAGGCAAGTTAATTATTCAGTGTCAGTGGAAGTAAATAAATAAATGAATTACCTAATTAAATAAACCTTCAGGGTGCTGAAAGCTGGCAGTTTCCTTAACTGCACACTTTCTTTGGAGGATCAGTTCTCTTGTTTGAAGGAACAGCCAACCCAGGCATATGGGCTCTTCCCTTGTACTTCTGAGAAAGTGGATTTACGACCGTCTGTGTACTCATCTTTCTGTTTATGTCTCTGACATAGACAACTCTGCCAGTTGCCAACACTCTTTCTACCTCCACTGAGAACAAGGAGAGATCCTGCAACTGCAGAAGGAAGAAAGGAAGTTATAATTCAAGAAGGACTTCCGGCTGTCAAGGCATAATCAACACCAACACAAAACAAGTGAGGGAGTATCTTAGCCTAGAAAAGATGTTTCTGTTATAGAAAAGACCCCCCATCGCTTCTCGGCCTTTTGGCTAAGATCAAGTGTAGAAAAGACCCCCCCACATCCCAGGCCTGGCCTGAGGGAGGCCCTGCCCCCGGGAATGCTTGGGTATTCAGAGTCAGAATCAGCAAGCATTTGTTGAATAGATAGATACTACAAAATACAAGGCAGCTCCATGTACATCTTTCTACTACACCACTTTAATATGTTAATCTAAGAGAAACCCTTCAGCTTTTTCCCAAATGGAATTTTATCCTGAAATGAGATCCTGCAGCATGAGGACCAACTACAGAAATACTTTAGTATTGGGCTTCCCTGGTGGCGCAGTGGTTGAGAATCTGCCTGCCAATGCAGGCAACACGGGTTCGAGCCCTGGACAACTGCTGAGCCTGCGCGTCTGGAGCCTGTGCCCCGCAACAGGAGAGGCCGCGATAGTGAGAGGCCCGCGCACCGCGATGAAGAGTGGCCCCCGCTTGCCGCAACTGGAGAGGGCCCTCACACAGAAACGAGGACCCAACACAGCCATAAATAAATAAATAAATAAATAAATAAATAAATAAATACTTTAGTATTAAGGGACCTCCACAACCTGAAACATTTTTCCTAACTTTGACCACTGTTCCATGCGCTTCCAGAGGCTGTACCACATTCTATCCTAACAGCTTGTTCTTAACCTCCCACTACAAAGATTTACTGAGAATTTCTTTCTGAACAGAATTACTCTCGTGAAAGAAATAGTAGAAGCATGTTGTATTTGTTAGGATAAGTGCTATAACAGATCCAAATAAGGAAAATGGCTCACATACAGTAGTTTATTTCTTGCTTCTAGGGTGGCAGAGCCGCCCTCCTCCATGCAGCCGTTTAGGAACCCAGGTTAATGACGGCCTGCAGAAAGCACGGAGGAGACACATGGGAGGTTTTATGGGCCTTGAAGGAGGGTTCATCCCCCTAAATGGGCTCCACTGATGGGTGTCAGTTTGCAAACAGTTTGTTACTGATGCCTGACAAGATAAGTACGGAAATGGAGAGTAAGCCTTTAGAAAATTTTATAGCAATTTTGATAGAGTAATTTTATGTCTGCTGAATTTAATAAAAAATTGGGGCTTAATTTATATCTTCATTTTTTAATTTCATTTTTCCATTAACTTATTGCTAGTATATTTTATCAAAAGTTCTGGTCCACAATGGATTAGAAAGAAAAAAAAAAATCTTGTCTTTTTTGCCACATGTGTTATGAGAAGCACTAGTGTACATTCCTTCCCTCCATGTACCTTCTGCCAGAACTTAGTCTCATGGTCATGTCTAACCGTAGTGGAGGTTGGGAACGTGGTCTAGCTGTATGCAAAGGGAAAAGGGGAGAAGGCAGATGTTGGTGAGCACTAGAAGACTCTGGCACACGTAGCTCACACACCTGGAAACACAACTTGAAGTTTGAAACGGAGACAGAGGACTGAGCCCCCAGGATGAGGGTGAGCTATGGGGAATGTATCCATCCTACTTTCGTCCAGGCTGGAGACCACTGACGGCTATTGGCATTAGTTACAATTCAGAAGGATTTGGCTGCTAAGGTCAGAAGGAAAAATGTTGTCTTTATTTGCTATGCTCATTTCTCTCACACTCGAACTTTTCTTTCCATTCTCCCTGCCATGCCTTACTTAGTTCGTTATTTCTTAAACTATCAAAATAGCCTCCTATCAGAGGCCCCTACATCTGTCTTTACCCACCTCAGCCCCATCTAACATGTGAGTCTCACTGTGTTATGCTTTAGTAGTTTCCCTGTCACTCACAAGCCTGAGTTAACTTTTGTCATAAAAATCCCATGAGGGCATTCACATTCCAGTCCCTTCCTACCTCTTAGGCCTCATCTCCTGGCACTGTGCTCTGGGCATTCTGTGCCCAGCCTTACAGACTTCCTCTATTCCTGGCACACTCCATGCACTAACATGCCTCCTTGCTTTGGACGTGCAGCCTCCCTGGGCCCACTCCCACCTGTCCTTCAGCTCTCAGTTTAATGTTACTTCATCTGTGAAACCTTCCTTGATTCCCTTCAGCTTGGTGATGCACCCCTTCCTTCAGGAAACTCATAATTGTTTGGTAAAGAATAGTTATCGCTCTAAAAAATGTATTTCTCCCCACCTTAGACTATAAGCTAAATGAGGCCCAAGAACATGTGTTCTCATTTATGTATCTCAAGTGCCTCCTGTGGTTTCTGATAAAGAGTTGGTACTCAGTGAAGATTTGTCAGGTGAATGAATGAATGGTTTTCGACCTTTGGACAATTCAAGGATGAACCTTTGGACCATTTAAGCTCTTTCTTGTCTGCCCCCTGTCTAAGAATAAAGGGTTTGAGGAAGATAGGACAAGAAGTTGACACAAAAACAGAAGAAACGAAAGTTAGATCTCAGAAAGACTGTCAAATGAGAGGACTCTGAAATGTTGGTGTCTTGGACTGGATGTGACATCTCAATGCCTAGAGAGAGGAGACTGCTAGTTGCCTACTCAGTACCCAATATTTCATCCTTCCTTACTAACAGAGCCCTTATGTTATTGAAAGTGGCAATGGGCCTAGCTGAGAAACGACATCTCTTAGACCGTTGTCGCTAGGAGGAGCCATGAGATGTGATGGAATTTCTTGGAAAAGACCTTTAAAGGTGGCTGACTTCGCTGAGAGGTCTCCCTTTCTACCTTTGCCTCAGCCTCATTTCTGCTGCTTAGAATATGGATGTAGTATCTACAGCTGCAAATCTTGCTACCAGGAGGCAACCTTGAGGATGGAAGCCGTGAGCTAAGGAGAGCAGAATAGAAATGTAGAAGCAGCCTGAGTCCCTAATAGGATGGAGCCACCCTACCTGGCCTGTCTTGCCTATTTTGTATAAATTTATTTATTTATGTATTTTTGGCTGCGTTGGGTCTTTGTTGCTGCGCGCGGGCTTTCTCCAGTTGTGGCGAGCGGGGGGCTACTCTTCGTTGTGGTGCACGGGCTTCTCATTGCGGTGGCTTCTCTTGTTGCAGAGCACGGGCTGTAGGCACGCGGTCTTCTGTAGTTGTGGCTCGCGGGCTGTAGAGTGCAGGCTCAGTAGTTGTGGCACACGGGCTTAGTTGCTCCGCGGCATGTGGGATCTTCCCGGACCAGGGCTCGAACCCGTGTCCCCTGCATTGGGAGGTGCCACCAGGGAAGTCCCAGTGCCCACTCTTAGCCATTACCATATTAGCAATAACATAATCGCATTCAGAGGCCTGACTGTAGTTCGGAAAGCTTCGGTAACTTGTTTAAGGTGACACAGTAAGTGGTAGAGCCAAGATTCAGACCGGGGCCCGCATGAATCTTAAAACTGTGCACTTCTGGGAATTCCCTGGTAGTTCAGTGGTTAGGACTCCACGCTTTCACTACCGGGGTTCGATCCCTGGTCGGAGAATTAAGATCCCGCAAGTTGCACGGTGAGGCCAGAAAAACAAAAACAAACAAAAACAAAACAAAAACCCAAACTGTGCATTTCCCCATGCATTTTGGAAGGACCCAATGTGGGCAGACTACAGGGTGAAGGGGCGGGATACCAGATGGATAAATGAAATCCTGCCTTTTACTCTCCTGTAACCCTGAGTCTTACCCATGGAGCCGACATCCATCTCGCCCTCTTGTGGCCACATGACCCACTGCTCTTGGCAAGCAGTGAATAGGAAGTCCCACCGGGAGGGCTCAAGTCAGCAAAGGGCTTAGCTCAGCACACCCATGGGAGAAAGATGGGGTATTCAAGGAGGAGGAAGGCGGCTACCAAGTTCAAGGGAACCATGCTTAGCCTGACTTCCCAGTACCAAGTCCATCCCCAGAGCTAGGAGTGTCAGCCTCCCATAAAAATGAGGCCCAGAAAACTCTAGGCAGTTGATAAGACTTTCTTAAGCATGATATGGGGCTCTCAAGAGAGGAAATGGAAGATATAGTCCCCTCCCTCAATGAACTCATCATATAATTAATCCATTTGCGCAATCAGCAGACAGAATTGTATATGGTTAAGAGCAAGACTCTAGAATCTGACTGTCTGGGTGTGAATTCTGCCTCTGCTACTTACTGTGTGACCTTGAGCAACTTACTTCTCTGAGCTCTGGTTTCCACACTTAAAACAAGGGTGATAATACCACCTACTTTATAAGATCATCATGAAGACTAAATGAAGTAATATTTGTAAAGTAATTAGAATAGTGTCTGGCATATAGTAAATGCCTAAGTAATTAGACTAGTGTCTGGCATATAGTAAATGCTTAAGAGACTTATAGATAACCTATAAATGAAACACTCCTTTTGTGGTTTAACTCCACAAAAATTCAGAAATGGGAAAAGTCATAGGAGAAAAGAAATTAAGAAGGGTTTCACTAAAATAGTGAAACCAAATAATGGACAGGATTTGGGAAGACGCAGAGGTGTGGCCCGGATCCAGGCAAAAATATGGAGGCAGAAACTGGCATGGTCAGGGCTACAGATGAGGTGGGGAGTGAGAAGGCATGCCAGACAGTAGACAGGGTAGGTGCTTGCAAGCCTCTGATCAGAGCATTTTCAACTGATAAATTCATAACCTTGTGTGTGTTTCTGTTTAAAGACACCTTTTTAAATATCTATTGTTGATTCATTAACATTGAACTCATGACAAACAGCACTCTAAATCATGCCTGAAGGAAGCTTATCTAACACCATTTTTCTCTGTAGGGCACATCCCAGTCTTCTTGCACCTGGGAAGCACTTCAGCACTGCAGTTGGGGGCCATTGTAAACAGCAAAATCACCAACAAAAAGCATACACACAAAAGCAAAAAACATGTCACTAAACAGACCATGAATAGGACACTTATTTACAGGATGAGAGCTGAAACAAGGAGGTAGAGCGTTGCCCTGTTGGACCTCAGTTGGTAACGTCACTATCCCATGACTCAAATTTTTTGCTGCTCTGAACACATCTGTGAATGACCATGAAAGCCTTATGATTATTGATTGGGGGGTTACAGATAAATTTTAGCAAGTAGGCAAAATTGACAAGTATAGAAACTGTAAATCATGAGGATGAACCATACATAGAGAGAGGACCAGCTTCTTGGTCATGTGACCTGTCCAGTCACACAGAGACTACATTCAGAAGGGCCCCAGGCTTGGTTTAATGCTCTGCTGTTGTTACTGTCCTGAAATTCCTAACTTTTTTTAAAATTGAAGTATAGTTGATTTACAATATTGTGTTAGTTTCAGATGTACAGTGAAGTGATTTGGTTATATATATATATTTTTTTCAGATTATTTTCCATTATAGATTATTACAAGATATCAAATATAGTTCCCTGTGCTATACAGTAAACCCTTGTTGCTTGTTGCTTATCTATTTTATATATAGTAGTATGTATCTGTTAATGCCATACCTTCCCCCCCACCCCTCAAAATTCTTAACTTTTGAACAAGGGACCGCACGTCATTTTCATTTTGCACTAGGCTACAAGTTATGTATCTGGTCCTGTATATATGTTTGTGTATGCATATTTAATTTCATAAATGAGATCATATTATAAATACTCTTCCTTTTTTCTTTCTTATATTTTCCTTTTTTAAAAACTCAGTATTATATCTTTGGAGATATTTTCATATTGACATATAGAAGTCTACTTTCCTCCTTTTAACATCCATAGTATAGGTGTATCATGATTTATTTTTCAAGTCTCCTATTGCTGGACATTACTTTGTTTATGAATTTTTAGAAATTATACTGAAAAGACCATCTTTGTTATACATATACAAACGCTTTGGCATATCTTCAAATTATATTCATACACTATACTAGCAGTAGAATTGCTGCTAGTATAATATGATCATTATTGCCTTGTATATATTGCTGCTAGTATAATAATATTGCTGCTAGTATAATAGTGATCATTATTGCCTTGTTGCTCTCTAAAAAGTTTGTACTGATTTTCACTCATACCAAGAAAGTTTGAGAATGCCTATTCTCAAATACAGCTTGCCGACTCCATAAGTTTCCAAACTTAAAAAAAATTTGCCAGTCTGATCAGCAAAAAAGGTATTTTGTAGTTGTTTTAATTTGCATGTATTTAATCATGTGTGAAGTTGAACATTTTTTCTGTATGTTTATTTATTAATCATTTTTTCTCTGTTTTTGAATTTCCTGTTGCTATCCTTTGTTCATTTTCCTATTAGGTTGTCTTTAGTACTTCTTTATATAAATGAAAGAAATTAACCCTTTGCTTATTATATGAATTATAAATATTATCCCTGACTTATGAGTCTTTTGATTTTATTTGCAGCATTGTTTATTTCCAGTACAGGAACAAAGCTTTTCATGTTATACACTGAAACTTCTAGAAGAGAGATATTTTAAATTTCAATCAGGGAATTCCCTGGCGGTGCAGTGGTTAGGACTTGGCGCTTTCACTGCAGGGGCCTGGGTTCAATCCCTGGAATGGGAACTAAGATCCTGCAAGCTGCGCAGTGTGGCAAAAAAAAAAAAAAAATTAAATCAATATCACTTCATGATAGCTTAGATATAAAGGGCCTGGGAGAGGAAGACATCAAAGATAACACCAGTGTTTCTAGGTTTGGGGAATAATAATAGTGTCCGTACAGGCTCCTCCAGCAGGAATCCTCCCAGCGATAGGTCTTCCCTGTGAGCTTAGGGAGCCAAAGTTTCAAAATCAACAATTCATTAGAGTTTACTGCTTTTATTTTTTAATAAATGATTTAGGAATAATTTTAGATTCACAGAATAGTTGCAAAGATAGTAAGCAGAGAGTGTTCTCAGCTACCCTACACCTTGTTTTCCCTACTATATATTAAAATATTACATTAACATGGTATATTTATCACAATTAACGAGCCAATATTGACACATTATTATTAACTAAAGTCCATACTTTCTTCAGATTTCCTTAGTTTTTAGTCTCATAACCTTTTTCTATTCCAGCATACCATATAATATTTATTAGTAATGTCTTCTTAGCCTCCTCTTGACTGTGACAATTGAGTTTCCTGCTTTTTGTCATTGTCATTCCACATCAATTCACTAATGGGAGCAAAAGCCTATCTGAACTAGCCATGCCCAGGATACAGAATCAGCAAATAGCGGACTCTAGATCCCTATCCCCACTCTCCTCCTGCTTCCAATCCCCCTTTTCTGAGTCTCTCAGGCACCCTCCACTTCCCCTACATTCACTCCAGTGCCCTGCGCATTCCTTCTTTGCCCTCTGACTTAACCTCTGACTTAACCTAGCAATGGTTAAGTCTTCCTTTGAAATCAAAGGCTGTTTTCTACCTTCTTTGCCAAAGGTAGGGATTAACCCCCCACATAGTCCCATAAATTTGCCTTATTTGCTTAGTTATAGAATTATTTGTTTGTTTATCCCCTCAATCAGAGTAGCTGGCTGGTTTTCTTAGTAGCTAGTCTCTGGTACAATTCTAAGAAAGGAGGTGCTCCTGATATTGGAGAGAATAAGGGCTACGATTAGTAGAGGCAAGGAAGTTGGGAAGGAGAGCTGGGGTACTGGGGAACTTAGTGCACCTGGTTTGTATGTGTCCTAAGTACAGGTGAGCTGCGCAAGTGCAGAAGGCCCGGAAAAATTTAGACATACAGATTTCGTACACTAATGAGAGGTCAGTGTTTAAAATGGAGCTTGGAGAGATGTCTGCTTTTGGAGGTGGCAGCAGAAAGCATGAGAGTGAGGGAGAAGAGCAGGGGGCAGAGGAAAGAACCTTGTCCACAGTTAGGAGACAGGGGAAGAAGTTCCCATGAAGGAGGCAGGGGAGGGGCTGGAGCTATGGAAGACCATGGACAGAGCAGTGGTGAAGGAACCCAAGGAGAAGAGAGTGTGGAAAACCAGGAAGCAGAGGAAGAAGAGCCACTCAGTAAAGGGGAGGACTGAAAAAAGGTCTTCAGTTTCTCAGCTCACGTGCAGGGGAGGGACCAGAGGACTTGGAACCCTTGTATAATAAACTGCTTGACTCAGACTTAGTAAATAGAAAGGAAAGAAATAGGAGAGCAGCTTCAAGTTGCAAAAGGATGAGGATAAGTTTCTCTTATACATTTTCAGGGCATAAGGAAAGTAACTCAGGGAGGGAATTATTGAAGATGATAAAGAGGAAAGGGAGATTGGTGGAAGTAAGATTCTAGCTTTTAGTTTCCCTGCTTCACTTAGGATGAAGCTCATGAAGGCAGGGATTTCTGTCTGTTTTGACTTCTGTTATATTCCAGGAGCCTAGAACAGTGTCTGGTACCTGGTAGGTATTCAATAAATACTGCTGAATAGTGGAGAGGAACAGGAATTATTAAGTCTAGACACTAAGAGGAGAGGCTGGTTTTAGAATGAAGGATAAATAAATATCTCTTCCTCTGAGATCGTAGGGAAAACTGAGGAGCCAGAGGGGGAGGAAGGAACTCAGGCCTGAAGCCCTAGGCTGAATAATAAGGTACCTAGTGAAGGTGGACTGCAGGAAGGCAGGTCTGGCAGGGAACTGAGGGCAAAAATCCCCTCCTGCTCCCATGCAGGGCAGCCAAGAGCTGGCCTGGGACACCAGCTGGGCACTTTTCCCAGCCCTTGCATTCCAGCAGAGTCCCATACACAATGAAGAAATGGAGCTGACAGTGCAGTGACATGATTTAGGTTAATGAACTACTGATCATCTGCCAAGTGGGTGGGAAGTTGTTTTTCTGTCTGCCCACTTTTATAGAAAACATTTTTTTATGAATGATTCATGTCTTATTACTCAGAGCACAAATTTGTGAGCTGATAACAAGAGGTTAAAACCCAGAGAGAACATAGCTACCCCCACCCCATCCCATTCCCCCCAGTTTCTGGTGGATGGGTATGCTCACCCTCTTGATTTTGGTGAGGATTTCACAGATGTATATATATATATATATATATATATATATATATATGTGTGTGTGTGTGTGTGTGTGTGTGTGTGTGTGTGTCAAAACTATCAAATTATATATTTACGTGTGTGCAGTTCACTGTATGTCGATTATACCTCCATCAAGCTGTTTAGAAAAAGGAAAACAGAATCTTAAATGTAAATATTTTTTGATCACAGAGTTTGGAATATATATATATACATACACACACATATATACACACATATTTTTTATATTTTCATATATATTTATATTTTTTTAATTGCATGTATAAATTTATCTAATTTATCTTTACAATCAAAGAAAAAGTCATTTTGAAATAAAGTAATTATTTGGGGGGAAAACAAAGGTCAACCCAGGGAGACAAGATACAAAGAGGGTCATTGTAAGAGTTCCAGCCACATCCCAGGATAAACTAGCTACTCCCTCTCCTCGGGTGAAAACTGAAGAGGAAAAAGTCTTTGGTTAGCTGGGGTGAGAATGTTGTGTTCCTTTTATAAACTTTTTATAATTCTTTATTTAGCTCTCCTTGAGGCCATGCTCTCCTTGTAAACTTCAATCTATAGAAAACCCTCCCTTTCACAGCCTGGAGAGAAAGATGGCTTTTTCCTAGGGAAGCCAGTTGCTCTGCCATTCTGCTGGTGCCAAGGGTCCCATTTCTTCGTCCTCCTGATACACTACAGAACTTGAGAGACACCAGTACAACTTACCAAATAGGTGGATCTGGGACCTGGTTTCCCTGCCCCCAGGACTCAGTGGTGAACCAAATCCTAGCTGAGGCCAGTTTACTTTAAACTTTTCTAAAGAGGTTTTGAAAATCATTTCCAAAGGAATTAAATTTAATTGGGTAAGGACTGAAATTACTCCCACTTTGGGCTCTGCCATCACATTGCAGCCTTAGGGCTTTTATGCCGGACAATATGCATGAAACAGTGCTGGGTGCTGTTCTTAATCCTAAAGAGACAGGGTTGGTTCTTGATCTTGACTTGAAATTCAGAAAGCCTAGAGAATAAAATCCCCGGGGTGGGGAGTCACAAATCCATATTTACTTTGTGAGTTGGAACTGGTCTGCTTAATAAAGCTCATTCATAAGTGAGGATGGTAAAAGTCAACACACTTCCTGAACTAACAGGCCCCAAATTCACCAAAAATATCCAAAGGACTCCAAGGGGAACAGAGCCAAGTGTGTTAGTAATTGCCTTCTAATCCTTCAGGCTTTAGCTCCAAAGCCAGTTCCTCAGAGGGAGTTCTCTTGGTCAGACCACTCTCCAAACCTTGTCACCGTCATGATGCCCTTTTAAAATTGACTTCAGGGGACTTCCCTGGTGGTGCAGTGGTTAAGAATCTGCCTGCCAATGCAGGGGACACGGGGTGCTCTAGAGCCTGCGCCACAACTACTCAGCCTGCACACCATAACTACTGAAGCCCGCGTACTCTAGGGCCCGTGTGCTGCAACTACTGAAGCCTGTGCACCTAGAGCCTGTGCTCTACAACAAGAGAAGCCCCTGCTCACGGCAACTAGAGAAAGCCCGCACACAGCAACGAAGACCCAACACAGCCAAAAATAAATAAACAAAATAAATAAATAAAATTGACTTCATAGCACTTATTAGCATTTTATCAATTAATTTACCTGTTTATTTTCTGTCTCTCCTACACTGGAAGAGAATCTCCATGGGAGCAGGGATCTCACATCCTGTGTTCATCTCTGTGTTACCACAATAATGTAGAATAATGGCTTCCCCAAAATGGCCACTTCCTAATTCTAGGAACTCCTGAATATATTACCTCATGTCATAAAAAGGACTTTACAGATTTGATTAAGTTAAGGATGGGGACTTCAAAGTGGGGAGAGTAGCCTGGATTATCCAGGTGGGCCCAATGTAATCACGAGGGTCTTTATAAGAGGGAAGGAGGATCAGTGTCAGAGAAGGAGATATGACAACAGCAACAGCAGTGAGAAAGTGGGAGAGAGATTGGAAAATGCTGTGCTGCTGGCTTTGAAGATGGAGGAAGGGGCCATGAGCCAAGGAATGTAGACAGCTTCTAGAAGCTGGAAAAGACAGGGGAATAGAGTCTCTCCTAGCCTCTAGAAGGAGTGCAGCCCTGTGACAACTTGATTTTAGGATTTCTGATCTCCAGAACTGTAAGGGGATAAATTTGTGTTGTTTTAAGCCACTAAATTTGTGCTAATTTGTTACAGCAGCCATAGAAAACGAAGACAAATGGTACCTGATGCATAGTAGATGCTCAACAAACATTTATTGATTGACCAACTTCCTTATATCTGAGACCCCAGCCTACAATAAAAACAATACTTTGCAACTTCATAGTGTTGTACAATAGCAAAATGAGATCATAATCCTAATCTCATTTTATTTTCACAATTATTATCCTTATATTACAGACAAGGAAATTAAAACTCAGTTGTCAATTTCCCATGGAGGCAGAAAGTAGATTCAGAACCAATATCCTTATTTTCTCCTTATTTTTGTGTAATGTATAAACAATGTTAACAGTAAAGGACAGGTAAAAAAAAGTTTCATTCACAATCCTTTTACTCTAATAGATCAACTAGTTTTATTTTTCTATGTCTTCTTCCAGGTCTCATCTATGTAAATGTAAAAAATCTTTGTAATTATAGTATGTGTTACATATATACGTAGTTTTCATTTTTCTGGTTAATATTATTTTACTGCCTGGGTGTGTTGGTTTGGGTCTTTTGGGAAACAGCTGCTGAGACAAAGTTAACAATATAAGAAGTTTATTGGGGGTAACACCTATAAAAGATAAAGAGAGAGGAAGCAGGATTGGGTGTGGAGAGCCCCAAGTCATGATGCAGCTCTGACAGTCTCAGCCAGCCCAACACGGAGATCTGGGATAAAGATCGCCAGTTAGAGGAGTCTCATGGAGCAGAAATGGCCAGTCCTGGTACCCACATCAGGCTCAGTCATTGGCTGGGGGCTGTCTGGGAAGAGTATGGTCTCAACTGGAATATAATAGTGAATCCTGAAGGTGTTGCAACTGGAAGCTGTGAGATCACTGCATTCTGGTAGGTGAACAGAAATACTTTCCTGAAGGGGATCCAAGTGGGGCACCTCCACAGCTGCTACAGTCCACACCTTGTGTCACGTGGATTCACTTCTCCATACATATTGGGTAAGTGTTCCCTGGACCTCTTCTCAGGAGAAACTCAGTTGAGGGAGGTTAGTGGAATAATGTACAGCTCCATTGCTGCAGTTGGTCTCAGGGCTGCAACTGGTGCTCATTGTTTCCTTCCTCCATTCTAAATCCCCTTTGCCCTCAGCCTTCACCTCTACTGGTCTCAGTGGCTTACCCAGTGGTGCAGCCCAAACACTAATTCCTGAGGGGTCTGAGGTACCTTCTCAGGTCAGGGTTGCTACACTTGTCCATTCATGGTCACAACTAGGCAAGGGAGTACCAAGAGGTGCCCAGGTGGGTCACCGCACACATTCCTCCCTGCCCCAACTGGGTAACTGAAGGAAGTCTACCTCTTCCCTGATCAGAGCCAATGACCCCTGACAACATGGTAATTTCTTTTCTTGCCTGCTGCTCTCTGTATACAAGGAGTGCAAAGTGCCCAGGTGGCAGCCACTGCATGAAACTCAATGTTACCCTTGTGGAAAGAATATATCCCTTTGGGGATTAGAACTTCAAACCCTGCAGAGCCCAGAGTTGCAGGAACAGGAAGCACAAAGTCCCCAGTGGGTCACTGAGAATGATGGTAAGTGGGTGCTATTGTCTGAATGCTTGTGTCCCTCCAAAATTCGTATGTTGAAATCCTAATGCCCAATATGATGGTGTTAGGAGGTGGAGCCTTTGGGAGGTGATTAGGCCCTCAGAGAGAGCCCTCATGAATGGTATTAGTGTCCTTATTAAAGAGGTCCAAGAGAGACCCCTCCCTGCTTCTGCCATGTGAGGACACAGTGAAAAGACAGACATCTAAGAACCAGGAAGTCCTTACCAAATACCAAGATGCTGTACTTCCCAGCCTCCAGAACCATGAGAAATAAATGTTTGTTGTTTATTAGCTACCTGATATGTGGCATTTTGTTGTAACAGCACGAGCTAAGACTGTGGGGCTACTCCTTTCCTGCTCCAGGACCCACTCAGAGCTGGCACTTTTTTTTTGTCACCTAGTATGTGGGCCAGAGCAGTATTCCTAGCGTGGAAAGTATTGCCTTCACAAGCTGAAGAGGGCTCCCAGGTCTGTGATCCTTTCTTTGTGGTAAGGGATGGAAGATGAAGTAGTTTGTCTTTTACTTTGGAAGGGATGTCCTGGCATGTCTCTTAAACACTGGACTCTTAAGAACTTTACTGATGTAAGAAAGACTTTACTGATGTAAGACCAACTGATGTAAGACTTTACTGATGTAAGAATTTCTGTAGGGATTATCTTCCACACTCTGGAGTGTGTGTGTCTTACCTAGGCTTTTAGGGTGCTAGCTCCTCTTGCTCATCCTGACTGATCAGCATGATGTCATCAATGTAACAGACCAGAGGGATGTTGTGCAGGATGTCCACACAGTGCAGATTGCTTCTGACTAGGTAGGGTGGATCCACTGGAAGCTGGACTTTGGCTAGGACTCTACTTATCACCCGACTCTCACAGGCTCCCACTCCAACAGAGGGGTGAGAATGACACTTTGGGTCTCCAGGTGTCAATGTCAACTTAGATTCTGTGTCCAACAGTCCTCAGAATGCCTGGGTGTTCTCTCCTATATCTACAGTTACTTGAGGAAATAGTCCTAAGTCCCTTTTTGGAAAGACTGGGGAATCACTACAGTATACACTTACTGTGGTGTTGCCGGTCTTGGAGACATGGCCACCTCTTTTATCAATGAATTCTCGGTCTGGAAACTGACTGAGGCTGGGGAACTAGACAAGGGACCATGATTTTTTACTGGGACCTCCATCCTGAGGTTTCTGCTCATCTATTTTTGCTTTCCTTTGATATATTCAGCAATACCCTTGTTTTGCCTGCCCATCTATTTTGCCCCTAGGGATGCCATGTTCTATTACTCATCTTCACAACTCTTTGTGTCAAGCTCCTGGGCTGTCACTCTGACCTTGCCAGTCATTAGGATCATTAATAACCCCCAGGCCTCTGGCAGTTAAATGCTGCCACTTGGCCTCTATCGCTGTTGCTATAGAAGAGCCAAACTGTGACAGCATCTCCTCTTGTTAGCTCTGGCTTGCAGAAGAAAGCCAACACTGAACTTCTTAGTAATGCTGGTACTCCTCTTACCAGCACATTCCTGATGGCACTGGTAAATGGGGTTGTTCTAGACCTCCCAGGGAACATCCTTTGGTAGGGTTTCTGGCCTCTTATAATTGACTCTAGCATGGCCACTTCACTGAGCCATTTAATCCTTTCTTCCTCACAATTGCTGTGGCAATTCAGGCAATTGAACTTCACTCAGCAAAAGTTATCACATCCTCCAGGTTTCTAGGAGCCACACAGGCAGGTCCTTACAAGGAAGTTAAATTCTATTCCAGGGGAGGGGGTCCCAGTCAATAAACTCTTCCTTATCCAGTCTTGTATTTTAGCCCCTTGATTAAGCATCACCAAAAATCCAATCCCAGGGGCTTCCCTGGTGGTGCAGTGGTTAAGAATCCGCCCACAAATGCAGGGGACACGGGTTCGAGCCCTGGCCCGGGAAGATCCCACATGCTGCGGAGCAACTAAGCCCGTGCGCCATAATTACTGAGCCTGCGCTCTAGAGCCCACGAGCCACAACTACTGAGCCCACATGTCACAACTACTGAAGCCCGCGCCTAGAGCCCGTGCTCCGCAACAAGAGAAGCCACTGCAATGAGAAGCCCGCGCACTGCAATAAAGAGTAGCCCCCGCTCGCCGCAAATAGAGAAAGCCCGAGAGCAGCAAGGAAGACCCAAAGAGGCCAAAAAAACCAAAAAAACAGAAAAACCCAATCCCATAGATACTCCCCAACTCTTACCAGTTCATATTGGTCAGTTCTTGCAGCTACTTTGGGGTATGTCCTTTTCTTCCCTTATCAAGACCAGCATGTTCTTACTGGACTATGCTGTGACTTAACCCTAATTAAGATCCTGGCAGTCAGGAGAGGAGATGGAGGCAAATTCTGAGGGGGAGAGCCCTCTGCAGTGTCTTCCCACATGGAGGGAGTGCTAGCTCCTAACAGGAAAGGGTGGGCCCCCTTTTAAGGCTCTGAGGTGCTCAGAAGAGTGTAGGGAGCCAAAATCTTTGGGGGCACCACCTAGATACCTCCATTCCATGTGTCAGGGTCCTGGGTTTTCCTAACCAGGATCCTGACCTTGATTACAGATCTGCCTCCTGGAACTCTCAAGTCTTGAATTTGGTCTTCAGCTTTTTTTTCCCCCCTCTCCCATTGTTATAGATAAGGGCCTCTTTGTAACCCATCAAAGAGGCTCTCTGGCCTTCACAGTCAATTTTCAGTGTTTGGTAACTGCTCTCAGCTTTTCATTATCTCTTGGCAGGACTCAATGCAACTTAATAACAGTCAGCCAATTCCATTGTCCTTGTATTTGCTGCTATCCCTCCACCTACCACATATGTCCGAATTGTTGCACCATAGGAATATTTTCCCACTTCACCATCAGTGAAAGTTTTAGCAAATGCGCCACCATCTTGTCCCAGTGACTATCTGTACCCCACATACTATCCAGGAGGGGTTCTTATTGCCAGGCAGGCGGTGAGTAATGCAGTTCCCAAACCCCATCTTACTGCCAGCCTTCTCAGACCACTCCTGGAACCAACTGAGTCAGTTCAGGTGGTCTGGCAAGCAGATGCTGAGATAAAATTAGGAGTGTAAGAGATTTATTGGGTAGTAATGCCTATGAAAGATCAAGGGAAAGGAAGCAGGAATGGGTAAGTAAAGCGTTTGGATAGTGATACAAAATTGGGCAAGGAGAATCTCAAGTCATGATGCAGACAGATCCTCCCAAGTTGCAGTTGACCCAGTGAAAGTTCCAGAGCAAAAAGGGTCCTCTAGAGGAGTCCAACAGTGGGCAGAAATGGCCAAGCCCTAATGTCCACATGGTGCCTAGTCATAGGCTGATAGCTGCTCAGTGAGAGTGGGGCCTCAGCTCTAACACTGTAACAAATCCCAAAGGTGATGTAGCTGGAGGCTAACAGCTAACAGCACTCTGGCAGTTGAATGGCAGTGTCTTTTTTTTTTTTTAATTAATTTATTTATTTTTGGCTGTGTTGGGTCTTCGTTTCTGTGCGAGGGCTTTCTCTAGTTGTGGCAAGTGGGAGCCACTCTTCATCGTGGTGCGCGGGCCTCTCACTATCGCGGCCTCTCTTGTTGAGGAGCACAGGCTCCAGACGCACAGGCTCAGTAGTTGTGGCTCACGGGCCTAGTTGGTCCGCAGCATGTGGGATCTTCCCAGACCAGGGCTTGAACCTGTGTCCCCTGCATTGGCAGGCAGATTCTCAACCACTGCGCCACCAGGGAAGCCCCAGAGTCTTTCTTAAAGGGAGAGCTGAGCTACATATCTCTGTGGCTGCCATATCAGGTATTTTGTCTTCGAGTCCAGTGCTGTGTCCATATATCATCTTGCCTCTGTATTTGAGACATGAACTTTGAGAAACAGTCAGATAAAGAACCTAAGTAAATCAGAGTGGGACTCTGCTGGAATTCTTTGCCACAATGGACTGTGAGAGAATGTGTGAATAGGTTTAAGCTGCCTAGCTTCTGCCTCCTTCACCGATGAGGAAAGGAAAGTGGGGTGTGAGGTACAATCAGCTCTCGTTTGGCTGTGTGGAGGAAAGCTGGCTGTCTCCTCAGAATGGCAATTTACCAACTCGGAAAAAAAAATTATGCAGAAGGAATCTGTTCCTTTTAATTACCATTGGAATTGGAAGTATGTAGCCTTCTTGCTCTTTTTTCCTTTAATTAATACTCATATTTTGAATGTATGCTGGAGACTGAACATGATGGAATTTAGTTGCTCAGAGCATTAGAGGTGGGGCAGCTGGGACCTATCGAAGGGTATGGGGTCACCTGAGGAGCTGGGAGAGGAGTCTTCCCCTTGTCAGGGAGTGACTCTGATTAGGCTGAAAATGTTGCTTGGAATTCTTTGTCCCAAACAGTTATCTTGTGTCAGATATGGTTACACTTACTCATGTTTCTAACTGATAATAAAAAGAGAAGCTGGAAGACAGAACATGACTTCCGCCCCCAAAGAAGCCAAAGGAAACAATATAATTACGGAATCTGCAATCATCTTTTTTTTTTTTTTTTAATTTTTATTTTGGCCACATCGTGCGGCTTGTGGGATCTTAGTTCCCTGACCAGGGATCGAACACAGGCCCTCGGCAGTGAAAGTGCAGAGTCCTAACCACTAGACTGCCAGGGAATTCCCATCATCTCCTTAACTTCTCAGAAGAAACTGAGTTCCAGAGATTTTAGGAAACTTGGCTAGGATTACAGCTTTCTCAGAAGTAAAATTAGAATATAGGTCTCTTGACTCCTGACTCAGTACTCTGCCTCAGTGATGTTCACTCCTAAAGTCTCTTGTGGAAAGAGTGGAGGACGTGGGTCAGAAAAAATGAAAGAGCATTTGGGGACTTGGAGATCCTGAATCCAAAGATTGGAAGAGTATATCAAGCGAGTATATAATGTGACCATTTCTTATTATCTTCCCTAACAACACCCATAATAGAGATTTTACTCAACCGGGAAAAGCCCCAAGCATTAGCATAATTACAGGTTGTGACTGCCGTTGAAGAGCAGAGTATTTGTAATGGAACTTGTAAAGAAATGGTGAGTAATGTGCTCAAAGGACGTCAGGGTGACAGGTCCCTTTCTTTTCCCCTCCTTGGTCACCACTCTAGTGCAGGGCTTGCCACCTCAGTCAAGCCTTGCCATGGCATTTATCATCCCAACCTAGATGAACCTTCTGAAGTACTGCTACTTTCTTGTTCAAAAACCTTCAGTAGCTCTCTATGACCTACCAATAAAGCCCACATTCCTTATCCTGATATTCAAGGCCTTGTAAAATTCATCCCAGAATCTACCTTTCCAGTCTATTTCTCAATACTCGCCTGTCCCTGTGCTCAGCCTGTGGGATCTCCTTCCAGTTCCAAAATAAACATTGTGCTTTCCTGCCCCAAGGGCCTTCCCCCCACCTCTCCTCTTCACCTACCTGTTTTTTCAAGGTCCACATTAGATACCACCTCATTCTAGTTGGAAGGAAGACTTTTCAGTACTATTTCATTTGTGCCATTCATTTGGCACTTTTCATATCCTTTTTTAGGCTCATAGGTAATTCCAACAGCTTCAAAACTTTTTAACACAGTCTCCGGCCCTCAGAATCACTCTTCTTTTTGGCAGGTCCATCTATCTGGTAAACTAAAGTTACCTGACTCAACTTCCTCAACTCCCCACTCCTTCATACCTGGTCTTCCAATTTAAGTTCTAGAACACAAAATTTACCTTTTCTTCTATGTCCAGGCTTTGAGTGCTCTCTCTCTCTATTTCTTGAATCTTGCTCACTCTTCTTGCTTATTCTCAAAATACAACCAAGTCTCTCTTCCCTGAAAACAAAACAAAACCAACATAAAACTTCCCCTTTCACCCCGTTTTTCTTTAAGTCAAGGTACCTTTTCTCCTCTTTTCTTGATATACTTCTGTTACTGCGGTTTGACCTAAGGGTCTGCCACTCTGCTGAAACTGACATCTGGAAGATCAACCATAACTTCTAAATGCCAAATTCCAGTCTCTTCTCCTACTTGAACACATCCCTTCTATGGACTTTTTCATCTACCTCTCTGACTACTCCATCACTGGTTTTTGTTTTTCTCCCTCTGTCCCATATTTCTCAAGGTTTGTTCTTTGGTCCTCTTTAGAAACTTTCACTTCTGTGGGGATGATTCTTAGATCTGTCTCTAGCCCTAGCTTCTCTTCTATGCTTCAGTTCCAGTTGTTTGCTAGACTTGTGTGTGTATGTGTGTGTCCCACCTACTTCTCCAAGATGGCAAGTTCCAAAGTTAATTTATTTTATTCTTCCTCTTCCAGGTTATCCCCAAATCTCTTCTGTCTCCTGTCCTTTCAATCTCAGCCAGTGGCATCACCCCCTTTCAGTTATTTGTTTATCTTTAATTACTCTTCCTGTGTAGCTTCCTGCTGCTCCATTTAGGAATTGGCCACAGAATAATAGGTGATCTCTGAGATGATTTCGGTAGAGTTTTTAGTGGTAGTGGTGATAGTCTTGGAGAACTCAGGAAAGAACTGAGGAAAGAATTGCAGGATAAGAATTTGGCTCCAAATTCACTTCTTTCATGAAGCCGTCTCCAATATACTTAGAACATTCTCTCCTATACCATTTCACAAAAGTAAAATTACTCTCTTGAGTACGTATCAATGTAATTCATTTCTTCTTTCTGGATACTATAGTTCGCTCTAATTTTCTACCTTTGCTCTATTTATAAACTGGTCAATTTTGCCAAATTGTAACATTTCTTAAGGAGACGGACCACAAACTCTGGAAAAGGCATTAGTGTCATCTTTACCATCTGTGCCTGATGATAGTGTCTCTCTCAGACTGAGTACTTCCCTGAGGAACAGATGATGATGACTGTGACTCAGAAGCCTCCTGGTTTTTTCTTGTAATCTGTGTTCATAGTGGTGGGGTGGGGTGTCTCCTTTGCCACTCTAACTTTGTATTTACTACAAATACACGAAATGTCCTAATTATTGAGGTGTTAACTTAGGAGAGTTAGGAGTTTCCACTTTTCCAATATTTGGGTCAATTAAACAATCTCACATTTCAGAAAAAAAAAAAATCTCTTAAAAAACCACCCCAGTGGTCTGGAGATAACATAGTCCTGGAGAGACATTTCCGATCCTCCACACCCCCCCTCCACCCCCACCCCCCACCCCAAGGAACTGCACTCTACCGCCCGCTGTTCCTCCCTGGGGCATGGGCCGGTTTGATGGCTCAGATCCCTACATAAAGCTTCCTTTGGAATGCAGAGACTTTGCGTCCCAGCCTATGAACTGGGAGGTGGACTTTAATCTCCAGGACCTACATCTAGCCTTCGAAGTTTGGGGGGAGGGGAAGGAAATGAGCTCCCGAGAAAGCACTAGACTGTCAGCAGCATGTAAGAGTCCTCTTCAACCCCAAATAGGTACACAATAAATATTTGTTGAATAAATGAGAATATCAGAACCCAACAACGTAAACTAAGTCAATCTCTTTTTTACATACCTTAACGATTAAAATCTAGGAAGTCAGCTTTACCGCTGTTTACACCTAGTAGATTAGCGGAGTGCCTGCAGTTTGCTGAGCACCCCTGACTTTACTCTTCAGGGCACTGGGATCAATTTCCCCACTTCTTGAAAGGCTAAACCCTAAAATAGATTTACAATCTGGGGTTGAGACCTCCTTCTGTTTAGAATAAGAGTCATTCCCGTTCCCTGTAAACTCACCCCGCCCCTTCCTATTCATTCACTCAACAAATATTTATTAAGCGCCTAACATATGCCGATCCCTTTGCAGGCGTTTGGGATAAACCAGAGAAAAAAACAAGAGATCTCTGCCCTGGTAGAACTTAGCGTAGGGCGAGAGACAAACGACGACTATGAATTTTAGATTAAATTATAGGATTTGGAAAGTGATACATACTACCGAGAAAAAGGTGCCAGGCTGAATGATTTGTGGAGGCCAGGAGACAGGGGAGGAGAATCCAAGATTGGGATCCAGCTCAGGTTGGGGAAAAGGGAGACGGAGCTGAAGTGGAGGAGGTGCTGACGTCGGGGGACCGGGAAGATATTTTCCGCAGAATGCGACGGAAGAGTATTCTGGCTTATGCGGAGGTAGGTGAAGGGCAGAAAGGAGTCTGGACAGAGATTCCCGTCGAGAACCCGGCAGGCGGGGGACTCTTCAGCAGCTGAGGAGAGAAGATGCTCTGGCTGGAGGCTCCTGGTCCAGGGGCCGGGCGGGGGCCGGTCAAGGGCGGCCAACCACTACGTCCCCAAAATGGCCTCCCGATGCCCCTCGCAGCCCCACCCCCGCCCCCGCACTCCACCGCCCGCCGGCCCACGTGACCCGGCCGGCCCCTCCCGCCCACCCGGGCAGGCGACCCCGGGTCCGGGTCCCTGCGGCGGTGGCCCCGCCCCTCGCGGGAAACGGACCAACCGAGGAAGGGTAAGGCGGGGCGGGTGGTGACGGCCAATGGAGGTGGAGCTCAGGAGGGGAGTAACAGGTTGGTGGGAGGGGGAGAAAGAAGGAGGGAGCGCCGAGGGACATAGGGGGAGGGCCCGGGAGCCGAGCGTGCAGCTCTACCCGAGCCCGAGCCCGAGCCCGAGCCCGGGAGCGCCGAGCCCGGCTGGGGTGAGTGAACCGGGCGGGCGCAAGGGCACCTGAGAGGCAGGCGAGCCCTCAGGTGTACCCCTGAGGGGCGGGAGTCCAGGCGATCAGAGATACCCAGGGCACAGGTGCTGAGTTGGCGAGAGGAGGAGGGGAGGTCAAGTTAGGGTGGGAGTACTGATTAAGAGCTGGCTCCTACTCTAAGATGCCACACGCAGGTGCCTGGGAAGGTGCCAGGTGAGGGGCACCTGAGGCTAAGGCTATTCCCAGGGCATGGAAGCGTTTCAGGGCCAATATATCTCTGGAGGTCAGACGCCAGTCCCCGGGGCAGAGTTTCTCTTGGAGACCGGAATGGTGGGGGGAAGGAGTCAGTCTCAGTTGGGCAAAGGGAACTGCTGCCTGAGGTTCAGACACGTAAGGGAGAGGGCGTGGAAAGGTGCTGTTTCCCTGAGGTTCTTTACCCGACTGCCAGTCTGAGCCGGTGCTGATACCTCCCTTCTGGCTTTGAGGTGGCTCTGAGGTGTGGACTCTTTCTCTAACCATTCATCTATAGGGCAAGACAGGTGCAATTAATAGACACTGAGAGGTAGAACGAGAGGGCACCCCCATCTCTTTGCCAGGTGTGAAGCTAAGTCTTTCAGTTTTTGTCCTCCTTTGCTTTCTTGCCAGGGAGAAAGTTTCCTTCTTCCTCTTGAGAGAGTGCTCTACAAGAGGGGGATTTGAGTAAGCCTAGATCCCTAGGCCTACAAAATATGTAGAAATACTTCTTTCTAATGAGGCCTCTTTCTGGGGGCTAATGTCAAACCCTCCCCCCAAGCATACATACTTCTGTGGTTCTAGGTGGGGCCACTGGGTGAGGTTCGGGAGCCTAACCAATTTCCTTGATGCCTCTCAGAAATTCCCCATTATTCCCTGAAACCCAGGCATCCCTGACAGCTGGACCATAATGGCTGTCAGACTGGCCATAGGCACTGGTGCAGGAAATAAGCAGGACTCCTCAGGAGACCACCGGACTAGGAGATTCAGCACCTCTAAGTCTCCAAGCTGGATGAGAGGTGCACATCAGAGCCGAGACAAAATTTCTGAGGCAGATTTCCTTGCCTTAGGCAGGTGAGGGAACCAGAGCCAGCCTTAGCTTGGCCCTTTTGATGCCCTGCCTGAGGAGAGTTGTTGTAATTGGGAAATAATTAGCAACCGCTATGTTGTCGACAGGCTGCCTGCACATGCCTCTCTACCTCTTTTTTCATCCTGGATATTCGGGAATGGGGGGCTGGCTCCAGGGGACTGCTAATCCAGAGATTTGCCTGACCCTAAGAGGATTCTGGCTTCCTAGAACCCTTCCTGCTTTCCCCAGGCTGACCTGCATGCCATCACCCCTGTGGGAGGTGAGGAGGGGGTAGGGCTGCTGCTTCTCTTCACGCCAGGGAAGGGGAGAACTGAGGGCCAGGGAGGTGGCCCAGGTTAAGTGTGGGATCTGGAATGCAACCTTGGGAACTTTAGAGGGAGGGGTAGAGGGAGACAAAGTCTTCTGTTACACACTGGCCTGTCTGTCCGTCACCAGGCACACTGTGTATCTGTTCCTGCGTGTTCCCTCCCCACCTTCTGCCTCTTCCTTCAGAGCCTTGGCATCTAAGCTGGACAGAGTCCCTGCCCATGGTTTTGCCCCTTTGCCTCCTCTGTGGTGTGGAATTTCTCTGGTCTGCTTCACAAGCTGCCAGTGGAGTCTCCCCGGCCCTCCCCTTCCCCTTGCCTCTCAAACCAGTCCAGCCAGTTTGCAGGGGCCCAGTTCCTCATTGTGTTTTTTTCCCCACTGGCCAAGCAGCTCTAGTCTGGTGCTCAGGTTTGACTTTTCCAGTGGACTGAGCCAGGAGTACACACGGGGGGTTCTTTTTGGATCCTCGGGCAACCTTATCTTGCTAACTCTTTATGAGAAAATAGGAGCCGAAAGAGCAAGGTCACTGAACTGTCCTTTTCTGTTTTCACCATTTGCTTTCCTTGTTACCTCCGAGGGGAGTCTAATCTCTGTACCTCTAGTTCACCCATTTTCTGCATCTGCCAATTATATAGCATCTAGCATATTGCCAGGCCCTACGTATACCAGTTCTTCCTGGGCACACCTGAAGCCACCCCACCCCCACTTCCTGCCAGGAGTCCAGAGACCCTGTCACTCCTAGTTGGAAGCCAGACGCTTATGGCTGGGCCAGAGGTGATGGAATTGGGGCAGGGCAGGCTAATGAGTAACTCAGGGAGAAGTAGCTGCCTGATACAGGTGCCGTGTTCTCCCTCTCCTTACAGGCAGGAATGACAGAGACAGAAAGATGAAGCTGAATTAACTTGTGTCCTAGTCTCTTCCCAGAGTACAGTTGGTGGGAAAAGCAGGGTCAGGCATCTGGTGAGAGGAAAGGCTCTGGGCTCCCTGTTGCCTGGCACTAGATCACTATTTACCTGCCTCTGGGGCTTACGAAAGGCCTTGGAGCTGCCCTGCTCCCCTGGCCCCGCCCCACTGTCCTCTGTAACTGAAGGCGGATAGGTTTCGGGTTTTCCATGTTGAATCATTTAGAGCCCTGCTTTCTGACCCACCCCAAAGATCCCTTTAGCCCTCCTGGCCCTTGACCTACATGTCCTGGGACTGAAGGGGGTTGAGGTTAGGGAGTCACTGGGACCTAGGGGTACACTTGGTGCCGCCTCTGAGCAGCTTGGTGCTCTTGGGCGGGCAAGGGCTATGCACTCTCTGGGACTAGGCTGGGAACTCCTTGACCTGGATCTGGAAGATCAGTAGATGTACTGTCAGGGTAGAGCTGCATCATGAATAAATCATGTGACTTCTAGGCACATCTGGTTCCAAAATTATGACTGAATAGGACAGGGAGTCCAGGCCAGGAAGAGGTCCTGTTACTAGGACAAACAAGAAATGGCTGTGCGGGATCCTTGGGAAATCTCCCCACTGCTGTGTTGAGTCTGCCTTGGTTTGGGATACAACTTTTAATAGATATATATTAACATCTACCATCTGCCAGGCCCTGGGGACACAGGAGTCAGCTGAGAGCAATGTTTTTTTTCCCTTCAGGAGCTTATAATCTAGTGGAGGAGACAGATAGGAAACAAATCATCACTCTGATAAATATATAAATAAACTGAGGCACACTCACTGAAGGCCAACTGTAGAGTGTATAATGTGAATCTGATCTAGTTTGTGGGAAGGAATGGTCAAGGAAGGCTTCTCTAGGAAGTGACATCCTTCTGTAAACCAGGTGAAGTCAGGAAGGTCCTGTTGGAAGGAGCAGCATATGTGCAGGATAACATTTGTTGTCAGCTTTGTGACAGGCTTATGCTGCTAGGTGCGTTCATGTTCAATATCTTGACATTTTCCCTCTTTTTATTGAAGTAGAATCTAAGTAAATAAAGTGCAAAAATCTTAAGTGTATAACATGATACATTTTTACAGTTGTGTATACCCACATAATTATTATTATCTAATTCTCACAGGTAATTACCTCATGAGGTATTATTATACCCATTTTACAGATGAGGAAACAGGCTGGGAAAGTTGTGATTTGCCCAAGGTTATATACATCAAGTGAAGGTCAGAAGCTGGGATTCCAAGCCAGATCCCGACTGTAGTCCAGTGCCTTTTCTATTGGATGAGTGGCTTGGAGAACTTACCCCTTTGCCTTGTAGCTTCTTTTCTGGTCCCATTTCTTACTTGAATTCCAACATAGGGCCCTGCCAACTAAAAATATTGCTTTCTGGGGTATCTGAGTCAGTGGTTGGTTAAAGTCCTCCCCAGTGTCTGCATAGTGGAAGGATCGGGTCCTCGGGTTCATGGGTGGGCCTTAAGGACCTCTTGAGATTCTGTGGTAAAAGTTTGGATGGGCTGTCTCCTGGGGGAAGGGTGCATTGCTTTCATCATTTTCTCAGGCACCAAAAAAGGTGAAGAACCATTGCTGATAAGGGGTTCCTCCCCCCTGTATCTTCCTCTGTAGGGGAGGGGCTGGGAATGCGACTAGGAATGCTCTTACTCCAATTCCTTTCTCACCTGGAGCTCCGCCCCTCCCTTCCCCACCCCTCCTGGGTTCCTGAGCTTCCTGGCACTTCTACAATCCCTGAAAGGGGCCTTGCCAAGTTTCCTTGGCCCAGAGCTCCACTGGGAGGTTGAGCTGGGTATGTTTGTGTCTCTGGCATATCAGAGGCTCCTCCTCCAGTTTGGTGCTAGGCCCTGGTGGAGGTTAGCAGAAGGGGTGGGGAAGCTGGATTTTTATTTGCTTAGAGGAGAACCTCCCCCCAAGTTCCTGGAGCCAGAGCAATAAGCAATACCTGGAACACATTCCATTTGCTGACTCTGAGCTTAGGCAATGTAGACCCAGGGAGCTGGCCTGTAGGTGGTCTTGGCTCTGGCCCTCAGCTGGGACAAATCTGCCTGTCCTGGGGCCTGATACTCTTTTTTTTTTTTTGGCTGCACCATGCGGCTTGTGGGATCTCAGTTCCCTAACCAGGGATGGAACCCAGGCCTCGGCAGTGAGGGCACCAAGTTCCAACCACTGGACCGCCAGGGAACTAACTCCTGGACTGGTACTCTTGAATGTTACTTAAATCTTTTCTTGAATAGGTAGTACATGGTTCCAGATTCAAAAGGGACAAAAAGATACATAATAGAAAGCCAGTCATTCTCCCATCCCTGTCCCCAGCCCTCCGTTCCCCCAACCCTGATGCATCACTGCTATTGGTTTCTTTGAGGATCCTCCCAGAAATGGGATGACCTATCTTGAGGTCTTCTGTATTTGAAATGAGCTCTGGGATTGGAGGCCCCTATTCTCCACTGGGTTGGAGGTGTCTGCAGGTGGGGCTTGGGTTCTGCCTTCCCTGGGGGTGGGAGAAGCACATGGTAGTGCTCTATGTGTACGTGTGAAGGTCAAGAAAACTCTTTAAACTCTTGACAAAACCAAGCTCCCCAGGACTGTATTAGAGGAAATGGATTCTTCTGGGTCAGTGGGTCTCAGAATGTGGAATCTGGACCAGCAGCGTCGGCATCACCTGGGAACTTGTTAGAACTGTAAATCCTCAGTGTGGGACTACCTACTGAATCTGACACTCTGGGGGCAGGGTCCAGCAGTCTGTTTTAACTGGTCCTTCCGGTGATTCTGCTGCTCAGATGAAGTATGAGAACCACTATTTTGTGTAGAAGGGATTGGCAGGGCAATCAGCCTCACGAAAGCTGGGCAGGGCTTCCCTGGTGGCGCAGTGGTTGAGAATCTGCCTGCCAATGCAGGGGACACGGGTTCGAGCCCTGGTCTGGGAAGATCCCACATGCCGCGGAGCAACTGGGCCCGTGAGCCACAATTACTGAGCCTGTGCGTCTGGAGCCTGTGCTCCGCAACAAGAGAGGCCGCGATAGTGAGAGGCCCACACACCGCGATGAAGAGTGGCCCCCGCTCGCTGCAACTAGAGAAAGCCCTAGCACAGAAATGAAGACCCAACACAGCCATAAATAAATAAATAAATAAATAAATAAATTAAAAAAAAAAAAAAAGCTGGGCAAGTGGAGGTTTCTGGGTTTCTACTTCTAGTCTCTCAGCTTAAACTCTTCATCTTCTAGGACCCCTCCTACCCATGGAGCAGGTGTCCACCATGGCCGAGCCCCGGGGTCCTGTAGACCATGGAGTCCAGATTCGCTTCATCACAGAGCCAGTGTGTGATGCAGAGATGGGCACCCTACGTCGTGGTGGACGACGCCCAGCTAAGGATGCAAGAGCCAATACCTATGGGGTTGCCGTGCGTGTGCAGGGCATCGCTGGGCAGCCCTTTGTGGTGCTCAACAGTGGAGAGAAAGGTGACGACTCCTTTGGAGTCCAGATCAAGGGGGCCAACAACCGAGGGGCCCCAGGAGCTCTGAGCTCCGACTCAGAAGTTCCCGAGAGCCCCTACTCTCAGGCCAAGGAGTTTCCTGCCCCCTCGCAGGGAAGCACATCTGATGAGGAGCCCGGGGCCCACTGGAATGGAAGGCTACCGCGCTCCCAGTCCCAGGCCTCACTGGCAGGCCCTGCCCCTATGGGTCCAAGCAACAGGAGCACCAGCCTGCTGGAGCTAGTCCCCCAAGGAGCTTACCCGGGCAGCACCATTGACACTGCCCCCCTGTCTTCGGTGGACTCCCTCATCAACAAGTTTGACAGTCACCATGGGGGCCAGGCCCGGGGCCGGACTGGCCGCCGCATGCGGGTGCTGCCCCCTGAACAGCGCAAGCGGAGCCAGAGCCTGGACAACCGGCTCCCACGGGACACCGTTGAGGAACGGGAGCACCGGTCCCCCAACCACGGGACCCCAAGCGCAAAGCATGACCAGCACACGGGCAGCTTGAAACAGTCAGCCCAGAGCTGTCTTGGTGGCCTTAGCCGTTCCCGTCAGACCCAGGACTGGGTCCTTCAGAGTTTTGAGGAGCCACGGGGGAGAGCACAGGACCCTCCCATGCTACAGGTCAGACCTCACCCCTCTGTGGCTTCCAAGCCCTGGCCCCTTCTCATCAGCCCTGACCTACTTGGGTCTCCATGTTGATTCAAATGACCTATGGCAGAAAGTCTACTTTTTGTCCTCCACTTTATCCGTCTACTTAATAGATGGTATTCACATGTACAAGACACTTCCATGGGCAAAATTCTAAAGGAAGTGGAAGTAACTATGAAATCACCATTCACAAGCATGGAGAGTTACTTGTCATTGCCTGACCATTAACTGTGCCTCAGTCACCAGCATTTGCTAGGTCTGCAGCAAATGTGAGGCAGGCTTGGAGGATATGAGTGGCTCTCTGGTGCTCTTGCCAAAACTCCCCCCTTTGTCTCCCACTCAGGAATGCGAGTGAGTGGGGGAGTGACTTTACTCTGAGACAAAGTTAAGCCCATCCTAAAAGTAAATCATTCACAAATTCTAGTACATTAACTGCCATTAGTGACAAATAACCTGTGACACAGCTCACAACTGGTCGAGATCTGTTTGTCGAGCAAAATCTGGTTTGCAGCAATAGTGAGAGGTGTACCTTGCTTGGACCCCTTCCTGGCCTGTTGCTCCGGCCTCAGAGGTGTTGCCTCTTTACCCCACTTCAGGCTTGTTCGTCGTGCTCGAAGGGCCTCGTCTCCCAACTGCCACTTCTCTTCCATCTGAACCCCACACACGCTTCTGGCGTAATCTTCGTAGTCTTCCTATTGCTCTGGGTTTACTTTTTTTGTAGTTCAAATCAACTCCAGACCTTCTCCGAGACCAGCAGGAGGCGGTCCCACCAGGCAGTGTGGACCACGTGAAGGCCACCATCTACGGCGTCCTGAGAGAGGGGTGAGTGGGGACCCTCCCAACAGCAGAGTTACACACCTCCCTTCTTTTCCTTCTAGCTTTGTTCCCCATCTTCCCTGCTCTTAACCCTTCCTTCCCTCATCTCTGCTACCCCTTTCCCCCCCTAACGTTTGCATCTGTCCTTTTATCCTCCAGAAGCTCAGAAAGTGAAACCTCTGTGAGGAGGAAGGTCAGTTTGGTGCTGGAGCAGATGCAGCCTCTGGTGGTGAGTGGCCCCTTCTCACGGTGGGGCAGGGGGCAGGGTTAGGGCCTTGTGGGCCTTGGGATCTGGATGTGGACTCACTTCCTTCCCCCCGTGTCTCTGGCAGATGGCTTCTTCTGGTCCCACTAAGGCAGGGCAGGGTGAACTCAGCCAAAAAGTGGAGGAGCTACAGAAAAAGCTGGATGAAGAAGTGAAGGTGAGGAGAGATTAGAGGTGCAGGAGGGATGAAGGGCCACAGGGGGAAAGAACCTTGGCCTGGGCCGGCCCTTCCGAGCAATGGAATGAGCACTTGCGTGTCCTGTGAGACAAGAGTATGTGCTAGTCGCAGGAAGGACTTCTGGGGTTCTCTGGAGCTTAGAGAGGAGGAGCACATTCATCAGGGGTCTAACTACCTTTCATTCCATTTCCTTTGGAAGTTCCTGTCCTAGCTCTGCCACTCACTGTGGCTGTATAAATCTTGAGCAAATTATTTACCTCAGTTCTTGGCGTCATCATAGTAATGATGGCAGTAATAGTAGCTGTCATTTATTGAGTTTAATTTTTGTAGTAGGTACTATCCCGAGTAATATGTAATAATTACAGTGACCCTGTAAAATAGGCATCCTGGACCCTTGTATGATGAGAAAGTTGAAGATCAGAAAGATTAAGTGAATTGCTCAAGGTGGTACGTTGTAGAGGAGGAATGTTAAAATTCAGGTGAGTCTTATGCTCAAGCCTACGTACTCCTCTTTTTTTATACTGCTTCCACCTGTCACAGCATTGCCTTGTATATAGGTGGTGCGCAGTAAGTGTTAGATTGTAACTCCCCTTGTTTCCTGAAAAGCAGTGTCATGTACTGGTTGAGCGGTGGGCTGTGGAGTCAAACTGACTTCAAATCCTGGTACTCTTACTTGTTGGCTATGTAACTGACCTTGGGCAAATTCTTTAAATGTTCTAAGCCTCTGTTTCCTTAACTGTAATGTGAGGATAATAATTGTGCTGTGTTAGTTATCTCTTGCTGTGTAACAAATTACCTCAAAACAAACATCACCCAGTATCTGAGTGCCCAGGATCTGGGAGCCACTTAACTGGGTAGTTGTGGCTCAGGGTCTGTGATGAGCTTCCAGTCAAGGTATTGGCTGGGGCTGTAGTCATTAGAAGACTTGACAGGTGTTGGAGGATTTACTTCTAAAATGGCTTACTCAATGGTTGTTAGTTGGAGGTCTCAGTTCCTTGCTATGTGGACCTCTTCATAGTGCTGCTTGAGTGTCCTCACAATATGGTAGGTACCTTCCCCCAGAGTGAGTGATCCAAGAGAGAAGGTAAGGAGGAAGCTGCAATGCCTTTTTATGACCTAGTCTCAGAAGCTACACATCACTTCCCCCTTTTTCTATTTGTTAGAAGAGGCAGCCTATACTCAAGGGGAGCCTATATTAAGTCCAGCCTATACTCAAGGAGAGAGCTTCACCTTTTGAAAGAAATGTCAAAGAATTTGTGAACATATTTTAAACCATTACAAATACCGAGGCTTGTTATGAGGATTAAATGCAGATAATATACATGAGGTCCCTAGTACAGCGCCTGTCACATAGTGAGTGTCAAGAGATGTTAGGTATTCCCATTATTCCTGGTCCTTCTGAGAGGCTTTCCCTCCTCTCCACCTACTCTGTTTTACTCTCTTTTCCCTTTCCAGAAACGGCAGAAGCTAGAGCCATCCCGGGTTGGGCTGGAGCGGCAGTTAGAGGAGAAGGCAGAAGAGTGCAGCCGACTGCAGGAGCTGCTGGAGAGGAGGAATGGGGAAGCCCAGCAGAGCACCAAGGAGTGAGTGCAGCTGACGGTGCTCGCAGGGCTGCACGAGGGCCTCAGCCAGCATTAGAGGCTCCCCCAGGGCTGGGGGAGACAGGGAAATCTCCAGAAGCTGAAAGGGGCCGACAGAGAAGGTTAAAGACAGGACCTTTCTCTTTACCTTCTCTATCAGTAATGCTAATAGCGCATGAGTTAGGCTCCCTGGATTTGCCTCTGTGCATCAGGTTCTTAATCTGTAAAATGGGATTAATAATGGTACCTACCTCACAGGATTGTTGTGAGGATTTAATCATTCATGTAGCAGAAGTTTTTGCAATGAGTACTGTGTAGTAGGCACTGATCTAGATTCCTGGGGTTCATCAGTGAACCATAAAGATGAAGCATAACTTCTAGTGAGTGGGCACAGACAGTAAACAATTAACATATTGTATAAGTAAACGTATTACATATGAGAAGGTGGTAAGTAGAATAGGTTAAAGCAGATCAGGAGGGCTGGGTTGTACAGGGGCAGGTTGCAATATTAAACAAAGTAGTCAGGGGAGGCCTTGTTAAGATGTGAACAAAGACTTGAAGGAGGTTTATAGGAACTAATGTAAGTAAAGTGTTTAGAAAACGGCCTTACACATAGTGCTCAATAATGTTGTCTATAATTAATTATTAGGCTCCAGAACATGAAGCTCCTCCTGGACCAGGGTGAAAGGGTACGACATGGGCTGGAGACGCAGGTGATGGAGCTGCAGGATAAGCTGAAACAGGCCCAGGGTCCTGAGCCTGCTAAAGAGGGGCTAATGAAGGTAGGGAGTAGGATTGGGGTACCTTAGCCTCTGCTTCCTTTCAGCTAGATCATCCTCAAGTCTGCTCATCTGCAGTTTCCCTAAAGTATGGGGAGTAGGTAGCTGATTACAGGTATCCCTTAGGGTGCTTTCAGGCCGACTCAATGGTGGGGTGGCACTAGAGCCCAGAATGGTAGATTTCCTTTATCCTAACAGGGCATCTTAGAGGGCAGAGAGCACCTGGTACCATGCCTAACAGATAGGAGGTGCTCAATAAATATTTTTGATTGACTGGATGAATGAATGGACAGGTGGATCCTAATATGGTCACCTCTGTACTTCCACCTTCGCTTTCCCCAGGACCTGGTAGAGACCCGGGAGCTTCTGGAAGAGGTCTTAGAGGGGAAGCAGCGGGTAGAGGAGCATCTGAGGCTGCGGGAGCGGGAGCTGACAGCACTGAAGGGTGCCCTGAAGGAGGAGGTGGCCTCCCATGACCAGGAGGTAGAGCACGTGCGGCAGCAGTACCAGCGGGACGCAGAGCAGCTTCGCCGGAGCATGCAGGATGCAACCCAGGCACGTGACAAGAGCAGGGCTGGGAAAAGAGAGCGCCCCCAGGGAAGGGGGCTGCCTTGAGGTCTTGGTATTTGGGGTTTTTTTCATGGTCATAACCGGAACTCCCCCTAAAAGACACATGTGAGATGTAATGAAAACCTTGCTCAGGAAACCTACAAGGGCAGAGGGAAGGAGTGCAGGCCAGAAGTCCCATGAGGATGTGTGACAGAAGTCCCATGGGGAAATAACTGGGGGAGGCTTCCTGTAGATGACAGAGGGGCAGACTGTGTCTTGGGAAGAGAGCCTTCTGCTAGCATTGCACCAGGTACCCCGGGTGTCAGGGTGTGCAGTGGGCATGGTGCCTCTGGACCTGAGCCTCCCCTTCTACACACTCACACTTTGGTTTAGAGTGAGCTCTTCCCTCCGAGCCTCCTGGCCCCTGACTCTCCCCTTCCCTAGGATCACGCAGCATTGGAGGCTGAGAGGCAGAAGATGTCAGCCCTGGTGCGAGAGCTGCAGAGGGAGCTGGAGGAGACCTCAGAGGAGACAGGGCATTGGCAGAACATGTTTCAGAAGAACAAGGAGGAGCTTAGAGCCACCAAGCAAGAGTAAGGACACTGCCCCCCAGGATGCTTATCCATGATTCTTATATCCCCCCTCTTTTCTGCCAGTGCTGTGCTCCTTCCTTTCCCTTTTCTCAAACTGCCCTTCTGCATCCCCACCTTCCGCCCTCTTGAGGGTGGGTGCCCAGTGTACAGCCTCCAGGGAGGTGGTTTTCATTGTCATTGTCCTGCTAACCTCTCCCAGGCAGGCGGCCTCACCCTGTTCCCTTTCCCTTTTATTTCACCTTTCTGGGCTCAGACTCCTGCAGCTGCGGATGGAGAAGGAGGAGATGGAAGAAGAACTTGTGGAGAAGATAGAGGTCTTGCAGAGGGAATTAGGGCAGGCCCGAGCTGGTGCTGGAGATACTCGCCAGGTGGAGGAGCTCAAGAAGGTACTTGGGAGTTGGAGGGGCAATAGGGCAGGTTGGGGTGATGGGCATCTGCCTCACCTATCCACGAGGGCCTCCACACGTGTGTGGCTGTCTCCCGTGTGCTTGGTTTTCAGGCTTCATCCTGCCTGCTCAGCCTTATCTCTTCCCAGCACACACTCTAGCAGGACTGGTCTCCTCATTCAGTATAGAAGTTTCTAATGGAAAGGGCTCTCGGTGACCAGGTTGGGTTATAGCCAGAGGCTGCTGGCTGCCTCCCAAGAGACCTCATGGGTAGCAGCATTGAGGTGGATTTGTGAAACTCCAGGGTCATTTTTGCAAGCTTGGAAACCTAATTTGGTCAGCATAGCAGGAGTTGCTCTGTCTCTCAGAGGGGACTCGTTAACTACACTTATGAAACAAACATTTATAGTTAGAATGCCAGTTTATTAACTTACGATGAGTAGTGTTGTCACATGGACTGGAACACTTGCAGTGGCATGGCCAGCTGACTTACATGGGAAGCCAAATTGTAATTTGAAGGCTGCTTAGAGAGTATAGAATCTAGACACAGGTAGCTAAATGTTTTATCATGCATGGATATTTTATGAATAATAAGGTCATAAAATTGAAGTGAACACATAAATAATTTCTTCATATTCCTGGTATCAGTTTATGAAGGAAAAGAAAGCAGTGAATTATTTCAGATGATTTGAAAATTAGAAAATAGTTTCATTAATTATAGGGAACTGGCATTTGTGGCCTCCTGAGAATCCTTCTGGGTTTATATTCTTTCATTTGCTATGCTGGATATTTAGTAGGTGCTCAGTAAACAAGTATTAATTAGTCAATTCTTGTTTATCATGCTTTTACTATAAGACTACCTAATTGTAATCGAGGTAATCATATTTTTAAATGAGTAAAGAAATATAGCTCTGAATGATGATTTTTCCGGATAAATAAAAGCCTGAGCTTATGCAAAATATTTGGTGGAGAAAAAGATAATAAATGTTAACCAAACATACTTTGGTGGTTGTGAAATCAAAAGTACTCCTAATTTTTACTATACTGTTTTTAAGTTAACAAATATCAAGGATAGTCTGAAGTCTGTTAACTGTATTAGCTGACATAGTGAACTTGGACATTCCTCTGGACAATCTCAGTTGACTTATTATGCTGGGTAAAGCTAAAAAGCAAAAGAATAATAACTAGTGTTTCATTTATCTCATATATTAAGCTAATTTTATTAAGTATTTAATCAATCAATAAGATATACATTAGGAAAATAGACTAACCCAGTCCACTGTAGACCATACACTGTGCTATTTTTCTTTATTTAAAAATTTTTTAAAAAATTTATTTATTTTTGGCCGCATCGCACCTCATGTGGGATCCTAGTTCCCCGACCAGGGATCGAACCCTCACCCCCTGTGGTGGAAGCGTGGAGTCCCAACTGCTGGACCGCCAGGGAAGTCCCCTCTTTTTCTTTGTAATTAGTATGTTAGTGTCTTACACTGAAGACTCACTATATACATATAACCTTTCAGCCTAATTATACTTTCTGAATTTCAGAAGTAGCTAATAGATAAAGAATTAGAATGAGAAATCATATTTTAATTTTTTTAAAAAGAAATCAGAGCAGCACCAATATTTATTGTGTCACATATTTTGGTTTTCAACATTTAAAAAAAATAGCCAATCCTGTTTTATGCATACCCTCATCTGTTCTCACTCCATGTAATTTTTTTTAATGGAGATTTAGTTCACATACCATAAAATTCACCCTTTTAAAGTATACAATTTACTTTGTGGGGTTTTGTATACTCACAGAGTTGTACAACCAACACCATCACCACTATCTAATTATAGAACATTTTCATCACCCCAAAAAAGAACCCCGTATCCATTAGCAGTCACCCTCCCCACTCCTGGCAGCCACTAATCTACTTTCTCTCTCTATGGATTTGCCTATTCTGGACATTTCATATAATTAGACTCCTATAATATGTGGCCTTTCGTGTCTGGCTTCTTTCACCTAGCATAATGTTTTTCAAGGTTTATCCATGTTGTAGCAAGTATCAGTACTTCATTACTTTTTATGGCTGAATAATATTCCACTACATGGATATACCACATTTTTTATCTGTTCATCAACTGATGGATATTTGGGTCATTTCTGTATTTAGCTGTAATGAATAATGCTGCTATGAACATTCACTTACAAGTTTTTTGTGAACATATGTTTATACAGTTCTCTTGGGTATATACCTAGGAGTGGAATTGCTGGGTCATATGGTAACTTTATGGTTAACTTTTTGAGACATTGCCAAATTGTTTTCCAAAGTGGCCATACCATTTCACAATCTCACCAGCAGTGTATGAGAGTTTCAGTTTCTCCACTTTCTGTTATCCCAGGCTGGCTCTCTCTGCCCTGTCACCATTTCCCTTCCCTTCTAGGAGCTGCGCCGGACACAGGAGGAACTTAAGGAGCTGCAGGCAGAGCAGCAGAGCCAGGAGGTGACTGGGCGACACCGGGAGCGGGAGTTGGAGAAGCAGCTGAGGGTAGAGGCTGAACGAGGCCGGGGGCTGGAACAGCAGAACCTCCAGCTACAAAAGACCCTCCAGCAACTGAGACAAGACTGTGAAGAGGCTTCCAAGGCAAGGGGAGTGGGCACAGGGCTTAGGAGGTGGAGGCTGAGGGGTCTGGAGGGCTGAGGAGCCAGAGGGCGTGGAAAATTACCTATCATGGGTATGTATAGACCAAATACCTTGGTCCTAGGTGTGTGGTTAAAAGTAGCCAGGATGTGGCAGGGGGAGGTTGGGCTGTACCTGGTGATACCCATTGCATCTCTATAGGGGTGGGATGCTCAGGGAAGCCTCTGGCTGGTGGCACTACCCCTCTTCACACTTGGGTTCGTGTGAGCTCTCTTTGGGGTGGCTTTCCTGGGAGTCGTCAATGACCTTGAGCCCTGGGGTCTGAGCCACCTCTCCCTGAACCGGCCTCAGGCTCAGATGGCAGCAGAGGCAGAAGTGGCAGTGCTGGGGCAGCGTCGGACAGCAGTGGAAACGACGCTTCGGGAGACCCAGGAGGAAAATGATGAATTCCGACGGCGCATCCTGGGTCTGGAGCAGCAGCTGAAGGAGGCACGAGGCTTGGCGGAGGGTGGGGAAGTGGCGGAGGCTCGGCTGCGGGACAAGGTGCAGCGGTTAGAGGTCAGTGCTTTTGCTGACATTGTTGGCTTCCTCCTGGCCCTCTCTCCTCTCATCCCTGGCTAAATACTCAGCCATCACTTTGATTTTGCCTGTAGTGTGCTTCTGTTTGCCTCCCTAGTCCTCTGTTAACCTTGGGTTTATTTCCTGGAGTGTGCTTTAGTGTGAATGTCTCAGCCTTTGCACTGGTATTTTTGTCCATTTCCCACTCTTTGCATGTTCTCTGATCTTTGCTGGTTCCTCTGAGCCTGTTTTCATTACCCACCTTTTTCATAAATATCTCTTCCTCCTCCCTCCCACTTACTCACCTCCAAATGGCTTGAGCCCAAGCTTTGCATCCTCTCAGTCCGACGTCCCTCACCTTCCCCACTCCCAGGCAGAGAAACAGCGGCTAGAGGAGGCCCTGAACACAGCTCAGGAAGAGGAGGGGAGCCTGGCAGCAGCCAAGCGGGCACTGGAGGCACGGCTGGAAGAGGCCCAGCGGGGGCTGGCCCGCCTGGGACAGGAGCAGCAGGCTCTGAACCGGGCCCTGGAGGAGGAGGGGAAGCAGCGGGAGGCGCTCCGGCGCAGCAAGGCTGAGCTGGAGGAGCAGAAGCGCTTGCTGGACAGGACTGTGGACCGGCTGAACAAGGAGGTGGGGCGCGGGGTGGCCTGGGCTCAGGAAGAGGCTCAGCTCATACAGAAGCTTGCCTGGTGGGGGTGGACAGGGGAGGGAGCGGGGTCACAACGTGTGGTGTTTGCTTTCCTCAAGTTCATTGTTGGGGAGGCCAAGTCTGCATCTGCAGAGTGGCATCCTTCCTACTTCCCCTCAGTGTTCTTGACCTCCCCCTACACCCCATTCCCTTATGATCTTGATCCTTGGAGAATGTCTCCTGGAGTTCCTCTTAGAAGTCTGTAAGACCCAAACATAAGAATCTTCGTTGGTAGAGTTTTATATTTAGGGGAAGGAAAAAGGCCTATAATCCCTCCTTAGACGTCTGTAAGACCTAAAAGCAGGAATTTTCATTGGTAGAATTTTATACTTGGGGGAGGGAAGGAGAAAGGAAGAAGAGATAAATTGCTTTTTTCAGGTAAGGTTCTCCTCCTAATCGCTTATTTATAAAACAGGAGCAAACACCTAATATATTTCATCAATTCTAAAATGTACATTTTATCATCTCTGAAATTGACTTGTGTCTTATAATTGATGGTATGTTATAGTTCAATTGGCAAATTTTTCTTTTTCTTTGTAATAATCATTGGTACCTTGGGTTTGCTGAAATATGGTCATTTAAGGTTTACTTTGTATCAGGCACTGTTGTAAGTACTTTACGTAATTAGTTAACATAATTCTCACAACAACCTTGTGACGTAGGTGCACTGTTATTATCCCATTTTACAGATGGGGAACTGAGACACAGAGAGGGTAAATAACTTGCCTGTGGTCACACAGCTAATAAGTGGTAGAGCCAGGATTTGAACCCAGGAAATCTATATATTACTCCCAGCCATAGTAGGGACCTAGGTCCAGGAAAGAGCAAGAGAGGGCTACTTTGGCAGGAAGGAGGCTCTGGGAGAGTCTTGGGAGTCTGGGCCCAGAGAAGGGAGAGAGGCATCCATTAAAGAGATGCAGTGCTGAAAAATCTCTTTTCTCTGTGTCTCAGCTGGAGCAGATTGGGGATGACTCTCAGCAAGCCCTGCAGCAGCTCCAGGCCCAGATGGAGGATTACAAGGAAAAGGCCCGGCGGGAGGTGGCAGATGCCCAGCGCCAGGCCAAGGAGTGGGCCAGTGAGGCTGAGAAGACCGCTGGAGGGCTAAGCCGGCTTCAGGATGAGGTAGGAGCCTAAATGGCAGGAGTCCCAACGTCCTTGGTTTGAAGGTCATTACCTCTTAACCTGTGACCAGGGGATCCTGGGACCTGGGTTTAGGTCTCATCACTTCGGTGGGGGAGGGTGGGGGGAGTTGTCCACTGTAGGCAGAGACATTAGAGGACGCACTGTCTGCACAGCAGTGATTTTCAAACTCTGCTGCACATTAGGGTCACCTGGGGAGAATTTTAAGATCTCAACACCCGAGATGCCTCCTGTACACTTAAATCATAAACCCTTGGGGCTTGGATCCAGGATCAGTCGTCTAAAAACTCCTCAGGTGATTTAAACTTGTGTAGAGAATTTTAAGACGATAAAGAATATGGGCTAAAAGTCAAGTCTTTTTATCATCACCGTGCTCTGGCAATTCTAAAGAATGTCAGAGTTGAAGAATTTTCCCCCACGGGGTGGACTGCTCCCACCCTTCAACCCCCATCTTACCTTATCTGAGCTGCTGCATTTTTCTCTTCTGACCAGACTCAGAGGCTGCGGCAGGGCCTGCAGGCATCCCAGGCTGAGCGGGACTCCGCCCGGCTGGACAAAGAGCTGCTGGTCCAGCGACTGCAGGGGCTGGAGCAAGAGGCAGAGAACAAAAAACGCTCCCAGGATGACAGGAGCCGTCAGCTCAAGGGCCTTGAGGTGAGGACAGTGAGGGGGTGACGGGTGGTGGGTGGGATGGGGAACGTGAGGGGGTGTGGATCCTGGCACAGGTGGGACTTCTGTGGGGAAAAGAGCCAGGACACTCCAGCCTCTGGGATAGGAAACTGGCAGCCGACAGCTGATGGGGTTTGTTTGACTGCAGTGTTGTAAACAACTTTGAATTAATTGCCACTGTTTAGAAATTTATAGATGTCACATAAAATTTTGGATTTCTGGCTTTTTTTATACATTTAGAAAATATAATAACACTGGGCTTTGAGTCCTGAGTTGTCCGCATGGCAACAGTTGGCTGGAGCTGAGCAGTGGCTTCTCCCCTTTAGAGTCAACAGTGGTCTTCAGTTTGCTATATTTGGCAATAACAACAACAGTAATAAGAGCAGCAGTGGCAGCAGCAAACACTTACATACTGTGCTGTGTGCCAGGTACTTAAGAATTATTTAATCCTGAGAATAACCATATGGCATGCGTAGGCTTGTTTTCCCCATTTTTTTTTTTTTTAAACATCTTTATTGAAGTATAATTGCCTTACAATGGTGTGTTAGCTTCTGCTTTATAACAAAGTTAATCAGTTATACATATACAATATGTTCCCATATCTCTTCCCTCTTGCATCTCCCTCCCTCCCACCCTCCCCTTCCCACCCCTCTAGGTGGTCACAAAGCACCGAGCTGATCTCCCTGTGCTATGCGGCTGCTTCCCACTAGCTATCTATTTTACATTTGGTAGTGTATATATGTCCATGACACTCTCTCACCCTGTCACATCTCACCCCACCCCCTCCCCATTCCCCATTTTATAGATGAGGAAAACTGAGACACAGAGAGGCTAAGCAACTTGTCCGTGGCCCCTTTGCTAGGAAGCGGTCGATCTGAGTTTTAAATCCAGGCAGTCTTGTCTTAGCCTCTACATGGTACTGCCTGACTCGAATTTGCTTCCCCAATCTGTACCCTGATGCTTCAGTTTCTGACTCTCTTTATCTCAGCCTTGGCCTGGGCACTTGGGTTTCTCTCTATTTTCCCATTTGGGAAATAGGGCTGCGCCAGTGAGAAATAGACTGTGGGGTTTGTCATCCTGCCAAGGGGCCAAGGTCAGAGCGGGCCCACCCCTTCCCCTTGATGCCTCACTTGGGCAGCAGAGGGCGCTAGCTCCGTGGTGGCTCTGGGCAGGGGCAGGGACCAATGGGTTCTGGGATGTGGGAGAGAGAAGAACCTGTGGAGGCTGGTGTCTGAGAGGCTTCTGATCAGAGTATGACGTTCTGGTGTCCAGCATTTGGGGCAGAATTAACCTGTTGGCCCTCTGCCACAGGAAAAAGTCTCACGGCTGGAGGTGGAGTTAGATGAGGAGAGGAGCACTGTGGAGCTGCTGACGGAACGGATGAATCGTGGTCGGGACCAGGTAACCCCTTCCTTATGCCTTATCCGTGTCTACCCCGACGACAGAACCTCTTGGCCCTTTCAAAAACAAACCTACCTTCCCATCTTTCATATATGGAGTTCTGGCTGCAGAATCGGTGCGTGGCCAGCTCTACTGCAGGGTCTCATCTGCTTTCGGGAGGGGTTGGCGGGTTTCCTCAGGTGGAAAGAAGCCGGGAGTTTGAATGGAGGAGGAATCCTGGTGGCCTGGGCTGCGGATCTGAGTCTGGGCCGCTTCCATTCAGAAGGGACGTTAGTTCCTGGTGAGACTGAGGAGGCCCTGTTTAAATTCTGTGGCCCCTCCCATCTGAGTAGGCTGTGATTTCTCAGTTGCCTGGGAATTTGGGGGATTCAGAGAGCACCCTCCAGCTACTCTGCCCCACTTGGGTCAACTTGCTGGTTCATCATTAGTCCTCCCTAAGTCTGGTTCCTCTGGCCCATCCCCCCTAGGTGGACCAGCTGAGGACAGAGCTCATGCAGGAGAGGTCTGCTCGGCAGGACCTGGAGTGTGACAAAATCTCCTTGGAGAGACAGGTGAGGGGGAGGGGGGGAGTCTTGGGGATAGGCCTCAGGAGGCGGGTAAAATGACCATGGAAGCAATCGCAGGTTGAGTGCTAACCAAGGAGGCTTCCTGTCCCTCTCAGAACAAGGACTTGAAGAGCCGGCTGGCCAGCTCAGAAGGCTTCCAGAAGCCCAGCGCCAGCCTCTCTCAGCTTGAGTCCCAGAATCGGGAGTTGCAGGAGCGGCTGCAGGCTGAAGAGAGGTGACATGAGCCCATCCTCTGTCTCTCCCTCTGGGCTTTTCTCCTCTGGTGTCCCTCCATCTTCTGCTTCAGACATGGCCAACCAGGCTTGATCTTTTGGGAGGCCTCTTCTCTTGATAGGGAGAAGAGAGAGTTGCAGAAATTCGAAATGTGAATGACCTCTATCTACCTGGTTCTTTGGATCTGCTCTGGGTCCTCCCCAGTCTAATGGCTGGGCTCGTGGCTGAGCCCTTGGAGTTCTTGGAGGCAATATGGGGCCAAGTAGGAGTTTCTTTAGAAATGACAACAGCCATAGACATCCCCCTACCCCACCCTTTTAGGGAGAAGACAGTTCTGCAGTCCACCAACCGAAAACTGGAGCGGAGAGTTAAAGAGCTGTCCATCCAGATTGATGATGAACGACAGCATGTGAATGACCAGAAAGACCAGGTAAGGATGGCAGCTAGGGCCAGGCAACCATATGGCGAGTATATACTATGCATTTGCTTGAAGGCCAAGAGAGGGCCCATCTCATATGTCTTCTAAACTTAGACTTTCCTTCTATAAGGTCAGAGAGACTAGAGTGAAAGGACTAGATTAGAGCAGTCATAGTAAGCATGGGTATCGAGCATTTATGATGTGCTAGGCTCTCTTTCTAAGTGATGTATTAACTTATTTAATCCCCAAGACAAACCTAAGAGGTTAGGGTACTCGCCCGTGGTCTCAACATTTTGCTAGGGGCAACTGTATATACCTTGTCAAGATTGCTGCAGGGGAGGATCCCAGGCCACCGTAGCAGCAGCTCCTTTTCTAATGTGGGGACTTGGTATCCTGCCTAGCTAAGCCTGAGGGTGAAGGCTTTGAAGCGGCAGGTGGATGAAGCCGAAGAGGAAATTGAGCGACTGGATGGCCTGAGGAAGAAGGCCCAGCGTGAGGTGGAGGAACAGCATGAAGTCAATGAACAGCTCCAGGCCCGGATCAAAGTCCTGGAGAAGGACTCCTGGTACGGGCTGCTCTTCTGCCCCCTGTTCCATCGGGATAGCAGAACAATAAGGGAATGGGCTCTCCTGAACTGGATGGGGAGGAGGATCTCTAAGAAGGGACTTCGCAGGCACTCATTCCTGGATGAAAGCCAGTATGATTGTCTTTTAGTATCTCAGTCCCCATCCTGTACCCCATCTCCCCGTATCTCTAATTAGTGGGGGAATCTTGTGAGTAGCTTTAGGCCTTAGGAGAACTGGGAGTTTCCTTAGCATGAAAAGGGAGGCTGTTTAAATCTTTCTGTCTCCTTCCCTGACCAGTATTCCTCTTTGACTTAGGCGCAAAACTTCCCGCTCAGCTGCTGAGTCAACTCTCCAACATGAAGGGCTGAGCTCAGATGAGGAATTTGACAGTGTCTACAATCCTTCCTCCATCGCCTCACTGCTTACGGAGAGCAACCTGCAGACTAGCTCCTGTTAGCTCGTGGTCCACAAGGGCCCATGAACCACACTTGAGGCCTATCCTGGCCAGTCCTGCTCTGCTCTGCCCAGCCTCAGATTCCTCATCCCTGTGGGAGACCCAGTTATTCAGACCTAAGACAGGGAGGGGTGTGAGTGATGGTGATAAAAAAGGCATCAGCGCTAAGCCGGTAGACGGACTTTCCCTTTCCTCTGGAGGAGTGGGCATTTTAGGCCAACTGAGCCCCCTCCTTAAGTGCCGACCCCCTCCTCTGCTCCCTCACAGCAGTAGGTTGGTCAGCATATAGGCTGAGGGGGATTGAGCAGGATAGGAAGGGATAGAAATTGCCATGTATATAAAGCTTTATTTCTTTAGCCCTTAACCCCAGGCTCAGGGAAATACCCTATGTGATTCTGCCCCCTTGACTCCTGCAACTCATTTCCTTCCCATTCTGGAGCAGGGTAAGGGGAACATTATGGGTAATGGACATGCTGGCGTGGATCTACCCACTTCTCAGAGGCTCTTCTTTGCACAGTCATGGGGCCCATGTGGTAGTCCCCACCTATCTCCATTCCTGTATTTTTTGTCTTCCCCAAGCCAGGATCCAAGGGACCCTTTCTCCTCCTCTTCCCGTCTTTACCATTTCTATGTTCCTTCTTTCTTCTCAGTGCCTTAGGCGGGGTGAGGAGATAAGGATGCTCTTCTTGCCTTTTATTACCTGCACATTCATACCTCTCCAAGGCCCACCCTTTCCCCAACCGGGGCCCTCTGCCTTCCCTGCTGCTCCAATGACTGGTCGAGAGACCTACCGGCTTCCCTGCCTATGAAGCCCTGTGAGGGGACTTTGGGAGGGCCGTGATAAGGTGGTGGGGCTGCTTCTGCTCAGGGTTTCCATCCTTCCTCCTCTCCCTCTGTGACCATGGATGTGCTTATAAGATGGTTGCACCTGGGAACCCTGACAACTGTCTACGCAAGTTTGAAAAGCAAAGGTTTTGGTTTCCGGGGCCTTAACTTGTGGTTTCTCTGATCAGATGTGCCCAAACTCAGTAGGGAACCGAGGGACCCTCATTATCTCAGGAGCTTGGATCTGATACAGAGGGGCTAGAGGCCAACTCTTGGTAGAAATGGGAAGAGGCAATGGTGGACTTATTCCTCCTTTGGGATTTGGGGAGAGCCACGTTCTGGTAGGAGGAGGTAAGGGAGATGATTCACCTCTCTTATTTTCTAAGCAGACTCTGTAAGAAGCCTAGAGGAGGGAGAAGCCTGTTCTCACCAATGACTTGTAATTTCATGATTAAAAAAAATTTCCTTTATTCTGCAAATCATATATTATCTCCCAATCCAATCCAGCATTGAATTTATTTTAAATTAAATATTAAAATTATATATCTATACTGAAATCCTTGACTTGTCTTCTCATTCTTTTTCCTGACTTATTTGGAGGTCTAAATTTTATGAAGAAACCATTTTACTGTACCGCTTAGAGGCTGAAGCTGGGGTTTTCTTCACCTCACTTTTAGAGGCCTTTTACAACAGATCAGATGGAACTTAGGGAGCCGAGAAGTGTTTATAGCAGCTCCATTCTTTCCTGAGGAAACTTCTGGGAATAGCAAGGCAAGTAAATGCCTTCTTTGAGGGTTAAAGGAGACAGACCAGAAACGGGTTTTATTCCTTTGGGGCATAGGGATAGCCCAAGCATGCACCTCCCAGGTGCAAAGATACCCATCCATTCTTACCAGGCATGGGACCCAGTCCCTACATGGGAGGTGGGGAAGTTTCTGTCATCCCTGCCCTTGTGTTGCCTTGAAGAGGGAGCTAGCTGTTCACCAGAGCCTATTGCCAGATTTAGGGGTTTTGCCCACTCAAGAGTGGGTCAGACCTCTTCTTGTCTGGTGTCCATGTGGACCATAGCCCAGTGGAGAAGCCACCTGCTGAGAGCAGTTGGGCTGGAAGAGGCTCCAAGGTCCTGCTTGGCCATCCTCTATTCTAGGCCCTTAAGATGCTAACCTGGGCTTAGAGAGCAAATACCACTGGAGAAGTTGAGGTTCATTCCTTCTCAAGAATGCAAATTCCTTTTAAGGCAATGTGTCCCGCCTCTCCCATCCATATAAGGGCAGCTTTGGTATAATAGCTTCTGCAAAACAAGCCCCACCCAGAGCCGAGCTGGCTTTGCCTTTGTCCTGGGCTTCCTGCCAGGGAAGGGCACCTGCCAGACTGGCTTAGGCCAGTCTGAGTGAGCTGGTCTTGGGAGCCTGTACAGTGGAGGAAATGTTTGCTCAGCTCCACAAAGCCTACAGGCTGGCCTATGTATAGGGAGAGGAGAATGCATGGAAGCTTTTTTCGAACTCCTCATCCTCTAGGGGCAGGCAGGGTGATTCTGTCTTACCAATACTGGTCTTGGAGCTGAAAGGGGAGGGCAAGACTAATGTTTGAGGTACAAGCATACATAACGCTAGGCAAAACTTCAGTTAAGCAGATAAACAGCTCCCAAGCCCCACCTTTAGGTAAATCTGAGCGAGCGCAGACGGGCGTGCCCTGAAAAGTCTAGGCCACGCCCACTTCATCCCTTTGCTCGCTCGTTGGCGAACGGCGTCCTAGGGGTGTGTCCTATCGTGCCTCAGTCCCTGACGCGCTTATACAAGGGAAGGTTCGGAGCGCGCCAGTCTAGGAGAAGCCGGACAGCAGGGCCCAGCGTTGGGGTCCTAGCTGCTACCCCAGCAGAAGATGAACGGGACGCATAGCTGGTGTACAGTGGCGGATGTGCACCCGGAGGGGCAGACCGCGGTAAGAAAAAGCGTCCGCACCGCCTCCCTCGCGCGGTATTCTCGGTTTCTAATTCCGCCCTTCCAGTGCCCAGCGAGGAGTTTGCTGACATCACCTGGTGCAGCGCTCGGAGCGGTCAGCTCCTCGCGGCGCTTCTCTTTTTCTGCCGCTTCGCGGCGGGCGGTGGAATCCTGGGGAGTTGCGGGATGAAGACTGTTTTGAGGCTCGAGGACAAGGGGCGTCCCTGTCCTTTGGGAGGACACTGCGGCTCCTGCCCGGAACTGAGCGCGGGTCTCCGGGTGCGCGCTGCTCAGGCGTCCTGTGCGCCGCTAGATTGCGTCGTAGGAGAATGAGCTCCAGGGAGGGGATCCCTGTGCTCTTTTGGACTTTGGTTCCCAACGAGGGGGATTAGGCTTTTCTGTGGGTCCTGGTGACCTCAGGGGCCCTTCAAAGAACTTCATGGGGCTTTGGGTGAGCAGTAGCAAGACAAAGGGTAGAGAGTGAAATCCTAGGGATTGGACTGGAGGGTGGGGGCGGTAGAACTCCAGGTACGCCGAGATTGGCCAGGGACTCTTATCTTTCGCTAGGGGGTATAGGGCTGTCTGCTTGGGGGCCATCTCTCTGCTGAAAGAGGATTTCTCCTCTTTCCCCCATGGAGGGTCTCCTGCTCCCCTCCCCCCATCGGCTAACTGATAGCTTCCTGAGACGTGTTGTTGGTTTTGCTTCCATCTCCAGCCTTCAAGCCCGGGGCAAGTGGATGGAGGGGATGCCAGAACCTGGGCTGAGAAGGGAAGGGAAGTGACTTACGCGAGAGCTTCTGGACGGAATGAGTGGGGGAGAGAGGAGTGCTAACCCGTCTGCTCCAGGGCTAACCGATCTGCCCAGCTCCCCTCACTCCCTTGGCTCCCAGTACCTGGTCTCCTCCCCACCCCAGCAGACCGTAGGATTCTTCCTCTCCAGAGGCAGAGGAGGGTAACTTGTGGCTGAGTGTTTCTAGGTCTGCTGCGGAACTTAACCCAGAATGGGTGTGTATTATTTCATCAATTTCCAAGCTATTGTGGGGGGAGAATGAAATGGGAGACAAGGTGATGGGGCGTTTGTATGCCTCCCTTTCCCCCACTCCACTCCGATTCTGATTCCCTTCCCCTCTTCCTCTCTCAGCATGCCCTTGAGATAGAGCTAACCCATGTGCACCTGAATTATGGCTCTTCAAAGAATATTTGTTGAATAGTTTCTCATTTCAAGTTTAGGGTATAGATGATCACTTAATTCTGTTCACAGTCCCCTCTCTGTTTCTGCCCAGGCTGTGAGAGTTTCTACCACATTACAATTCAGGTCTTGCTACTGCCCAACCCCAGTACCTCCATCCCTCATCTTCAGTAGATGGAAAAAATCCATCCTCTATTGTGTCAGCCCCAAGTCCTACCCCATGAGCTTGCTCACTGTCTTGGGATGGTTGAGGCAGGGAACGGGGTATGACGGAAATAAAGGAGAGGGGTGTTTGGGCTTCTTTTTGCTTGCTGTAGAAAAGAGATCCAGAAAAGTCTTAAGTCTAAGGCATTGGCAGTGTTGAGAATGAATTGACACTCTCTTCTATCACTTGATGTTTTGCTGCTTGTCTGGCGGGGGAAAATAGTGGATTGAAATATAGCAAGGAATTCAGACAATCTCCAGCCATAGATTAGTTTGAAGCTTATCAGAGACCTCTAGAATGAGGGGGAGACAGAAATTCCCTTTTATCCCTTCTTTCTAAGCTGGGCTTGAGAGTTATTTGACTTCAAAGGTGGGAATGACATAACTATTGCTGAGATCTGGTGTTAGAGACATTCCTGAGCTCTTAAGGAAGGGGAGGAGATCGTGAACAATCTATCAGTCAGGAGACAAGCTTTTTCCTGGATTCCTCTCCTCTGAGCCATCCTGCAGATAGAATTTATGGCTCTGGACAGTCCCCAGGAACCTCTTGTATATTCACACCATTGAAGGAGTGCTCAGTGCATGTGTAAAGTGAGTGAGTGAATAAATAAACGAACAGATGTTTCTTCTGGTGTCCGCAGCGTAGACAGTTTAACTGTCTGGTGTGTCCTAGTGAATGTCAGGACCCTGGGACTGTGTTGGTATTTCTCCACCAGCCAGGCCATATGCCTCAGTGCACTACACATGGACATGGAAATATGGCTAATTCATTCTCTGGGTTGCTTTTATTGTTGGAGGCAGATGCGGCAGGTATAGGGAGCCAGTGTTTTTTTTTCAAACTGCTGATCATAATCACATAATCACTGAGATCAACTTAGTGGGTCAGAACCAGCGTTAAAAAAGAAATAGATGTGCTCAGAGCAGGAGGCCTGAAGAAATGGTTCCTCTGTTTACAACACACCCAACAGGAATCATTGTAACAAGGGGCACAAAACTTGTGGCCTTCCTATGAACAAATACCCTACACATGTCCCCCTGTACCTCCACTGGGCAGGACCAGTGGGACAGGGCTCAATATTAGATGAAAAGTTGCAGTATTAGAAGAGTTTGTCCTTTAGATCCTGTCTAGTCCATGCATGGGTGGGCCATGAGTGGTCTTATAGTCATAAAGGCTTTAAACTCTCTTTTCAAAAAGAAAGAAAGAGGGCTTCCTTGGTGGCGCAGTGGTTAAGAATCCGCCTGCCAATGCAGGGGACACGGGTTCGAGCCCTGGTCCGGGAAGATCCCACATGCTGCGGAGCAGCTAAGCCCGTGTGCCACAACTACTTAGCCTGTGCTCTAGAGCCCACGAGCCACAACTACTGAGCCCACGCGCCACAGCTATTGAAGCCCGCGCGCCTAGAGCCCGTGCTCTGCAACGAGAGGCCAACGAAGAGCAGCCCCCGCTCGCTGCAACTAGAGAAAGCCCGCGGGCAGCAACGAAGACCCAACGCAGCCAAAAATAAATAAATAAATCTATTAAAAAAAAAAAAAAAAGAAAGCGATTCCAAGTATATGCCATTCTGGAAAAGGTAAAACTATGGAGACAGTAAAAAGATGAATGGATGCCAGGAGTCTGCGGGGAGAGGGGAGATGAATACACAGAGTACAGAAGTTTTTTAGGGCAGTGAAAATGCTTTTATGATATTATAACGATGGATATATGTCATTATACCTTTGTCCAAACCCATAGAATGTGCAGCACCATTCACTTCATTAGAGTGAACCCTAAGGTGATCTGTGGATGTTGGGTGATTACGATGTATCAATGTATGTTCATCTTTGGTTAAAAAGTACCATTCTGGTGAATGATATTGATAATGCGTGTGTGTGGGGAGGTATATGAGAAATTTCTGTACCTTTCTGCTAATTTTGTTGTAAGCCTAAAACTGCTCTAAAAACAATAAAGTCTTTAAAAAAAGAAATAGAATTAACACTCTTAGAGTGTTAGGGTAGACATTTTGGCAAAACTTTTGTTTCAGTTATATCTGTGTATACGTATTATATATATGTGTGTGTGTGTTTATTTGATTGTGATGTAAAATGTATTTTTTAGGTCAAAAAAGTTTGCAAGCCACTGTAGTGGCAAATAAAAGCACAGATTAACCTCAAACTCATTTTTTTTAGACATTCCCATTAAGTTCCCTTATTATAAGCAACAGAGTGGCTCCAGCTAACTTAAGCAAAAGAGGAATTTATTAGATGGAAATGGCCAACTCAGAGGATTTAAGGGAGAGCTTAAAAAGTCCAAACCAAGGGAGTCCTGGGGCCTGGGTAAGTGGAAGGTACTAATAGAGGGTTTCTACTTCTGGGTGAAGTGGTTCCAGCTGTTTTAGGTCTTTTTGCCATTCTGCTCAAGATTCCAAGAGGGTGTCACTGGCCCCTTCCCCCACTTGGCCGGGGCATGTTGGGGTTCCTTGATTGACAGGCCCACCAGATTGCCCAGTGAAGGAGGGAGATTCTCCAAAGCCAAACCCAAGTGCTGTTATCAGTGGAGGAGGATGGAAACTGTGGCAAGAGCAACAGTAGACTTTGATTTGCATGATCTCTGATTTTCTTTCTTTTTCCTTTTTAATCATTTTTTATCAAAGGGATATATGTGTATGATTTTTAAAAGATCTATTAATATCAAAAGGCCTTTAAAAGAAAATTGTAAGCAGTTCCCTACGCAAGGCCTGCCCCATGGAAGTTACCACTTTTAACTCGTTTAGCTCTTTCTAGTGTTTGCTGCCATGTTTCTAAATAGTATGCTTATGATTTATCAGTTTTAGACATCGTTGACTTCCTATTGTAGGAATTATAGGAAGGTTTATACTCCCACTCCTTACATGCTCCCCTTTCCTTCTCTCATCTTCCCAAAGAAATTATATCACAATTTTTTTTAATATCGTTATTGGAGTATAATTGCTTTACAACGCTGTGTTAGTTTCTGCTTTATAACAAAGTGAATCAGCTATACATATACATATATCCCCATATCTCCTCCCTCTTGAGCCTCCCTCCCACCCTCCCTCTCCCACCGCTCTAGGTCGTCATAGCGCACCCAGCTGATCTCCCTGTGCTCTGCAGCAGCTTCCCACTAGCCATCCATTTTACATTTGGTGGTGTGTATATGTCAATGTTACTCTCTCACTTCATCCCAGCTTCCCCTTTCCCCCTGTGTCCTCAAGTCCGTTCTCTACGTCTGCATCTTTATTACTGCCCTGCCACTAGGTTCATCAGTACCGTTTTTTTAGGTTCCATATATGTGTGTTAGCATACAGTATTTGTTTTTCTCTTTCTGACTTACTTCACTCTGTATGGACTCTAGGTCCATCCACCTCATTACAAATAACTCAGTTTTGTTCCTTTTTATGGCTGAGTAATATTCCATTGTATACATGTGCCACATCGTCTTTATCCCTTCATCTGTCAATGGACATTTAGGTTGCTTCCATGTCCTGGCTATTGTAAATAGTGCTGCAGTGAACATTGTGGTACATGTATCTTTTTGAATTACGGTTTTCTCAGGGCATATGCCCAGTAGTGTGATTGCTGGGTCATATGGTAGCTCTGTTTTTAGTTTTTTAAGGAACCTCCATACTGTTCTCCATAGTGGCTGTATCAATTTACATTCCCACCCACAGTGCAGGAGGGGTTCCCTTTTCTCCATACCGTCTCCAGCATTTATCGTTTGTAAATTTTTTGATGATGCCCATTCTAACTGGTGTGAGGTGGTACCTTATTGTGGTTTTGATTTGCACTTCTCTAATGATTAGTGATGTTGAGCATCTTTTCATGTGTTTGTTGGTAATCTGTATGTCTACTTTGGAGAAATGTCTATTTAGGTCTTCTGCCCATTTTTGGTATATCACAATTTTTGACTAAACTATGATTCTATTAATAACATTGTGGTTAAGAGCCTGGTTCTGGGAATCTGACCCAGTGGACTAGAGTCAGGGCTTCAGTGTTTGCTTTGCCCAAGATCACTTTGGTAAATTACTTTATCTCTTCAGTCTCAGTTTCCTCCTCCGTAAAATGGGGATAATAATTGCACCCTTCTCATAAGGTTGTTGTGAAGAATGCATATGAAATATTAAGCACAATGCCTGGCACATGGTAGGTGCTCAGATGTTAGTTGTTATATTCTGTTACTTACTGGCTAGAGTGTTTTATCTTCCCCTGGTCAAGGGATGGAGAAAGAGTCTGGGAACTCTGTGGTCTGGTCAAGGTTTGCTCCTTCTCATTATGTTGATGTTTGCTCTTACATGTTCCTTTCCCCTTTCCTCTGCCAGTGGAGGGTCTTGAGGATTAGAAGGGACCTATAGGTAGACCCAGAGTGAAGACCTGCGTAACCTTCGCTAGTCCCAACTCAGCCAGGACTGTCTTAGAGTGATAGTCAGGGTTCATATTTTAGCATCCCACTCTGGGCTCCTTTCCTCCTCCTCCTTTTTCTGAAATCATGGCCAAGGCAGCTGGTATCCCATGATGCACTGGACTCTGATAAAGTGATTCCCTTTAAGTATCCTATCAGTGTTACCCTTCCTTAGAATATTTGCTCTCCCCTCCCCCGCCCACCACCAGTCCCCTCTCCTTTTTTTATATTGGTCAGTCTAGGCCAGAGAGGTTCTCTCAATGCCTGAGTGGATCTGAAATTTTATATCAGTTGCAGTCTGAACCTTTGTCTTTACCCTGGAATAGGTGTCATTCCTTTAGGACCTCAGAAGCTGCATTAGTTACATGCCAAGTCTTTCCTGAGCCCGACTCTTTTTTTTTAAAACTAAAGCTGTAATTTACTGAAGGCTTACTATGGGCCTCATTTCTTTTTATAACAGCTTTATTGAGATATAATTCACATACTGTACATATCACCCATTTAAAGTATACAGTTCATTGGTTTTTAGTATATTCACAGTTGTATAGTCATCAGCACAACTGATTTTAGAATATTTTCATCACCCCAGAAAGAAATCCTGACCCATTAGCAGTCACTCCCCATTTTCTTCCAACACCCCCCAAATCCCACCAGTCTACTTTCTTTCTCTATGATTTGCTTATTCTAGATATTTTATCTAAAGGTAATCATATAATATGTGATCCTTTGTGACTGGCTTCCTTCAATTGGCCTGTTTTTAAGGTTGATCCATGTTGTAACATGAATCAGTATTTCATTCCTTCTTATGGCTGAATAATATTCCATTGTATGGATATATTATGACATGTTCATTGTGAATAAATGTTAGTGGACTTTGGGGTTCTTTTTTTTTTTTAATTTTTATTGGAGTATAGTTGATTTACAATGTTGTGTTAGTTTCAGGTGTACAGCAAAGTGAATCAGTTATACATATACATATATCCACTCGTTTTAGATTCTTTTCCCATGTAGCCCATTACAGAGTATTGAGTAGAGTTCCCTGTGCTAGACAGTAGGTCCTTATTAGTGGGTTGTTTCTTCTTTTTGTGTATTGTGAATTATGCTGCTATGAACATTTGTTTACAAGTTTTTATGTGGACTTACATTTTACTTTCTCTTGGAAAGAAATACCTAGGATTGGAATTGCTGGGTCAGAATGTTTGCATTTTAAAAGGGGATTCATCTGGAGTCATTGATGCTTACTCCAAAGGAATGAATGAATTCTAAAACGGTGGAAGCCCTGGCTCTGTCATACCTGGGTGGGGAAGAAACTCCTGGGCGGAGGAACCATTCAAGTTTGGTGACTGCCTGTTCCTTCCACTCATGCGACCTGCCTCAAGCTCAGCCCATAAATTCCTCCTCACCCCATTCCATCTCCCCCATTCATTGCCAAGTTCTCACCTTCAGGAGCACTACAGCTGATGTCTCCAAGCCTGCCAGGAATTTGGGGAATCCTGGGCTCTGTGGGAGGATCTGGGTGAGGAGGCTTACCCAGTCACCAGGCATTGGGCGCCAGAGTTTGCCCATATTTCTCCCGGGTGGGAGTAGTGGGGCGGTGTGTGCACGCAGATGGTTTTGGTTCCACACACGCGTGCTCAGAGCAGGTGGGGCAGGCTTCCTCGCCTGCTGGTAATTATGGTATGTGCCTCTTTGCGTCACGATGCAGAGTCTTGTGAAACACCTTTGTCTCCTAGGGGTGGGGAGGTTTAGTTGAGGGAACAGGTATGTGCCAGGGAGGCTGTTGGCCCAGATTTAAGCCTAGCCAGCAGGGGCAGGAAGAGGAGAAGAAAATACCGGGGTAAGAAGAGGAAATGGTCTTCTAGGGCCTGGAGGCAAAGAAGCAAAAATCGCAAAGCAAGGTAATCAGAGACTAGAGAGGGGAGAGGGTGCTGGGGAACTGGGAATTCCAGGCTGGCTGGGCACTAGGTGGGTTTCTTGAAGGGAGATTGGCTGAGCAAAAGGGTGTCTTCCTCAGAGTGGAGAGTTCAGGAGCCCACCTCCCTCTATGTACACACTCTCACTTCCAGGCCCTGGTGATTCCCTGTGTTAGGGATCCAGGGAATGAGAAGGGCTGCCCCATTTAGGGTGCCACCCTAAATCCCTTTTTCTCATGTCACCTCCCAGTCACCCTGGTCAGCCCTCTGCATAGAGCTTGTCCAGCCCATGCCTCTGGGCAGGTAGCCAGACAAAAAGCAAATATCTGTTCTGTTGGTTAATCTGTGGGGAGGAGCAGGAATGATTCTTTGTGCCATCCCCAACAAAGGGCCATCTCTGACCTAGAGAACCCTGTGAAAGGCAGGACCAAGGATACCTGAGATCTGTGAGCTGAGTGGGTTAGGAGTCTTAGCCAAGAGAGGGTCATCCCCCAACCTCTGCATCTGGCCTCTTTGACTTTATTGGGGCTTTCCTCATCCTGACCTCTTGGGAACCATTGTTTCAAGGTGCTGGCTATTCCCATTTCTCAGAAGGGGAAAGTTGAGGTGGCTGCTGCTGTAGCAGCTTGAGAGACCATGTACATTCCCGGTGGGACCAGGGAACAGGATTGAGGGACAAAATGGTGGAGGAGGGGGTTATAGGGAGAGGGTAAATTAAGGATGCTGGTTTCCAGCTCAGGGGCAATCTTCCACTTCCCTTACTTCCTTCTCGGAGTCCCTTGATCCTCACCTGCCATCCAGTCCTCATGGCCCTCATAGCAGCCTGGGGAGTGGGAGCTGGGGAAACGTATTTTCCCATAGCTCTTTCCCCTATTCACATGAGCCAGTGATGTGAGAACCTCTGGGGCCTCCCTGATATATCTCCATATCACTCCTCCTTAGCGTCTTGATCTCTAAGCCCTCAGCTATGTGTTTACCCCCTCCCCGCTCTGAGGAGTGAGTCACAGCTGGAGATTTGTTTGAACAGAGTGGAGAGGCTGCCTGTAATTTGAAGGTGGCTGGGCTTCTCCCCAAGAATGTTTATGAGGTTAGAGACTGCTTACCTTGTGATTAGCTCTGTTCCTTTTTCCTTAGAGAAGATGGCTCCCTTTCCTATCTTGCTGTTCAGAGAGTACCCAGTGGGGACCACCCTGCTAGACATCTTGGGGTATTCCTAAAGCTTCCTGGAGCCTGCTCGCAGCCTTGGGGTCACTCCAGCCCCAGAAAACAACCAATGGCACCAAGCAGAGAGGGGCCTGGGTTTTCCTTCTTGGCTATGGTTTGGGGTTGTGGGGTGAAGTCTGTGGCCTTACAGACTGGATCCTCTGGTTCTAGAGGATGAGGTGCCAGAGAGAACCCTAGATTTATTCATAGGCTTCTTTTAGACAGTTTGTCTCACCTACTCTCCTCCCTTGCAGTCTTTCCAGAGCTCCTTGGGAAAGTTGATGCTGCCTTACTTTTGTGAAGTGATTTATGGTTTGCAAAGCACTTTCACACTGTTCCTACACATCTACCTACCCTGCCTAAAGTGTAAGCAAGGTAGGTATTATTACCCCCATTTTGTAGACGGAAAATTGCCCAGAGAAATAAAATGATTTGCTCAAGGATTAGTAGGGGTCGGACTCAGATCCCACCTCTAAGTTTAGTACTTTTTCTTTCCTTCTCTTTATTTTATATATTTTATTATAGGAATGTCACACAAATACATGTTTGTTGCAGAAGTTTAAAACACTATAGAAGTATATGGACTGAAAGTCCCTTGACTTTCTCTAGCTTAGTGTATATGAATTCATTGCTTTTCTGTTGTGCTTACTTTCAAGAAATGCCAACGTGGCATGGTGGGTAGGAGCACAGACTCTGGAGCCACAGGTCCTGGGTTTGAATCCTGGCTCTGCTCCTTACTAGTTATATGACCTTGGGCAAGATACTTAACTTCTGTGCCTCAGTTTTCTTGTCTATAAAATGGGAATTTATACCTACCATATAGTTGTGTTGTGAGGGTTAAATGAGTTAATACATGTAAAGCACTTAGAACAGCGCCCAATAGGGCTCAGCATGTAGTAATTGCTTTATTTAGGAACCAGCAATTACCAATACTATGAACATATGTATGTACTTAAATAAATAAGAAGTCATATTTTATGAATGAATTTGTGACTTGCTTTTTTTTCACTTAATATGTCTTGGAGGTCTTTTCCTGTCAATTTATAGAGATTTATTTATCAGCAGTGTAGTATTTCATGGTGTGGATGTTACCATACTTGATTCACACACTCACTTACTCATGAATATTTATGCTGTTTCCACGTCTTTAACTATTGCAAAGAGTATTGCAGTCAACAGATTTACACACATATCTTTGGGCAAATGTGCATGGATTTTCATAGGTCATATTCGTAAAAGTGGAATTACTCAAAGGGTTTATAAAATATGCAAACTCTTTATTAATATCGCCAAATTAGTTTCTAAAAATACTTTTATAATCTCCAACGATATACATGGGAGATTAGTCTTTTTCCCTGCATCCTCACCAACCCTAGGTATTATCAGTATCTTTAAAATTTGCCAGTCACTTGATCTAAAAATATTTCTGGGACTTCCCTGGTGGTCCAGTGGTTAAGAATCTGCCTTCCAATGCAGGGAACCGGGGTTTGATCCCTGGTTGGGGAACTAAGATCCCACAAGCTGCGGGGCAACTAAACCGGTGCGCCACAACTACTGAGCCTGCACACCACAATTAGAGAGCCTGAGCGCTGCAACTATTGAGCCCACGTGCTCTAGAGCCCGAGCGCCGCAACAAAGAGCCCACACGCTGCAACGAAGATCCCACGTGCTAGGGCTTCCCTGGTGGCGCAGTGGTTGAGAATCTGCCTGCCAATGCAGGGGACATGGGTTCGAGCCCTGGTTTGGGAATATCCCACATGCCGCGGAGCAACTAGGCCCGTGAGCCACAACTACTGAGCCTGCGCATCTGGAGCCTGTGCTCCACAACAGGAGAGGCTGCGATAGTGAGAGGCCCGCGCACCGCGATGAAGAGTGGCCCCCGCTCGCCGCAACTAGAGAAAGCCCTCGCACAGAAACGAAGACCCAACACAGCCATAAATAAATAAATAAAATTAAAAAAAAAAATTGACAAGGCTAAATTAAAAAAAAAAAAAAAAGATCCCACGTGCTGCAACTACGACCCGACGCAGCCAAATAAATAAATATTTAAAAAAATAAAAATAAAAATGATATTTCTGTAGGATTCACGTGAAGTAACTCACTCGCTTACTGAAAAGCAAGAAAGGATTCTTGTGTATATGGGAAGTTTTTTTTTTGGCCACACCGTGTGGCCTGTGGGGTCTTAGTTCCCTGATGACCAGGGATCGAACCGTGCCATGCGCCCTGCAGTGGAAGTACGGAGTCTTAACCACTGGACCACCAGGGAAGTCCCTATATGGGAAGTTTTAAAGCATAGCAATAAAATGGTCCTGGTGTACTGAACAACCAGGTTAAGAAACAGAACATTACCAATACTTTTGAAGCCCCCTGGGGTCCTTTCTGGATCATAACCCCTCTGCTTCCTCCACAGAATTTGTGAATTTTGTGTTTATTTTCTTGCTTTTTATTATACTTTTACTACATGCTCAAGTAATATATTGCTTAGTTTGACATGTTTTGAACTTTGTATACATGGTATCATCTATATTCTACTGCTTACTTTTTTGCATAACATTAATTTTGAGATTCCTTCATGTCAATGCATGTAGCTGTAGTTCACTGTACTAATATGCCAGATTTTATTCATCCATTTACTTGTCAGTGCATCATTTGGGTTGTTTCCAGTGTTTTGCCATTGCAAGCAGTGCTGCTGTGAGCATACTTCTATGTGTCTTATCTTACACTCTTTAAATCAAAATTTAATGAAATTCCCCCCAAATGATAACTCATTATTATTTTAATTTGCATTTCCTTGATTACTGGTAAGGTTGAGCATCTTTCATATATTTATTAGCCACTTATGTTTCTTCTTAGTGTTGCCTTTCTTGGTCTTCGCTCATTTTTTTTTTTTTTCTTGTTTTCCCCTTTTCATGTCTGCCTTTTTCCAGTATTCCATACCATTTCTCTAAACTGAGGAGTCTTATGTTCTCAAAAGAAAGAGAAGTGGGAAAATCCCAGACCACAGTACCTGAAATTCACACAACACATATTCTTTGATATGCCTGCTCTAAGCAAGGCACTGTACTAAATAAGCCATCGAGGTCTTCAGGGAGCTTATGATTTTATTGGGGAGATGAATGAATAAGTAGTTATGAAGGAAGGGGGCCAGTGTTACAGTGTAGGATATGTAGGGTGCAGGGGGTGCAGGAGCAGGCTCTGACTAAGGAGTGCTAGGGTAGGACTCTTAGAGCTGAGCCTTCAAGGTTGACTGGGAATTCTCCAAGGAGGCAAGGGAGGGAAGCGTATCCCTGGAGGAGAAAACGACATGTACACTTGTGGGGAGGTGGGAGCGTGTATTGCATTGGAAAACTCATCAACAGAAATAGAAATTTGGATTTGGATGCCTTCCTGCAATTGGATCAGGAACGTTGGGATAGCTAATGTAGGGTACAGGTGGGATACTGGTGGGAGTCAAGACATTATGTGATATATACTGTGATAGGTCTGATCATAAGGGGACTTTAATGCTGCAATAAGGCGTTTTAAATTTCTTTGTTTGCTTTTTTAAAAAAAGCATACATTTATGTATGTTAAACAATAACATACATACATAAACGTGCATATATCATATATGTACAGTCAAGTAATTTTCACAAACTGGATACACTTCTCTAACCATCACCCAGATCAAAAAACAGATCATTACCAGTACCACAGAAGCCCCCTCTTGTCCCTTTCTAGTCATTACCTACCCTCCACCCTCAAGGGTAACCACTGTCCTGACTTCTGAAGCATATATTAGTTTTGCTTGCTTTTATACTTTTTATATAAGTGGAATCATATAGTATACTTCTGTGTATGACTTCTATTGCTTAACGTTTCTGTAAAGTTCATCCATGTTGCATGTACATTAGTTCATTCTTTTTCATTGTTGTACAGTGTTCTGTTGTATGACTGTATCACAGTTTATCCATTCTACTCCAAAAACATTTGGGTAATTTCTAGTTTTTGGCTATTATGAAAAATGCTACTATGAACATTCTAGTGTATATATATATATATATATTTTGTATGTACATTGCGCTTTTATTCATTAAAAAAATTTTTTTAAATTTATGGCTGTGTTGGCTCTTCGTTTCTGTGCGAGGGCTTTCTCTGGTTGTGGCAAGTGGGGGCCACTCTTCATCACGGTGCGCGGGCCTCTCACTATCGCAGCCTCTCCCATTGCGGAGCACAGGCTCCAGACGCGCAGGCTCAGTAATTGTGACTCACGGGCCTAGTTGCTCCGCGGCATGTGGGATCCTCCCGGACCAGGGCTCGAACCCGTGTCCCCTGCATTGGCAGGCAGATTCTCAACCACTGCGCCACCAGGGAAGCCCCTAGTATATGTTTTTATGGGGAAAGTATGTATGCATTTCTGTTGAGTAGATAACCAGGTGTGGAATTGCTGCGTTATAAGGTATGCATGTGTTCATCTTTGGTAGATACTTCCAAAGTGATTGTGATAATGAGCAAACCCACCATCCGTTCTGATTGTTCCACAGCCCCCGAAACTTGGTATTTTTTTTTTTCATTTTAGTCATTTTGATGGATAGTTTGTTGTATCGCCTTATGGTTTTAGTTTCTAGTTCTTTGATAACGATGACTAATAAGGTGAAACCCTTTTCATATGTTTATTGGACATTTGGATATCCTCTTATGTGATGTATCTATTGAAGCCTTTTGCCCATTTTTCTGTTGGGTACCACTCTCTCTCCCTCTCATGTTCCCTCCCTCCCCACTTTCTTTCTTTCTTTAAATATACTTTTTATTTTGAAATAATTTTAGATTTACAGAAAAGTTGCGAAGATAATACTCATGTGCTCTTCACCCAATTTCCCCCAATGTTAGCATCTTAATAACCATGGTGCATTTGTCATAACTAAGACATTAATGTTGATACAATACTATTAACTAAATTATAGACTTTATTTGGATTTCACCAGCTTTTCCACTAATGTCCTTTTTCTGATCCAGGATTCAGTCCAGGATACCACATCGTTTTTTTGTCTTTTTGTTTTGTAGGAATTCTTAATGTATTCTGAATATCCTTTGTCAGATAGTCATAGAGTGAATATCTTCTACTCTGTGGGTTGTCATACTCTCTTAGTGGAGTCTTTTGATGAACAAAAGTTCAAAATTTTAATATAGTCTAATGTATCAGTTTTTTATGGGGAGGATTTTTTTGTGCTGTGGTTAAGAAAAATTTTGCCTTTCCAAGGCCGTAAAGATGTTCTCCTATAAAACCTTTATTGTTCTGCTTTTCACACTTACATCTACAATCCACTTGGAATTAATGTTTGCATATAGTGTGAAGTAGGAGTTAATATGCATCTTTTTCCATGACAAGGCATATTACTTTAACCTATAAGCATATGGAATATGCTTATGGAAAATATGTGGAAGAGGAGCATTATGTCAAATTTGAGGAACTGGCATTTTTGTATGTCTATGTGTATTAGTCACTGTGTTCTCACTTAAATGTTGTACTATCCATCTTGCCAACTACTAAACTAAGGCTGAGGGAGAATAAAATTAATACACACAACAAATAAAAGCTGGAGCCAGTGCCTGAGCCAAGGTCTAACTGTTCCAAATGCTATTCTTTTTCTGCAAAGAAGAGAGAAAATCAAGTTGGGCTTGAGGAGTAATGGACCAGGCAGTAAATCTGGTGGTGATCTAGGTACTGCTGTGTATCATGTCATTCTATCAAAATAAAATATATTTTCTAAAATAAAAAAATAAATATATAAAAAATAAAATGCAAAAAGTTGATAAGAACCTGTACTGGGGTGGGGGGGTAGGCTGGATAAATTAGTCTGATCTATTCGTGGAATACTAGTAGCCATTAAAAGCAAATTTTGAAGAATATTTATTTATTTATTTTTAAAATGTTTATTATTTGGTTGTGCTGGGTCTTAGTTGTGGCAGGCAGGCTCCTTATTTGTGGCCCAAGGGCTCCTTAGTGTGGTACACGGGCTCTTAGTTGTAGCATGCAAACACTTAGTTGCGGCATACATGTGGGATCTAGTTCCCTGATAAGGGATTGAACCCAGGCCCCCCGCATTGGGAGTGCGGAGTCTTAACCACTGCACCACCAGGAAAGTCCCTGAAGAATGTTTAATGTGATGGAAATTAATGATGAAATATTAAATGGGGAAAAAAGCACGTATATAACTGTATATAGTAGTATGCCTTTCAAAAATATACATAGAAAAATTATAAGGAATACACTAATATTTTAATAGTGGCTATTTTGGAGTAGTAGGATTATAATTATTATTTTTTTTAATAAATGTATTTATTTATTTAATTTATTTATTTTTTGCTGCATTGAGTTTGTTGCCGTGCACAGGCTTTCTCTAGTTGCGGCGAGCGGGGGCTGCTCTTTGTTGCAGTGCATGGGCTCTAGGCGCATGGGTTTCAGTAGCTGTGGCTCACGGGCTTAGTAGTTGTGGCTCGCGGGCTCTAGATCGCAGGCTCAGTAGTTGTGGCTCGCAGGGTCTAGGGTGCAGGCTCAGTAGTTGTGGCGCACGGGCTTAATTGCTCCACAGCCTGTGGCATCTTCCTGGACCAGGGATCGAACCCATGTCCCCTGTATTGGCAGGTGGATTCTTAACCACTGTGCCACCAGGGAAGTCCAGGATTATAATTATTTTCATTATATTCTTTAATTTTTATCTCTGGAAGTATTACTTTTTTTAAAAAAGACAGTTGTAGGTTCACATGCAGTTATAAGAAATAATAGAGTTCTCTGTACCCTTTACTTAGCATTCCTCAGTGGTAACATCTTGCAAAACCATAGTGCACTGTCACAATCAGGATAGTGACGTAAATACAGTCAAGGGACAGAATATTTCCATCACCACAAAGATACTTCAGGTTGCCCTTTTAGAGTCACACCCACTTCCTTCCCATCTCCATCTTCTCCTTAACTCCTGACAACCCCTAATCTGTTCTCCATTTGTATAATTTTGTCATTTCAAGACTATTATCAATACATAAATGGAATCATATAGTATGTAACCTTTTGTGATTGAATTCTTTCATTTAGCATAATTCTTTGGAAATTGTTGTTGCATGCATCAATAATTTGTTCCTTTTTATTGCTGAATGGTAAGCATTCCATGGTATGGCTGTACCGCAGTTTGTTTAACCATTCACCTATTGAAGGGCATCTGGGTTGTTTCTAGTTTTGGGGTATTACAAATAAAGCTTCTATAAACATTAGTGTGCAAGTTTTTGTGTGAACATAAGTCTTCATTTCTTTTGGATAAATGCCCAGGAGTATAATTGCTGGGTCATATGGTAGTTGTAGGTTTAGTTTTTAAAGAAATTGCGAATTGTTTTTCAGAGTCGCTGTGTCACTTTGTATTTCCACAAGCAATGTGTGAGTGATCCAGTTTCTCTGCATTCTTGCCAGCATGTGGCGTATTTTTTGTTTTAATCATTCTGATAGGTGTGTAGTGGTATCTCACTGTGGGTTTAATTTGCATTTCCCTAATGACTAATGTTGCTGAACATTTTTTATGTGCTTATTTGCCATCTGTATATCTTCTTCAGTGAAATATCTTTTCATGTCTTTTACCCGTGTTCTAACAAAATGTTAGAGAATAAAATCTCTGTATTCATGAGAGATGTTAGTTTGTAGTCTGTTTGTTTTTTTCTTTTTAAAATTGTCTTTGTCTGGTCTTGGTGCCACACAATAGGAATAGATTCATGAAATGAATTTGGAGGTGTTCCCTCCTTTTACTTTCTGGATGAGATTATGTAGAAATAGAATTGGTGTTAATTTTTTAAATATTTGGTAGAATTCTCAGTGGAGCCATCTGGGCCTGGATAGTTCTTCTTGAGAATATTTTATTTTGGCCTCGCCACACGCTTGTGAGATCTCAGTTCCCCCACCAGGGATTGAACCCAGGCCACGGCAGTGAAAGCCTGGAATCCTAACCCCTAGGTCACCAGGGAACTCCTGAGAATTTTTAAATTATGACTTTAATTTCCTTAATAGTTATAAGGCTATTCATATTACCTATGTCATATTAGATGAGCTGTGGTAGTTTGTATTTTTTGAAGAATTGATTCATTTTGTCTAAATTGTTAAATTTACGTTCATAGAGTTTTTCATAGTATTACCTTATACTTTTAATACCTGCAGGGTCTGTAGAAATATCCTATTTCATTCCTGATATTGGTATTTATGTCTCTCTCTTTTATTCTTTGTCAGTCTTGCTAGAGATTATGATTTGTATCGATCTTTTCAAAGAACTGCTCTTTGTTTCATTGTTTTTTCCCTATTGTTGTTCTGTGTTAAATTTTATTTATTCATGCTCTTATCTTTATTAATTCCTTCCTCCTGCTTGCTTTGAGTTTGGTTCTTTTTCTAAATTCTTGTAGTGAGAGCTTAAATTATCTGATATTAATACAGCACTCCTGCATTCCTTTGATTAATATTTGCATGATATATCTTTACCCATTCTTTTACTTCAACCAGCCTATATTTTTATATTTAAAGTATCTTTCTTATAGACAGCATATAATGAGTCATGTTTTTTTTTAATCCATTCTGCCAATCTGTTTTTTATTTTTATTTTATTTATTTATTTATTTTGGCCATGGCCATGTGGCTTGCGGGATCTTAGTTCCCCAACCAGGGATTGAATCCAGGCCCCCTGCAGTAGAAGTGTGGAGTCCTAACCACTGGACTGCCGGGGAATTCCAGCCAATCTGTTTTTTAATTGGTGTATTTAGACCGTGTACATTTAGTGTAATTATTGGTATGGTAAGTCTGCTATTTTATTTTTGTTTGTTGTTTGTTCTCTCTGTTCTTCATTTCTCTGTTTTCTTTTCCCTGCCTTTCTGTGGGTTACTTGAGCACTTTTTATGATTCAATTTTGATTCATTTATAGTGTTTCTGAGTATTATTTCTTTGTATAGACTTCGTAGTGATTGCTCTAGTATTACCTGTTTAAGTGAGGTATAGAAACCTTGCCTTCCTTTACATTCCTTTACCCTCTCCCATTTATAATTAATTTAAATATTTCCTGTGTATTCATTTAGAATTACGTCAGACGGGGTTATAATTTTTAGCTTCCATCATCAAACATAATTTAGAAAACTCAAGGAGAGAGGGAAAGCCTATTGTATTAACCCACGTTTTTGCTATCCATGTTGTTTCTGTCTTCCTAATGTTCCAAGATTCCTTTTTTATTGTTTCTTTTCTGTTTAGAGAACTTTCAAAGCCATTCTTTTAGTGTAGGTCTACTGGTAAGAAATTCTCTTAATTTTCCTTTACCTGAGAATGTCTTGATTTCCCCCTCATTCCTGATGAATATTTTTCCTGGGAAAAAATTGATTGAGAGGTTTTTTTTTCCCCAGCACTTGAAAATAGTGTCCCATTTTCTTCTGGCCTTCATGGTTTCTGATGAGAAATCTGTTGTTATTCAAAGTGTTTTCCCCCTATAGGTAAGGTGTCATTTTTCTCTGGCTGCTTTCATGATTTTTTCTTTGTCTTTAGTTATCAGAAGTTTAATTACAATATATCTTGGCATGAATTTTGGGTTTATCATGTTTGCTGAGCTCCTTGAATCTGCAAATTCGTCTTTTGCCAAATTTGGGATGGTTCAGCCATTATTTCCTTGAGTACTTCTTCAACTTGCTCTCTTTCTTGTCTCCAACTGGGATTCTGATGACATGAACAGAGGAGATGACCTCTCCGGGCCCAAATCCAGCCTAGTTGTCTGTGCTCTTCCAATTAGAATACCATGGTTGAACCCAGGCCACAGCAGTGAAAGCGCCAAATCCTAACCACTGGACCACCGGGGAACTCCCGAGATTGTGTTTTAATCAGAATGCATGCCTGTGTCGTAGGGAAAAGGAGTCGGCAGCCACTCTGGCTATTTTGAAATTATTTTTTCTTCTTTCTTTTCTAACGTTCTCTTGACCTAGATGTCATGGAACACTCACTATGCATTCAGAAAATACTTACCTTTGTTAGGGGCTGTGGCAGACAGCTGCCCACAAGGAGTTAACAGTTAGAAGGGGTAATTCCTCATGGATCACAAATAAGTGAGAGGCACGTGCCACTGGAGGCCCTGTGATACAGAGGGAGCTCAGGGAAGGGAGTAGGTGTTTCCCACAGGATGTAGGGAAGTGTCATGGAAGATGTGGCAATTGAATGCAAACTCTTGAGGGACTTGCAGATGCCCCTGGTGAAAATGGGAGGAAAGAACTTTTTTTTTTTTTTTAACATCTATGTTGGAGTATAATTGCTTTACAATGGTGTGTTAGTTTCTGCTTTATAATAAAGTGAATCAGCTATACATATACATATATCCCCATATCTCATCCCTCTTGTGTTTCCCTCCCACTCTCCCTATCCCACCCCTCTAGGTGGTCACAAAGCACTGAGCTGATCTCCCTGTGCTATGTGGCTGCTTCCCACTGGCTATCTATTTTACATTTAGTAGTGTATATATAAGTCCATGCCACTGTCTCACTTCATCCCAGCTTACCCTTCCCCTTCCCCGTGTCCTCAAGTCCATTCTCTACGTCTGCATCTTTATTCCTGTCCTTCCCCTAGGTTCTTCATAACCTTTTTTTTTTTTAGATTCCATATATATGTGTTAGCATACATTATTTGTTTTTCTCTTTCTGACTTACTTCACTCTGTTTGACAGACTCTTGATCCATCCACCTCACTACAAATAGTCCAATTTCGTTTCTCTTTATGGCTGAGTAATATTCCATTGTATATATGTGCCACATCTTCTTTATCCATTCATCTGTCGATGGACACTTAGGTTGCTTCCATGTCCTGGCTATTGTAAATAGAGCTGCAGTGAACACTGTGGTACGTGACTCTTTTTGAATTATGGTTTTCTCAGGGTATATGCCCAATAGTGGGATTGCTGGGTCATATGGTAGTTCTATTTTTAGTCTTTTAAGGAACCTCCATACTGTTCTCCATAGTGGCTGTATCAGTTTACATTCCCACCCACAGTGCAAGAAGGTTCCCTTTTCTCCACACCCTCTCCAGCATTTATTTTTTGTAGATTTTTTGATGATGGCCGTTCTGACTGGTGTGAGGTGATACCTCATTGTGGTTTTGATTTGCATTTCTCTAATGATTAGTGATGTTGAGCATTCTTTCATGTGTTTGTTGGCAATCTGTATATCTTCTTTGGAGAAATGTCTATTTAGGTCTTCTGCCCTTCTGTCTTTTTGGATTGGGTTGTTTGTTTTTTTGATATTGAGCTGCATGAGCTGCTTGTATGTTTTGGAGATTAATCCTTTGTCAGTTGCTTCATTTGCAAATATTTCTCCCATTCTGAGGGTTGTCTTTTTGTCTTGTTTATGATTTCCTTTGCTGTGCAAAAGCTTTTAAGTTTCATTAGGTCCCATTTGTTTATTTTTGTTTTTATTTCCACTTCTCTAGGAGGTGGGTCAAAAAGGATCTTGCTGTGATTTATGTCATAGAATGTTCTGCCTATGTTTTCCTCTAAGAGTTTTATAGTGTCTGGCCTTACATTTAGATCTTTAATCCATCTTGAGTTTATTTTTGTGTATGGTGTTAGGGAGTGTTCTAATTTCATTCTTTTACATGTAGCTGTCCAGTTTTCCCAGCACCACTTATCGAAGAGGCTGTCTTTTCTCCATTGTGTATTCTTGCCTCCTTTATCAAAAATAAGGTGACCATTATGTGCATGTGTTTATCTCTGGGCTTTCTATCCTGTTCCATTGATCTGTATTTCTGTTTTTGTGCCAGTACCATACCATCTTGATTACTGTAGCTTTGTAGTATAGTCCAAAGTCAGGGAGCCTGATTCCTCCAGCTCCATTTTTCTTTCTCAAGATTGCTTTCGCTCTTCGGGGTCTTTTGTGTTTCCATACAAATTGTGCAATTTTTTGTTCTAGTTCTGTGAAAAATGCCATTGGTAGTTTGATAGGGATTGCATTGAATCTGTAGATTGCTTTGGGTAGTATAGTCATTGGAAAGCACATTTAAGGCTAAGGAAATGATGAGAGCAAAGTTACAGAAGTGGGAAGACATGGGACGTATTGGACCAGGGGCAGTGAAGAGCAGTAGCAGGAGATGTGAGTTGACTCAGACTGTGGAGAGCCTTAAATGCCACACTAAGGGTCTGGCTTTTATTTGGTAGGAATTAAGTGTTTTTGTAAAACTAGCTACATTGCCAGGATTGGGAAGGCTTAAGGGCCATGTGGAAGTGTCTTCCATTTTTCTTAAATTTGGGTTCATTACAAGAAGTGGGAGGAGGCTAATATTTGAGTACCTCCCTCTTATGTGGCAGAGAACAACCTCCATACATTTTCAGTTAATCTTCAACCAAAAAGCTCTCAGTTGGATGGTATTCCCATTTTATAGCGAGAACACTGAGAGTTAAGTATCTGACTACAGAGACTGATTACTTCTCCACCAATTCACTCTTTCTTGTGTAGGTAGGACTATTGCCTACCCAGAAAAGCTTCTCCCAACTCTCTGGGCAGAGTCCATTCTTTCCTCTTTCTTTCTTTCCAACAGACATTTGGAAGGTTAGGAGGGTTCCTTAAAATGTGTTAAGAGTAAGATGACATTTATACTTCTGGACCTCATGGCAGGGTATGACCAGATGACCTGAAGGTCACTTTCATCTTGGCTAGTTCAGCACCCATCTTCCCATCGTTGGATGGGAGAGGCATATACTCCTCTTTTATGCTGCCATAATATCAAGGCTGGAAGGAGCCTTAGAGATACTTAGTCCAACGCTTATTTTTCCAGTGAGATCCAGAGGCCCAGAGTGGCTAAGCCTCTTGTCCACCTGTACACATAACATGGGTTATTGGCAGGATTTGGTCCACTCTGCCTTGCTGATTCTCTCTCAATGTTATTATCTCCCCAAATCTCCAGCCCCCCACTTCTCCCTCTTATTGCATGCTTTCCCCCTCGGGTTTTCTATCTTCCTCACAATGTGTTTTTTAAAACTTCTTTGAGTTATGAAAGAACATCTGCTTTTCCCTTTGAAGTTAGGTGCCTGCTTTCATTTGGATAATTTCTGTGTGGCTCATAGAAATAAGGGTTTGGATTCATGTACCTTCCTATGGTTTGGTTCAGGAAGGATATCTTAGTCTTATAAAGTGTATCAATAACTACCTGGTTGGCTGTCAGGTGCAGAAATTCTGGATTGGGGATGACCAGTCCAGGGATGCCGTCTTCAGGGTTGGGGAAAGGAGAGTGCATGCAATGTGCTTCCTGTAATCCAAGGACCAGGGTAGCCCCTCTGGAACCACACGGAGCAGTGTGCAGTGTAGTCTCTGTGCATTGTAAAGAGCACTGTCAGAGTCCCCGGAGACATCCTTATCACCTAAGAGCGAACTGATCTTGGACAAGCTGATGTCACCTCCCCGGACCTCAGCTTTTCTTGTCTGTGAAATGGTGATAATAAGGCCCACTCCACAGGGCTGGCAAAAGTGCATGTGTACTGGTAGCAGACTATAAAGGTAAGAGGTTATTGTTGCTGTCATTGTCATTATTAGGGCAGCGTGGACATTCTCAGGCTGACTCTCCAGGGTGAACTGACAGGAGATGAACTTGAACGCATAGCCCAGAAGGTATTGAGGTTTCTGGTGGGGCAAGGCCTCCTCCCCTCCGCCAGTTCTCCTTCCTTGCTGCTGACCCCTCGTCCCAGTGCTGGCTGGAGCCATCTCCTCTGCTGCCCGGGAGCATCTCCTTTCAGACACACCCAGCTGACCTCAGCATTGTGCACTGCTTTGGGGGATGGAGAGACCCCCATTAAAATTAAAACTAACCTGCAATTTCAACTAATTTTCCCCATCCTATGTTCTTGCTGCTGCTGTGTTCGTCCTGTGGCTTCTGGTAGAGGTTCTGAAATGAATTTTTGGAGGGGAAGATCGGACTAACCCTTCAAGTCTTTTGAGGAGCAGTTCTTCTGCATTGGTTGAGGGGCAGAAGTTCTGTGCTTGTCGTATGGTTTCTGAGCCACTTTTCTCTCTCTCTCCGGTAGGCCGGCAGGAAGACCTATGCCATGGTGTCCGGCCGCTCAACTGGTCATTCTCTGGCCTCAGAACTGGTGGAGTCCAACGATGGACATGAAGAGATCATTAAGGTAAGCTTAGTTCACCTCCACTGTTTCTCCCTCCTCTCTTTCTCCCTATAGACACAGGAGAGGGAACAGCTGACTTCGTCAAAGGGACCTTGTGGTTTGACTAGGAAGAACCAGACCTGCGATGCTAGCTCCTGGCCATCTCCTGGAAAGATCTTAATTAACACCAGGAGACCACAGTCAGTCTGTAGTGACTTTGGTGCTACGCGGCCCTGGGCATGGGGATGGATGGGATGACCTTTCTAGGTGCTTATCCACTGTCCATGTTTAGCTGCTGGAAGTTGTGGAGACCGGTGGGAAGTGTGTTTATGGAACTTATTTTTAAAAATTACAACAATTTTTGTTATTTCTTTTTTAGAAACAGCTTTTTGAGATGTAATTCACATACCATACAATTGACTTGGTTAAAGTGTACAATTCAGTGGTTTTTAGTATATTCACAGAGTTGTGAAACCACCACCACTACTAATTTCAGAACATTTTCAGTCACTCCTTCTAGCTCCTGGCAATCACCAATCTACCTTCTGTCTCCATGGATTTGCCCCTTCTAGACATCTCATATAAATGGAATCATACAACGTGTGGCCTTTTGTATCTGGCTTCTTTCACTTAGCACAGTATTTTCAGGGTTCAGCCACGTTGTAGCATACATCAGTACTCACTGCTTTTAACGGCTGAATCATGTTCCCTTGAATGAATATACCACATTTTGTTACCCATTCATCAATTGATGGACATTTAGGTTGTTTCCACTATCTTTTATGAATAATGCTGCTCTGAATATTCTTGTACAGGTTTTTGGGTGAACATACGTTTTCAGTTCTCTTGGTATATACCTAGCAGTAGTGAAATTGCTAGCTCATATGGTAATTCTATATTTATATTTAATCTTTTGAGAAACTATGAGACTTTTTTCCAAAGCATCTGCTCCATTTTATATTCCCATCAGTGATGTACGAGGGTTCTGGTTTCTGTACATACTCATTAACACTTGTTATTGTCCATCGTTTTGATTATAGCCATCCTAGTGGATGTGAATTGATATCTTGTTGTGGTTTTAATTGCATTTCCCTGATGACATCTTTTCTTATGCTTATTGAGAAATGCTTATGCCGTTTGTATATCTTCTTTGGAGAAATATTTATGCAAATCCTTTTCTCATTTAAAAATTCAATTGTGTTTTAATTGTTAAGATTTAAGGGTTCTTTTATATATTCTGGATAATAGACCCTTATCAGATATATGATTTCGAAAAAAATCTTTAATTTTTTCCCATTCTGTGGGTTTTTCTTCTTTTTTTACTTTTTCTTTCTTCTTCTTCTTTTTTTTTTTTAATATTTATTTATTTATTTGGTGGCACCAGGTCTTAGCTGTGGCAGGCGGGCTCCTTAGTAGCGGCTCACCGGCTCCTTAGTTGTGGCGTGCAAACTCTTAGTTGTGGCATGCCTGTGGGATCTAGTTCCCTGACCAGGGATCGAGCCCAGGCTCCCTGCATTGGGAGCACGGAGTTTTAACCACTGCACCACCAGGGCAGTCCCCTGCTTGCCCCACCTTTAATGGTAGTTTATAACATCTTTGTATCCATAAATGGGTGCAGAGTGTTCTAGTATACACATACCATAATTTCTTTAATCCTCCATTGTTGGACATTTTGTCTATTTCCATTTTTTGCCTCCATAAACAATACTTTGTTGAGCATATATGTTACTAATTTGTGAATGTGCTTTATAATACAAGTGATAAAGAAATACTTTCTCAGTTGTTAAAGATTCAAGCATGGTATACAGAGAAAAATGTGTAAATCCCCTTTTACAACCCCCTTTCCATGAATTTGCATATATGTATGTGAGTATTTATGCTAGTTTAGCTAAATTTATTTCATTAGGATGAATTTCCAGAAATAGATTTGATAGGTTAAAGAGTAAATATAGTTTTTTTTAAAAAATTTATTTAGTTTTGGCTGAGTTGGGTCTCAGCTGCTGCATGGGCTTTCTCTAGTTGCGGTAAGCAGGGGCTACTCTTCATTGCGGTGCGCGAGCTTCTCATTGCGGTGGCTTCTCTTGTTGCGGAGCATGGGCTCTAGGCGCGTGGGCTTCAGTAGTTATGGCACGGAGGCTCAGTAGTGTGGCTCACGGGCTCTAGAGCACAGGCTCAGTAGTTGTGGCGCACGGGCTTAGTTGCTCCGCGGCACGTGGGATCTTCCCGGACCAGGGATCGAACCCGTGTCTCCTGTATTGGCAGGCGGATTCTCAACCACTGCGTCACCAGGGAAGCCCCGGGAAGCCCCCAAAGAGTAAATATAGTTTTAAGTCTTCTGATCGGAATTACCAAATTGCCACCCAGAAAGATGGTGACAATTTACCCTTCCACCAGCAGTGTATGAGGTTGCCTATGTGGAGTTAATTTAACTGGAGATTTCTTTTTATTGAAGTATAGTTGATTTACAATGTTGTGTTAGTTTCAGGTGTACAGCAAACTGATTCACATTCTTTTCCCTTATAGGTTATTACAAAGTATTGAGTATAGTTCCCTGTGCTATACAGTAGGTCCTTGTTATTTATTTATTTATTTATTTTGTCTGTGTTGGGTCTTTGTTGCTGTGTGCAAGCTTTTCTGTAGCTGTGGTGAGCAGGGGCTACTCCTCGTTGCGGTGCGTGGGCTTCTCACCTGCGGTGGCTTCCCTTGTTGCAGAGCACGGGCTCTAGGCACGCAGGCCTCAGTAGTTGTTGCACATGCGCTCACCAGTTGCGGCTCGCGGGCTCTAGAGCACAGGCTCAGCAGTTGTGGCGCACGGGCTTAGTTGCTCCATGGCATGTGGGATATTCCCCGACCAGGGGTCGAACTCATGTCTCCTGCATTGGCAGGAGAATTCCTAACCACTGAGCCACCAGGGAAGTCCTCTATTTTATATAGTAGTATATATATGTTAATCCCAACCTCCTAATTTATCCCTCTCCCCACTTCCCCTTCGCTAACCATAATTTTGTTTTCTGCCTATGGGTCTATTTCTGTTTTGTATATAAGTTCATTTGTATCATTTTATTTTTCTAAATTCTACATATAAGCAGTATCATATGATTTTTGTCTTTCTTTGTCTGGCTTACTTCACTTAGTAAGATAATCCTAGGTCCATCCATGTTGCTGCAAATGACATTATTTCATTCTTTCTTATGGCTGAGTAATATTCTATTGTGTGTGTGTGTATGTGTATATATATACACCACATCTTCTTTATCCATTCATCTGTCAATGGACGTTTAGGTTGCTTCCATTGGAGGTCTCTTAATTAGTGTTGTTTTCCTTATTTCAGGTGTACTTGAAGGGGAAGTCCGGAGACAAGATGATCCATGAGAAGAATATTAACCAGCTGAAGAGTGAGGTCCAGTATATCCAGGAGGTGGGAACCCCTTCCCTTTGTGGAAATGACCTAGGTCATTTCTCTGAACCTCACATTTTTTTGGCTCCCTTCTTTTGTAAGTTCTGATTTTCTCCCTTCTGCTCCCTTCGTTATCTCCAAAGCACCATGCCCCCTCATGTGTAAATATCATTTCTGACCCTTCCATTAATCAACCAATCCATTAATCAACAAATACTTATTAAGCACCATGCACCTAGCACCGTCCCCCCAGTCATCCTACCTAAAGTTGCCAGCCTTGCTTCCTTACTTTTTTTTTTAAACATATTTATGTTATTTATTTATCTTTTATTTATTTTTTTGGCTATGTACGGTCTTAGTTGCGACACACGGGACCCTCGTTGTGGCACGCAGGATCTTTCATTGCGGTGTGTGGGCTTCTTTCTAGTTGTGGCATGCAGGTTTTCTCTTCTCTAGTTGTGGCACGTGGGCTCCAGAGCATGTGGGCTCTGCAGTTTGCGGCATGCAGGCTCTCCAGTTGAGGTGCACGGGCCCTGCAGCATGTGGGCTCCTAGTTCCCCAACAAGGGATCAAACTCGTGTCCCCTGCATTGGAAGGCGGATTCTTTACCACTGGACCACTGGGGAAGTCCCCTCCCCACTTTTCTTAACCCTCACTCTGGCTCATGTTTCTCCTTGGCACTTGTCACCATGACATATTACATGTTTTACTTATTTGTCTTTTGGGTTGTGTGTCTCCACAACTAAAATGTTAGATACACCGGGGCATAGTTTTTGTTATTTTGTTGCTTGTATAGGAGGGACTGGGTTGCAGCCCCACTTGACTAGACTCTCTCCTTTCCCAGCCAGTACTTAGAACAGTACCTGACTCATAGGAGTATGGGCTGTGGATAGGCACAACGGTGGGTGAGTTGGTGTGCTCTCTTTCCCAAAGCTAAAGCCTCTTGCCCTCTCCTCCCAGGCCAGGAACTGCCTGCAGAAGCTCCGGGAGGATATAAGTAGGAAGCTCGACGGAAATCCAGGAGATTCTCTCCATCAACAGGAGATACAGGTAATAGGAAATGGTCCATGGTTGGGTCCCCACTGAGGAGGTGGGGTTGTGCCATTTACCAGTCACCCAGTGGGTGCCGAATCTAATGCCGCTGCCAGGAAAGGCGAGAATACAAGTGATGCTGGCTTCTCTGAGCACTCACAGCCTTGTTAGGACTCTCCAGCAGATGGACACTTGTATTCACACTAATCAGCCTACATACAAGCACACCTGTTCCTAAAGCATGTGCAAAAATTGAATTTATATCAATAAAATTATTAAGTCAATGGCAGGCCATCTTATATATAAGGATTCTGTGATCAATCTTCTTGTAATACAAAGTCTTATAAAGAGACAATTAACTTATAAATCCAAACTTCTCATAAGCTGATCTTGCTTAATTTGGTGATGCTTGTGGTGTAAATTGGAAGTCTTGGTCCTTGTCTATTATTACTGTCTGTGTCTATAGCTATCTCTACCCTGGGACAGGAAGCTCCTCCAGGTTAGGGTTCACCCGCCGACCCTCGTCTCTGTGTCCCCACACCCCAGCCCAGGGTCTGGGATGCACAAGGTCATCAGTAAATGTTTGTTAGACCAAACTGATTGGAGCATCCCTCTTGGGATGGATGATCCTGGGATCCTGTTTTTCAGTTCTTCAAAAATTTGAGGATAGAAATGTCCCCAGGAGAGCAGAACTATCTCTTCCATGACTTCACCCTCATCTTCCCTTAGATTCCGAGCTGTGTCTCCTTCATTTGCTTTTGGTTTGATTGAGGTGGTCTTTCTCCAGTAGATCCTGCCCTCGTTCTCCTAAGGGGAACAGTGACCTAGCAGCTAGTGCCAGCAAAATTACCCTTCGTCTTGGGCATGTGCTAGGCTTGTGTGGTGGATTCTCCCTAATTCATTTTGCTTTGGCTGTAGGTAAGACTTTCACTGCCTGAGCTCACATCTGGCTGGTGGGAGGTGCTTTGTCTGGTGACTGAAGAACCTAATGTGTTCAGAGCCCAGAAGTCCAGGCACCTTGTTTACACAAAACGGCAGTCGTATGATGACTAATCAGGCTTTGGGTTGGAAAGAACTGCAGCAAATGCCGCTTCCCCTTTTGATTTATGCTTTGTCAGACCTTGTCAGGATCCCCGAGGGGCAAAGGAAACCCTTTGTTTATGGCAGACAGCTGCTTGTATTTCCTGGGCTGCGAGGAATGGGCCTGCACATTTTCCAGTCTGCTGAAAGGTTTTAGCCTGGGGTTTCTTTCCTCCTCCCAACAAGGCTAGATAGAGTATTCCCTCTCAAGGCTGCACATGTTTCTCCACTCCCTCTTTTCTCCATTTTCCCACAGAGCACTAGATGTCTTTTTTTCTTTTCTCTTCTCCCTTCCTTCCTTCCTTCCTTCTTTTTCTTCTTCCTCTTCCTCCCCCCTTCTCTCTCTCTCCTCTTTCTGTCTTTCTATCTAAGATTTGAACTCTTAGAAGAATAATGTTTCAAAAATACATGATACTGCTTATATGTGGAATCTAAAAAAAATGGTACAAATGAACTTATATACAAAACAGAAATAGACCCACAGACATAGAAAACAAACTATGGTTACCAAAGGGGAAATCAGGGAGGAGGGATAAATTAGGAGTTTAGGATGAAAATATACACACTACTATTTATAAAATAGATAACCAACAAGGACCTACTGTATAACACAGGGAACTATAATCAATATTTTGTAATAATCTATAAGGGAAAAGAATCTGAAAAAGAATAGATATATATATGTATAACTGAATCACTTTGCTGTACACCTGAAACTAACACAAGATTGTAAATCAACTATACTTCAATTAAAAAAAAAAAAAGGAGAAGAATGTTTCAAAGTTGATTGCTTGGGACTGTTTTCACTACCAACTTTATTTTTCTTTGAATAGGTGGTGCTAGAAAAGCCAAATGGCTTTAGTCAAGGTCCCCTGACTCCACATAGCAGCCCACCCAAGGTAGGTAACAGGGAAAATAGTGGTAACTACTGCTTGGCCAAGAGGCAGGAAATAATCCTTCCTGATCCTTTGTTTATTGCTTTCTCTCTCTCACTAAATATGAGAGTGATATTTACTTGCTGTAAAAATTCAAACAAAGGAGAAATATATAAAGCGGAAATTTTCCTTCCCCAATCCCACTCCTTGTAAGTATTCAAGGTTAACAGATTGAAGTGGGTGGGTCCTTTTATTTATTTATTTATTTATTTATTTAATTTTTATTTTTTTGGCCATGCTGCGTGGCTTGTGGGGTCTTAGTTCCCTGACCAGGGATCGAACCCACACCCTTGGCAGTGAAAGCTCAGAGTCCTAACTGGACCGCCAGGGAATTCCCGTGGGTGGGTCCTTTTAGAGCAGTGCTTCTCAGCCTTCATTGCCCATTAGGATGGCCTTGGGAGCTTTAAAGGATGCAATATCTGTGTGCCATCCCTAGAGACTGTAATTTAACTGGTCTGAAGTGTGGCCTACGCGTCAGGACTTTTAAAAGCTCTTCATGTGATTCTAATATTTAGCCTATTAGTTCTATTAGTTCTAATATTCTAGTCTAAAGTTCTAGAGTGTTTTTCTATATACAGACAACCATATTTAAAAGCCATATGTATGTGTGTGTGTGTATACACTAATATATACACATGCACTATATATACATACATGGATAAATGTATGTATATAATATGCACATACTTTTCACAATTCCAGTCATGATAAATACATTATTTCTTGCTTGCTTTTTTATTTTTTTAAGCTGAAAAGTATATATAGCCTTCTTTCCATATTTGTATGTGTAAATCTATCTTGTTCTTTTGAAATTATTTATTTATTTATTCATTTATTTTTGGCTGCTTTGGGTCTTCATTGCTGCGCGCAGGCTTTCTATAGTTGCGGCAAGCCGGGGGCTACTCTTCGTTGCTCTGCAGCATGTGGGATCTTCCCGGACCAGGGCTCGAACCCGTGTCCCCTGCATTGGCAGGCAGATTCTTTTTTTTTTTTTTAAAGGTATCTTTTTTTTTTTTAAAATTAATTAATTAATTAATTTTTAATTTATTTATTTTTGGCTGTGTTGGGTCTTCGTTTCTGTGTGAGGGCTTTCTCGTGGCTTTCTTGCTGTGAGCGGGGGCCACTCTTCATCGCGGTGCGCGGGCCTCTCACTATCGCGGCCTCTCTTGTTGCGGAGCACAGGCTCCAGACGCGCAGGCTCAGTAGTTGTGGCTCACGGGCCCAGTTGCTCCGCGGCATGTGGGATCTTCCCAGACCAGGGCTTGAACCCGTGTCCCCTGCATGGGCAGGCAGATTCTCAACCGCTGCGCCACCAGGGAAGCCCCGGCAGGCAGATTCTTAACCACCGCGCCACCAGGGAAGCCCCTATCTCATTCTTTTGAATAACGACAAAATATTTCCTTCCATGGCTGTACTTTTCTTTTCCCCCCCAACTTTATTGAAGTATAATTGACAAATAAACATGGCTGTACTTTTTTTTTAAATGACATTTGTTATTATATTTTTTGTGATTACATAATAATTTAAGACACACATATTGTAGAAAATTAGGGAAATTCAGAAACACAGAAAAGTTGAAAGAAGAAAAAGATATCAATTGTAATCTACCCAGAGAAAAACCAGTTTGGTGAAATTTCCTTTGTTTTTCCTTCAGTGCAAATATATGTTTATGATACTGAGATTAGACTGTATATAGCATTTCTTTGCATTTGTTTCTTTGCTTGGGCAGGTATATTTTTGGATTAGGTTTGTTTGGCTCTCAAGTGCAGAGCTGAATCAGACCCTCCCATCAGTTCAGGGCTCATTATCATCATTGGTCCCATAAAGGCCTCTCACTGCTTTCACTTTTTTTTTTTTTTGTCTCCCCAACCAAAAGGTACTCACTCTAACATATTCAATATATGATTTAAATATGCCTATTAAATATGTTTTTTAAAATTAATTAATTTATTTGTTTTTATTTTTGGCTGGGTTGGGTCTTCGTTGCTGCGTGCAGGCTTTCTCTAGTTGTGGCGAGCGGGGGCTACTCTTCATTGCGGTGCACGGGCTTCTCATTGCGGTGGCTTCTCTTGTTGTGGAGCATGGGCTCTAGGCGCGTGGGCTTCAGTAGTTGCAGCACGCGGGCTCAGTAGTTGTGGCTCGCGGGCTCTAGAGCGCAGGCTCAGTAGTTGTGGTGCACAGGCTTAGTTGCTCCGCGGCATGTGGGATCTTCCCGGGCCAGGGCTTGAACCCGTGTCCCCTGCATTGGCAGGCGGATTCTTAACCACTCCACCACCAGGGAAGCCCGTTTTTAATTTTCATAATGGACTTGTGCTGTATTTCTGTTTTTTCCTTTTTTATCCAACACCATGGTTTTAGGCTCTATCTACGTTGCTGTGTTAAAATCTGGTTTGTTGTCTCTAGCTCCTGCATGTAAAGTTTTATAACTCCCTTTTTTTCTCTTCATACTGTATCATTAAATTTTTCATGTCATCAGAGAGTCTTATGAGAACGCCATTTGAAATAAACACATAACAGTTGTGCTCCAGGAGGAGCCTTTTCAAACATTCTCACCTGCCCAGCGGCATAGGCGCAGACATAGGGGAACTGACCAGATAACTTACTGACGGCTGGATTTGGAATGTTGTGATTCTAGCCACTTACTTTAGATGTGCAGTTTGGATGTTTCCCTTCCCCGAATCACCATATTTGGCAAATATGCTGTTGGCAACAAGTTATAATAACACCTGGCACTATCTGTTCAGCCTTTCTTCTCACAAGCTCCAAGCCCTACCGGATATTATCTTAGTTTTGAGGCAGGCTGTAAGGCAGGGCGTGGTAAGGAGTCTTCTCCCTGCTTCCCAGATAGAGAAACAAGGCCCACAGGACTCAGTGATAACACAGCCACCCAGGGACCCTGTCCCCTCCTCCCAGCTGAGCTCTGTGCTCTTGTTTGAAGGTGCTGCTACTTCCCGCTGTGCAAGACCGGGAGGGACTTTTCTGTCAGACTCAAGGGAGCTGGTAACTGAAGTGCAGCGAGAGTGTACATGCCAGCTCAGCCCTAACCACCCCCAGTTCGGGTGTGCCTGGGGGAGAGGCTCACAGTAACCTCAGTGAGACACCTTTTCCTCCATCGAATCAGATTCCTGGACTTATTGGGTGCTTTTGCCTTAAGCTGCCCATCTGTCAGTAACCCTTTATCTGCTGATCTTTGTGCTAAGTGCAGAGAACCACAAAAGGCTTGCCTTTGGGACATGCCCCTCATGATGAGTGTGGCACAGTCCCTGCCCTTGGGGAACTGTAGTCCAAAGCGAAACATGGTCCCTGCTCTCAGAGAGCTCTAGTCTGACAGAAGCAGGACAGACACATGAGAACGGCATAAACATACCTGTTCATTAATCAGTTGATACATGTATAAAAATGACTAGTGTGTCCTAAAATAATCAGGTGATTGGAAGCTAGTTGAGTTCTTTAGGGTATGAGAGTGTTTTCGTATGAATAACTCAGAACTCCTTGGTGCCTATGACTGACTAACTCTCCCCTTGTGCGATGTGAATTCTTTTGTGAGGGTGGTCTGAGCAAGATGGTCCAAACAAGTGTGCGTTGTCGGGGGGACCTTCTCTTACCAAGTCACAAACATAGTAACTTCACCTTCCCTTCCCTGCTCTGGCTGCAGGTGGACACCTATAGAGATGAAGATGTCGAGAGCTTGAGGAGGACCGTGCAGGACTTGCTTGTCAAGCTGCAGGAGGCTGAGCGGCAGCACCAGTCAGACCGTGTGGATTTTGAGGTGAGATCTGGGATCTGGGGAGAAGGTGCCCTAAGGGTTGGGCCACTGGATACAGGTGCAGATGAAGTCTTCCTGGCTGGAGTGCCATCAACTGGAAAGGCTAGGCTCTGTGGCCTGGAGCACTTCCTGTCTGCTTTGCCCTTTCCTGGATATTTATAGTTTTTGTTGTCTAAGGCTAGCTCTTGAGTCTGTGCTCTACTGGAGCAGAGTGGTGATGCTGGTCTGGGAGAGCAGGTACTTCAGAAGTCCTTTCTATAAGGACTGCTGGGCTCTAGGCACCATGCAGGCAAGGATTATTGCTGTCAAGTTCACCACTGCATCCCCAGTGTCTGGGACAATACCTGGCATCAGGTGGGTGCCTCTTAAGTGTGGACAGGAGGAGTGGATGAATTGGTGTGGTCTTAGGAAGAACTGTGCCCATGGAGTCAGGGGACTTTAGATCAAGACTTGGCTTTACAACACAGAGCTCTGTGATCTTTTTTTTTAAATTGAAGTATAGTTGATTTACAATGTTTTTAGGTGTACAGCAAAGTGATTCAGTTATATACACATATATATATTCTTTTTCAGATTCTTTTCCATTATAGGTTATTTCAAGGTATTGAATATAGTTCCCTGGGCTATACAGTAGGTCCTTGTTGTTTATCTGCAGTATATATAGTAGTAGTATCGGTTAATCCCAAATTCCCAGTTTATCCCTACTGCTGCCCAGAGCTCTGTGTTCTTGAGTGAGTATCTCAATTATTGTTATAAAAGTAATACTAGGTTATTGTAGCAGATTAAAAAAAATACAAAAATCTCTATATAGAGAAAGCCCCCCACTATTAAAAGTATGTCATGTCTTCCATGCTTTCCAGACAATTCTTTGGGTATAAGATGAGGTACACTGGGCAAACAGAGCAGTTTTCCTAGCTGCTCTATGTGAGAGTAGCCATCTGTTATGTGCTATTGTTCACCCACACGTAAAGTACTTTTTAGGTCAGAAATATGTCATGGTAGGATTCTGCCCTGCCCAGGCTTGCTAGGGTCTGGTGGAAAGAGGAATCCCAGCCTGAACTCTTCTGTTTTATGGACTAAGAGAGAGAATTTTTTTTTAGGCCACGCCACGCAGCTTGCGGGACCTTAGTTCCCTGACCAGGGATCGAACCCAGGCCCCCGGCAGTGGAGGCGTGGAGTCCTAACCACTGGACCACCAGGGAATTCCCTAAGAGAGGGAATTTTGAGAGGTGTATTGAGGGTGAGGACGAAGGGCAGTGCGAGTGATCAACTGCCTCAAGAGTAGTCGAAGTCTTACCTGAGTGAGTAGTTTAACCTCCCTAACCATCAGTTTCAAGTTTTGTAAAAAGGGGTCATGAAATATACCTCACAGGTTTGATGTATGGATTGAGTGAGGTAATATATGTAAGTATATTTATTACTCAAAAGGGTTTTAGAAACAAAAAATATCCTATATTTTTCTTAGTGATCAGTTTAACATGTGGGTTTTCCTATCCTAAATAATTTGGGCTTAGGGTAATACTAAGATTAGTTGGTCTCAGAACAGAGTAGCTGTGCAGTAAAGGAGTTTGTTGTATCTATTTCAGATTCCACAATTTGGATAATTTGGTTGACAATGAATTGGTTCAATGACCAGCTGTTCCTTACCTTCTTGGAGTAGAACAGGAGGAAGGCGAGGTCGAGGCTGTAGCACTGACCAGACTGTGAATTTTAGAAAGAAATTTCTACATTGAGAGACATTGTGAAGTACTGGTTGGTTTTGGCAGCATACGGGGGGGCTCTGCTGGCCCTGGGTTTCAAAGCTTGAGCAAAAGTGTCCTGAGTAAAAGCCCAAGGCTAGAAGACCCCTGACAGCTGTTAACCACACGCCCATGGCTTCTTACAGGGGGCTGCCCTTTAACCCCAAGGCATGCAGCACCCACCTGCGATAGGAGATGCTCCTTGGGTTTCTCCCGCTGTTGGGGTAGGTCACCACACCCTCTTATGATTAAGAGGTTCCCTTAGGGCAGAGCTGGCTGGAGCTGTGGGACTCATGTGGCAGAGGGGTGTGTGTGTTTTTCCTCTGTGATCCTGCAGCTGGGTGTGAGGATCATCTGTGGCCCGTTAATGCTGTACTCCGAGCACACATCAACCTGGGTGCAATGTTTGTGTACAGAAATGAGAGGCCTTATTTTTACATTCCCGCCCATGGGGCTGGCCTGTTCCAGGCTAATATGAGACATTTGAAGGCTTTTCTCTGTCTCTCCTGGTGAATTAGACTTTCTGGTCTCCTTTTCTGAACGTGCGGGGGAGGAAGGGCAAGGCTGTCAATTACCATGAGGAAAACCTCATGCTTTCCCATCCTGCTGGCTCCTGGCCGTTAGGAAGGATTTGCCGTGAGTTCGCTCTGGACAGAGCTGTGTGCAGCATGGAAACATCCCATCACACATCATCCCGTGCTTTGCTTTCTCCTCCTTGATTCTGACTTGGGAGGAGCCACACAAACTGCTTGCTGGTGTTCTGTTTTACCAGGTCTGGTTAGGCTTTCCGGAGGCTACCTGGAATTTTTTTTAGTAACTGACTGGGGAGTCAGTGTGGGGTAACTGGGAAGCATTGAAATGGATGATGAAGGAACCGGGTTCTGTCATTCATTGGCTGTGTAACCTTGAATAGGTCAGTTGATCTTTAGTTGTGAAAGGAGAGGGTTGGACTAGATGACCATCAATTCCATTCATGATATGATGGAGCGGCGGCTGTGTGCTCGGTGTTGTGCTGAGCTCTGGAAAGGTAACGGTGCCCAAGGTCTCCGCCGTCATGAAGTTGATGGTCTCCTTGGGGGTGCACACAAGTGACCGGGCAAAATCTGCTCAGTGCTATAAGAGGGAAGGGCTGTGTGTCTTCTGTGGACACACAAGGAAGGGCTCCTCACCCGAGCTCAGAGCTCCCTAGAAGAAGGGGTGTCTAAGCTGAGACCTGAAGGATGACTGGAGTTGGCAAAATGCACGTGGGAGGAAAGGAGGCAAGTTCTTACTTTTTCACTACAAATTCTGCTTCTCTCCTTTCCAAGTTGGCTTATCATCTTTGACAAAGAGCAAATTCTTCCTGGTGCTAGTAGCCCTTCCGGGTGCCATTTTGGCCTTTCCAGTATTGCTGGAAGTGAGGACGAGGAAGAGTGGGAGACAGAAGGAAGGACGTGGAGATCTCCTCCCCTGGATTTTTTGTGTTTGCACGAGGAGGAAAGCTGAAACACTGGGTTAAGCTTGGGTGGCACTGGAGGGCTGGTGGGGGTGTTGACGAAGTCAGCCATCTGGAAAGCGGTGCTTGTGGGTTCCAGGTGTCACTCTAAAGTAGAGCTTGATCAACTATGGGACAGTTAACCCTGCCAGTGGAGTTAATCTGCTAGTCTCCTGAGTGGTCCTGGAACAGTGAGTGGGAGACAGCGGTGTGCTCATCAGGGTTGCCTCCCTCCTCCCATCACTGCACCCAGATTCCTGTTTTTTTGTTTTTAATATTTATTTATTTATTTGGCTGTGCTGGGTCTTAGTTGCGGCATGTGAGATTTTTAGCTGTGGCGTGCGGGATCTTTAGTTGCGGCCTATGAACGCTTAGTTGCAGCATGTGGGGTCTAGTTCCCTGACCAGGGATTGAACCCGGGCCCCCTGCATTGGGGGTGCAGAGTCTTAGCCACTGGACCACCAGGGCAGTCCCCCTCTGGGTTTTCTTTTCTAAGGTTTTTAATCCATGTTTGTTCCTCTGCATGCTTAACGCCTCCCCATCCTGTGTCACAGGTCACACTCAGTCGGTACCAGAGAGAAGCAGAACAGAATCGGGTGGCCCTTCAGAGAGCAGAGGACAGAGTGGAGCAGAAGGAGGCAGAAGTCGGGGAGCTGCAGAGATGCTTTGTGGGAATGGAGACGGTAACTGTTGGAGTCTTGCTCTTCCGCACTCAGACTCCTGGGTCGGAAGGTGCCTGGGGATTGACTGAGGTGGTTGCAGAGACTGTCCTTTTCTGAGCAGCTCCAGAAAAGCACATTTCATAGCTTCCTTTGGCAAATACCTTCGAGGACCTCTTAGCCCTTAAGGAATGGGAAGGTCTTTCTCTGTCTAGCTTAGCCCTTGATAACTAGAGTTGAACCCATTTCCATTTCAGGCGGGTTCTTGTATAGCTGCCCTTTGGCCTTTGAAGATGGTTCTTCAGGAGCCACTCAGGCTGGTTTCTCCGGGATTGGTAGCCATAGTTGGCAGGGGGGCCTGGATAATGCAGGGCCAGACCCTCCCTCTGGGCAGCTGGGTGAGGCTGAGAAGTTTCTATGCGCCGGGGTGGGAAGGGTTATCCCGGACAGGGGAGAGTGCCCCATCAAACCAGCTTGGGCTGCTGCTCTTTGGCAGCTGTCCCAGGCCCAGCAGGGGCTGACTGCCAGCCCTAGTGCCCATCTCACCCCAAACGCAGAAACTGTCGCCATCTCCTCATCTTAGATTTTCTTTCCTTTGGCCCATCCAGGAGCATCAGGCCTTATTGGCAAAGGTCAGGGAAGGGGAGACAGCTCTGGAGGAACTTCGGAGCAAGAAGGTTGACTGCCGAGCAGAACAAGAAAAGTAAGGACTCTGGTTCACCGTGAGGTTGGGGTGCAGGGAGGGGAGGGCACAGACCTGGGGAGGAAGCTGGTGCTGATGTCAGATCTTCCAGCTCTGACTCACTGTGTGTCTACTCAGTGTGGGGCCCTGCCCAGGGAGATACTGTTGGGGAGGCTGCCATCTCCAAGGAGCTCATTTTCCAGGGAGTAATAACCTGAAGAAAGGGCTTCTACAGTTTTAGAGCAAGGGTCAAGCAGGAGCTGACAAAGTGTCTGCCGTTGTGGCACATCATTCCGTGGTTGTCACAGTGGACGTGGAAGTGGTAATATTACACCACAGCTTACTCCCCCCCTAAACAAAAACCAACTGTAAACTATCTGAGGGTAAAATTGAATACTTTCCACACAAGTTGTGCTGATGAAAATACAATGAGCAGATTCGTGGAGAGATACTGAACTTCTTTCATCTGAAGCAACTCAGAAACTGAGACCCACCTGTCCGCAGTGGCATCTAGGGGATCTCTGAGATCCTTTCTACTCCAGGGTTAGAGGATTTTGCAACTTCCCTCTGATCAGAGGGGATCAGAGGCCCCAGACCAGTGAAACCTACAGAGCAAAGATTGAGCCATTCTTGGACCTTCACGAATTTAGAAATTTTTTATGCTGTTGGCAAATAATATAGAAGATCTCAGATGGTAAATCAAATTTTTTAAAATAAATTTATTTATTTTATTTATTTATTTTTGGCTGCGTTGGGTCTTCGTTGCTGCACGCGGGCCTTCTCTAGTTGTGGCGAGCGGGGGCTACTCGTCATTGCAGTGCGTGGGCTTCTCATTGCGCTGGCTTCTCTTGTGGCGGAGCATGGTCTTCAGGCTCACAGGCTTCAGTAGTTATGGCGGGCGGGCTCAGTAGTTGCGGCTCGCAGGCTCTAGAGCGCGGGCTCAGTAGTTGTGGCGCACAGGCTTAGTTGCTCTGCGGCATGTGGGATCTTCCTGGACCAGGGATCGAACCTGTGTCCCCTGCATTGGCAAGTAGATTCTTGACCACTGCGCCACCAGGGAAGTCCTGGTACATCGAATTTAACATTAGTATATTGGTCTGGACTTCATTGTATAATTTGGACCTTTCTAAGTTAAACAGACATTACCTGAAGGGCCTTCTAAGGAATTCCAAGATAAACAGACACAATCCTTGCCTTCTTAGACCCCTCAGTCTGCTGGGGGGTCCTTTTCTCTCCTTTGGGATATCCTTGATCTAGGCCTGCCTGGCATGAAAAATGCAGACATCTTATTGTAGCCTTCTTTCAGACTTCACAGCAGAATTGCTTTATTTAAAAAAAAATTTTTTTATTTTTTTATACATTTATTTATTTATTTTTGGCTGCATTGGGTCTTCGTTGCTGTTCGCGGGCTTTCTCTAGTTGCGGCGAGTGGGGGCTACTCTTCATTGCTGCGCACGGGCTTCTCACTGTGGTGGCTTCTCTTGTTGCGGAGCACGGACTCTAGGCGCACGGTGTTCATTAGTTGAGGCACGCGGGCTCAGTAGTTATGGCTTACGGGCTCTAGAGCGCAGGCTCAGTAGCTGTGGCGCACGGGCTCAGTAGTTGTGGTACACAGGCTTAGTTGCTCCATGGCATGTGGGATCGTCCCGGACCAGGGCTCGAACCCGTGTCCCCTGCATTGGCAGGTGGATTCTTAACCACTGCGCCACCAGGGAAGCCCCAGAATTGCTTTAAATTACTCAGCACTCCCTCCTCAATGGTGGAGATGCTCATGGGCAGGAGACTGAGTGGAAGGAGCAGGAGAAACACAAAAGACCAGATAATCCAAAACCGAGACTTGGGGATGGCAAGTGACAGCTATGCATCATAAATGCTGATTTTCTAAATAAAAGGAGACTGAGTAATAGGGCACTGGAGAGCTGAGGGTGACAACTTAGAATGTTTGAAGCTTAGGAAGTATGAGTTTGGAGGCTCAGATTGCACTGTCCCCCATGCCAAGCACTGCCCATCTTCTAGCAGTGGGCGCTTGTCTGTTTCCTCAGGCAGACCCAGAGAGTAATGGGTACCAGCAATTCTTCAGCGCTCTGAACTCCTGGACACTCTCCCCAGCCGCCTGACCTTTGGAGATCTTGGCCCAGTTTGCTTAGAAGAGGCAAAGGAAACAGCAGTGTCTGCAGGAATCAGGAGACTTAGAAACAGACTTGTGTGAAGAGGCTTTAAGGGTCCTCAAATCTCATCTCCCTCTTGATATAAAATCCCTGCCAAAGCTTGATGGTCTAGGGTATCATAATCCCAGCTTGTACTTGAATCTTTCCAGGAAGGAGGAGTTCATTACACACGAGGCAGTCCACTTTCTGACAACTTTAATACTGAAAAAGTCTTTCCCGTGTTAATATAAGAACTCCTTCCTTGAAACGTCTACCTATTGGCCTTAGTTTTATCCGTAGAACTATCCAGAATGACTTATCCTTTCTAACCTTTCCGAGCCTCAGTTCCCTTATTTGGACTAGATGATCTCTAGTGATGCTTCTGATGTGTTGTTCTAAGGTGTCCCACCACCTCCTCCTTACAGCAGACCACTGGGGAATCAGGCAGAGGGAATCATGCCTGATCGAAACCCCCTGAGCCCAAGGCCCTTACTGTGACTGGGTGGAGAGAGCATCTTTTCCCCTTGCCTCAGCCTTCTGGTCTTAATCCCCAGAGCTGCTAACCTGGAAAAGGAAGTGGCTGGGTTGCGGGAGAAGATCCACCACTTGGATGACATGCTTAAGAGCCAGCAGCGGAAAGTCCGGCAAATGATAGAGCAGGTAAGCAGGGTTAGATCTTACCCTGCTCTGGGTTACCCCTCTGGAAGTTTCCACATTGTCTAGCCCTGTTTTCCTATCAAGTCTACACCTTTATTGATTTATTCTCTTGGGTATCTTGGCTTATATTCATTAAGTGTCCCATAAAACATTTATGGCAACCGATTACTAGGTTAGGGTGATTGGGATTTGCTTTTCTCCCATCTTCCCCCTACTTTTTTGGTTATTTGCCTTGTGCATTCCCATGGGAAAAGAAGGAAAAGGTTATTCTCTCCCACACTTTGAAGAGTGCTGGTAAATGAGTAATTAAGTCCCAATAAACTCACTTATCTGTGTGTAGATTTTCAACCTTTGCACCTCATGCACATTTTCTGCCTGCCCTTGCCTGAGCTAGGGTAGCACACTCAGAATATGCTATTTTGTAGAATCGTTTTGAGAATTTAAGATACCCTAATTGGGAGGGCATAGTTGCTGCATGTCAGCTCCATGAGGGCTAGGATTTTTCTGTCTTGTGCACTGCTGTTTCCCATTCTCTAGAACAGGGCCTGTCATATGGTAAGCACTCAATAAATATCTCTTGAACCAATACATAATTTGTATTTCCCAAAGTCAAATGGAATGGGTTTTGAATCGTCCATTATTTTGGATTATCAGGGTGGTGTTCCCCTCAAACCCCTGCCCTCACACCTGGGATAATCAAGAGTTTAACAGTGACTGAAACAAGGCTTTTATAGAAAAGCTAAGCCAGTCACGAGAGAGGTACAAAACTCTGCCCTTTGTCTTTGCTGGCTCCCCCGGCAGCGGGGCGAAGTGCGATGAGTATGTAATGAGTCATTTCAGAACAAGCTCCAGTGTCTGCCACGTCTTTGCAGCTCCAGAATTCAAAAGCTGTGATACAGTCAAAGGACACTGCCATCCAGGAGCTCAAGGAGAAAATTGCCTACCTGGAAGCCGAGGTGTGTGTTCTGGGCAGCCCTGGGAAGGGAGCAGACTCTTGAAGAAAAAACTGGACATAGGGAGGGAGAGATTCTGGAGGGGGTCTCGATCCTGTCTAGCTGCTGCTTGGAAGTGAGTAGCTGGGGTGGTTGGATGATCTTCAGTTCCGCTGAGTGAACATTTTCTAAGACTCTTCAGGGAGTTGCAAACAATGGTAAGACCTGTCCCCACTCTAAAAGGATATATCCTCATGGTGCAAGCCCTGTGCCACATAGCAGCATGGAGGCCGGCCCTTCATTCTGACTATATGGGCTTGGCAGAGGAGCTGACAGTGGAGCTGAGCTTTGAAGGAGGATGCATTCTACAGGTGGAGTCTTCTCTTTGGCTAAGGCAATGGGCTCGATTAGCTAATGAGTTCTTGGTCGGATTTCTGCCATACCTCAGGGCCCTTCCTGTCCATTGACTGACTACCTGAGATTGCTTTGCAGCCATTGTGTGAGGGTCCCAGCTAGTGGGGGAGATAAAAAGAAATGGGAGACAGGGTTGTTTATCTTCAGGGAGATTGCAGTCTAGATTTATAGATAAAATACATTTTAAAAATACCTAAGAATACTTTATAGAAAAGCATATGGACAAACATAAGTAAATATCTCAGCGGACTATAGGAAATTATACGCAGGAAATGTATAGAGAGGATTTACAGGAGATGATCAGTGCTGCACAGTTATTGAGAGAACACGCCTTCAGGGAAGGAGGCTGGGGCAAGTACTGGAGGGAGAGGGCATCCTGGTGGCACACACGGTAGGGGTGGGGGTGACAGCAGCGCATAGAGGTGGAGACCAGAATGAGCTGGTTAAATGTGGCACGTGGCAAACCAGAGGAAGCCCAATTCTAATCTCATAACTTGTGTTACAGAATTTAGAGATGCACGACCGGATGGAACACCTGATAGAGAAACAAGTCAGTCATGGCAACTTCAGCACCCAGAACCGGACCAAGACTGAGAACCTGGGCAGGTGAGTGGGCATGCCTGGAGTGGGCCCCAGGTAGGAAGTGAAGGAGAGAGGGACAGAGCCGTGGGAAGGAGACCTTTAGTGCCAAGGCCAGGATGAGGCTCTTCTAAATCCAGCTTCATTCTCTCAGTCTCGAATCTGACCCATTCTCCACCTGAACCACTTTCTAACCAGGTTAGAGTAGAGCCTGATACCAGAACCCCAAAGAGGCCCATGAACAATGCTAGAGGCATCTGAACCCCCTGAAGTTGTATGCAAAAACTGTGAATGTGTAGTAAGGGCATATTTCCAGGGAGAGGGCCTTTTGTTTCCAAGAGATTCACAAGAAGGTCCAAGACTGAAAAAAAATCAAGAATCAAAGCCATACCCACTCCTAAGGTGTTCAGCTGCGCCTTCTCTTTTCCCCACCCCTGCCACCGGACAAAAGTACCAGTCCCCTAATCTCTTAGCACTGACAATTACTATTTCAAGGCATTAGAACCAAGAGATCAGCGGGCCCTGCAGGGTAGAATCCAGAGGCAAACTGGAGGGGCGGCTCTGTGAAGGGTGGGCAACAACAGGGCACGCAGCGCTTCCGACTCTCTTTTCAGCGTTAGGATCTCCAAGCCCCCCAGCCTAAAGCCCATGCCTCTCATCCGAGTGGTGGAAACATGAGCTGCAGGAGACAAGATGCTGCTGTTGCTGGTGCCTCTGGCCTGAGGAGGAGCCCACCACCCCTGGAGGCTGCCGGCCCTGACTTTGACTTCCCGACTGCTCCCTTCATGGTTCCGAACGCCCATCCTCTACGCTGGGCGGACGGGGGATGAGCTCCCCCTCTGGACACTGCAGCCTCTGGAGGCCGGCGATATCCTGCCCGCAGGAGCCAGGGCAGTAGCCTTATTCCCATAGTTACTATTTTTCTCTGTAGCAGAGCCTCCCTTCTGTTGTAGGCTGGAGTTTGTAGCCCGGGCCGGTTATTCTGCCCCAGAAGCCAGGCCCTCCGCAGATCAGATCGGGAGAGGTGACAAGATCTGCCTCAGCCCTAGAGGCTGGAGGCACAGACGTCAGCAGTGATTGGAGAGTGTCCCTGGGGCATGAAGTTCCTTCCTTAAACACAGCTCAGTTCTTAGCAACGAACTGTTTGTTTTTCTAATTGCTCCACCCTCACCCCATGCTGACCCGGGCCTCCTGCAGACAGACAATGGGGCTACCTGTCGGGGCCTGTGAACCTCAACTTTGACTGGACAGGCCTTGTCTTTTGGGGAGGGGGAATGTCCTTCAGGGAGTAGCTCATAGCAGAAAGGTTCTGTGAGGCCATGGACAGTTACGGGTAACTTCTGTCTGCTGTGAAGACTCCCAGAATCTCTTAGGGTTTCCCCCTAAGTTGCAGTGCAAGATACACCTCATTCTTCTCGACTCAGCGCCTAAAAACTGTTTTCACTGGGTTACATCCATCTCAGTGAAGAAACTCTCGTGGTATTTATTTTGCTAAGTTATTGGTGTTTTTGCTTACATCTCACAACTGATTAAATACCAGAGTTCAGAGTTCTACAGCCTTCTCTTGCAGTGTTTGGATTTGCTCGACAGAGGGAAAAGAGTGTTCCCAGTGGACTTGTCGATTTCAGAATGATGTCATAGTCTTTTTCTCTCTTTCCTGCTGCTTTTCCCTTCCTCCTCCAAACCTCAGGAAGGCAAGGATTGATATATTCTCCCTGAAGCATCGGGGTCTGAGTGTCTGTTGTTTGGGGGAAGAGAGCAATCAGGAGGGATTGAATTCTTCCCTTAACCCCTCTGTACCCCTCTGCTCCACAGTCAGTTTGTTATCCTGGCTCTGCGTGAACCTGCCACTCATCGAGTTTCTTTAGGGCTCTTCCTGCAGCCTTAAGGAGGAGATAAGCATCAGAATGTGGTACCGTAGGACACAGAAAAATGAAGAATAAACATTAAGTCTTTAGGTTCTACTTGGCTCAAAACCAGAAGCCTTAAGTCTGCAGTTTCTGTGCATCAGGGCTGAGCTCCCATGCTGGCTTTGTCCATCGTGTTCTGGTGTTCTGGTGTTCTTCACGCCATTCCCATTTGTGAAACGAGGGGGTTGGACCAGATAATCTCCATGGGCCCTTCCAGTTCTGATATTCTTTCCTGTGGCATGTTCTTTGTGTGGTGAATTTAATAAATTATGTTCATGTGTCTTTTCGAGCTCCTGGCCTGGTTTCTTTCCACTTTTCGGGGAGGAAGAAAGAGCATAATTTTAGTGCCTCTTGCAGATGGGCACCCTGCTATCCACATCTGGGAGGTATGGAGACATCCCCAACACGATGATATGGGGACTTTGTGGCATTCGGAGGAGTTAGCATGTCTCTGTTAAACAGCTCACCTCCATGGTCTGAGTCCCCATGGCAGGAGGTAGCCCCTAACTTGAGCTCTGACCCTGTCTGGGGTGGTGGCCTTGTGGGATCCCTAAGGTTGGCCACTGCGTGTCTTCCTCAGTTGGAAAAGATCTGCTCACAGACAGAGGTCCTGTGATTACTTAGAGATTTACCAATCAGCACTGGAGGGAGATGACTAACTCCATGTGCTTCGCAGAAATGAAAAGTACTCTGGAAATGCTGACTGCAGCTGTTTGAGGCTTTAGTTTTGGGCTATCTCTAGGCATCATTCAATTAATCCACTGATCATCTTTTTCCTTCTGCCAAAAAATGTAGTTGACTGCAGGGCCCAACGGGGGACATAGCTAAATTTACACGAATCTTCCCTGGACCAAAGAAACAAGAAATGGAACCCCCGTCATCCCTGGCCGCATTTCCTCTCTAGTCCCCTTTCTCCTTCAATCAAAAGAATGTAAATTTTTCTCTTGTGACTTTTCTTCCCAGCTAATTCACATCCAGGCTTCAGCTAATTCACATCTCAGGTAATGCTTCTCAGCTAATTCACATCCAGGCTTCAGGATGCACTGGAAACCTCCTTCCATTCCAGACCTGGGTTTGTCTTCTGACAGCCTGGGTTCTCTTCCTTCTCTGGAAGTCTTGCTTGGCCTGGGTGTATCTAGACTGTGCTTGTTCTCCGAATATTAAGAGGGTGGAAGCAGGGTGCGGTTGCCTGAGGTGCCAAGGCGACTTGCGTGGCTGGAAGGAGACAGGAGCGAGTGAGCCGCCGCACAGGAGAGGGGGGCTCTGGGCTGGGTCTCAAGGACGTGGTGGGATGAGCAGAGCTTCGGCTTGGAGATAATGAGGTGGTCTGGAAACGTTCTGGAGATTAGAACAAGAGCTCTAACGGCAGTTCCCTGGCGGTCCAGTGGTTAGGACTCTGCGCTTTCACTGCCTCGGGCCGGGGTTCGATCCCTGGTCAGGGAACTAAGAGCCCACAAGCCACGTGGCACGGCCAAAAAAAAACAAAAAACAAAACTAGAGCTCTAAGAGATTTCTGGGACCAAAAAGTGCCCCTGGTGTATATTTCCCCGAGTTTAGTTGTACCACTGCTGAAAGGAACAGGGGCTAAGAAGGGTCTATGGGAAGAAAAAGTAGCTGAGGGAAAGGTAGTTTATATCCTGGCAACTTTTCCATTAGAGATGGAGAACGGGGACTGGAGGAGGACAGAAGCAGAGCCCAGGGCCTGAGAAAGGGCGTGGTAAGAAGCTGCTCCTGACTTCAGCGGCCTGTTTATTGCCTGCGTTATGTCATTTGTAAGCCAACTCCTCTGTGCTCCTTGAATATGTTGTAGAGGGAAGATTGAGTCTGACTCCCTGGGACCTTTGCCATGACAGCCTGTTTATTTGAGCTGGGTATTTAGAGCTGCCCGGACACGCAGCCGTCATCAGCAGGCTGCTGTAAACCCGGAGCATCACCCCAACGTAGGAAAAGCTTGCAGGAGCACTCCTTGCCCCTGTCCTCCCACCTCTTCATTTGTCCCCTCCCTGAGTAGAAAAAAGCCTGACAGGGACATGGTATTTCAACCAAATGGTACATTGGACCTCTTTTGGGTTTTTTTTCTTCAGTTTTTTATTTTTTTTTTTTACTTTAAAAAAAAAAATCTTTATTGGAGTATAATTGCTTTACAATGTTGTGTTAGTTTCTGCTGTACAACAAAGCGAATCAGCTATATGTATACATATATCTCCCTATCCCCTCCCTCTGAGCCTCCCTCCCACCCTCCCTATCCCCCCCCACCAGGTGGTCACAAAGCACGGAGCTGATCTCCCTGTGCTATGTAGCAGCTTCCCACTAGCTATCTATTTTACATTTGGTAGCGTATATATGCCAGTGCTACTCTCTCACTTCCTCTTTTTTAAAACTAAGTATCTAAAGCCAAAAATTGATTGGCTTATTTTCAACTCTATTTAAAAAAATTTTGTATTATGAAATGTTCCAAGATGTACTCTGTAAAGATGCTTTGACATGATATGGCTTAAAGCAACTTAATTTGACTGAGGAGGGTAATATCCCTTGGGGGTAGAAAAGCAAATTTCTGTCTTTAATCAGCTCTTCAATGTGTGTTGCTGGTTTTTGTGGGGCCTCTGCTAATCCCGTGGGCTCCCTCATTCCTCATGGCCAAGCCTTGCGGAGCTCGGGCCTGAGTTTGTTCAGGCTCTGACCCAACAGCAGATGTTAGCCTAGGGCCCTTGGCCTCTTTTCCATGCTTCGATTTAGGACTCTCACTTCGCAAGGAGAAAGTGTTTCCTATCTTCCCTGTCCCAGTTCTAAGCCCCATGGCCTTTAAACTCAAAGTTGGAGACCTAAATATTCTCTAGCCCCTCTTTCTCCAAGGAAAATCCTTATCTAGCCTGAGGCTAAAGGAGATGTGTTTTTAAAAGGTGAGAAATTTCTAACTCTGTGTGCTCTGTGGGTTGGCAGTGAGACCTACTTTGAACTCTAAAATGTGTGTGGCCTTTCTTCTGGAATCTCTCTTCCTCTGGAGCCCTCTGGGACATGGGATTGAGGGTAGATGGTGGTAGGATAATTTATTTCCTGACCAGGTATTTGTCGCCAAGTCTTAGACCACAGGATCTCACAAGCTGAGGGGAAGGAAGTAATTTGTCCTCTTGACTTAATCTGTCAATTCAGGGGGGTCATTCTAGGCCAAACTCGCATAAGTCTGCAGGAGTTTGAGGACACTTATATCTGTTTTATATCTATTTCTATGTGTTTGTGTTTGAACTGGCCTGCTATGTAAAACATATGACTGTGGGGGAAAATTGGAAAAACACTGATGTTCAGGAAAAACTCAGTTTTTCACCTGTATGTCTCCTTTACTACATACACAGAACACTTCACTTCTGGTCACCAAGTATGTGGGGTTTTTTCCCCCTGTAACAGGCAGTTCTCTGCAACACCAGCTGGGTGTCCTACAATTTAACTCAATTCTGACACCATCTACCTGGAGATAAGGTTAAGGGCTCAGTCGCAAGAGACTGTCCCTCCCCAACCTCAGATGCCAACCGCAAGTAGCAGGTCCCTAGCTGGACTTTGGTCTGACTTGCCTGCAAACCAGAGGTTCCCACGACCCCCTCCTTGGGTTCGATTAATTCGCTAGAGAGGCTCACAGGACTCAGGGAAACACCTACTTACCTTTACCAGTTTATTAAAGGATATAATAAAGGATGCAGATGAACAGCCAGATGAAGAGATCCATAGGGTGAGGCCTGGGAGGGTCCCGAGTGCAGGAGGTTCAGTCTCGGTGAAGCTGGAGTGCATCACTCTCCCAGTATAAGGATGTGCTCACCCACCTGGAAGCTCTCCGAACCCCATACTGTTGGGATTTTATGGAGTCTTCCTCATGCAGGCATGATCAATCGTGAACTTCATTTCTAGCCCCTCTCCCCTCTCTGGATAAGTGAGGGACAGGGCTGAGAATTCCAAGCTTCTAATCATGGCTTGGTCTTTCTGGTGACCAGCCCCCATCTAGGAGCCCGGCCGGAGTCCCCTCATTAGAATAAAAGATGATCCTAGTGCATTTATCACTTAGGAATTGACAAGGGTGTTAGGAACCCTGTGCCAGGAACCCTGTGCCAGGAACCCAGGGCACAGACCAATACATAGGTTTTCTATTATCTCACAACTAGTCTGTAGATCTGTCTCCTTGGATATATTTTAATCTCAGGGTCAGGAGGACCAAAATTGACTTCCTTCGAAACTACCTTCCCTTTTCAACTCTCATACTTCCTCTTAGTAGAGAGAATCACTTTCTTCAGTGATTTAGAGCCATCTTTGACGCTTTGCATTTCTTTATTCCTTATATCTAGTTTGTCAATATGTCCTAATGTTTCCTCTTTTGAGATATCTCCCAGACTTGCCCCTTCCCATGTTCTCAGCCTCATCTTAGCCCATCTCTTTAAGCCTGGATTACCACAGAAGCCAGTCTTCACTGGTACCCCACCTCTAGCCTAACCTGCCCCAAATCCACCCACCTCACCACTGTCATTTGAATTTCTCCCAGATACATTTTCATCCTATCATCAGCGGGGTTATTTAGCCAGGACAAAAGAAGGCTGACGGAAACATGATAGCAGTCTCCAAGAGATGAAAATCTGTCCTGTAGAAGGAGGTGCAGTTTCACTCCACCTAGCTCCAGAGGGCAGAACTCAGACTTGTGGCTGGCACCTGCAGGGAGATGGGTAAGAAACAAACAGACAATTAGAGTGTCAGTTGGACTGTCTTGACAAGTTAGCAAGTTTCCCTACATATGCCAGTAATATCCCAGTTAGAAAACAATCTAAAATAACAAATACAAAATACCTAGAAATAAACTTTATTTGAAATGTCAGTGATCTATGTGAAGAAAATGACCACATTTTGTTGAAAAATATGGGAAACTTAATGAAGAAAAACTTTCCTGGATGGCAAAGTTTAAAATCGTAAAGATGTCAATTCTTCCTTAATTTATTTTTAGGCTTCGTATACTTACAGTGAAAATTCCAAGAGTCCTTTTAGAATTGGATATAATTATTTTAAAAATTCATCTGGAAAAATAAACAGGGGAGATGGCAAAGAAACTTTTGAAGACAGAGCTTAATTGGAGGATTATTGGCCTTGGCGGATAGTGAAATATTACATAGCTAGGCAGAAATAGACTCAATTTTATATAAGCATTAAAAAAAGGATAAAAGAAGCATTGCAACTCAATGGGGGAAAAGGCGTTTGAAGAGTTGGTTAAGAATTTAGAAAAAAAAGAAAAAAGAATTCTAACCTTAAACAGTACACCTGAATAAATTCTACGTAAATGAAAGAAATTAAATACTACAACTTAACTGTAGAAAAACTAGAAGAAAATACAAATGAATATCAACTCTGAGAGGAGATCCATTTAGAATTTTCGTATTAAAGGTCATGAAGGTATATGTCAATTATATCCCAGTAAAAAATAAAAATAAAGGTCATGAAGGAAAATATTTTAGTTCATAAAAATGTAAACTTTCTAAATTGAAAAACTAAAGAAGGCCAAAAAATGAGGAATTATTAGTGGCAAATATGATGAAGAGGCAACATTTTTGTTGATAAGCTCATATTGATAAAAGTACTAAGATCCTTCTAGATCACTGGTCAGGATAAGAATGGATAGTTCATACAAGAGTTCATATTCTTTTTTCTGCACATGTTTATTAGGCTCCTACTCTGTGCCTTGGACTGAGGATTCAGGTGGGTTTACGACAGTGAGCAAGACAGGCTCAGTCCTGTCCTTGGAGCCCTTACGTTAGGTGGGATAATGTGGGTTGCAAATCAGAGAAAATGCAGCTCCGATTGGCTTAAGCAATAAGGGATCAGTCTGACTGGCTCAGGTGACTAAAAAGTCCAGAGACGCTTTAGGCTCAGGTGAGCCTTCATAGAATAATTTGAGGTCTCACCAAAGACCCAGTTTTGTTCCATTTCTTCTCTCTGCACAAGAGATCTGTGCTTCTTATAATAGTGTAAAATGGGAAACATGTGTCCAACAAAAGAGAAATAGATAAGTACATGCAGATGCAGCCACTCTAGAATATTATGCATTCACTACAAATGGCCTTTATGAAGACTATGTCACATCAGGGAACTGTGCTTAGAATGTTAAGTGAAAAAAAGTAGGACACAAAATTTTATGGACACTTATTACAGCTTAGCAAAAGAAAAAAAAATGTTTCTAAAAAAAAGGCTAGGGCTTCCCTGGTGGCGCAGTGGTTGAGAATCTGCCTGCCAATGCAGAGGACACGGGTTCGAGTCCTGGTCTGGGAAGATCCCACGTGCCGCGGAGCAGCTGGGCCCATGAGCCAAAATTACTGAGCCTGCGCGTCTGGAGCCTGTGCTCCGCAACAGGAGAGGCCGCGATAGCGAGAGGCCCGCGCACCGCGATGAAGAGTGGTCCCCGCTTGCCACAACTGGAGAAAGCCCTCGCACAGAAACGAAGACCCAACACAGCCATAAATAAATAAATAAATAAATAATTTTTAAAAAAATTTATAAAAACTCCAGCAGAGACCTGTGGCAAGGCCCACCCTACTTATCTCCCCCTCCCCCTAACCTCCTACCACTTTCCAGCAGGATCTTCAGCTGGGCTCATCATCGCCCCCCTCCCCCCACCACGCCACATTTTTTCCCAGTGCAAGCTTTCTTTATGTCCTTTCTCTTTGAACCTACCTGCCCCAATCCCTCAGGGCCTGGTTCTAGCTCCACATTCTCCCCACCTTTCTCTGTTTCCTCTTATATCACTGTCTGCCTCTCTCACATTCGCATTTCACATGTTCCATTATCTATTTCTATTCATTTCATTTCTATCGATTTCTATTCCACATGGCGGTATTTTTTTCCTCTACTCACCTGACAAGATTCTAAACTTCTGGAGGACTGCAACCCTTTTCTATATTTTTCCATCCTGGCCTCCCCTAGCACCTGGCACATTATTGTACAAATAATAGTTTTTTTCTCTTCCTTATCCTCCTCATCTTTTTTTTTTTTCTCCTAACAATAACAACTAACATCTGTAAAGCAGTTTACAAAGTGTTTTCATGTACATTACATTCCACAAGCTGCATGATACGCCTGTATCAATTATCAATAAATATTTGATGGATTAATAGGGCAAAAGAGGAAGGCATTCCAGGTGAAGGAAATAACACCAGCAAACGTACAAAGAGAGGAACGATCCCGGCATGAACAGAAGGCAGTGTGGGAACACAACCCTGCTGGAGAGGGAAGAGTGAACACTATAGAAAATTTGGAAAATGAAGAATAAAGGTAACAAAAACCAACAGAAAAATAAATCCTGCCTTAACACTAACGTGGTTAGCAGTTAGGTGTATTTATTTCTAGCCTTCTTTTTTTTTTCTTTTCTTTTTTTAAAGTATTTGTTTATTTATTTATTTATGGCTGTGTTGGGTCTTCGATAATAATAAGATAATAATGTCTACCTAATAAGAACATTTACTGAGTGCTTACTGCCATTTAATTCCCATTTTACAGATGAGGAAATTGAGACACAGAGAAAGGATGCACAGATGTGTGGAACCAGGAGTCGGTCATAGAAAATCTTGTCCCAGAGTCCTTGTGAAACAGGAGGGAAGGGGGCAGGGCACAGCCTTTGAAAGAACGACATAGCCCGAGGACATGACATAAACTGATTTGAACCAAATGGGCCCAAGATGGCAGACAAGTTGACTTCCACTAGACCTTGAGCCTCAGTATATGCTCACTGTAACACATCAGCAAGCTAAATTACACACCCATAGGCACCATGACAGTTCCAAGGCTGACCATAAGGATCAAAAAGTGGGCGGTGGCCCAATTCCTGGAAATCCCCACCCCTTCCTGAAATAGCTGGAATACTCCTCCCATTCATTAGCCTATGAAATTACCCACCCTAATAAAAACTGACAAACCCATACCCTGGTGCCTTTCTCACCTTCTGAGGTGGCCCACACTCTGTCTGTGGAGTGTGTGTTTCTCTCTAAATAAGTCCACTTCTTACCTATCGCTTTGTCTCTCACTGAATTCTTTCTGCGATGAGACATCAAGAACCTGAGCTTCATTAAGTCCTGTGATCTCAGTTGGAAGACTGTGGGTTTTGGCCGCGTTCGAGTCCCGGCCGCATGGGTTTGAGTCCCAGTCAGGGTTTTGGCCGTGTTCGAGTCCCAGCATGTGGGTTCAAGTTCCAATCTGAGGTGCATGGTTTCACCTGTGCTTAATGGTGTGCCCTATAACTTCACAGGTGTGGCGATCGCCAATATAAAACCATATCTAAATATCATGTAATGTGTCTGGCAGTGTCAGCAGACACTGAATATGCTAATTATTGTTAATAAATCTTTTTGAGCATCTAATATGTCAGTGGTATAGGGTTGGGCTTTGGGGATATTAAGAGGAAAAGACTCTGCCCTCAAGTTACTCCGAGTCTTAATAACACCACCAGATATTTGTGTGCCAAGAGGCAAACAGACAATCATAAACTATCAGTGCTAAAGCAAACTTTAGAAAACATCCAATCCAACTCCCTCATTTTCCAGAGGAGAAAACTGAGGCCCAAAAGTGGGAGTGTGGTATGAGTAACTAAAGGTTGAAGCTTGGACAAAAATCCTGATCTCCTACAATGGAGTGGTGTGTCCTTGGCATTAAGAAAGTGTTCAAAAAAGACAAGAGAGATGGTCCTTATCCAAGACCTGTGTGCAATTACAAAGTGGCTTTCCTTGGGAAGCAGAAAATGGGAGAAGTGGTCACTGACGGATCACTTCTGGGAGAGAAGCCCACCAGATCCTCCCGGCTCAGCTGGCTCACCTGGTCTGCAACTTTTTAGCATTCTCTGTTTTCCTAAATTTCAACTGGCAGTTTCCTTTTGCTTTCCTGTCTTGTCATGAGGGTGGGTGTTCCATTCCTGCTGACTTCTCTAACTAGGGTGTGTCCTTAGCTAAATGACCATATCTCTCTTATCCTCAGGCTCCTTCTCCACCAAAAAACAACCACCACCACCAAAAAAAGGGGGTTCGGCCAAGGTTCCTTCCAGTTCTAAAATCACATGGGTCCTGGGACTTCCCTGGCGGTCCAGTGGTTAAGACTCTGTGCTTCCAATGCAGGGGGTGCGGGTTTGATCCTTGGTTGGGGAACTAAGATCCCACATGCTGGCGCTGGGGGGTGGCGGGGGGCACAGCAATGTTTCAGAGCACATTTCGTCAGCCAGTGAACCTGAAAACAAGAGGAGTTTCTTTGTTTGCAAAGCAGAGGTGCTTGCCACAAGAGGGCAGCAGGGCCTTGAGCACCTGGGCAGGTGCCTACCGTGGGCCCCACAGGAAGACAAGCAGGCTCTCTCCTCTGACCGTGCCTAGGCCCCCGGGGTTTTCCTATTGTAAATCCCAAACTCACTTATTTAGCAAAGGGCAGCCAGCCAGATTGGAGTGAGACAAGGGTGCAGTTTTGCAAATTAAGTCTAGCACCAGAAAGATGAAAGACCAGGCCTAAAAAGAAATTGGATTCTAGAAAAATAAATACTTTATGAAAAATTGAAAACGTATCCCTGTCCTAGTTTAAGTTGCCTACGGCTCACATCATCAGAGGCAGAGCTTTGAGAAGAGCTGGGAGTATTTTACAGACCAGTAAACATTTTAGCAGACTGAAAGGTTTAAAGCTCATTTGGAAGGCTTGTGTGTTAGACTAGCATTTCTCAGAGTTCCTTGAGAAATTTCAGTTCATTTTGCTCATGTTTAATAAGCTCTTAAGAAAGAATTCGTTCTGGAAGTTTCCAGAAAGCTCAGCCAAACCAACACTAAATTAATTAATTAATTAATTAAGGAGAGGATGAAAATAATCAAAATTTTCATGTGTTTACTGAATGAAGGGCACTGGCCTTGGCACCTGAAGGGTCTGAAAGGATGGAGAGGAAGCTCAGGGAGGGTGGAAAGGAGGGCTGGGTTCTGCCTTGGCTTATCCTCTTCAGAGTTCCACTCAGCAATAATCACATTTCAGATCATCACAACAGCCCAAAGATTCCACATGGCCTGCCCAAGGGCCTTTCAAATATATAAAAGAACTCTGTTCCTTGAGAAGACAGTTCCCATTAGATTATAATCTTGCAAAATACCTAGAACACCCACAGAACAGGATATATAAGGCCATGAGCTTTATATTGGAAGATAACATTGCTTATTCACCAGCAATAGAGCTAGAGCTTTGTTTTTGTCCCCCTCTCCCAGGGCCAAGGAGGGGTCATTGTTGGGATTAAGCTGCCCACTGCCTTACTCAACCAGCCTCATTTCTGAGCCTCTGCTACCTTGCCAGTTGTTTCCAAAACAGAAGGACTTGTCTTTCCTCACCTCTCTGCCTTTGCATATGCGATTCCCTCTGCCTGGAAATCTTTTCCCTGCCTTATCTTTCCAGCAAGCTTGTACTCATTCTTCCAAACCCCACTCAATGATACTGGTGAAATCTTCCCTGCCTCCCCAGAGAATCCCGAGAAGACAGCTAATCATCCTTCATCTGTGCTCCCAGAGCAGCTGGTATAAAACTTATCACATTGTACAGTAATTGTTTGTTTTCATGTCTGCTTCTCCCCTGAGACCTGAGAATTCCTAAAGGGCAGGGGCTGATGATTTATCCCCGTATCCTCAGTCCTATATTGCCTGGCACACTGTGCATGCTCAGTCAATGCTGGCTGAACGGAAATGGATTCTCTTTCCTGTAACCAGCAGGGTGTTTTGCAAGGTGACTGACCAGGATCACTGAACAAAAGACAATCATTCCTGAAGGGAGCCCTGGGGCACTTGCCTAGTATCAGGAGCTAAATACATATAACCGATTGCTAACATTCAATTGCATTGGAGGGCACACATCACTCAAAACTTGATGGAGGCCGTTTGTCTAGAATCCATTTTATTTACAGCAGATTACGTGTAAGGAGACACCTTCTGATAGTGTGACTAAGCTCTGGGACACGAATTTAAGGGAGCGGTGAGTGTTCCATGTTGAAGGTCTTTATAATCTATGATATGTTTTGGAAAAGACTGTCCAGAGTGAGTAGGTTAAATATGAGTAGATGATGGGAATTCCCTGGCGGTCCAGTGCTTAGGACCCTGTGCTTCCACTGCAGGGGGCATGGGTTCGATCCCTGGTCGGGGAACTAAGATCCCGCATGCCGCATGGCACAGCCAAAAACCAAAAAAACAACAAAAAAAACCCCAAATAAATATGAATAGAAGACCTCTGTTTTCGAGTTTATGTAATAGAATGGCTCAGCTCTGGGCTCTGGACCTGGGGGCAGGGGCTTTGGTAGCTGCAGCGGGAATGACCTGGTCCTCTAGGAATGGGTGTTTGGGTTGGATACATAGCTGCCATTTCTCTACACAGCAGCTTTGCCTCATTTGCAGACATCTGAGGGATCAGTAAATATTAGTACATATGTGTTGTCAGTAAATAGAGTTTGCGAGAGCTGCCAACACCCCCCGATGCTTTGTGCTTTTGCTTCTCTCTGGCTCCGAGTCTTCCTCTCTGCCTTCTTGTCCCAAAGCCTCTGGGCATGGATGTGGGGAGAGACAGCTGTATTGAAAAAGGACCAGAAGACAAAGGAAGGAAGGGGAAGGTAACCTTCAAGAGGAAAGTAAATGGGTATCGTCGTTGATTCCATTCCAGGCAGGGGATTCCCTTGCAGGGCATTTTTCGGAGACAGAATTTCTTGATCCGCGCCTCGGTCAAAATAACAATGAATATGAGGAAAGAGGAGAGAATGGCACATGATCTGGACAGAAGTGATAGCTGAGGCTGGGAAATGACTACCATCGACAAATCAAAATAGGTAAAAGTTCAACATTATGGTTATTAGAACCATGAATTTATATTGTACATTTTTCAAGTTTAGCACAATTTCTTTGCTCTATATCTTAAATAACCTCACTATTTTATTAATTTTTTGTGTGTGATAGAATATACACAGCATAGAACTTACCATTTTAACCCTTGTTAAGTGCACCTTTCCGTGGCATTAAGTACATTCACATTGTTGTGCGACCGTCACCGCCACCCGCCTCCAGAACTTTTTCACCTTCCCCGACTGAAACTCTATACCCGTTAAACACTAACTAACTCCCCGGTTCCTCCCCCATTAAGCTCCTGGAAACTACCATTCTCTCTGTCTGCATGAATTTGACTACTCTAGGAACCTCACTGTTTTGTAATTAAACTCTTTTCATGAGAGTGTCCTGCAAAATCTTATTTCTAAAAGTATCTCTACATATAGATGAAGTAGGTATCATCATGCCTAGTTTGTAGTTGGAGAAACCAAGCTGAAGAGAAGTTCAGTGCATCAGATACAAGTGGCTGCTTCCCCAAATCTATTCTGCCCTGTTCCCATTCCCTGTCACCCTTCTTTCTTTTGGCAAGTCCCAAATTTTGTTCTGGTATTCACAGGCAAGCTATGCACACAGGGAAGGGGCTACTCTTAGCCCCAGGAGTAAGTCTTGATGCATTTGAGTCAATCACAGTAATTTCAGTTCCTTTGCCAATGATTGGTGTAGGGGATTAGTAGGTGATACACTTTTGGCTTATGAGACATGAGAGAAAGTGGATGCAAGGATTCTAAAAAGGGTTTCTTTGTTTTGACAAATACACACTTCCTATTTTCTGCTTCTCAGTATGGTGGCCACATGTGTGAGTGATGCCTGGAGCTCAGCAGCCATTTTGGCACCATGAGAAGAATTAGCCACATCACCCAGATAATACACTGAAGATGGCAGAGGGGAAGATGGAAAGAATCTGGATCCTTTATCATGTGAATGAGCTTCTGAATTAACCAACTCTGGGACTCCCCACTTTTAGTCTTGCTATTTATGTGAGATCATAAATTTCCTTATTATTTAAACCACTTTTGCATTTTCTGTACTTGCAGCCAAAAGCATATTATTGATAAATGACTTGTTAAGGATTAAAGCTAAACAGGAACCAATGCAGAGGAACCAAGTCTCACATGCTTTTCCACTGGATGATGCTATTGACTCAGCATTGGTCTTTTTGTTATGAACTATCCCAACCTATTGTATTATTTCTGAACTGTTGGCTCTGGGAAGCAATTTCTAGGAAAAGGGACCCCTGGAAAATTGAGTTTCATTTTGAGAAAAGAAAGGGGAGGGGAGACACTGGAGAAAATGAAGAGAGACACAAATAACAGAGCGACAATTGCCTAGGGAGTTGCAACTGGAAGGATGGTAAAAAATGATATTTGGGAATAGCCCTGTGAAACATGCCAGTCAGGTGTGGTGAGACGGAATGGGAGAAAAAAGCCAGCCAGTATGGTTGTAAGAGCCAGGGAGCTTTTCTCTCCAATGGGGAACCCAGCAAATCTCAGAGAGCTGGTGTGTGACAAAGTAGAAGACAAGGGCATCATATGAAGATGACCAGGTAAAGGGCTTTGAAATACTGCAACTACAGAATCCTGATAGGGAACTAACATAATTATAATTACACACGAAGCTGACATCAACGCTCACTTACGTTAAACCTGTGGCAGATCGTACTAGCTATTCTTCAGAGTCTACACAGCAAACTTTCTTTTAGACATGTGAGCTGGGCATGTGATCCTGGTTTGGACAATCACAGTTCTTCATTCTCCAGGGAACTTCAATCAGTCCAGGCATATGACTCAAGGAATGGCCAAAGCCCTTCCCTAGGGAATTAGATACAGACACTGAGAAAAACAAGGTGTTTTTTGCGAATAGACAAAGAGAAACAGAGATGAGCAAAAATGAAAGGCAGAAGAAAAAGAGGGAGATGACCTCGAGTTCTCTGTGTCAAACCTTAACATCTAGGTTCCTATAGCATTTGCTTTAAATCTATGAGCTATCCCAGTGTGGCAGATTATGTTTTCCAGAAATGGCCACCATGATATATCCCATCCCATATACTCTAATTACAGTGCAACATCGATACTCCTTCCATAGAGTGGTGATGTCTATATCCCTTGCCCTTGCACCTGGACAGACCTTTATGACCACTTGGACCAAAAAAGTATGGTGGAAGTGATGCTATGTGACTTCTGACACTGAGTCATAAAAATGCCATACACTATTGCTTTATTCTCTTGGGACATCTGATTTTGGAAACCAGGCACCGTGCTTGAAGAAGCCAACAGCCACATGAAGAGACCATGTATAGGGTCATGCCAACAGCCCTAGATGAGGTCCCAGCAGACAGCCAGGCTCAACCACCAGAAATGAGACATTTCCAGATGAACCCAGCCATCGAGTCACCCCTAGCCTTTGTCTTCCCAACTGAGGCTCCAGACATCAAGGAGGGGCAGAGACAAGTCATCCCTATGTATCCTATCTGAATTCCTGACCCACAGAGTCCAATAGAATAATAAATTGATGGTTTTAGACCACTAAGCTTTGGGATGGTTTGTCACACAGCTACAATTAAGGAAATACCCAGTGTCCTCCTTAGCTATGTGAACCAATAAATTCTCTTTTTTGCTTAAGCTAATTTGAATTGAGTTTGTCACTTGCAACTAAAGGAATCTTGACTCATAAACCCTCTAGTCTCTAGGTCTTATCCACTCTAGCAAATCAGTTAATTCAGTTTACCAAAGAAGTGATTTTTCATGTGGTCTTCACAGAAAAAAGTACAGAAAGGTAGTGAAAATGAAAGAAGAGTCAGAATTAGTGCAAAGGCCTAAAAAAGGGCCCTCTTTTTGTTTTCTTCAACTCATGACTCCCTGGGAAATGGCATGCCTTATTTCCTCATTCACGCCATTTAATTTTTCTACTTAGGGTTGGGTGCTGGCCACTGATCTGCTGAGTGACTTTTGACAATCATTGTACCTTGCTGGATCTACTTCCTTTTTCAAAGGGTGATAGTGGAGGGAGCTATTCCTTTACCAGCAAAATGAGGAAATAGGGCTAGATGTGATATTAATTAGTATTTTTTAATTGGGTTATAATTGTTTTACAATGTTGTGTTAGTTTCTGCTGTACAACAAAGTGAATCAGCTATGTGTATACATATATCCCCTCCCTCTTGAGCCTCCCTCCCTATTAGTACTCTTAATAATAACTCTGTGCTAAGTATTAATATTATGTTAGGTGTTTCCCACATATTCTCATTTGGTCCCCAACATGTCCCTATGCAGCAGGTATTATTAGCCACTTTATGGTCTTTTCCTAGACTAACATTCTATCAACCTTTGTTGAGCTCCTTCTCTTGTGCCTCTCACTCTGATACACTCTGAAGGCATGACAAGTCACATGTGACAAGTTCCTTGTTTTCAAGAAGCTTATGTTCAGATTGGAAAGGTAAAGCTAAACTAAGTATTAAATTGATATAAACTGAGTAGCACTGACCATAGATGCAACAGGAGTTATATTCGTTATCTATTGTCCGGTAACAGATTACCACAAATTTAGTAGCTTAAAACAATACACATTTATTATCTCACAACTTTTGTGGTCTAGGAGTCAGGGTTCAGCTTAGCTGGGTCCTCTGCAGGGTCTCACAAGCCTGCAATCAAGGCACTGGCTGGGCTATGTTCCCTAGTGGAGCCAAGAATCCTCCTCCAAGCTCACGAGGTTGTTGGCAGAATTTCTTGCAGGCTTAGGACTGAGGGCCCTATTTTCTCGCTGTCCACTTGGGGCAACTCTCAGTTCCTAGAGGCTCCTGCAGTTCCCTGTCATGGGCCTTCTCCACCAGCAGTTCACAACATGGCAGCGTTTTTCTTTAGGGCCAGCAAGAGACTCTCGTCCCAGTCAGCTAAGAAGGAATGTTATATAATGTACCTGTAACCATGGGAGTGACACATCATCATCTTCACTATATTCTATTGCCTAGAAGCAAGTCACGGGTCCTGCCCACACTCAAGGGGAGGGTATTACACAAGCGTGTGACTCACTGAAGGGCAGATGGGGGTCACTGGAAGGTGTATTTGTTAAAGGGATTTAAAAAAGAGAGAGGGGACTTCCCTGGTGGCGCAGTGGTTAAGAATCCGCCTGACAATGCAGGGGACACGGGTTTGATCCCTGGTCCGGGAAGATCCCACATGCCACGGAGCAACTAAGCCCGTGCACCACAACTACTGAGCCTGCGCTCTAGAGCCCGCGAGCCACAGCTACTGGGCCTGCGTGCCACAACTACTGAAGCCCGCATGCCTAGAGCCTCTGCTCTGCAACAAGAGAAGCCACCGCAATAAGAAGGCCACACACCGCAATGAAGAGTAGCCCCCGCTCGCCACAACTAGAGAAAGCCCGTGCCCAGCAATGAAGACTCAACGCAGCCAAAAATTAAAAAAAAAAAAGTGCTTAGAAGAGTGGCACATACTTATGTTGAGAGAGACAGTCCTTCATGGGTCTTTCATGCTTCTACCCATCTTCCTGGGTATGACAAGAATGCAAAGCCCTGACTGCTTTTTACCAGGGTCATTTCTCAGGGTTATGTTTACAGTGAGCAGCTGTGAGTAATGAAGTAAGCTCTCCCTCCAGGACAAAGAACAGGTTTGCTTACTGCTTCCTACAAAACAGCAGGTTCCCCAGCTGTGTGTAAGCCCACCAAGTGCACAGCATTCATCTGAGCCTTTCATGTCATCCCTGTGGCACTTGGGGGGGCAAGAGGAATTGACACAAAGGGGCTGAAGCTCAAGTTGCTCCCTATGTCGCGAGTAAAAGTCCTTTACCTCTGACCCAGGAATCTTGTGTCTTTTATCAGCATCCGTGAACCGGTAACAGACTAATTTATTAGCCTGCCAGTAGAGTAAAATCAAATACCAGACTTGAGCAGTAAGTGCTTAAGTAAGCTATTTTTCATTATTGTTGCTCTTGCTCTTCTTACTTGCCTTTGCCAGGCATTCTGCACAATATCTGCAAGTTTGTGTTTGGGTAGGTAGCCAAAAAACATCAATTGCTGCCATATGCAAAGAACTCTACTGTGTTGTTGAGGGAAACAAAATGAATTTGAAATAATGGTAACTTCAAAATCATTGCTCAATACTGTATGTTATCATTTATACATGGAGTCTAAGAAATAAATCAAAGTAATGAATATAACAAAAAAGGAACAGACTCTCAGTTACAGAAAACAAACTAGTTGTTACCAGTGGGGAGAGGGAAGGGGGGAGGAGCATGTTAGGGGTAGGGGATTAAGAGGTACAAACTACTGTGTATAAAATAAATAAACTACAAGGATATATTGTGCAGCACAGGGAATATAGTCAATATTTTATAATAACTATAAATGGAGTACAATCTTTAAAAATTGTGAATCACTACGTTGTATACCTGAAACTTACATAATATTGTAAATCACCTATACTTCAATAAGAAAAAAAAATGGATATTTTAAAACTTAAAAAACAAAATCATTGCTCAATTGAAATTATTACTTGGCCACTCTAATATCCAGGTCTAAATCACTGAGACCATAGTTTCCTCTACATATGCTTTTTTTAAAAAAATTTATTTTATTTATTTATTTTTGGCTGCGTTGGGTCTTCGTTGCTGCGTGCGGGCTTCTCATTGCGGTGGCTTCTCTTGTTGCAGAGGACAGGCTCTAGGCATGCGGGCTTCAGTAGTTGTGGCACGCGGGCTCAGTAGTTGTGGCTCACAGGCTCTAGAGCGCAGGCTCAGTAGTTGTGGCGCACGGGCTTAGTTGCTCCGTGGCATGTGGGATCTTCCCGGACCAGTGCTCGAACCCATGTCCCCTGCATTGGCAGGCGGATTCTTAACCACTGCGCCACCAGGGAAGCCCTACATATGCTTTTTTACATAGATGGGGCAAGTTTTTATGTAGTTGCAATATATAAAAAGAAAATTGCGCAAAAATAACTGGGCCTCAGTTCCTGTTACTTAACAGCTGGATGACTTTGGTTCAGTCTCCCAATATGTGAAATAGAGAAGCGAATTCATGACTCAGTTGTCTCACAAGATTGTTGGGGTCATTCAATAAAATAATGTATATAGGGACTTCCCTGGTGGTCCAGTGGTTAAGACTCCCGCTTCCACGGGGGTGGGGTGGGGCTGAGGCGCCGATTCCATCACTGGTCAGGGAACTAAGATTTCGCCTGCCAGCCCGTGGGGCCTGAAAAAAAAAAGTATGTAGACACATAAGGTACTGAGCAAACGAATTGTTATAATTTAAGACTATGTTGAATCACAAACATCAAGTTGTCCTAATATTATTGTTTTTTAAAGGTTATGAAATGAAAGAAAAATAAAACATGCTCCACGTCAGCAGATGAATCTGTCACCTCCACTCCAGGCTGGGTTACCTGCTCACCATCCAAAAGGACACTCCTAAGAAGGGCTTGAAAGGTGAACTACAACCCCCAGCAGGCTTTGCGCCCAAATTGCGTCATATAACCTCAGCTCCGGCCCGGGCCCAGCCCTCTCCCCGCCCCCACCATTCAGAAACTACAACTCCCAGGAGGCTTCACGGCCTCTAAACCGTCTTCTTTCCCCCCGCCCCCTGTCTCCCCTTTACCCGCGCCGGCAGCTCCGTGGCCGACTCGGGTCCCGCTGTCGGCGGAGCGGGCGCGCGCGCCGGGGGTCGCGCGGCTACTGAGAAGGCCGAGCACGCGCGGAGGGAGTGGAGGCGTAGGGTGGTGGGAGTACGGCTCGCTCGCTCGCAAGATGGCGGATGAGGACGGGGAAGGGATTCACCCCTCAGCCCCTCACAGGAACGGAGGTGGCGGCGGCGGCGGCGGCGGTGGGGGGTCTGGGCTCCACTGCGCCGGGAACGGCGGCGGGGGAGGCGGCGGCCCGCGGGTCGTGCGCATCGTCAAGTCCGAGTCCGGCTACGGCTTCAACGTGCGGGGCCAAGTGAGCGAGGGCGGGCAACTGCGGAGCATCAACGGGGAGCTGTACGCGCCGCTGCAGCATGTGAGCGCCGTGCTGCCCGGGGGGGCGGCCGACCGGGCCGGGGTGCGCAAGGGGGACCGCATTCTGGAGGTGTGAGTATCGGGGCTGCCCGCCGCCCCACCCCTTCCCCTCTGTCTGTCCCTGCATTTCCCCTCTACCCCTGTCACCCTCAGGCCGCACCTCCCCTCAACCCCCGAACCGGCCCCCCGCCCCTCCATGGAGGTTGGCCCTTTTACCTCCGCACACCCTGGGTTTCTGAGACCCCCGCACCCTCCCTGTAATCTCCAGTGTCCCAGCGCCCCTACTGCTTTTACCCCTGCCCCCATTGCTTTGGCTTCTTTTCTGCCCCCTTGCCTTCCCCTTTGGCATGCTGCTTTCTGCTCCTCGGTGCCCCTTGCTTTCCTCTTGTTGAACCTCTTTCTGCTTCTAACTGACAGCATCTCCTTTTCTGACCCAGCCGCTGTGTGTCCTCCCCAAGTTCTCATCTTGAGCATCATAGTTTCTTGTTCTCCACCACTCCTTTTAGCCCCCGTGGACCGTCCCTTCTGCCCTCTAAACCAAATAGGCAGGACCTTTGGTCGGCTCCTACTTTTCTTCCGGAAACATCATCCCTCCACGCTGCACTCCTTTTTCTTCCCTTAGTTACCCTCTCCTTATGGTTAGGCACTCCCTATATTTTTCTGTCCTTCCGTGTGTCCCTTTCCTCCCCTCTTTTTTGTATTCATACTCTGAGAATACCTTCTTTTCTGACCCTTGCTTTTTTTTTTTGATGGTGGTGTCGTCTTTGACACGATAGTTTCTCTTCACAGTAGTCCCCTTGTCACACCAGTATTTTGAATCTAGTGTCTCCATCACCACATCCCTCTGAGAGCATCCCTGTTCTGGCCCCTGTCTTCACTCCTGCACCATACTCGTATTTCTTTTTAGTCGGGTTTATGGTAGAGCTCTCCTTAGCTCCTACTTCCCCCAAACTACAGCCCCTTTTGGGTCTTTGACCTCCCCACTTTTTTCAGGGCATGCCGTTTTCATTCTCTCCTCTAGTCTGTTCTCTTGTGATATCATGCTTGACTTTATCCTGTTCTTTCTCTCTGAGGTTGTTTTCCCTTCTTTCTCTTTTTAGGCTCCTTCATGTTGAAACCCATCCTCTTTCCTTGCTGCAGTCCCTCCCGCTTCATATTCCTTCATCCTTACTTCCTCACCGCATACCTTAAAGCTCTGGCAGGATGCTGCCCTGTCTTGCAGCTTCTTTGCAGACCTCCTCCTACTCCTTTAATCCAGGTGTTACATTTATGTTTTTATACTTTGTATTAAGATTTGTATAGTGATTGCTGATTGACTGGTAGGTGGTGTATGCTCTCATTGTCTCCATTCTCCTCAGCAGTCTTCAATCCTGTATCTCTCTCCTGCTTACTGACTCTATCTTGTATATTCTTGTTTCACACTTTTGCCCTCTCTTTCAGTGCTAGGATTTGCCCTCATGAATCTTTCTCTCTTTTTTGGCCGCTCCGCGCAGCTTGAGGGATCTTAGTTCCTCCACCAGGGATCGAACCCAGGCCCACCGCAGTGAAAGCGCAGAGTCCTAACCACTGGACCGCCAGGGAATTCCCTCTTTCTCATTACTATAAATGTTATTTTAACCATAATTTCCATAACCTTCAGTCTTTCCTCTAGTAGAACAGTAGGTTTATACAGTAGGTTTGATCAAGGTTTCAAGGGGATAAGTATTTTGAAGGACCTATAGAGTAGTCTATCCCTTCTTATTCAGCTTATGCCTCTTACCCTTACCCTTACCCTTGACATTTTTATTCTATGGTATCCATTCATTCTGTTTCCTCTTACCTTCCACCTCAAAAAAGAGTAGTTCACCAAAGTAAGTGAAGCTATTATACCTTTCCTCTGTCCTTCCTGTAAATAGGTGCGTTCGTTTTTCTGTTAATGTCCTATGACTTTTCTGGTATTCTGGCAATATATTCTTAATTTTTTGGGTGTCAGGGCATTCAGATACAGAATGCAGTAGTGACCTTTTGCTTTGTACCTGGGCACCTAATTCTTTTCTTTCTAGATAACTCAAGATCTGTGGCTGATGTTTCCTTCTGATAGAAGCTCTTGGAAT